>NW_024066057.1:0-639060 GCF_014898435.1 Botrytis sinoallii
TGGTAATAGTGATAGATAATGAGTATTTTATTAATCAGTATTTTATTGATACAAATGGTTCTAAAGGGGTCTTTAGAACATTCTTTATTTTAATAGATGTTTATAATAGTTCTTTAATAGTAATTGATTTCAATAATACTATAAGTGTTTTATAAATTAACAATTGAGATATTTATTAAAGCGGCGAGCAATATAATACTGATGTATTCTTTGATATTATAATCGATACAGATATAGCTAAAAAATTATTTATTGGATATAATTAGTATTTAATATAAAAGAAGATCGAGGATATTGAGTATAATAAAGCTATCGCTAGACAAGTGATAATCTAATACAATATTGAAGCAACGATTTCCATTAATTTGTTTTATATTAAATTTTTATTTGGAAAAATAGAATGGAATATGATAGAAGCCAACCTTTCATTCTTACTCTCTTTGATCGATATAGATAGATTTAGATTTAAGTATAACAACCTTGATAATATTATTATTACATCTAAAAATGTCTATTCTGTGTATTAACGGTTTGATTATATATTTTTACTATAGAATATCAATATCGAGAGATTGATCAATCATTCTATTGATAGTAATAATTGTTATCTTATCAAAATCGAATTATAACGAATTCACTATTGGTTTGGTTATCTATTTGTATATAAATTCCATAAAATACTTAAACACTTTGAGTATAATAAGGATTTTGAGGTAATCAAACAGCTTATCAAATTTTGTTATTATTATTAAGTTTATAGCAAGTTGTTTAGCAAATTCAAATTTTCTTTACCCAATAAGGATTTTGAATTTAATTATATTATACTTATTGATATGCTTTATATCAATAACAATCTAATTCTATATATTATTAATAAAGCCATATGCTTTCAAGCTACTCGATAGCTAAGCAATATATCTGTGAAGTATATATAGGATAAATTCCGTAAATACTAGATCGATATATATATTGGTTTACTGGAATATATTACTCATAATACTAGTATCAATTTCATTGAAAAAGAGTTTCAATAATATACTATATCGATATCCATTCAGACAAAAACAGTTTCTGTAGAGGCATACCATTCGATCAGTATTGTTAAAAGATTTTATATATTATTGCATAGATCATACAAAATTATTTATAAAGAGATTTATAAACTTAGTGTTTACAAGGCAGCTATATTCTAGATAGTTGTAAAGGCAATCAACAATATTATTAAACCTAATGGTTTAGTGTCTATCTTATTTGTTTTTGGCATATTTCTCTGTATAGTCGATACTAACCCTCTAACACTTATTATCCAATAGTGTGCTGCTACAATCTCTAAAGCTATAATAGAGATTTGCAAACTATATAGTTCTATATAAGTACAAAAGGCTTTGAATATATGTAATAGACTCTTTATAACTATACTTTATAATTTGCTATCAAACAATAAGATTTTGATTTGGAAAGAAAGCAATGGAATAGCTATCAATAAGTAAAAAGGATCTTTTTTATTTATTAATATGGAAGGGGAGATATATATTCTTAATCTATTTTATAGATCTATGAGATTAAGATTTATATTAGTAAAACTGTATTATAAGTGTTTAGAAGCTGAATATATTAAGAAGATTAAAGAAATTGATTATAATATTGATTTTGAAATAACTTTATTAAATTTCGGTAAAGTTATATTACCTCCTTTAGGAATAACGATTATGTATATAACAAATCCAGAGGAATCTTTCTTGGATTTATTCAAGAACAATTAGATGTTTATATCAATATCTTTCCCACAAGTAATTATATCTCAGATTCGAGTTTATATACAAGATTATTATCCCGAATATTTTACTATTGATTTTAAGGATTTTATTATATATAAAGAATCCAGGAAAAAAGAGATTGATAGATTAACAGTTAAGGATATATTCGAGATTATATTATTTTCGGATATTCCTTTTAATATATATATTTTTAAATTACAATTTGTTAATAAAATCAAAAATAAAGGAATAGATACTGAATTCCACAAATCGAAACTAATCATTCAAGCATATAATAATACTAATAAGATATCTATATTGATATAATCCCCAACAATTCAATAATCGTATCAACACATTTTAGTCTTATTAGCTACAAATACTCAAAAAACAAATACAAGAATATATATTCGAAATATCACTTAAGCATATACTCAATTCATTTCGAACTTGCATTACACTTTTATATTTATACTTCAAAAGAAATAGATCTATCAACCAATATGATTTTATTTATTGTTAAACTATCATATAATATTCCTGAAGCAGAAAACCATTGGTTCCGAATATACCATATTCATTATTATAAAAAGCTTAAAATACAGTAATCCATATATAATCCTTGTTTTTTGTATATTAATAATAAAAGGACTGGATTCAGCATTATAGAGCTTTAGATAAATAATATATTCATTATTAGGGATAATGTGTTTATATAAGTTGAGGATAAGCAATTCAAGCAAGCTGGTTTTATAGCTAAGGATTATAAGGAATTCATTTACAATTATCCATTGAAGTTTAATAATGTTGTTCTTATATTTAAGAATAATAATATTCATCTTGATCAATAAAAGCAATATAATAATTTACAGCTTGTATCTATAAGATCCATGGATATATATAATATATATAACAAGATCCGAAAACATGTCACGGGGTGACACTAAGCCCTTTCTGTCCTGTCCTGTCCTGCTATATATGTGAGAGTAAGATAGAACTTCCAGTTCTACCTCCTAGTCTTTTGGGCGTTTAGCTCAGCGGTAAAGCTTCTGAATACTCCCAGAGGTGATCCCGTGACATTTCCAAGGTTTTTGAATATTTGAGCTAACTATTTTTTTTACTTAATGAATATCGTTATAAATATATATTCGGACTTAGCATTTAATGTCGTTACTGAATTCTGCTTCTTACTAGTTTACAATATCGATCCTTTATAGAACATAGCAACTTCCTTAGAAATACTTTTCCAATTATATCGATTATTTATTCAGTTTGCATTAATAAAGACTTTTATAGTATCTGCTGATAGGTTGTATTCCTTTACGATTTGATATTGTACTCCTTCAGATTTGTATTTGAGTTTCTAAGTGATTGTAGCTCTCAGATATCGCATTAGATTCTTTACTCCTATTTTATAGCATTTTGCTAGCTTTGCTATATATTATAATAATCAGCCTAATACAAAGGAGATATCTGGTCTTATATATACTATTGAATAAATAAAACTATCTATAGCTTATTAATATTCAATAATATCAATCAATTCATTGTTTTCTATAACAGATTGTAAATATAAGTAATCAGCAGCAGGTATTTTCTTAATATAATATTGAGTATATAAGATTCCGAATTTTGTAAGTATAGCTTTTAGATATTCCTTTTGATCCAATATGAGTGATCTATTTGCTCGATCTCTTATAATCCTAATATCTAGAATCTTACTAATCTCCCCCAAATTCTTGATATTGAAATGCAAGAAAAGTATTATAGAAAATCAATTGAGTTAATCCTTTGAATTCGAGGAAGCAATTATATTATTAATATGTATTAGCAGATTGAATTGATGAATAACATATATATATAAATACAGATTGGCAAGACTTTAAGTAAAGCCCCAATTAATCAATTCGAACTTTAAAAGTTGATTTCAATTTTGTTCAGTTTACTTAAGGCTATATAAACTTCTCAATATGTATAAGATATGTCTATTTAATATCTTAACTTTCTAAGATGATATAAAATATATCTCTTCTTTAAAATAAGATTCTATAAAAGTATTCTTTATATCGAAATATTAATATTCCAAATTGTTTTTTATAATAATTATTAAGAATAAATGGAGTATATCAAGTTATATTATAAAAACAAAGGTTTTGTTATAATCTTTTCCAAGAATTTAATTAAAATCTTTTGTTATTAATTGTATCTTGAATTTCTTGATTTTATTATTCTTTGTTTTTATTATAAATATTCATTTTATTGAAATAAAATTCCCTTCTTTTAATAAAATATATTCTTTTTAAATATTATTTACAATTAATAAACTGATTTCTTTTTCAATAGCTTATTTCTATTTTTTTCTATATTCAAAGTTCAAAATCACTTAGTTATATATAATAGGAATAGGGATTTCTAGAATCTGTTTTATAGGAAAGGCTATATTCTTGTTTATAATACTCTCTAGAATCATTTAAAGATTTTTAGATAATTTTGTTTTAATATTTGGGTCAATCTTTGATATAAGGAGTATAGAGATTATGGTATATTCGATAATATTTCCATTTAGATTTTCTAAAAGTATTATTATTATTATTCTTATTAATTTTTGAATATACTTATTTAATTTATTATTATTTCATTTGTATTTTTGAAAAAAGTATCTTTCAGGAATATTTATATCTATAGATGTGATTGAGATTCTAATAAAGAATTAATTATTTATAAATATAATATTTAATATCTTTATTTTATTTATTCTTAAAGATAATATTAGATATTTAAGCAAATTGATTTCAGTAATATTCTCTTTACTATCTTTATCGAATTTCTGAATATTATTTATTTTAAATATATTAGAGATTATTACCTTTAGAGATTTAGAAATAATTATATTTTATAAAAAATCAAATAGGTATTCTGACTTTTCTTATACCTTATAGAATTTGCCCCTAGGTTTTTTATCAGAAATAACATTTTTTGTATTTTAGGATTCTAATATAGAATTCCTTATCCTCAAATCCAATTTTCCTTTCTTTTTAGATTTATTTATGATTACTTGACTTACTTATATAATATAATCTAATTCTGATGAGTATATTCTAATATATCTATTAGTTATAATTGAATATTCTATAAGATATCTTTTCAAACTATATTTTGTAATTTATTGTATTATTAATCTTTTAGAATTGTTTTTGGATTAATATATATATAATATTTGCTTCCCTATATTCTATAATAACTGATATTCGGGGTTGATTTTGTAAACACTTTGATCAGGCTGATTATACTATTATTGATAATTGGTTTAGTATTTATTCTATTCCTATAGTATATATTATATTTAATAGCTTCATTCCAGAATTTTAATAGCAATCCAGATTCCTTTAGTATAATTCTTATATCGGTTTTGGTAATACTAATATTTCTCTTAGCAATTTCATTTTAATAAGATAATGCTATAGTTATTAATTCTGATTGAATTCTAGAATTCCATTCTTTAACAGTTTGAATTAGCTTTGATATATTATCAGTTCGAGCAGCTACTATCTTATTACTAATATCGAATTCTAATTCGGTTTTCTATTTCTTTAATCTTGATATAATTTTATCTTTTATTTTAGGATTAAAATCTAATTCACTTTTATCCAGTTATTTATAATCAATAGGAAATAGTGGTTTCCTTATAATAATCTTAAAAATGGATTAGCAATATCAAAGTAAATAAACTCTAATCTTTTTGTTTTATAAAAACTAAATTGTTTTAAGATTAGATTCTTTATTTTAATAAATGTACAAACTTTGTATATAGGGATTTTGAATAAAACTTTGATTGGCTTTCTTAATATAATAACTTTATAAAGATTCTATATTTTTTTTAAATCAAGATAATTAAATTATTTATATTATAATAAATAAGTTTCTAGATTCTTTTTAGTTTTGTTTAAGGAAATATTTAAAGTAATTTTATTTAGCTTAATATTACTAATAATCTTTATATTCAATAAAGCGATATCTTTATATCCTTTTATGATATTTAAGATTATATAAATTCCTCTATCTATTTTTGCTTTAATAATATTTATTTTATTTTTTCAAAAATATATATAATCTGAATTGAATCTGCCCTTGAGTTTAGTTTTATAGATCTTTTTGTTAAAAAGGAGATTAACTTCTAATCTCAATATATATAATATTTTTGAGAATAAAATTATACCTTTATTTTCCAGTTTCATTATAATAGTATCTATTCAATTATAATATATAACTTCTTTATTGATTTTTATTATCTTTCTTTTTATCTTCTTGATATTTTTAAAAAGGAAAAGTTAGTTAGATATATGTAAGGAAGTATTAATATCTATATATTAATGAAAAGGGGTAATCTTATGAATAAGCTTTTGAATATATAGTATTCTTTGTTATTAAATTCTTTTTGACTTTCTAATAAATCGAGATTAACTAAAAGGGTTTTATTGTCTACAAGATAAACTTGATTACTCTTTTTAAACAATAATACTTTAATTGTCTTTTTAAGTATTGCTTTTTGTTATTAGGCTTTATAGTGTTTATAAATTAAAGTTTATATAAATAAGAGATCTTTATAATTGTATAAAAAATATCCTTCTTGTTTATATAAATAATAAGTAAAGGATTTTATATTATTATTTTGTTTTTGTTTTTCAAATAAATTTGATTCTTTATAATCTCTTTATCGATCTAGAATCATATACTTTTTATTAACAATATAAGCTTATTCTGTCTTTTTGATATTGAATTCTTTAATTATAAAATACTTGATCTTATCTCCGAGTATTAATGTACTTTAAATGTTTATAGTATCGATTATTGTTTGATAATCAATTGATAGGTTTTTTATAAGGACTAAAAAGAGAGCTTGATTTTTATATGAATTTTTGAATACAAATTAGCTGTATTGAGCTTATATCGATATTCCTTGAGCTTGTTCTAAATTTCAATAATGATTATTTCCAATTAATTTGAGGATTTGAAAATAAATATCTAAATTATCGTTAGATATAAATTTGCTATGATATCACTTATTCTCGAGTATTTGGATTTCAAATAATTTCATAATGTATATATTATATCGTATTCATTAATTAACACTTTATCATTATTATTAAACAATCTATATGTATATAAAAATGCATTAGTTTCATTCTTTAAATATATAGTTTTCTTCTTAATATTGAATTTTATATATATTATCATAATATTTTTAATAATCAAAAAGACTTCAATATCATCAATCTCTATCCCAAGTTCTCCAATCTTCATATAATCCTGAAGTATAAATTCAATTATATAAAACCAATTCTTTTCTTTCAATTATATTTTCATTTATCAAAACTATTTCTTATGAATCTTTTAGATAAAAGTTGGGATATACTTGATTTGCTTCTTGATATTATCCATTTTGATATCTGTATAAAGAATTTGCAGAGTTTTTCCTTTTTCTTTTCTTTTTCTGTATAAACAATGCTATATAGATTTATAATTATAAATATATAAATATAGATAGCATTATATGCTCTTTAATTCCGCAAATTAGTAGTAATAATCGATTATAGTACCATATACTAATCATAAGGTAATACCATATACTCTTCAGCTCTGTGAATTGAATATAATATTGATTATATCAATTCTATCCAAAGGCCATACTAATCAAATTTTATAATCTATTAGAAGATTGGGTGGAAGAGGCCTCTATATTGACTATATTGTTATGCGTGTAAGCATATTAATCTCCCTGTAGTATTATATGAGGGGATCAATATGCCTGTCTATGGTTCGTCTAATCTAGCCCGTTTAGGTAACCGTATTACTAATCACTACACGTGCTTAGCATTGGTAACTTCTATTCTTTTTAACAATTATTTTATTTTCTTTTAATATTATTATTTCATCTCTTTATAGAAATTAAAAAATTAAAATATTATTCTAAAAAAATAATTTTGATTTTTGTTTTATTTTTTAAATATTTATATATTAATTTTTATTATAATATCAATCTTTTTATAAAAAATTTTTCATTTTATTTTGAATTATCTTTTTCTACAATTTTCGAATTTTATTTGAAGTTTTATAAAGGTTGAAAAAAGATTAATAATATAATTCTAATAAAATAATTTGGTTTATTCGATTGATATTATATAATATTTTATTAAATATAATTTAGAATATAAAAATACATTTATTATAAATATATTATTATAAATAATTATTTAAAGATTATAAAGTATTTTATTCATATAATTATTAATATTTTTTTATATTTCCAAAAATATAATATCAGATATATTATATATAATATTTTTTAAATTCTATTTATATCAATAGTTTTTTATAAGAATTTTGATAATAATCTGTAGATATATAATTATATTTTAATTCTAATAAAAAGTAATAGATAATCTGATTTCAAATCTAAATATTTATAAATAATATAAAAATGAATTTGGGCCAAAATCCTTTTCGAAATTTAAATAAAATTTATTATAAATTTTGTTTTTCTTTATTCTATATTATAATTTTCTTTAAAGTAATAAGTATAAATAGAGATTGATTATAAATATTAATTAATTTCTTATTATATATTTTTATAATTATTATTCTTACACTTTTTTTCAAAAGGAATAATAAATTGAAATTATTTAGAATTACATATTCCTAATTAAGCTTTTCTAATTAATAGAAAATTACTAAAAGAATGATAATTTAATAGTTTTATATTAAATTGAAAGAATAAATTATAAATATTAATAATCTATATTCTTTATATATTATTCCTATCTTAAATCTCGAGATAAATAAAATATAAATCTTATGTAAAAGTATCGAATAACTATTTATATATATTCAATATTCAATATTCTATTGATATATAATACTATTTTGATTTTATTTTTCTATCTATAAATAAAATATTATTATTGATTATTATTATATATAAATTTATTAAATAAATTAAATCAAGATTTCTAAATTACTATTATATAATACTATATTACTCTTCTATTATATAAAAATATTATGACTACGATTTTTTATTTATTAATATTATATTATAATACAATAATATCTCTGTATAAGATTATTAAAATCTCTAGAATTAATTTTGATCATTGAATAAATTATTACTAAAAATAAACTTTTATTTTATACTCGAAATAAAAAGAATTTGATTCTGATTGAAAACATTATTCTAAATTACTTATATTATATTATCTCTTATAATTAGGATATTATTAATTATTATAAATTAAAAAAGAAAAAATTATTTAAAATAAATTTAGGTCCTTAATTCTTTTATATTAAAATAATAAAATGATGATTTTTTTATTATAAAATAGTTTAAAATAAATAATATCATTTTTTTAATATATCTAAACTACACTACTAATTTATAATAACTATATCTATCTTACATTCTATAATTTCTTTTTTAATTAATATATTTCTATTTTTATTTTTATTTATTTTTATTCTTATATTAATCTTTATAAAAGATTTTTATATAATCATTATATATTATTCATTGAATATATATATAAATAATTTCTAGTTTTCTAATTTCTTATAATTATAATATTTATTTGATAAATATATTATATCATAAAAACTAATCTTTAATTATATTTATTATAAAAAAATAATTAGAAAATATCTGATTTATAATTTTCCAAAAAAATATAATTATAATATTAGAGATTATCTTCTTTTTTTGATTACTTTTTTTCGAAATTAAAATGAATAATTAATATTCAGATTAATCTTCAAATTATTTATTTTAAAAGCAATTTCGATTTTTTTTTATATTAAATCCTCTTATAAACTAGTTTGTTTTATCCTAATATTATATATAATTACTTAATTTATAAATCATTTTACCATTATATTTAAAAATGTCACGGGATCACCTCTGGGAGTATTCAGAAGCTTTACCGCTGAGCTAAACGCCCAAAAGACTAGGAGGTAGAACTGGAAGTTCTATCTTACTTTTACATATATAGCAGGACAGGACAGGACAGAAAGGGCTTAGTGTCATCCCGTGACACCACCCCCCTCCTTAAGGTATGGTCTCCATACCATTACCTACTAGGAGGTTTCAGGATTCTGGATTCTAATGCCTCAGGTATTCAGACAGGCAGATAGAATCTATATATGCTAGCCCCTAAACCAATAAAGGCTTGTAAGCTATAAGTAGGCCCTCCATACAGCTCCACTTATAACCAAGGGTAGTTCTACTTAATGTCACAGGATCACTTCTGGGAGTATTCAGAAGCTTTATCACTGAGCTAAATGCCCAAAAGACTAGAAGGTAGAACTGGAAGTTCTACCTTACTCTTATATATATAGCAGGACAGGACAGGACAGAAAGGGCTTAGTGTCACCCCGTGACAAAAAAACTATATTAATCTAAATAAAGTTTTTTATAAACTTATTATATTCTTTTCTTAATTTTAATTACAATGATAAATTTAATATTCGAAATTCTATTAATTTTTGTTATTTAAATTTCTTTTATTTCTTTATTAATATTTTTCAATAGATTCTTATTAAGTATTTCCTTATATTCTTTTTATATTTTTTATATTAAAAATTATTCTGATATTCTAAAGAATATATATAAAATTTCGCTTTTTAATTAACTTAATAATATTAATATATTATTTATTTATTTTTATTTATTTATAGTGATTAAATCTAATATCTAACCTTCCGAAGGGTATTCTAAATACACTAAGGAGCGGGCCTATAGACTGCTGGTGTTCCAGCCGCTTATAATAGTATAATATTAGTTAATCAAAGGCTTGTTGCCTTTAGTGTTCCCCCGCTCAATATTATTCGTGGCGATCCTGTAACTGTTTTGTCTAAGGGTTTGTGATTCTATTTCAGAGGGCCTTGTTTTGTATGCCATCCGGATATCAGTGAATAATTAGGTTGATTATTATCAATCGAAAGAGTACTCGAAGCGCTTATAGTTAATCGATGTAGGTCTTAGGTTGATTGGAGTGAAGAGTTTATCCTTAGGATATTAAAGCAAATTGGAATTCGTATAGTTTTGTATAGTTTGAATATATCCTAATATAAAATCTGGATCTAGCAAAAAGATCAATAAAACTATATTATATTTGTAGAATGCAGTTGATATATATTATTGTATTCCATTTGGATTGAAATCGATTTGATATAAGCAGTTAATTGTTATATATCTAATTATTAATTGAATATTGAAAGAAGTATAATAGGCTTTTCTTAATCCTATATATATAGATATTTATACTATTTTTGTAATTGAATCTAATATAATAAACTGTAAAGTCATTATATCCAGTCTATTTATTTATTTATTTATTTATATTAATTAACGTCTGTTTTGGACCTCCCTAAGAGTATTTAAAAACAAAAAGACCATTGTTCTCCGTAAGGAATGGCTGGCTCAGTGGTAAAGTGATTGGTGCCCACTTCTGCTCAGAGTCATATCCCGATCGATATCTGTCTTTTCGAAGCCTAATCACCTACGAAACTACAGCTTATCATCCACATACAATCAAAGAAAAGCATTATACCCTCTTCCCAATCCTTTAGCCCTGATATAAAAAAGCCTCCACTTTACCACTACCCTACCTTCCCATCAAAAAGTAGTTCCACCTGCATCCGAGCGGGTACAACATACCTCTCTCTCTCGACAATAATGATCGCCTGCTTACAGCAGTCTACAATCACCTCGGCCTTCAACAATCCAATCACTCCAGCCTTTACCAACCTATAATCACCCCAGCCCTTACCGACTGACAACCCCTGCCTTTTCACAAAGGCCCCGAACAACCCCTGGATTACTCAGTATGAAGTGAATTGAACAACCCGAACTTGCAAGTTAGAATAGAGTAGAGTGGTGAGAGTGTTTGTAGCACAGCCGCCCCACTCGCTACTAACATCACAGCCATAGAAGAACAGAATGTTTGGCTATACCGGCAATTGTATATATATAATTGTTAGTTTAATCCATCCCTAGTACCCCCTGGGAGGTCGTGGCGAGCCCCTGTGGCTTGCCCCCCGGATGTAAATTAATATAAATAAATAAATAAAAAATAAGGGTAACGTAACTTGACTAGAAGTGGGTCATGTCATGATATGGGTCAGGTACCTTTACACCAAATTTTGTATGTAAAGGTACTTAGAGCGACTTTTTATATCTCTATGGATATTAAAGATAATTTAATTTTTTTGATAATTAGGCTTAATATCTAATAAAAACATAGTATTGAAATTACAAAACACTTTTTAATAATATTGTTCTTAAATTAATACGATTTTAAAAATTCCCATAGTAATTTTTGTTAGACAAAAACGAAAATTTGAAAAAAACTTTAATATCTTTATTAAAGGTTTTTGTATCCCTAAAATATTTTATCGTATTAAATATTCATATTGAATATATCATACTTCAAAATATCGAAACTATATCTCTAGTATTTATAGAGTTAGAAAAATTCGTTCTAAGTACCTTTACATACAAAATTTGGTGTAAAGGTACCTGACCCATATCATGACATGACCCACTTCTAGTCAAGTTACGTTATTTAAACATACTAAGATAAAGAACTATTTGAGCAGCATAATCGTTGCAACCGAATTTAGCAATTTAACTTCAATGTTAGGGGCTATTCGTTTCTTTACAGATGCAATCCGCTTCTGTTTCCAAAAGGGAATATCTGATCCGGATTGTTATTGAGGCAGAACTTGGTTCCTGAGTGGATAGGCTCGTTGTGGACTTCGATCCCTATAGTAGAGGAAAAGAAGCGAGAATGGATTGCTATTTGTTTAGCCGAGCAACAAGGCTTTTGTATTATATATTGGATTTGTGGTTTTTAGAGATATAATATATTCAAGTGATTAGTTGAATAGTGAGTTTATAAGGAATAGGCAATAAGCTTTATTGAAAAGATTATCGCTTTTTAAGAGTCCTTTAATAATTAGAACAGATCTAAGTATAGAACTCTGAGTTAATAATTAGCTAAATAAGCTTATTAGATATATATAAGAGTTTCTTGATATATATAATCATCTGCTTGTTAGATTGCATTTCTATAGGGGTAAGGGGTTAGTCTGAATACTTTAGGTTGTTTATAGTGTATTTAAAGAAATAATATAGTTCCTTAGTGTTATTATATAAATAGTCCAGCTTGTTGTTTTGATAACCAAATCGCTAATGATAAGTAGTATAATCGCTGTGGCCTGTTTTTATAATTATCAATCAATATAAGACTGCTTTTGGTAGAGTTAGTTCCTTTGGCTTCTTTGTACTGTATTTAGGAGACCATTCCTTATAGCTAATAGAGAGAAAGGAGTTTATCTCTTTTCACTAAATAGATTCTGTATATAGACACTTTTGACAAACAATCGTTTAAACCCCACTGATTATTGATAGCTTATCGATTGCCTGGTCTATAGGCCTAATTACATCTATATTTGCTAAGCAATCTGCTTCCTCATTACCTTCAATCTTTATATATCCAGATAATCACTTTATCCTGATATCGAGTTGTTTTATTGCTTTGTAATACTTATAAAAGGCCCATTATATTATAGGCGATATATTTTCGCATATACTCTAAATAATTGATATATTATTAATATATATCCAGATCCAGTTATTCAAGGGATCTTTAAGTATAGTGATTAGATACTCCAATCCGTATTATACTTTTATCGTTTTTGTATCGAATATATATGAGTCGCTTCGGATCTGCTTAAATCCGGAGGCTATTTGAGTGCTATTGTAATATATTATATATTCATAATCAATACAATATTTACAATTAATGGTTTATTCTAATCTATTAGAAAAGATTGTGTAATCTTTAGGTAGGAATTGTCATTATTACTCTTTGAAGGCTTGAACTGCTTCTTTTTTGATTAATCCTTTTGTTAGATCTATTCTACAGCTAATTGAGAAGTGCGAGCGAAATAGCTTTGAGCATTGTATCTCTGGGATAAGATGGCTGAGCTGCTGAATTTTTGTAAAAGTTTTTTTACTATATCTGCTTCTTGTTTGTATTTTTGTATTACTAGCTTTAAACGATTTACTAGTAAGTATTGATTGTTGATTGTTTTTAACTGAAATGTGAATTGCAGCTTGGCATGTTCTAGCACAACTATCCCCGATAGCAGGTTTGCTTCTTTGATAAGAACTATAATCGGTATTGTTTTGTATATTAGGATCGCTCCTTTTGTAGTAATATTGATTATTTTATTAATACAATAGAGATAATCTTTTATACCTGTACTTATACTTGGATCGCTTTGGCCTAGGCCAGACTTATATTTGCCAATATACTATACTTCCGTGTCGAATAGTGCTACTAGGAAAACACAGGTGATCACTGCTTTTCTTAAAGAGGAAACTGGTGGTTTATATATAGTGCAAACGATCGATCTGATATGCAAGGCTATTTTCATAACTTTCGCTATACATATTTTGATATATTATAAAAACGAGAGCCGGTGATCGAAGAAGATGCCCAGCTATTTCAAAATAGGCTGAGCACTTTCACTCATTGTAATCGATACTGAAGTGATTATCAGATCTGGATTTACTATTAATAATGGATTAGTGGTATCATATTATCTGATAATATGAAATAGTTCGAACTTCTCAGGAGCAAATAGGATTCTGTTCTCCTTGCTCCATCTGATGATCTGCTGTACTCGTCATTGCAGGATCCTAGCATTCGTAAAGAGATGCTTGGAAGAGTGGTAGATCGCGATATTATCTACATAGCCGAAACAGAATTCGTATCTCGATTGAGGAGCTTAGCAAGATAGAGCATATAGAGTATAGGTGATAGTGGGGACCCCTGAGGGGTATATATCCAGTCTATATCGCTATAAGTCTATATAATATTCTATAAGGGAGCTTAAGGTTTCCCAGCTCCGAGATATTATATACCGGTTTTCATATATTATATATTTTAAAGATCAGATCTCTTTTTTCCTTTTATTATTTACTTTCGGAATACCAATATTTGATATATAGGATAAAGCAAGAGCTACTAATTATAGGGAAACAGGATAGGCTAGGATTAAGCAGTTTAGTTGTACTTTGATTAGCAAGACAATTGGCTGTCTTGTTACTCTTAATTTTATTTATTTATTTATTTATTATTTTACATCCGGGGGGCAAGCCACAGGGGCTCGCCACGACCTCCCAGGGGGTACTAGGGATGGACTAAACTAACAATTCTATGTACATACAATTGCTGGTATAGCCAAGCGTTCCGTTCTTCTACGGCTGTGATGCTAGTGGCGAGCGGGGCGGCCCGCGCTACGAGCGCTCTTGCTGCTCCCACTCCAACTTGCAAGTTCGGGCTGTCCAACTCACTTCATGCTGAGGAGTCCAGGGGTTGTTCGGGGCCTTTATGAAAAGGCAGGGGTTGTCAGCCGGTAAGGCTGGGGTGATCATAGGCTGGTAAAGGCCGGAGTGATCGGACTGTTGAAGACCAAGGCGATTGTAGGCTGTTGTAAGCAGGCGATCATTATTGTCGAGAGAGGGAGGTATGTTGTGACTGCTCGAGTGCGGGTGGAACCACTTTTTCCAGTGGGGAGGTGGGGTAGTGGTGGAGCGGAGGCTCCTCCATGTCGGGGCTAGAGGATTGGGAAGGGGGCACGATGCCTTTCTTTGATTGTATGCGGATGATGAGCTGTGGTTTCGTAGGTGACTAGGCTTCGAAAAGACAGATATCGATCGGGATATGGCTCTGAGCAGAAGTGGGCACCAATCACTTTACCACTGAGCCAGCCACTCCTTACGGAGAACAATGGTCTTTTTGTTACATTGTTACTCTTAATCTCAATATGCCTAAAGGATTATTTGATTATAATATTATAGTGTTATATTGCTTAATGATATTTGTGATATGCCTATTAAAAGGAAACAATAATGCTTCCTTATATTCCTCAGATTACTAAAATGCTATTAATATATAATCATATTCGTCCCTGGTAAAGGCAATCAATAATGCTTAGAAGGTATTCTAGTCTCCACTATATGCCAATCGCCTTAGTATTAAAAATATGCGATTATTCGCATATACGGCTATAGCCGCTATTGATCTGTTGCTTGTTGTAATAGATTGCAAAGCTGTACCTCATATAGTAATTGTGTTTATTATATTGTTTAAATCTGTCTGAAAATACAGAATAGTTTTCTTAAAGGATTAAATCCTATTATTTCTTAAATACTTTTATATTTATTTATTTATTTATTTATTTATTTATATTAATTAACGTCTGTTTTGGACCTCCCTAAGGGTATTTAGATGTGCTAAGATAAGGAACTATTTGAGTGGTGTGATCGTTGCGATCGAATTTAGCAATTTAATTTCAATGCCAGGGGCTATTCGCTTCTCTGCGAATGCGATCTGTTTCTGTTTTCAGAAGGGAACGTCTGATTCGGGTTGTTGTTGAGGCAGAGCTTGGTTCCCGGGTGGATAGGCTTGTTGTGGGCTTCAATCCCTATAATAAAGGAGAAGAAGCAAGAGTGGGTTGCTATTTGTTTAGTCGAGCAGTAGGGCTTTTATATTATATATTGGGTTTGCGGTTTTTAGGGTGTAGTGTATTCGAGTAATCAGTTGAGTGATAAGTTTATAAGGAATAGGCAGCAAGTTTTGTTGAAAAGATTGTTGTTTTCTAAGGGTCCTTTAGTAGTTAGGATAGATCTGAGTGTAGAACTCTGAGTCGGTAATCAGCTGAGTAAGCTTGCTAGATGTGTGTAAGAGTTTCTTGATATATATAATCGCCTGCTTGTTAGATTGCATTTCTACAGGGGCAAGAGGCCAGTCTAAACACTTTAGATTATTTATAGTGCATTTAAAGAAGTGATATGATTCCTTAGCACTGCCGTATAAGCAATCCAGCTTGTTGTTTTGATGACCAAATCGCTGATGGTAAGCGGTGTAGTTGCCGTGACCTGTTTTTATAACTATCAATCAATGTAAGACTGCTCTTAATAGAGTTAATTCCTTTAGCTCCTTTGTACTATATCTAGGAGACCACTCCTTGTAGCCAGCAGAGAGAGAGGAGTTCATCTCTTCCCACCAGATAGATTCTGCGTGTAGGCGCTTCTGACGAACAATCGTTCGGACCCCACTGATTGTTGGTAGCTTGTCGATTGCCTGGTCCATAAGCTCAATTGCGCTTGTATTTGCTAAGCGATCTGCTTCCTCATTGCTTTCGATCTTCATATATCCAGGTGACCACTTTATCCTGATATCGAATTGTTTCATTGCTTTGTGATACTTATAGAAGGCTTATTGTATTATAGGCAGTGCGTTTCCGTGTATATTCCAGATAATCGATGTACTGTCAATACACATCCAGATCCGGCTGTTCAAGGGATCTTCAAGTATAATGATTAGATGCTTCAATCCGTGTTATACTTTTATCGCTTCTGTATTGAATATATATGAGTCGCTTTGGATCTGCTTAAATCCGGAGGCTATTTGAGTATTATTGTGATATATTGTATATTCATAGTCAATACAATGTTTGCGATCAATAGTTTGTTCTGATCTGTTAGAGAAGATTGTATAGTCTTCAGGTGGGAATTGTCGCCACCACTCTTTGAAGATTTGAACTGCTTTTTTTTGGTTAATCCTTCCGTTGGATTCGTTCTACAGCCACTCAAGAAGTGCAGGCAAAATAACTTCGAGCGTTGTATCTTTGGGATGAGACGGCTGAGCCGCTGGATTCTTGTAAGAGGCCCTCTTGTTATGCTTACTCCTTATCCGCGTTTTCGTATTACTGGCTTCAAACGATTTACTAGCAAGTATTGATTGTCGATCGTTTTTAACTGGAATGCGAATCGCAACTTGGTATATTCTAATGCAACTATCCCTGATAGCAGACCTGCTTCTTTGATAAAAGCTGCGATCGATGTAGTCTTGTATATTGGGATCGCTTCTTTTATAGTAGTATTAATTACTCTATTGATACAACAAAGATAACCTTTTATACCTGTACTTATACTTAGATCGCTTTAGCCTAGGCTAGGCTTATGTTTACCAGCGTACCATACTTCCGTGCCGAATAGTGCTATTGGGAGAATGCAGGTGATCACTGCTTTTCTTAGAAAGAAAGCTGGCGGTCCATGTATAATGCAGGCAATCGATCTGATATGCAAGGCTACTTTCATAGCTTTCGCTATATATGTTTTAATGTGTTGTAAAAACGAGAACCGGCGATCGAAGAAGATACTCAGTCATTTCAAAATAGGCTGAGCGTTTCCATTTGTTGCAATTGATACTAGAATGATTATCAGATCTGAATTTACTATCAATAATGGATTAGTAGTATTATATTGTCTAGTAATATGAAGTAATTCGAATTTTTCAGAAACAAATAGGATTCTGTTCTCCTTATTCTATCTGATGATCTACTATACTTGTTGTTACAGGATTTTAGCATTCGTAGAGAGATGTTTGAAAGAGTAATAGATCGCGATATCATCTGTATAGTCGAAACGGAATTTCATATCTCGATTGAGGAGTTCAGCAAGATAGAGTATATAGAGTATAGATAATAGTGGGAACCCCTAAGGGGTACTGTATATTATTAGATACTCTTCAATTGTAATGTCTTCGAGTCTCACTCTGATTTTTCTGTTTGTAAGGAATGAGTCTATCAGCTTGAGCAGCGAAGTTGGCTATCCTTGTTTGATTATTCGGCTCAAGAGTTGATGCTTTAAAAGAGTATCAAAAGCTTTTTGTATATTTATAGTAACAATCGAAACTATATTGCTAGTTGTTAATGCAAGCTCCGCGTTGTGAGTGAAGGCAGCTGCTAGATCTGTCCCTGATCTTCTGGGGAGCGCTTCGCAGTGTTGTGGGTTGATTACTTTATATCTCAGAACTGTCCAAGATATTTGGCTGGCTATATACCGTTCGAGACCCTTTCCGATACAGGAGATCAGAGCTATTAATCACCACGACTGTGGTGATGTTTTATCTTTCTTTTCTACCTTGGGAATCATTATTATCTCCGCTAGTTTCCATTCTTTTGGGTAGTAGTTTAGAGTTAGGTATAATGCAAATATCTCCCGGATCAGTGACTTGACGTTCGGCCAGCATACCTTAAGGAAGCGCACAGTGATTCGATCCACTCCTGGTGCAGTATACAAGGCTCCTATAACATGCTTTTCTACCTTTTTAGCCGAGATTGTTCTTTTCCAGAGGAGGGTCCCCTTATATGTTTGATTGCGTAGTAGATCATTTAGAAGATTATCGTCCGCCTTAAATCGATCCAGAACCACTGTAAATAGAGTGTCCGCTTTCTTTCTTGTATCGCAGATCTCCCGCTCATCGATTATTAGGGAGGGGGATTTCGCATTACTTTCGGGGGTCAACTTATGTCATCTTATAATTCGATAGAGTTCTTTATCGTTCTTGACCCCATCTAGACGCATAGCCCAATAGGATCTCTTGGCTTATTGCACTACTTTTTGTAAAAAGTGTATAGCATAAATCTTCCTTTCCAAGTCCATTCTCCTCCGTATTTCTATATATGCTCGATAAACTTCTTTGTACTCATTCATCCACTATGGTGAGGCTTTCCCTGCCTTTCGATTGATTTTGCTAATTACTTGGATCGATTTGTCTAGTGCTTTTGCAAGTTCACTAACATAGATCTCGATCTCGATTGTGGTCTGGATATTTACATTATTGAGGTGGGCTAGCTGATTAGCTATTAATCTATCCAATCTCGGCAGATCCGTCTCCTTTATCCGGTAGTAGTACTGATCCCACTCTGTTGTTCCGCGGTTCACTAGATTGGTAACCTGAGTAGTATGATTAGATTCATAGTAGAGTTCTTCCAGCACCTCTGTGTAAGCGAATGGTACATTGGAGAAGGTTAGGTCTAGCACATACCCTCTTGTGTGGGTGGGTATGTCTGGGGTACCTATAAACTCCATGCCCTGCTCGTTTGCCCATGTTGCGAGCTGTGCTCCTTGATTGGCTGCGATCACCCCCGGTTCCCACAGCTTGTGCTTTGCATTAAAGTCCCCTTCTATGATCGTACGCTTATTTGGGATCAAGTGTATTGATTGATTGATTGATTGATTGATTGAATTTACGTCCACCTTCAGTCTAAGACTATATAGGACGGCTGGGCCCGATGGGCCCAACAGGTAACTTTTTGATTTACAATATTGGTTATGATCTTATTAGGGAAGTGAAAACAAATGCTGGGGAATAGTGCCTGCTCATTATACGCATTGCATATAATAAGAAAATTCTGACGATCAAGAAATTGTGAGGAGGTCAAGCTCCTCTCTTATTTCCTCAATTGCTTCTTTTTCATTCTCTTCTTCTCTCTTCTCTTCTACTATTATTCCTTCCTCTATTACTTTTTATTCAAGAGTCCTTGCTAGATGCTATGCCCTTATAGCGATTTTGGTGATATTGATAAATTTGATAGCTAATTCGATATCTATTTTGGTATGCAATAGGAATTGTATAGTGATTTTCGATAATGGTATATTCTGGAATATCTCTTTTCTTTTTGTTTTGTATATAGGATAGCTAATCAGGAGGTGTTGCGGTGTTTCAATATTATTGTATATATATTTATTATTAGAGTAATTGAATCAATATAGATATGATTTGATATATCCGTGACCTAATTTTAATTGGAAGAGTGTATTAGTAGTATTTCGATTGGTTCCAATTGGTAGTTTAATTTTCGATCCGATTTTCCATGGAAATAGCTTTGAATAGGTTAATGCTGATTGATTGGATCTGAATTTATATTGATTGAGAGTTGAACTTTATTGATCGAAAGAGGATTCTTTGATTATTATTTCTAGCAATCCAAAACTGGTTTCATTTGAGGTGGATTGTATTGTAATAGCTTCTTTTGCTAGCTTATCTGCTAGCTCGTTCCCTTTAATTGATGTGTGCTCTGGTATCTAATTCAAGGATATTTTAGATCCTTTAGCTATAATGGCTTCGGCTACCTTGATTGCTCGAATTTGGTATATTTGTTCTAGGTGGTTTAAGGATATTTTCAATTGAAGAAGGCCTGTTTGATTATTTGAATAGACCTTGAATTTCTTTTCACTATTAGCGATTGAGTTAGTATATTCGATGGCTCGGGTGATTCTATATAGCTCTTTATTATAAACTAATTGATTGCTTTTAATATTGACTTATTCTTGATATAAAATCTGATTATTCGATTGTATTGATATTATCTTTATATTAATATCTATTCTCTTTTCAGTGGAAGAGGTATTTATATAAATGTAAATAGTATTTTGATCTCTGTATTTAAGAATAATATTGTGGAGTATTGCTGTATTTTCTTTTGAAACCTGGTTAATATTAATTTTGAAAGGGATTTCCTTTTTTTATGGAGGGAAGTGAAAATGGATAATCTTTTCGAGAGAGAATAAATCAAATTTTTTATCAATTGATTCCCTAATTCTATCGAATTGAATTGGCTTGTATAGCTTTCTTTGAGGAGTATTGATTACTTTTCGATTAGCATATTAATATACTAGAGTAGCTTTTTCGATATTGATTGGATGTTTGGATAAGAGTTTTGTTAATCGAAAAGCGTATTGCTTGATGTTTGAGTCTAATCGGATATTTGCTGGTTTTAATCTCGATTCGATTTTTATTAGAAGAATTGGAGTGGTTTTGAAAACTCCTAATATCTTTCGAAGAGCTAGGTTTTGAAAAGCTTGTATTTTATCCTTAAAGTGGACTTGTCCTCTCCACCAAATCACTAATCCGTAATCAGCTATACTAATCATATAAGCTATATATAATTGTTGAAGAGCTTTAGGATTCAGGCCTTTTTCAATATTTGCTAGTCGAGTTATTCGATAAAAGGCTCCTTTTGCTTGTGTAATTCGGATATTGATATATTGATTGAATTTGAGATTTGGATCGAACCATATACCTAACCATCTAATTAAAGATTGAGGTTTAATAATATCCAAATTAAATAATGTAATTGGGAAGTTTTTGGTTAGCTTGAATACTGAAAAGTGTATTAATTCTGTCTTTACTAAGTCGAATTGAATCGCACTTTTCGAACTGAGTTCGTAGATTTGCTTTATAGCTTTCTCAAGAAATCTAATATTCTTTTTTCATAAGGATGAGTTTGTAATTAAAGCAATATCATCAATATAGGAGAGAAATTTAATCGATTTTGAAAAGAATAATTCTCTAATATATATTAGGAAAAGGATTGGAGAAATTGGACTGCCTTATGGTATTCCGATCGAAATAGGCTTGAAGGATTCGATTTGATTATTGAAAGAAAGTTTTAGCTGTCTTTGTTGTAGAAAAGAGGCTATCCAGGAGATGAGATTCGTTGGCAGTTTCAATTTCTTACAAATATCTAGTAATCGATTTCTTGAAACATGATCGAAGGCTCCCTTTATATCCATAAATAGAATTGAGATCTTTTTGTGGATTTGCTTGTTTCTTTCGATTTCGGTGGTTAGAAGAAGGGCTGCATCAATTGCTGATTTCTTTTGTCGGCCTCCAATTTGACTCTTGTGTAATAGATTAGTAGTTTCTGCTAAATAGCCTAATCTTTGAGCTAAAATCCTTTCGCTAATCTTTCCAAGGCAGTTTAGAAGTGCAATGACTCTATATGCTTTTGGAGCTGAGTAATCGGGTTTTGAAGGTTTCTTTAGAATCGCTCCAATGGCTTGTTTCCAGCATTGTGGGTGGTATCCTAAATTGATTAGGTTGCTGAATAGATTGAAAAAGATCCGTGGAATTGCTTTGTATGCTTTCATAATGATCTCCTGAGTGATTCCATCTGGGCCAGGGGTTTTTCCTTGGATTTTGGCTGAGCAAGTATTACTTAATTCGATTTGTAAAAGACTAGGCTATTCCTATTTTTTGGATTGCTTGTATCCTTCCCATTGTGGTTTTGGAGTGATAGGAGGAGGTGGGAATAGAGTTGATCTAAAAGCAGAGCATTTTCCTTCAAAAGAGCTTTCTGTTGAAATGTCCGGTATCCTTTGGTCTTGATAATCCTTCGTATAAGCCATTGCTTTGAATATTGTCTGTGTATCCTCTTTTTCTAGGAATTCATTCCAATGATTCTTTTTAGCTGTTTTAATAGCCTGAAAATACTTGTTTCTAGCAATTCGATATTCTTCTTTGAGGCTTGAGTTCTCCAGATCCAATTCAATTGATTGTTTTACTCTTCCTAGCTCTTTTCGAAGATCTATTAATTCGGGGGTCCACCATGGCTTCGCTCTTCTAGTCGACGAAGCTTTAGGTATGGAATTTTCAGTAGCTTTTTGGATAATCCTTGTAAGTTCGCTTGCTGCTTGATCCAGATTAGAATAATTATTTCTTTCTTTCAAACCGTTTAGCGAATCCTCTTCAGATGAGACTGTTGATACCAGAGTAGAGAGAATAGGGGAATATAATGATTCTGATTTCAATATCGATTCGAATTTATCCCAATTAGCTAGCTTTGTATTGTATCTAGCTAGCGATGTTGTGTTAAGGGGGCTTGCTTCTTTTCCCTTTAGCTCGAATAATATTTCTGTATGATCGGATCCTGTATCTGAAAGTGTTTGCCAGTTTTGGATTTGAGAGGCGATTCCTTCTGAGGCTAATGTACAGAAATGAATTATATTATAACTACTTTCTAGAATATATTATAATACAAAGTAGGTTCGCTACACCTACAGACGCTTTCCCGGCTCACTTGTGATAAAGCCACTAGTACTAGGCTTCTATAGAATCTTCTGACTACATTAAACCACCTATTGCATGATTACCTTCGGAAGTTTCGGTCAGGACCAAAACCATTCCTTCACGCCTCCATTTCTGTTTGCTCCTTAAGCCTATCTGATACCTCCATCATGCCCTCTGCCCTATAGTATCCGATTATAGACCGACACACGCATCCGTCCTCTCGAGCTATATAGATAGTATCACTGTCGCTGTCATTATATACTACACCTCGCGGCTAGTAGCCATTTTGCATTACCTTGCCGGATCTCTCCTATACAACAAAGCCGACTATATCTCGCAGGCTTACTATTTCAGACCCCTAGCCAGGCAGCCCTTCTATAGTGTTTCCAACCCACTAACCAAAGCTCTACTTGTAAAATCCACTCCCCCAATGTATAATTTGTAATCGAAAGTAGAGCACTAGGAGCGCGTTGCACATGTATATTGTAGGATTGGCCTCTGCCTGAGATCCTCCGCCGCCATAATATCGATCGAGCATTGTCGAGTGTGGCTTGCTAAAAGCGTCCTTCCTATACCGGAGCTCCTCCGCCGCCATGCCACTCCCGCACACTCGGAGATAAGGTGCTAAAAACATCCCTCCTCCTACTCCATATATGCTCCCGCCAGCCCTAGTAGACACTATCCTAGCCTTTGTATACTTCCTACTACTCCCCTCACCATTTATAAATATCCGATCCAGTATACCCGCAGATTATACATATTGTTGGATTATGAAAACTCTGCACCCTAGCGCCCCAAAGATGTTCTGTCGATTTTCGTTCGTCAAGTTAAGGATATCGGCCCTGCTCCCAACACAGGCTTCAGTCAGACTCAGCTATATTATAGAAGCTTCATTATCTGCTATTTCAAGGGCTAGTTCCGCTTCGCAAACGCTCTGCCGCGATATGCTCTGGCTCTGCTCCTCACACAGATTCGTAAAGGCATGATTCCACATCAATCCCGCTCTCATCTCCCTTCCACCGTCGAATGGTTTTCATCTCCGTTTGCTGGTAGTCCTCTGTTCCGAGCATCTTCGCGATCACCCTCTGGTGATTAGCTGCGCGTACCTTCACTCCCAGTACGGCCTCCGATTAGTGTACAACCATCACCCGGCTCCAGCTGACTCTACTTAGCTCTCCGATCGCACGATCGAAGGTTCGTAGGATACACCACGTACAGGTGAGAGTCATCGTATCCCGGATCAAGTGTATAATATAATTAATAATATCCAAAGTGCATAGAGCTCTGTAGATATTCAGGATCGAGTATCCATTGACTTGTATCCAGAGTAGGTCTTTGTTTTCGAGTTAACCCATTTGCTCTACTTTCAAGTATACACCTTTTCGTATATATATCATAACCCGAGGGCCTTGTTTATTCTCCTCCAAGTCTCCCTAGAGGTTCCAATTATCGATTGGCTGATATCGATCGTATGCATTGTGATTTTGTGTGGTTGAATTCCAGTATAGTCTTGGCTCCTGTAAACAGATTATATCCAGCTGAGCTTCAGTTGCTAGTTATAATAGTATGATATGATTTGTGTGTTCCCGGCCTATATTCGCCCAAGCGATAGTAAAACCTTTATTCCTCTGAGTGTGCTTGTCGATTGTGCTACTCATAGAGAGGATTTAGATATAGTATCTACTGTTATAGAGGTCTCTGCATTGTTTATCTCCAGATCTATTGAAGTGAAGGCTTTTTCTGCTAAAGCTTTTATATTGAGATTCCGCTGGCTTTAGCTACGAGCTGGGTGTGTGTGTAGCATGGTTGGTGCGATTGGCAGATTTGTACTAAGCCTGCGCGGGTGTTTGCTGAGATGTTCATTCTCATATACTATAATCCTCGCCCCTGGAGTGACCAGGGTTTCTGCAATTGTTACTCTAGGAGGCAAAGATGGTTCAGGGGTGTAATCCGCTTTGTCTGTATCTGCTCTGTGCAGCGTTTTATAGTCTTTTCTGTTAATAGCTCTGACTGCGGCCAGTTCCTTTGCGGTTAGAATGATCCGTTGTTTAGTGTAAACCCTAGGAGTAACTAGACAGTTGGAATAGCCAGCACGGAAGAGCCCATGACAATTAATGTATTGAGCTGTTCTAATGCATTGTTGATATACAAATGCACCCTCATACTCAGTATTTAGTTTACTGCATGTCGAGCATCTTGGGGCTCTATTGCAGGTGAAGGGATTACAGTACCCTAGGCAGCCAGTGCTGTGAAGTTGAATTTCCCGGGGTTTGTCTAGGAGAACCGAGTAGGAGCTGTTATTGAATAGTCGAAACCGCGGTACTGCAGTATTGAAGCCAATGATTCAGGTGGCTCTTTTAGTGATTGGGTTGATCCTGCTACGTGCTAATCTGTAGTTGATTGGCTGCTTGCCGGTTTGAGCTGTGATCTCCTTCTTGATAAGCTCAGTGGGTATAGGAGCAGGAGCACCTTTGATATAATAGAAATTGTGTGGTATTTGTGGGACTGCATACATGAACCATTTTTCTAATCTACACATACTTATTGCATGAAAGGTTTTAAGTACCCGCTCGACATTTTCTGTTTTCATAATCTCCTCCCAACTAGTATCAAAGCTGCACCTTAATATCCAGCCTGTATTGTTCCTCTAAAGAAAAAGGATCTCTGCTAATGTGATCCCAGCAACTGCCTCTTTTATTCTGAGTCTTAACAGGAATAGGCTAGTCTCTGAAAGCAGAGCTTCCCCGCCAGCTATTATAAGGATCGTTTTCTCGATCCGATCATTCTCCCTTTTGAGTCTGCGTGCTCCCGAGCGATCAGTGTTCGTGCTTCCACTAGGAGCAGAGCGCATTGTATTAGTGGAGCCTGTAGTGGGGCTTGCTGTCTCAGGCCTCATCTGAGTTTTCAGTGCATCAGTGTAGGTTTTCTACGTATTGCTTTCTAGCTGTAGTTGCTCTGTTACGGGCTTTCTCCCTTGATCAAGAGTAGTCTCCGTTACTCCTAGCAAAACAGAGATAATCGTGCTCTTAAACTTCGCGGCGAGTTTGCATTGTTGGCCTTGGAACCCTTGTGCAAGCTTATCTGCTAGCACCACGAATGCCTCGATCACCTCCCGTCTCTCCCCCTCTATCTTATCGATCCTTTCGAATCGTTCCTTGATTGCACCAAGGGCAGAGCCTGTGGGCGATCTTATAATTGGTGGGGGCTGTATACTAGCCCCTAAGGTATTGATGACTGCTTGGGGGGGGAGCGCCCCCTGGGTTGAGGAACCGCTCGGCGCGCCAAAGGCGCGCATCGCCATCAGCGTGATGGGAGCCTCCTGTGGTTACAAGGTTTGATAGGATTAAGCCTGCCGGGGCAGGGGAAATAAATAAGGAGTATATGTGAATCGTCCCTTGGAAAGTTGCTTGTCCCTGTAAATACTTTTATAGTATCCTCTTTATTCATATTATTTATTAGATCGATATAACACTCAGAAGAGAAATGAGGTTATAAGAGTTTGGGATGTTTAGTAATAGGGATTGCTTGTTCTATTCTTTATAGTTTTATATTGGAATCTTTCAGAATATCTATACCTTATTTTCTTTTTTTTAATATATAACTTTAATCAATTTATAAGTAAATATTGCATATTTATTATCTGAAGTTGAAACACAAACCTTAGTCTGGCTTGCTTTAGTGTAACAATTCCAATTGGGAGATTAGCTTTTACAAAAAGTATGATTATCGGGGTCATCTTGTAGACAAGTAAAGCTTCTTATACTATATTGTAAATCATCTTGCTGATTAAGTTGATATATTTCTTGATTCTAATATTGATTAGAATATAGCCTGTATTTAGGCATTATTTATATAGCTTATCAAATTATACTTCGAAACTGAAAAGGGCAATAGAAAGTATACAAATAATAATCGCTTTTCGCAAGCAGACTATAAATAATCCATGAATTGTATAAGCTATTGATCAGATATGAGATACAATGCACATAGCTTTTGCGGTATGCGTTTGATATATTATAAGAATATTAGATACTAATTAAAAAAGATATTAAATTAGTATAAGATCGGTTATACTCTGTTAATGAGTTTTAGAGGGATTAGTATAATAATTAGATCCTGATTTATTCTTATAATCAGGTTTGCAATTTTATATTTCCTTGATATATAAAATAACTCAAACTTTCCAAAGCGAAAAAGACTTTATTCTGATCTCCCATTATAGAATGCATCAAACGGTTTAGCGGAGCATATATATATTCGTGGATAGGTCCTTAGATGTGTGATATATAGCTATATCGTCAGCATATCCGATATTAATATATGATATAAATATTATCTTGAATTATAAAATATTAATATATAATTATAAAAATCATTCTTTCAATATCTCTTATATTCCCTTTTCTATATTCTTTTTCAGAATTTCTAATATTCTTTAAAATCATATTAATATCTTTTTGTTAATATTATAATAAATGATTTAAATATCATAAAGTTTTTTGTTTTTTATCTTTAATTATTCAAATAATTTATTTTAATATACTATTAGTTTAATAATCGTTTTTAAAAGTTTATTTATTATTATATTAATTGCTTTTTGATATTTTATTCTAGAGATTTTGATTTTTGTATTTTAAATATTATTACAATCTCAAAAGATTCCTTATAAAAACAATTATCAGGTTTTTGATAATAATAATATATCTAATTAGATTTATTTGATTAAATTTTTTTATTATAAAAATATTACAAAATTGTATTTATGATTCTATAATAATTCTACAGTGAGTATGTACTTCTTTTTAATCAATTTCAAAAATATATTAAAAACCCATTTTATTATTTTTTAATAAATAAATTAATGATTCTTTTGAATAATTTTATTATATTATAATCTAAAAAATCAATAATTTATAAAGTAATAGAAGTGAATATAAAATCCAATTTTATTTAAAGTTATCACAAAATATATATAATATTTTTGAAATCTTAATATCAAAAAGTTCTTGAAAATTCACTTATTTTGCTATAAATTTTAATAATCCAAATCTTAAAACTCTAAATCAAGATTTTACAATAAATAAATTCTTTAAAATAATTCAAATAATTTTTTTTAAAATAATATATAAAAATATTATAAAAATAAAAATATATTTATAATAAATATATTATTTTTATTAAAACTATATATATTTAAATAATAAATTTTGATGCAAAATAATTATCGATTAAATAGAAATGCTCTAATACTATACAACTTTATTTCAAATTTTCAGAATACTCACTTTTTTGTATTTTTTCATTTGATATCTATATATCATTTTCTTTTTATAATAAATAAAATAAAATATTTAGAGTAATATTTCTTTTATTTTTATTTTTGATATTAAAATGAAATATAAATATAAACTATTTAATTAATATTAATTCAAAATTTAATTTGTTTATTAATATTTATTTATTTATTTTTTATTTATTTATTTATAGTGATTAACGTCTAATATCTGACCTCTCAAGGGGTATTCTAGACGTACTAAGGAGCGGGCCTACGGGCCGCTAGCGTTCCAGCCGCTCATAGTAGTGTAATGTTAGCTAATCAGGGGCTTGTTGCCTCTGGTATTCCCCCGCTCAGTACTGCTCATGGCGATCCTGCGGCTGTTCTGTCTAAGGGTTTGTGGTTCTGTTTCAGAGGGCCTTGTTTCGTATGCTATCCGGGTGTCGGCGGATGATCAGGTCGATCGCTGTCGATCGGGAGAGCGCTCGGAGCGCTTATGGCTGTTCGGTGCGGGTCTTAGGTTGATTGGGGTAAAAAGCTCATCCTCGGGGTATTGGAGCAGGTTGGAATTCGCGTAGTTTTGTATAGTTTGAGTATATCCTAGTATAGAATCTGAATCTAACAAGAAGATTAATAAAGCTATATTATATTCGTAGAATATGGTTGATATATATTATCACATCTCATTCGGATTGAAGTCGATTTGGTATAAGCAGTCAATCACTATATATCTGATTATTGATTGAATATTGAAAGAAGTATAATAGGCTTTTCTCATTCCTATATATATAAGTATTTGTATTATTTTTATAATTGAATTTGATATAATAGACTACAAAGTCACTATATCCAATCCGTATTACTATAAATCTATATAATACTCTACAAAGAGCTTAAGGCTTCCCGGCTTTGAGATATTATATACCGATTTCCATATATTGTATGTTTCGGAGATCAGATCTCTTTTTTCCTTTCACTATTTGCTTTTGGAGCACCGATATTTGGTATATAGGACAGAACAGGAGCTGCTGATTGTAGGGAGGCAGGATGGGCTAGGGTTAAGCGGTCCAGCTATACCCTGATCAGCAAGGCGATCGGCTGTTTCGTTACCCTCAATCTTAATATGCCTAAAGAACCATTTGATTACAATATCGTAATATTATATTGCTTGATAGTATTTGTAATATGCCTATTAAAAGGAGGTAATGGCACTTCCTCATATTCCTTAGATTATTGAGGTGCTATCAATACATAACTATATTTGTCCCTAATAAAAGCAATCAATAATGCTTAGAAGGCATTCTAGTCCTTACTATATATTGATTGTCTTAGCATCAAAAACATACAATTGTTTGTGTATACAACTATTGTTGGTTCAATAATGAGATCAGGAATACGGGAGACGTGGTTCCCACTATCAGTAGGCCCCTAAATGTCTGTATTGTATTCTGTCTAAAGAGCTAGCTAATGAGGGGAAATAGTAGGCCTTATATAGACACTACTGAAAGAGCTAGTCTCCTTCGCATTCGCCTAAATACCTTTGATACAGTAGCCATTGTATTGAAATCATTCTTTTGAAGTGAATTCCCTTGTTCACATACTCGGAACTCTCTTTTATAGCTTCAAATACAATGGCTGAAAAGAAATTCGTAAAATCATAAAAAATCCTCCATCTGCTGGCTAAAGTCCCTGACCTCTTACCAGCAGAATCAATCCCTTCCTTTAATCCCGTTCCTTTGTTTAATCCCGTTCCTTTGTTCTTGATCTTATCGACAAATCGCGACTTAAAAATATATATATCAAAAGGAATATCCGAAAGTAATACAACCTCAAATACACCCTTAACTGTCAATCCATCAATCTCTTTCTTTCTGGATTTCTTATATATAATAGGATTCTTGGGATTAGCAGCAAAATATTCGGGGTAGTAATCTTGTATATAAGCTTGAATTTGAGGTATGACCACTTACGGGAAAGATGTTGGTATAGACATCTGATTGTTCTTGGATAAATTCAAGAGAGGTTTCTCTGAATTTGTTGTATATATAATCGCTATTTCTAAAGAAGGTGATATAACTTTGTTGGAATTTGGCAAAGTTACCTCGAAATCAATATTATAATCAATTTCTTTAACCTCCTTAATATATTCAGCTTTTAAATATTTATAATATAGCTTTATTGATGTAAATCTAAATCTTGTAGGTCTATAAGATAGATTAAGAGTATATATCTCTCCTTCCATGCTAATAAGTGAAAAAGGTTCTTTTTACTTATTGATAATTGTTTTATTATTCTTTCTTTAGATTAAAACCTTATTGTTTGATAGCAAGTTATAAAGTATAGTCGTAGAGGGTTCGTTGCGTGTATTCAAGACCTCTTATACTTGTATAGAGCTATATAATCTACAAATCTCTATTATAGCTTTAAAGATTGCGGCAGTATGTTATTGAATAATAGATATTAAAGGGCTGATGTTGATTATGCGGGGAAAAGTACCAAAAACAAGTAAAATAAGCACTAAACCATTAGGTCCGGTAATATCATTAATCGTTTTTATAGTTATCTAAAGTATAGTTGTTTTGCGAATATCGAGTTTATAAACCTTTTTGTAAATAATTTTGTAAGATCTTTGTAATGGTGTATGAAATCTCTCAACAATATCAATCGAATGATATACCTCCACAGGAACTGTCTTTGTCTGAATGGATATTGATGTAGTATATTGTTGAAACTCTTTTCCAACAAAGTTGGTATCAGTATTATGAGTGATATATTCTAATGAATCAATATATGTATCGATCTAGTATTCATAAAGTTTATCTTATGTATGCTTTACAGATATGTTGCTTAACTATCGAGTGGCTTGAAAATGTGTGGTTTCATTGATAATATGCAGAATCGAATTATTATTGATATAAAGTATATCGACAAGTATGATATGATTGAACTCAAAATCCTTATCGAGCAAAGAGAATTTGAATCTGTTGGATGATTTGCTATAAATTTGATAATAGTAACAAAACTTAGTAAGCTGTTTGATCATTTTAAAGTCTTTATCATATCTGAAATGTTTAAGCACTTTATAAAACTTGTGTACAAATAGATAACCAAACCGATAGTGAATTTGTTATAACTCGATTTCGATAAGATAGTAATCATCACTATTAATGGAATAGTTAATCAGTCTCTCGATATTAATATTCTATAGCAAAAATGCATGGCTGAATCGTTGATATATAGAATAGATGCTTTTAGATATAATAGCAATATCATCAAGGTTGTCATACTTGAATCTAAGTCTGTTTATATCAGCCAAAGAAAGCAAGAATGGAAGGTCGGCTTTCATCACATTCCATTCTACTTCTCCAAATGGAAGTTTGATGTAAAACGAACCAATGGAAATCGTCGCTTTAATGCTGTATTGGACTGTCACTTGTCCAGCGGTAGCTTTATCATACTCAACATCCTCGATCTTCTTCTATGCCAAATACTAGTTATATCCGACAGATAATCTCTTAACCGTACCTATATCGATTATAATGCCGAAGAATATATCAGCACTATATCGCTTACCGCTTGTAGTGAATGCTTTAGCTGTCAATTTATAAGCGCTTGCAGCATTGTTGAGATTAATCGCTATTGAAGAACTATTACAAGTACTTATTGAAATAAAGAATATCCTAAAGACCTCTCCAAAACCGTTTGTATCAATAAGATACTGATCAATGAGATGGTTATTATTATTATTACTATCATCATCTCGATTATCTTTTTATTCGATATCAGTAACGAACTAATTATATCGTTTCGTAAAGCTCTTGTCGTTAAGATTGCTATACTTGGTATAGTAATTTATCTTAAATCAGTCTTTCTCTTCTTATATATACTTATAATATCTACAGCTCTTCTTTTTATAACCAGGGAAATAACAATTGTCCTTGCCCTTATCAGCTAATACAGAGAAGGATTATCAACCGGTATATTTATTATAAGATTTCCAAAAGGAAGAGCCTAAAGATACACTATTATAGAAATGTCGATCCGTAAGGAATATCTCAAATGAAAGATATAGTTTCGGAAATGCCTTTCGATAAGAGTCAATAGTTTATTTAATCTAATTAATAAACTCTATAACAATTAGATAAGGGTTGTATATCACAAAGTAGTACTCCGGAATACCATCATATATAAACAAAATCTTAATATAATATAATTGAGGATCGCGCATTATCCTGGGAATAGTATATTAAAGGAAGCGTAAATCTGTAATTATTGTATTAAACACTTCCTAAGACTCTATAAATAGATTTTTCTCGATATAATCCTTAAAAGTGATATTATTCCACTTGAGAAGTATATTCTATTGATATTTAGGTTCTTCGAAATTATTGATTATTATATCGTACAAACCTTAATATGAATCAGGAAGATTGCTAAGATTTGCTTAATAATAGTCTCTAGTTGTATTTGCGAATATAATCGGAAAGGTTGTTATAATCATTTCTATTAATACAAATACCCTACAATAATACTCTTTGAATATAAAGATCTTTAGATTAAAAGAGTCATTGATACTCTTATATCTATTATTATCCCTATAGATTTTTAAAAGATTAATAAAACAATAGCTTTGATTGTGTTGATTATTGTTTTTACAATTGGAACGATCAGAATGATCCCTATTCCTATTATCTCTACCACCACCTCTATTACCATTACTACCGCCTCTACTATTATTATCACCTCGACTACTACTCCAATCATCATTATCATCCAGATCATCACCATCACCAGGTGATCCTGCAGGGGTATCAACTAGTGGAATTCTAGAGTCTGGTTTTAGTACTGGTAAAGGTGCATATAGGACTTATACATCCCCAGATTGGAATGGAGCTGGTCCTCTATACATATCAAAAGGAATAATCGAACTATTTATAACTTTGTTGGGTTTTGGTAAAGTTAAATAATCAGCTGAATTACTATTCTGAGATTCGACAAAAGGTTCAGCTTGTGGTCTCGGATCAAGTCCGATAGGAAGGTGGGTCTATTTCGTAGATACAAATGATTGTATCTCATTAATCTGATATTCCAGAAGCTGTTCCGCAGTCCAATCATAATACTCTTTACAGAGAAATGCTTCTATTAAAGCATCATCGAGATTTGCATTCATATTAACATAAACTCCATAACATCACAAGACCTTGCAAAAGTCATATAATATCAACTTATCAACACTCTTGAATAAAGCTCATCGAATGAACTCGAAATCGAATATAACTGTATTCTAAAGAAATACATCGGTGATCCTTATATTCGAGTATACAGCCATTCGAAAAAGAAAGTATCCATCGATCTGATACTCTATCCCCATCTTGAATGTATATCCTTTGTAGAACTACCTAGCTTTATTGAGATCTTTTAGAAAGGAATAGTTCTGAGATTCTCCTTTGAACTTCAAATCCTTAATAGTTTTCTGAGTTTTTCTTTTTTCAGCTATTACTTTATCAGAAATATAAGGATTGAAAGGAGCAAAAGGATAAGAAGAAGCACTGATCATATCTTTATAAAGAGAAATCTTGAACTCCTATTACAAAGAATCAGTATCGTCAATTATCATATCAATAAATCCTCCTATACTAGTAAATTGATTAGATGGAATAGGTTTCTTGCTAGCATCGGGTTTCTTGCCAGCTTGTTTAGAGCTAATGCTAGCACTTGCCAGGATGTTATAGTACTGATAACGGGAAATAAAAGAAGTAAAAATAAAAAGATATTTCGAATAAATAAGTTAAATAATTTGTAATATCACTAATTAGTGTTGATTCAATAATGAGATCAGGAATACAGGAGACGTGGTTCCCACTATCAATAGGCCCCTAAATGTCTGTATTGTATTCTGTCTAAAGAGCTAGCTAATAAAGGGAAATAGTAGGCCTTATATAGGCACTACTGAAAGAGCTAGTCTCCTTCGCATTCGCCTAAATACCTTTGATACAGTAGCCATTGTATTGAAGTCATTCTTTTGAAGTGAATTCCCTTGTTCACACAACTATAGCCGTTATCGATCTATTGTTTACTACAATAAATTGCAAAGCTGTATTCCACACAGTGACCGTGTTTATCATATTATTCAGATCTGTCTGAAAACATAGAATAGTCTTTTGGGGGATTAAATCTCATCATTTCTTGAATACTTTTGTAGTATCCTTTTTGTTCATATTATTTGTTAGATCGATACGATATTCAAAAGAGAAGTAAGGCTGTAAGAGTTTGGGGTGCTTGGTGGTAGGAATCGCTTGTTCTATTCTTTGTAGTTTTGTATTGGAATCTTTCAGAATATTTATATCTCGTTCTCTTTTCCTAATATATAATTTCAATCGGTTTATAAATAGATATTGTATATCTATTATCTAAAGCCGAAATGCGAATCTCAGTCTGGCTTGCTCTAATACAACAATTCCAGCTGGGAGACCAGTTTTCTACAAAGAGTACAGTCGTCGGGATCGTCTTGTAGACAAATAAAGCTCTCTATACTGTATTGTGAATCGTCTTGCTGACTAGGTCGATGTATTTCTTGATCCCAATATTGACCGGAACGTGGCCTGCATTTGGGTATTGTTTGTATAGCCTATCGAATTATATTTTGGAGTCGAAGAGAATAACGGGGATATATACAAATAATAATTGCTTTTCGCAGGCAGGCTGCAAATAGTCTGTAGGTTGTATAAGTTATTAATCAAATATAGAATATAATATATATAATTTTCGTAGTGCGTGTTTTGATATACTATAAGAATATTAAATATCAATCAAAAAAGATACCAAGCTAGTGTAAGGTTGATTGTATTCCGTTGATAAGCCCTAAAGAGATCAATGTAATAATTAGATCCCGATTTATTCTTATAACCAGATTTGCAATTTTATATTTCCTTGATATATAAAGTAGCTCAAACTTTTTCAAAGCGAAAAAGACCTTATTTAATCTCTTTATTGTAAAATACATCGAACGGTTCGGTAGAGTATATATATATTCGTGGATAGATTCTTAGATATATGATATATAGCTATATTATTAGTTATATTCGAAGTGCTATGCTTTATCTTAATTGAAAAGCTTAGTAAGATAAAGAGTATATAGGATAGGGGAGAATAGCGATCCCTAAGGGATATTGTATATAATTGGGAAATCCTATATTATAATCCCTTTAAGCCTTATATATATATTATCTTTTAGTCAGGAATGAATTAATAAATTGCAAAAGCACTATAAGCCATCCTATTTCTTTATATATTATAAAAGCCATCTTTTAAGGAATATATTATAGACACCTTGTATATTTATTATTACTAGTATGACCACTTTGCTAACTGCTAAAGCAAGCTTGGCATTATAGATAAAGGTAGCTGTAAGATCAATACCGGCTCTTTTCAGCAATTACTCTGTAATACTGAGGGTTAATAATATTATATCTCATAACTGTTTATGTAATTTGATTAGCGATATATCTTTTTAGTTCTTTTCTAATATACAATATTAATACAATCGGCTTTTACAATCTCGGGGATATCCTATCCTTTTTATCAATCTTGGGTAGTATAATTACTTTAGTAAGTTTCCATTTGTTAAAGTAATAATTGAGCTTGAGATAGGCTATGAAAATCTTATGTATTATACTTTTTATACTAGACCGCATACCTTGAGGAAGCGAACAGTTATCTGATCGATTCCGGGTAATATACTTTTAACTCCTATTATATGTTTTTTCACTTTCTTCACAATAATTATTCTTTTTTATAGTAAGATTGTTTGGTAGTCTTATTTTTATAAAGGGTTGTACTATAGATTGTTCGATATTTTAAAGTAATTGAGTATTGTTATAAAAAGTGCTTCGGCTTTTTCCTTGGTATTAGTAATCTTCTAGCCTTCGATTATTAAAGGAGAAGCCTTAAAGTCTGCTTTTGGGATCAGTTTGTACTAGTTTATAACTTTACATAGTTTCTGATTGTTTTATATATTGTCTAAGTGCTTAATCCAATAAACTTATTTCGATATTTGCATAACCCTTTGTAGATTTTATTAGGTAATTATCATTTCGTTAGTAATTCCAGTTCTCCTAGCTTATATATATATTCAGTATGCCTTCTTATATTTATCGATTTACTATAAAGATAATCGATAGGTTTTGTGGCCTTTCTATCCCACAACTATTATAGAGATACTTAATGTGCTTATGAGTTTAGTAATTAGTCTATTAATATTATAGGTAGATTGAAGGTTTGGGTTCTAAAGATTCACTAAGCAATTGGTTATTATATCTATTAGGCAAGGTAAATCTAAATTATATATCCGGATATATATTTATTTGTATTTAGAGATTCCTTTATTCGAGATGGTAATAATTTGAATAGTATAATTGGAGTTGCTATACAGATTGTTATTGATTATTATCATAGCAATAATCAGATTGGAAAAGATCAGATCCAGAATGTGTCCCCTTATATATATAGAAAACATTAGGAATCCCGATATATTCCATTTCTTATTCAACAGCTTATTATATAAGTGTATCATCTTGATTAGTAGTTGCTACTCCAGATTCCCATAGATTATACTTAGCATTAAAGTTATCTTTAATAATTATATTAATTCTTGGAGCAATCTTTAATCTGAATATATATTTTATTATTAACAAATTAAACAGAATACGATAAGCATTGAAAATCGAGTATTTATTATATTGATTTAAAGTAGATTTCTATTTCCGGTCTGTCTCATTTGTCTGATCTTCAAGTTACCCTCCTTTTTATATATAGATGATCACTCGTGGTCTATGTTTAGGGCTATCAACCGCCTTCTAGATATCGATTAGCTGATATCGGTTATATGCGGTATAATTTTGGATTGCCGTGTTATCGTACAATCAGAGTTCTTGAACACAGATAATATCCATATTAGTCTTTTCAACAATCTATAGAAGAATAATATGATTAGAGTGTTTATGCTCCATATTCGCTTATACAATTGTGAGCCCCTTTTCCTCTATTGAGTTCATATTGGTTATGCAATTCATACAGAAGTAATAACAATTTCATTAGCATTTGACTCATTCCCCTCGCTTATTTCAGAATTGGAAGGTGAGAAGGCTTTTTCAGTTATAGTTGCTACATTATAGTTTATCCCTTTATTAGCATAATACAAAGGGTTACAGCCCAGGGTATAAATCGGATTTGTTGGAAGGGCTCTCCCCTGATCGGGCCCGTTTGAATGATCAGTTTACCAATTGCTATTCGTTCTTGTAGGCAATAATACAGACCCCCCGGTATAGGGGTTTGGAGATAACTACTTGAGGCTATTTGACTGGTGTTGAAGCAGATACCTTTTTTTTATATACTTTCTGAGTTTCCTTTTAACTAGCAGTTCTAATTTCTTTTACTTGTTAATAAATGAGCCTGATCAGTTTTTCCATGATTAATCGTGGTGCCGCTGGGCAATTGTTGTGTGTGGATTGGAAGGGTTCTAGGCATTCTATACATTGAGCATTGTTTTGGTATTACTTATGGATCTTCTGTTGATATATTTAGTAATCAGTTTGCTGTACTTAAAATAACAAGCCGGGCGATAATATATATACAGGTTACAGTATAATTAGTATCTATTGGAGTATTATTGTAGTTAAGAGTGTTATAATCTATTAAGGGGTTTTAAGTATTTATTAATATTAAATAGCCGGAATAGTTTTATTATCTTTTTGAAACTAACAATCCAATTGGCTCTTTCTGTGAAAGAATTCATCCTGTATTAGAGACTCTATATTGTATTGATTCCTCTCCTATCTATACTTTGATCTTTTCTCGAATAATTGTATCTAGAAGTATTATAAATATACTCAGTATATTATAAGGAATCTGAGATATAATATAGTTATACCAGGTTTCCGCGACTTGAACATCATCCACACTAAATGTAGTGATTAGTTGTATACGATTTTTGTTTTATAAAAGATTCTTGCATTCCTCTAGCATCTTGTATTCCAAAATCCATTCTATCCCTATTGTAATAGAACGAGGGGATTAGTTCGAGCCTTAATTTAGAAACTGTTTCTATAATCTTTAGTTACAGTTCAAAGAGGTTATTGGTTAATTTATCTGTTGCCCACTTCCCATCTTTATAAAAATCGTATAACTATTTCACTTCTATTATTCGTATTTCTATATCATCGTTGTTGTTTTGGGGTATACTCGCCTTAATGCTCTTTGATACCTGAAATGCCTTTCCAGTCTTGAGCATATCAGTATAGGATTTAGTAGTTCCCTCTGGGGTTGCTCTTGTAATTGATATAAAAGTTTTTTGTATAAACCCAGCTTATCTTATAGTCTTAATCATACTATCGATATATACAATCTTAGTATATTGATATAACTCAGTTCTGTTTTATTTAGGATTTTAATACATATATCGATTATACTCGCAATCTTTAGAGTTACTCGTTGCTTTTTGTTCTCCTTATAGAATTGATTGATTATTACTTTATAGATAGACTGTGTATCATCATCTTCACTCACTTTAGTTGTTGATATAATCATCATCATCATCATTAGAGCGATTGGATTGTGATCTGACGTGCTTGGTGGTGCGACAGATTGCTCACAATCATATATGACGGTATCATGGTATTATAAGATTCCTTTAATATGATTTGTTATAATATAGCTAGTATCCGTTTGTTTTGTTATAAATATGTATATATAAAAAGTTTTGTTGATTAGATAATATAACTCTCAACCTCTTTTAAATTATTTAAACCTCTTTTTTTCTTCAAAATAATAATAAATAGTATATAATATTAAGAATATTGATTTTTTTTTTAATTCTTATAATTATTCTTATAATTATTCTTATAATTATTCTTATAATTATTCTTATAATTATTCTTATAATTATTCTTATAATTATTCTTATAATTATTCTTATAATTATTCTTATAATTATTCTTATAATTATTCTTATAATTATTCTTATAATTATCAATTAGCCGATCCGAATGGGACGCGATAGCATATGTCAACCGCATCCTGCGAACACAATATAGCTTTACTGATCTTTTCGCTAGATTCAGATTCTATACTAGGATATACTCAAACTATACGAAACTATGCGAATTCCAATCTGCTCTAATATCCTGAGGATAAGCTCTTTATTCCAATCAATCTAAAACCTGTATCAATCAGCTATAAACACTCCAAGCATTTTTTCAATTAATAATAATCAATCTAATTATCCATTGATATCCAGATAATATATAAAACAAGGCCCTCTGAAACAAACCACAAACCCTTAAACAAATAGCCATAGGATTGCCACAAACATACTGAGCAAAGGAATATTAGAGATAACAAGTCTCTAATTAGCTAACATTATACTACTATAAATGGCTGGAATGCCAGCGGCCCATAGGCCCGCTCCTTAGTATATCTAGAATACCCTTCGAGAGGTTAGATATTAGACGTTAATCACTATAAATAAATAAATAAATAAATTATCAATTAGATTATCAATTGGATTATCAATTAGATTATTAATTTCATTAGTAGTATTATTTGTAACCTGTTATCCCCTTAACAACAGAATACAAATAATGCTTTAAAACAAATTCTTAAAATTTGTTTTCGTAAATTGTTTATAATTCAATATAATTATCAACATATTAATAAACTAGTGGGGTCCGAACGATCGTCCGTCAGAAGCGCCTACACGCAGAATCTACCTGGTGGGAAGAGATGAACTCCTCTCTCTCCGCTGGCTACAAGGAGTGGTCTTCTAGATACAGTACAAAGGAGCCAAAGGAACTAACTCTACTAAGAGTAGTTTTATATCGACTGATAACTATAAAAATAGGCTATAGCGATTATGCTGCTTACCATCAGCGATTTGGTTATCAAAACAATAAGCTGGATTGCTTATACGGTAGTGCTAAGAAATTATATTACTTTTTTTAAATATACTATAAACAATCTAAAGCGTTCAGATTGATCTCTTGCTCTTATAGAAATACAATCTAATAAGCAGACAATCATATATATCAAGAAACTCTTATACATATCTAACAAACTTATTCAGCTAATCACTAATTCAAAATTCTATACTCAGATTTGTCCTAATTATTAAAGGACTCTTAGAAAGCAACAATCTTTTCAACAAAGCTTACTACCCACCTTTTATAAACTCACTATTCAATTAATCACTTGAATATACTACATCTCTAAAAACTGCAAATCCAATTTATAATACAAAAGCCCTACTGCTTAGCTAAACAAATAGCAATCCACTTTTGCTTCTTTTCCTTTACTATAGGAATCGAAGTTCACAACGAATCTATCCATTTGGGAATCAAGCTTTACCTCAACAATAATTCAAATCAAACATTCCCTTTTGGAAATAAAAGCGGATCGCATCTGTAAAGAAGCGAATAGCCCCTGGCATTAAAGTTAAATTGCTAAATTCGGTTGCGATGATTATGCTGCTCAAATAGTTCCTTATTTTAGTATATCTAAATACCCTTAGGAAAATCCAAAACAGACATTAATTAATATAAATAAAAATAAAAATAAAAAATATTAATAAACTATATAGACTTCGATGATATATATATTTCAATTGATAAAATTTTAGTTTGTAAAAGACTCAAATATAAACTAATATTGAATTAATTAATTATAAATTTTTTAAATGTAAAATCAATATCGAAATTAAAAGATTATATCCCTCTAAGGTATTAACTATGACTAGGAAATGTAGTTTGTATATGAGCAAGAATATCAATAACTTTATAAATAATATTAAAAATTTAGAATTCAATATAAAGTTTATCTCTAAGTCGAGTAACCTACTTTCTAATTATTCCTGTTTTGAGTTACTCTTTATCACTAAATATCTCAAAAATGATATTTTTAATTTTCTTATTTATAAATTGAATTTATTAAAAATTTGTATATATATAATTTAGATTATTTTGAACTTATTCTAATTTTGAGATTTTTAGAATTTTTCTATATTGAGATTTAAAGATTCAAAGTATTGATTTTTAATTTATATAAGAATTATATACAAATTTTAAAACTTTTATAAAAACTTTAATAACATTTTAATAATAATATTAATAGAACACCAAATTCTTTTTCTAAAAAGTTTTAAACTTGAATTTATATAGAAATTCATTTTTTTTTTACAAAAAGATTAATTATTTTAATTATTTATTTATATTAGTTAACGTCTGTTTTGGACCTCCCTAAGGGTATTTAGACGTGCTAAGATAAGGAACTATTTGAGCGGCGTGATCGTCGCGACCGAATTTAGCAATTTAACTTCAATGCCAGGGGCTATTCGCTCCTCTGCGGGAAAAAAAAAAAAAAAAAAAAAAAAAAAGATTAATTTTATTTTATTTATTTATTTATAGTGATTAATATCTAATATCTAACTTCTCAAGGGGTATTCTAGATGTATTAAGGAGCGGGCCTACAGGTCGCTAGTATTCTAGCCGCTTATAGTAGTGTAATGTTAGTTAATCAGGGGCTTATTGTCTTTGGTGTTTCCTTGCTCAGTACTATTTATGGTGATTCTGTGATTATTTTGTTTAAGGGTTTGTGATTCTATTTTAAAGGGCTTTGTTTTATATATTATTTAGGTATCGATGAATGATTAAGTTGATTGTTGTTGATTAGGAGAATGTTTGGAGTGCTTATAGTTGATCAATATGGGTTTTAGATTGATTAGGGTGAAGAGCTTATTCTTAGGGTATTAGAACAGATTGGAATTTGTATAGTTTTGTATAGTTTGAGTATATTCTAGTATAGAATCTGGATTTAGCAAGAAGGTTAATAAAGCTATATTGTATTTGTAGGATATGATTGATATATATTATTATATCCTATTCAGATCGAAATCGATTTGGTATAAGTGGTTAATTATTGTATATTTAATTATTAATTGAATATTGAAAGAAGTATAGTGGGCTTTTCTCAATTCTGTATATATAAATGTTTATGCTATTTTCGTGATTGAATCTAATGTAATAGGCTATAAAGTTATTGTATCCGGTTTGTATCGCTATGAGTCTGTGTAGTATTTTGCGAGGAAGCTTGAGGTTTTCTGGTTTTGAGATATTATATGCTGGTTTCTATGTATTGTATATTTCGGAGATTAGGCTTCTTTTTTTTTTCTATTATTTGTTTTCGGAATATTGATATTTGGTATGTAGGATAGAGCGGGAGCTACTGATTATGGGGAGGCAGGATGGGTTAGGGTCAAGTAGTCCAACTGTGTTTTGATCAGCGAGGCAATTGACTATCTTGTTATCCTCAATCTCAGTATGCCTAGGGGATTACTTGATTACAATATTATAGTGTTTATATTGTTTGATGGTATTTGTGATATGCTTATTGAAAGGAGATAGCGGTGTTTCCTTGTATTCCTTAGATTATTGAGATACTATCAATATATAATCATATTCGTTCTTGATAGGAACGATTAATAATATTCAGGAGGCATTCTAGTTCTTGTTATATACTGATCGTTTCAATATCAAAAATATATAATTGTTTATGTATATAGCTGTAGCCACTATCGATCTGTTACTTATTATAATAGATTGCAAAGCTGTATTCTATATAGTGATTATGTTCGTTGTATTGTTTAGATCTGTCTGAAAACACAGAGTAGTTTTTTTGAGGGATTAAATCCTATTATTTTTTGAATACTTTTGTGGCGTTCTCTTTGTTTATACCATTCGTTGAATTGATGCGATATTCAGGAGAGAAGTGAGATTGTAAGAGTTTGGGGTATTCGATAATAGGGATTGCCCGTTTTATTCTTTGTAGTTTTGTATTAGAATCTTTCAGAATATTTGTGTTTTATTCTTTTTTCCTGATATATAATTTCAATCGGTTTATAAGTAGGTATTGTATATCCATTGTCTGAAGTCGAAACACAAATCTCAATCTGGCTTGCTTTAGTGCAACAATTCCAGTTGGGAGATTAGCTTTTACGAGAAGTGTGGTTATCGGGATTGTTTTGTAAATAGATAAAGCTTTCTATACTGTATTGTAAATCATCTTATTGATTAGATCAATATATTTCTTGATTCTGATACTGATTGGAATATAGTCTGTATTTGGGTGTTGTTTGTATAGCTTATCGAATTATATTCGGAGCTGAAGAGGGCGATGGGGAGTATACAAATAATAATCACTTTTTGTAGATAGACTGTAGATGGTCCATAAGCTGTATGAGCTATTGATCGGATGTGGAATGCAATACACATAGCTTTTGTAGTACACGTTTTGATATATTGTAGAAATGTTAGATGCCAATCAAAAAAAACGTTAAGCTAGTGTAAGGTCGGTTGTATTTCGTTGGTAAGCCCTAAAGGGATTAGCATAATGATTAGATCTCGATTTATCTTCATAGCTGGATTTGCAATTTTATGTTTCTTTGATATATAAAATAGCTCAAACTTTTCCAAAACAAAAAAAACCTTATTCTGATTTTTCTATCATAGAATACATCGAACGGTTCGATAGAGTATACGTATATTCGTGGATAGGTTCTTAGATGTGTAATATATAGCTATATCATCAGTATATTCGAAACACTATACTCTATCTTGATTGAAAAGCTTAACAAGATAGAGGGTATACAGAATAAAGGAAAGTGGTGATTCTTAGGGGATACCACATATAATCGGGAAATCCTGTATTGTGATCCCCTCAAGCCTTACACACACACATCTCTCAGTCAGAAATGAATTAACGAGTCGCAAGAGCACTATAGGCCAATCTTGTTTTCTTTATACATTGTAGAAGCCGTCTTTTAAGGAGTGTATCATAGATGCTTTGTACATCCATTATTACTAATATAACCATTTTGCTAGTTGCTAAAACAAGCTCGGTATTATAGGTAAAGGCAGCTGTAAGATCAATACCAGCTCTTTTCGGCAGTGCTCTATAATGCTGAGAACTGATAATATTGTATCTTATAGTCGTTCATGTAATTTGATTGGTAATATATCTTTCTAATCCTTTTCCAATATATAATATTAATACAATCAGTTTTCACAATCTCGGGAACGTTTTATTCTTTTTATTAATCTTGGACAGTATAACTACTTTAGCGAGTTTCTATTTGTTAGGGTAATAGCTAAACTTGAGATAGATTACGAAAATCTTATATATTACACTCTTTGTGTTAGGCTAACATACTTTAAAAAGGCAAACAGTTATCTAATTGACTCCGGATGATATACTTCTGATTTTTATTATATATTTTTCTACTTCCTTTATAATAATTGTTCTTTTCTATAATAAAATCATTTAATAATTCTATTTCTATAAAGAATTGTACTGTAAATCATTCGATATTTTAAAGCGATCGAATACTATTATAAAGAGTGCTTCGGCTTTTTCCCTGATATTAGTAATCTCCTAGTCTTGATTACTAAAGAAAAGGCTTTGAGATCTGCTTCTGGGGTCAGCTTATATTAATTTATAACTTTATATAGTTCCTAATCGTTCTATATATTATTCAAATGTTTAATTTAATAGGCTTGTTTTGATATTCGTACAACTCTCTATAGGTTCTATTAGACAATTGCTATTCTGTTAATAGTTCTAATTCTTCTGGCTTATATATATATTCGGTATGCCTCCTTACACTCATTGATTTACTATAGGAATGATCGGTAGGGTTTGCAGCCTTTCTGTTCCACAATTATTACAGAGGCGTTCAGTATACTTGTGAGTCTAGCAATTAGTCTATCAATATTGTAGGTAAACTGGAGGTCTGGGTTTTGAAGATTCGCTAAGCGGTTGGTTATTATGTTTGTTAGGTAGGGTAAATCTGAATTGTGTATTCGGATATATGCTTGCTTGTATTTAGAGGTTTCTTTATTCGAGATGATAATAACTTGAGTAGTGTGATTAGAGCTGCTATATAGATCGTTATCGATTATTATTGTAGTGATAGTCAGATTGAAAAAGGTTAGGTCCAGAATGTATCCCCTCATATACATAAGAGCATCAGAAGTCCCGATATACTCCATTCCTTGTTCAGCAATCTATTATGTAAGTACATTATCTTAATTGACAATTGCTATTTCAGATTTCCATAAATCATATTTAGTATTAAAGTCATTTTCAATAACTATACCAATCCCTAAGGCGATCTTTAGTCCGAGTATATATTCTATTATTAGCGAATCAAGCAAAACGCAATAGGTATTGAGAATCGAGTATCTGTTAATATTGATTCAAAATAAATCCCTACTTTCAATCTACCTTATTTATCTAACCTTCAAATTACCTCCTTTTTGTATATAGATAATCACTCATAATCCATATTTAAAATTATTAGTTGCTCTTTAAATATTAATCAGTTGGTATTGGTCATATACAGCATGATTTTGGATTGCCGAGTTATTATACAGTCAGGATTCTTGGATATAAATGATATCCATATCAGCCTCTCCAATAACCTATAAGAAGATAATATGATTAAAATATCCATACCCTACATTCATTTATACAATTATAAGCTTTTTTCTTTCTGTTAAGTTTGCACTGATTATACAACTCATATAAGGGTGGTAGCGGCTTTATTGGCATTTGACTTATTCCCTTCGCTCATTTCAGAATTGGAAGGTGAGAAGGCTTTTTCAGTTATAGCTGTTATATTATAATTTACCCCTTTATTAGCACAACACAAAGAGTTACAGCTCGAGATATAAATCGAACTGTTGGAGAGGCCTTCCCCTGATCGGGCCCGTTTGGGTAATCGATCTACTAATTGTCATTCATTCTCGTAGGCAGTAATACAGGCCCTTGATATAGGGGGTTTAAGAATAACCATTTAAGATTGTTTGATTAATATTAAAGTAAATGCCTTTCCTTTATATACTTCCTGAGTCTTCTTTCGGCTAGCAATCCTGATTTCTTTTATTTGTTGATAAATGAGTCTAATTAGTTTTTTATTAATTAATCATAATATTGCTAAGCAATTGCTATACACAAATTGGAAGGGTTTTAGGTATTCTGCATATTGAATATCGTTTTGATATTACTCATAAATCTTTCCATCGATATATTTAGTAATCAATTCACTACACCTAAAATAACAAACCAAACGATAACACATATACAGATTACAGTATAGCTAGTATTTATTAAAATGCTATTGTAGTTAAGGGTGTTATGATTTATTAAGAGATTTCGAGTATTTACTAATATTAAATAACTAGAATGATTTTATTATTTTCTTAAAACTAACAATTCAGTTAACCCTCCCTATAAAAAGGTTTACCCTATACTTAGAGACTCTATATTGCATTGATTTCTCTCCTATCTGTATTTTGATCTTTTCTCGAATAATTATATCTAAAAGTATTGTGAGTACACTCAACATATTATAAAAAACCTAAAACACAATATAGTTGTATTAGATCTCTACAGTTTGAGCATTATCCATATCAAATGCAATAATCAATTATATACAATTTTCGTTTCATAAAAAGTTCTTATATTCCTCTAATATCTTATATCCCAGGGTCCACCCTATCTTGTTGTAATAAAACAAGGGGATCAATTCAAACCTTAATTCAGGAATTGCTTTATAATCTTTAATCGCAATTCGAAGAAATTATTGACAATCATTTGTTATTTATTTCCTATTTTTATAAGGATCATACAACTATTTCGCTTTGTTGTTCGCATTTCTATATCGTTTCCATCGTTTTGGACATGCTCGTCTTAACACCTTTCGATACCTAAGGCACCCCCTCAGTCTTAAGTATATCAATATAGGATTTAGCAGTACCCTCTAAGGTTATTTTTGTAATTAATATAGGGGTTCTTTATATAAACCCAGCTTATTTTATAGTCTTGATTATGCCATTAATATACACAGACCTCAGCGTATCGGCGTGACTCAGTTCCGTTTTGTTCAGGGTTTTAATACATATATCGATTACACTTACAATCTTTAAAATTACTCATCACTTTCCATTCTTTTTATAGAATTGATTAGTTATTATTTTATAAATAAACCATATATTATTATCTCTATTCACTTTAATTATCGATATAATCATCGTTATTGTTATTAAAGCAATTAGATCGCAACCCGACACACTCGGCAGTGCAACAGATCGCTCACAACCACACATTGACAATATCATGGTATTGTAAGATTCCTTCGTTTCAACAACTATACAACAATGTATAATTCTTAATAAATTAGCAATAAAAGTTATAAAAATCTAAGAACAATTGAATGATTTGCTTTATGAAAAAAAAAAAAAAAAAAAGATTAATAGATATAGAGATATAGTATATAGTGAGTTTAAAGGAGTATAAATAATCTTTATTATTTTGAGGGTATTTCTTTAAATATTTATTTATAAGAAATTTTCTTTTTTTTTGAATTTTTTAAATTAAATATATTATATATTTATAATTAAAATTTATGATTTATTTTTAATAATTTTAATTACAAAGTTATTAAAGATTTTTTGAAGGTTTTAAATTTGTATATGATTTCTATATAAATTTGAAAATCGATATTTTGAAGTTCTAGATCTCAATCTAGAAAAATCCTAAAAATCCTAAAATTTCAGAACAAGCTTAAAATGATTTGAATTATATATGTATAAGTTTTTATTAAATTATATTATATATTAATAAAGATGTTAGTAGACTAAAAAAAAATGATTTTTGATATAAAAGGGTGGCCTAAAACAGGGGTTGCTAGAAAGTAGGATACTCGATTTATATAACGGAAAACCCTATGTACCGGAAAAGATAATAGGTACTTGACTTCGAGCATCGCAAAATCTATATGTATCTCAATATCTCTTATATTTTCTTATAAGTTATATTCTGTAACTACTCCCGGACATTCCGGACATTATACTCGTAAAACCTTCTCATTAAAAAATCGCGATCGCATTGTCGCCCTCACGCCTGATCTGTAAAGGGTCTTAGGGTTTATAGCGTAATAAACTTCCTCTACTATAGCTCTAGTATAGAGCTTATACTAACCCTAATATTTATAAAGGAGTCATTCGAGCTCTTAGGACTCACTACGATATAGAAAATCGTCATTTGTCTCGACGGCTGCTGTAGCGTATAGATTTTATACAAGATCGCTACGCGGATCTGTACCTCGGATCAAAGCGAGTGACGGTGCGTCACATCCAGCTTAGGAATGACCTCAATGCCTGTTTTCTAACATCGTCGAACATTGGTATACTTGACCTTTTTAATTTCACGTGAGAGCAACAAACTTCTGCTCAAGGATCGATATAGTCCTATCGAACATTCCAGCAATATACGAGTAGTTCTGGATGGACGATCCAAGCTAATATAACCATTAACGAACCTAAAAGGAGCAGATTCCAACACCTTAATGAATGGTAGCTAGGTTAGGTAAATTCAAAACCTTCTCCTCAAATAACCACGGTACTACCTCCCTCAAACCTTAGATAGTTTCTCTACAAGCTCCTTCCACAGCCCTGTGTCAACAACATCCATAGCAATATCATCATAAACTGCAAATCTTGACAGCTCGTTCTTAAGGTCGTCGATCTCTTCCTCTCCCCATTTGATAATTCTGAATCCACGCGCACAATACTTTTCAGGTGCCATCTTTGTAATACAAGCATCTCCATAGATCCCGCGACCGTGCTTTGACATCGGTAGATCATATACGTTATAGCTCTTAAAGCCATAATAAAATCCGTTCAAAGCTGGGACAACATGGTCCGTGATGTCAATTCGTGCTATGTCTCGGCAACTCCAGCCAAAATCATTTTTCCAGTATGGCCTCATATCAGGTACGTAGTGAAGAAAGCGGTCGATTCTGTCATCATTTCGTACGTTAACGGTTCCGAGGCGTTCTATTCTTGGGGGTGCGCCATTGGCTGGAATAATCAAGACAGTCACTGTTGGACCAGATGGTGGAAAGAGCGGGGGTGCGGCAGTTGAGAAAAAAGATGTTATAAACTCAAACATCCTGTCGTTGAAAATTTTCAATACGGTTGGTCTGCGGACCTCAGAACGATTTCCAATACTGCTGTCGGCCGGTAACCTGACGTCAGTGAAGGTGACGGGTTGAGGATACCTATAGCTCTTCCTTCTAGCTAAGGAAGGACCAGGATTGAAGTGAATGTTGTTAAAGTGGAGTATAGAATAGTAATCCACGTTGAGAGTTCACTCGACATTTGAGTTAGGGGATAGCGCGAACCCCACACAAGACAGGTGGCATCTTCCCGACCAGTTGTCACGTGCCGCAAGTATTATTATTATTCCCTTAGGCAGAATTTCATTGTGCGCATGCCGCCGATTTTCGACATATTAGCAAATGTTTAGGTGGAGGGTATACTCCGTAAATTCACATGCCAAGTATGCTAATACAGGGTTTAATACATAATGATACTAGCCCACATTGAGAGTTCGGAGTCACTGTATCAAAAGTCGCATTCAAGCCAGCATCGACTCTATCGAGCTTAGTTCAAATAAGTCATCCTATCGATGAACGGAACCCGAAGATAGTACTAGAGACCTAAGGGCCCGTTCGGTCTATTTATTTATTTTTTTGCTAAAACGAATTTAGAAGAAATGTTGATTAATAATTCAATCTAAATTTTGTAGATTCAAATAATTTTTTTACTTTATAAAATATAGAGCAATTATATTTTAATAAATATTAATTGAACTTTTATTATAAATTTAGTAAAGTTATTATACAAATTTTCAAATTTTATTAACCTATATTTTATAGCTTTTCGTAGTTATATATTGTGTTTAATAAACTTATTATATTGATAACAAAATTCAAAATAATTTAATATGTTATATTAGCATTCGATAAACGCTTATTTGGGCTATATTTGTTATGAACATCATCTAAAAAATCGATCCGAACGGGCCCTAAGGTCTCAGAGCGTACCCTTGAAGAAGAACAGCTACTTAGGATCTCTCCACTATTTTAGGTCAGTACATCAATGAAGTCAGGCAGCGGAAGCAGCAGTCCTAACGTAACAAAGATGTTCCAAGTACCATCCATTCACGCAGTTCTGCCTACAGAGAGTAAATACAAAGTCGAACTTCTGCTACACCTACACGAGACGGCAGTGCACCGCGCAGACGTATAGTACGGACATATACACATGGGTAGGATGTCACGAGCTTGCGAGAGAGTGGAGAGTTGAAGTAGTACTACGTCGGGAAACAAGCAAGCCGCGGTGGTGTAGACCTCTCAGACGAAACATACTTTCGTCTTGTTCGCGAGATCGTTACGTTTTGCTAGCGTAACCTACTCGTAGCAGGCACGATGTTTCCGGCACACAGCGCTATCAACTAGCAGAAGGTGAAACTCCTCAAAACACAGCTACGAATTAATTTCAAAGATTTGAGTAAAGAGTCTAGCCTCAACACAAATACTGCTTACTAATAACTTGCAAGCGAACCATAACTCCTTCTATTACATCAAGAATACTATGCACACTAATTATATCAAATATATAATATTTTTTCCTGCCTTGAAAACCCAAATCCGAACTAAAGGAAATGAGAAACGATTCTCTATTCTTTTGTGTAACAATCTTATATCATCCGCGCCATTTTTGGCTCTAGCTCTGCTTCTGGCTCTGCTGCCTCTGTTGCTTCTGGATCATCTGCAGAACTTTTACGTTTCCGATCACGTTTTACCTTGCCCTCGATGACCTCCTTTGTAGCACGCGTTGCTCGTGCCACCTCGATGTCCTCAAAGCTCATTACTTTCGCCTTCCCGAGTACGACTGACCTAGGTGATCGGCGAGCCTTAGCTTCGTTGTTCATTCTAGTCAACATCTGATTTTGATCATGGAGGAGGGCACGTTTGGCAAAGGACATCTGGGCGGCATGGGTGAGCTTCTCCACATGCCTCTCTAGGCGCTGTATACTCGCCTCATTCAATGTATGAGCATCCCGTTTGATCAGATTCTGTAGCGACGCCAGACCTTCTGCTGACACTGGCGTCACAGGTGGTGGTGGTACGTCGTCTTGATGACACTAATCTACCTGTATCTCATCGGCCCTCGAAACAGTTGATTGAGCAGGGGGCTGAGGTGTCACCCTGAGAACTCTGTCTGGGTTGAACGGAAACAAACCACAGGCCGCCCATCCAGCCGTTATATTTCTCTTTGTGAAAAAAAGAGATAATAATGATCAAGAGAAAACATTTTATATTCTCGACTATTTGTATCGTTAATCAATCGCATGTATTTAAATATAAAAGAGATTTAAAAACTTCGTTGATTTCGATTAATGTAGTCTATGTGTGTGATTTTGTCTTAAAAACAGCAACAAAATCAATCGAGTAAACATCTAGTTGAATTCATACCCAGACTATGAATATAATACTTTATCAATCTTTCCATCTCCAAGTCCATTCGATATCATTTGAACAATGATACAGCTTTCGAACCTATTCAGCTGATCTCCACCCTTTTCTCCTCTCGGCTATCTTTTTCCTGTTTACAAGGCCAAAACAGATTTTCCGGTGCCGTATTCCAGATCAAAAACCGGCATTGAAGTCAACGGTGTCTGCAGGCCCAACCCAGATGGACAGACAGGGAGGTTGCTTGTCTTCAAGTCTAATGTGCATTCTTCATCTACCCCGAGTGTACAGGAACTTGTTGCAATGTTCCACAGTCCGTTATTCTGTGAAATCCAATTTGACCCTGCAAGTGTGCAGTTTGAAATGTAATTCATCGAATTCGCGGCGGAGAATGGTAATTTCTGATCTGGAGACAAAATCAGATCCGAGCAAGCCGACATGGGCTGCGTGACATATGTAGCGGATATACTGCCTCCTTGTTCCGGATTTACCGTAGCAGACTGTCCTGTGTAAAGGTAATTCCACGCATCATAAGATATGTCATGTGCTCCACCTGAATGGTCGATATGAAGTAAGTTGACGGACCGTCCGCCGTAAGATACCTGCACGCATATACTAGCACCGCAATCAGGCCATGTAGGCCAGTATGCAACTGTTAAAGATCGGAAGTTAATATTGTTAAGTGAGGATTTGTTTTCTTGGTTGTTTACATACCACGGTTAGTGTTAATCATACAGCCAAGAACTCCAATTGAGCTGCTAAAGAATGGATGGGGAGTTATAGCAACAGGTATCCCTGCTGCTGGGTCTGCTGCTACAACAGAAGAGTTGGCTGGAACGACAACTGCTGATACAGCGCTCACAAGTACGAGAAGAGAGGTGAGATAATGTCTCATCGTTAGAAACCGATAAGAGAAAGGTGGTAATCCTGTTGAATATTTCAAAAGACGACAACAAATTCTGTATTCTTGTAAGATGAAGAAGATGTCTGCTCAAAACGAGTGACTATGAAAAGAAGGACATAAAAGAATGACTAAAATGAAACTCGCAGTGCAGCAAGCAATGAAAACAGTTGTAAGTGTTATATTTCAAATGATGGGAAGGGCAGAAACGAAACATTAAGTAGGTAGGGGAGGTGCACCATTACTGAACGATATATCTACCAAGTTTATGATCCCATGAATGGAGGCGTAGCAAGACATTCGGTGTCCTTCATACCAGGTAGATTCTAATTGTAGGTCAGATGTGGGAGGTTGCTAGCTACCTATGAAAAAAATCCTGTTGTGGCATCTTTCGCAGTTCGACTAATGAAACGGGCGAGGAGTGTCCTGAGGATTGATTACTAGACCAAGGACCTTTAAGAGGAGGATTATACAAGGTCTTCCCCCCCCCCTAATCCTGTAATACAACTGTTCTATAATTGATTACCCCTGAGTTCCCTTTACCGCAAAGGCAAACTTACTGAATATGGCGCAAGCTGCATAATGGTGTTTGGATTGTCTTTGGATTGTCTATAATGATCAATGATTATCGATGTTCTTAAAGCAGTCATAATCTAACATTTGAAGACCCACTAAGATGTGGCTCATTTAAGATTAGCCAACAGGATGATGAAATACAGGGTGTATTATCTTCATCGCCTGATTGTTGTCGGACCGTGAAGGATGAGGCTTAGCGAAAGATCGGCCGAATATTTAAAGAGCACAGTCAGAGCAACCTTCCTGCCTAGCAGTCAATTACTACGAATAGTGCGACACAAATAAATAAATACCAATACCTTTACTGATGACGATAAATATGCAGAGATACCTACCTAAAATAAGTAACGGCTATAAGCGTGCTCATGCACCGGCGCACATTGAATGCATACAATCCTCGTTGTGCCCTCAAACATTTTTTGGTAGACTGTTCAGATAGGCATACAAGCACTTTACTGCGGATCATGTATAAAGCTGGTATTCACCATTCATTTCACCTCTGGCTTGGAAAAGTTTGTTTTTATTGACTATTGTCTATCGAAACAGTTGCACTGCAGCGATCAATATATTTTGGTCGTTCATTGAATATTCAACGACATACTGGACCTCGACCCTTTTGCCGAGACAACCTTTGAAGGATAGGAATTTGAAGCTTCACATAATTACAACTTTAATGATAGTGAAGTTACCCGAGTTGTGATTTATCCTTAGATTCGGTCATTTTATCTACAGGAAAGTGTGTAATTAAATCCCAGTGTTATGCCGCACCGAAGCAGGGCTATACTCCTAGTCAATATATGCAAAATCGTATGCTTTCGTATCTATGATTTATAGCATTGGCTTAAGATCTTCTGCAACTGTAAAAGGTGCATCTGTCTTGCTCTTGACCTCTTCCACTGTCACCCCATCTGCAATCTCAATCAAGGTAAGTCCTTTTGTAAAGTCGACATCAAATACCCCCTACAAATTTGTTAGCACTCTTTGTTCTTTGCCTTCCATTACCAGCCGCCAGGTGATCACTTGATCATCAGCGCGGATAATAGGCTACTCACCAGTTCAGTAATAATCCTCGAGACGCAAGCTTTTCCCGTGAGAGGAAACTCGCACTGTTTAACAATCTTTGCATTTCCTTTCTTATCACAGTGCTCCATTGTTACAACAACCTTCGTCATTGAAGGGTTGCTAACTAAATCCATGGCCCCTCCAAAGCCCTTAATCTTCCCGGGTAACATCCAATTCGCAAGATCACCGTTCCCGCTTACTTGCATAGCTCCCAATATGGTCAAATTTACTCTTCCAGATCGAATCATACCAAAGCTCTCCTCGCTACCAAAAACTGCAGCACCGGGGTTTAGTGTCACTGTCTCTTTGCCAGCATTGATGAGATCCGCATCCTCAAACCCCTTTTGAGGATAGGGACCCAACCCTAAGATACCATTCTCCGATTGTAGTTGTACTTCGACTTCTGGACCAACAAACGATGGCGCAAGCATAGGCATTCCTATGCCGAGATTGGCATACATACCATTTTTGAATTCTTTGGCGGCGCGCCTAACGATTCTCTCTCGCTTGGCAGCGGTATCACCACTACCTAGCGCACTCTTTGTCGCTGGATCATTTGGATCTTTTGCAAAGGTGAATTTTTCGATATTCTTGGACGTTGTAGATTGAATAACTCTCTTGACGTAAATTCCCGGGAGATGCACAGCTTCCGGTGGGATGTCTCCTGGCTCTACAATACTCTCTGCCTCCACGATTGTCATCTTCGCGTTTCTTCCCATTGCACCATTGAAATTGTTGGCTGCTAACCGGAACTGACAATTTCCAAGTTTATCCGCTTTCCAGGCTTTCACGAAAGCGTAGTCACCTCGAATACTCTCTTCCAGAAGATAAGGTTTGCCGTGAAAGATTTTTACATCTTTTGGATAAGAAAGCTCCTTTGGTGTACCATCGGGATTATTACGAAGTGGAAGCTCGCCGGTTTGTACAACCGTTCCGAATGCAGCAGGGGTGTAGAAAGCAGGTATACCTTTACCACCCGAAGCACATCTTTCGGCCAACGTTCCTTGTGGTGTCAATTCCAACTCGACTTCACCAGTCAGGTACATCTTCTCAAAAGTTTTGTTCTCTCCGATATAACTTGCAACCATTTTTTTGATCTGCTTCGTCTTCAACAATTTCCCCAGACCTGATTCATCTGTACCGGCATTATTTGAAACTGCAGTGAGGCCTTTGAGATCTGGTCTGTTAACGACTTCGTCAATGAGGGTATCTGGAACACCACAGAGGCCGAAGCCTCCGCATAAAACTGTACTGTCCGGCTTCATATCTTTGAGAGCCTCGGAGGCTGAAGGAAATACTTTGTTTATTTCATTGCGGCGGGTGGTCGATGCAAATGTGCGAGCGAGTAATATTGATTGCTAGAACCTCAATTAGGAAAAAGATATGTATGGATCAGATTGTGACGGCAGACTACCTTTCTGCTAGTCCTAACATAAGCTCTCGCCGTTCTTAAACACAAATTGTTAGGCATGTTTGTCTTATGGGGACCTAATGAACTAAAGAGGTAAAGAATTGCACCGCCTGTATATTCATCTAAGGGATATGCCGACTTCTATCGTGTCAATGGAACTAAACTGTAACAAAATAAAGAACGGCAGCACAAGGAACAACAAATTTAATTTATTGATTCAAATCGCAATTCACGAAGCTGTTTTACGAGAAACGATAAGTGAGATAATTCTCCAGATTTATTATTGATAATGCGGATTGTTCATTCCGGAATCCGGGGTAAGAACATAACCCTATGCAAACCGAAAGGAGGGGCCATTAGAGCGGAAAAGATTCATCGGAATTATTCCGAAGTTACAAGTCACGGTGAGTACCAGTAACAGTCACGTGGTTTACACACAACCACAACAACTGGTGAACCTCACTATCTCACTCCATTTCCACAAATATGTTGCTGTCTTTGTTAATGAGAACCCTGGTGTTATTTTCCATGATTTATGAAAATTTAAACCATCTCTTCTTAATCTGCTCTTTTATTCTTTGAGCTGATATCTCAATCTCAATCTCAAGGCCTACAAATATCTGGGTATTATTGGCTATGGCGTCTCTACAGTTGGACTGGCTCGGCAGCAGACTCTATTTTAGCGGTAAATTTACAGAAAACTGATCGTCATTTTGACGTTTTGAAGAGGGCATTTACATTTTATGCCACCAATTTCTTTCTTGATCGTGGCTAAATGAATCGATTCAAAATAGGGTATATTGGGCCGAATACATATCCTAGTGGAACCGGACCTACATAAGGTTTGAGGGAAAGTTGCGAAGTAGAACACATTCCAGTGAGACTGTTTGGCATCTTTCTAGAATTAGTATATCGATTGGTAAAGGTGGATGACTGATTCAACGAGGGAGTGGAAGGTAATGGGGAAAAGCGCCGGGTTGTGACAAACTGAACTGAGGGTAGTTACAGAAACTGTCTGTGGCTCGAAAAGGAGATGATGACTTGAGAGTTTCATGGCAACCTCAGGGATAGAGAAAGAACCAGACTCGTCCGTAATATCTCGATTGATTCATATCAGCTATTTATTACGTTTTCCCAACATCTTTCATGTAGTATCACTCATGCCCTTCCATGAGGATGAGAATGTTTATTACAAGGATGATAAGTTATAGAATGTTCAAAAAATTGATAGGATATAGGGTCTCCATCCTAGATTTTGGATATGACAGGAGAAGATGGGAATGTGAGATTTGAAACGCTGAAACTTCTGCCTTTGAATATGACTCCGTGACCATAGCATCACATACTAACTACATTCATGGCTTGCTTGCTTCGCTAGTTTTACCCTTATGATGACATTATTCCTAAAAGTAGGTATCATAGCGCCCCTAGATGTAATAGTCTCACCCACCTTCACCTTCTTTCTTGGATCTATCTCAATATTGAAGCGGCACAAAAGCGAAAACGCAAGCATGAAGATTACACGGGAGCCAAAAATCTCTCGGACAATATTTCGAGCCGCCGGCGAAAAGATGATAGCAGATTCTCTTCGCGAGTGATATATTGACCAAGAAAGTGCTTTGGATTAAACCGATCAGCATTTTCGACAAGTGACTAAGCCTCGGTATGCATATACAGGATTTGAATCAACAATTTCCTGTCGGGTCGAATCACCCTAATACACATGGTAACTTCGCTCCTCGCTCACACGCACCGACGGAGAAATTTCTTAGGGGATAAACTCATTGTAGAAATGATTTGATAGAAAAGAACGAGTGAGGATATAAGTGTTACTAATCCCATGGTTCGGTTGTAATGTTGGGTTAGTCTTGGTAAAAATCGTATCAAGACAAGATCGGTCTTACCCGTGGCGAATAAGACACCAGAAACAGGTTCTGTAAGCATTCGTGTTGATCCGACACATGGTTATAGCGTGACGTAACATGTCGGCCAGCAGCTTATGATCAGTGTACTATGAATCTCAGCGACCATAGAGAGCTTCAGCAGTTATCGTAATTACCAAAGAAGCCCAGCAGTATATATGTACCTAATGATCCTTTGGACATCGATTATGCCAGGAAGATACATCATGGTATTTGATTTCAGATCCTATGTGCGGTAAAGATCTTGCGTATTGTCCCAGGCAGATTGCAACGATGTCAAGTTTTTGGCCTTTGGAATATGTCATTATCTTTGTGGGGCGCAATGTTTTTGAATGCAACGGTGAGCAAGCCATTTGATTGACAGACCTGGTCTTAGTCTCTAAAACGGAACGGTGATCATGCGAAAAACCACATCTGGTGCAAACGGCGGTTAGTGGGAGGGGCATGGGGGCAAGATCAAATGGAGATGAAGATCAGTACAAGATCAGTTGTGATTAGCCGGCCGTGTAGGATAATCTGTAGTGCTGAACGTGCTTCCATATAAAGACAACTTGAGCCGCCGCAAATTTTTGAAATTGATTGCTCCAATCGTCCGAATCACTCAGACATCCATTGTTTCCGAAGTTTTGATTGGTGGTTTCGTCATACATGTGACGTTACCTTTAAGTTTAAGCGAAATCTTTCGAATCACTGGCGACGACTTTTTAAGGGGCAAAGGACGCGCGGGGAAAAAGATAAACGGGCCGTTAAAGAGCTGAAATATATATATTGGCACCGCCTCATAGATAAAATCAATCCGAAATAAAACCACTCTGTCCATACGATTTCACTAAAGAGATCATCGTCACTCTTATCTATTGTCCCACTTCTCCACTCAATCACTGACTTATTTCTCCATACACCACAAGTGAAAACTATGTTTCAAATTCATTCGGAGTATCCTCATAGGGTATTGCTATCGTTGGTGGTTGTATCACTGGAATGACTTTAGCTTTGGGTCTTGGTAATCGAGGCATCTCTTGCAAAATACATGAGCGAAGCCACATCTTTTCCAAGATTGTTGTTGGTGTTGGTGTTGCATTTGCTTCGAACTCTGTTTGAGATATGGAAGCATGAGATCTCAGTGAGTCTACTGCATTCAAAGCCGTCGCAACACATGGCCTCTGTAAATCAAACTGCGCTAACATGTTCGAAGGAAGCAAAGAATTGTAATCTTACTTTGTTTTCTTGGGTTGCTATCACGACAATGGCAGCGAGCCCTCCAAGGTTCTGTTCTCACTCTACAGTTGGAAATACTCTAATAGTGTACGATATATAGTGTTTTTTTTTTTTTGGAATAAAATGGTTAGGTTCATACCCGAGGACATTCCCAAATTCCGCAAGAGGGTAGTAGATGAGAGCGATGATCAAGGTCTGGCCATTCTTTATTTCGCAGATTACACAACAGTGACAGCAGAAGCGGTGATAGGAGCGGATGGCGTCAAGAGCCATGTTCGACCACCTATATTGGGGCTTGGAAATCATGAAAGTCATGCATGCTACAGTTACAAGTGCGTCTATCGCGGTCGCAGAACGATAGAAAAATGCGATAGCTGAATTGGGTGAGGACATGGCCACGAATACTGAGATGCACCTCGGACTAGACGGTCACGTTATAACTCTCCCTGTTGACGAGGGGAAACTATGAATGTAGTTGCCTTTAGAAGAACTAAATAAGGCTCGATAGATCCACATAGATCCTCACGTGCGGCGACTGAGCAAGATACACTGAATGAACTTGCTGGTTGGAGCAAGAACGTCACTCCCATTCTTAGCCTGCTCAATGAATATGTTGACAGTTGGGCTATCTTTGATATGCTCGACCACCCTGCGTCTACTTACGCCAAAGAAAAAAATGTTCTAATCGGACATGTAGCACTTGCAGCGAGTCCTCATCATGGCTCCGGTGCAGGCTTTGCCATCCAGGACTTTGCCGTACTGGGTAATATTTTTTGAATCAACGAACGTACGGCACAAGGACAGAAGGAACTCAAGCTATCAATATATCGATATATAGAGGATCCATTGAGTGCATAACCAAAAAAACAAATCAGCTAAACCATCCGCTGGCGCAATAATAAAGAACCATGTTGAGAACTCAAATTATATCTTACTACTACTTGAAAGTCAAACCACCACCGAAGCTGTGCTCACTATTCTCACCGCCCTTTGTAACTTTGCCCGCGGTAACACCGGTCTCAAAGGCACAGCTACCCATATCCAGCTTCTTTGCAGGACCAGAAGGAGAAATATCGAAATCAAAAATATCCATGGGCAAACCAAGAGTCGTGCATGCTGGTTTTAGGTTGTAAGTGGGCGATCTTGTGGCTTAGAAATTGTCAATTGAACTTACCGTTTGGGATATCTACGATTCCAGCGACGTGACCTTGTACTGGTGCACAGGATAACAAGAGATAGATCTGGTAGTCAGAATACCCAAATCGACGTAGGTATTCGATGCAACGCAAAATAGTCTCGCGGTAGGCTACAGTGACGTCCATGTAGTGCTTTCGTGTTCCATTAGTAAATAAAATCATTACAAAGACTTGCTATACTACTTACCTGCTTACCATGGTGGTCCACACTGAACCCCTCAAAGGTAAGGTATCTTCCTGGTCCGTAATGGGGCTCGACGGGGCCGGGTAAGTAGAGTGGTGATTTCATACCAAGATCTGCTATACCATTTTTCATTACCTTAAAATTGATGGTGATGACACCGGACATCTCAATGGCACCGCAAAACGAGATTTCACCGTCGCCCTCTGATTTCACAGTTATTACTTTGAATGAATAGATAGACAACAGAAAGGACCACTTACGGGAGAAATGGAGATCTCCAACAGAGAACTTGGCTCCCTTCACATGTACTGGAAGGTACACCTCATCATGTCGTCAGTATTCACTTTCAATCATTTTGTTACTAGGTAATCTCACCTTGCTTCCTCTGCTCAAATTCTTGATGTCACAGTTTCCGCCATGTTCGGGGCGACCTAACAAATATCAAAATTTGAACAGCAAATTGGGACCACATGTGAATACAATACCCGGGATTGTTCTTGCGCCTTCGCGGCCAACCTTTGTTTTGATGTCCTCAGATGCCGAACCAGCATGCACGTTTTGAGGGTTAGGTGGTTGAGCAACAATCCTGTCCAGCTTGTTGGCAGCTATCAATTCACCCTCCCGTTTGTTCCATGTGGCTAGAACCTATAATCAATTATCAGAATATAAATATTTCGAATGGACAGTGTAAAATGAATGGTGAGACGATCGCGATGGTCATAGTCTGACCGTAGTCTAACTTTGAGAACCTTCGACTATAAAAGAGATAATGAGCTCTTTGAATATAGCGTGGCATGTTGAGATTGATCTGCCACATCCCAAGTAAATTATACACGTGTACCAGATTCTAAGACCAGGAAATTTTCATTCCGAGACTGTGGCCCCGACTATACAAGTCGCTGGATTCAACTCTCTTCCTGAAGTGCTCCTTCGAGAATGGGAGGAAGAGTAAAAATAATAGCTTAGGAACCTACTTCTGCAGATGGTGCACAACCAAGAATACCAGGGTGAATCAATCCAGGAAATTTGACATGGGGAATATGCCGCGATGAGCAATAGATCCCCTCAAAATCCCAAATTGCTTTAGCTCTATATCGCCACTTATTAGTTCTAAAATCCAGAGATCAATCAAATTAAGACATACGCCGATGGGTAAAGTTCATCCAGGAAGCCACCTCCGTTTTCTTTGGCGAAGACACCTAGGCAGTCAACGTCAATATTAAGTCTATGAAAACCGCTTGAACAATTTGTTGCTCACCGGTGCTATATATAATCAGTAATCATGTATATTTGACATTGATTGCAAGTGACTTACAAGCCCCAAGGATGCTCTTGATGTGGCTGTACATCCATTATTTCAACAAGCAATACATCTCCTGGCTCTGCTGTCTCGATTTCAAATGGCCCAGACAAGTAGTGGATCTTGGTAAGATCGACATTTTTTACATCATCTGCACTGTCATCGTTCTCTGAAGCAGCCATGAGTAAATGGTTACGAAGACAATGATGTGGGTCGAAAGCTTACTGATTTGACCTCCAGTCCAGTCAACCTTTAATAATGCGATTAGCCACTATTTTGAAAAAGATCACGATGTAAGGGGCACTTACACATTCTATCTTAACGGTTTCACCATCCTTGATGGTATCAGCGAACGGAATGTCTGGATGCCATCTGTTATGAAGCTTCGGTTGACTTTCTGCAGGCTCATCAAGTGAAACTTTGCAGATATTGCGGATTTCTGATCGACCCATTGTATCCTGTGGAATGTCGAGTTGCAATAGTTACAGATGGGAAGAAGGAAGTAAGGTGTCGATTACGTTCACAAGTTTGTTGTAAAAAGAGAAGAAGGCCAGGCGAAATTTGACGATGTGGTCAAAAGTGAAATGAACAGGGAGAAAGCACTATCACTCACTCTTATACTTAGGTTACCTAGTAGGTAGTCAACCGAAAATGGGATATCACTCCTATCAATTCCTATTAATTCCTAGATACTGATGGATATCCGGTAGCTGATCAAAGAAGAGACGTAAGAGATGATAAGAAAAAGGACGTTCGGCAGCTCTTATCGCAAATTACAAATTACAAATTACCCCTCCTCTCTCACATGAATCGAACCAATCATCTGTGCAGACCAATCTGAGTGCCACTCGAATCAAGAGAGTATGGGAAGTAGGAGGAATGCGGGGTTCATCGGCTTGGAAAATATGTATGACACTAAGAATTTCAAAAGGGAATCATTCAACTGTCTCGGGAAGTTCATGATGAATAAAGTGTGCCTGGCATGAGCTTGGAGTTTGGCAATAGAACGTGGCATGATTAATATCTAGTAAGATGCAGTATACAATGTTACACAGATGTATCTTAGTATCTTACCGACCATCTGCTTGGTAGCTGTAGAACACGGCAAACGTTTCAGTCATGTTGTTCAGATCACTGGGTGATTTTGCATGCTACCGAGCTTGGCCATATACTCTCTATTTAAACCATCCATCCATTCATTACCGTGATCTTAACTCGCTGTACGGCGGAGGCACTTCCGTGGCCGATGATGAAGCTTTCTCGCCTGAAACACCCTGCGTGACTTCATTCCTACTGGATGTGTTCAGAGAATCTAGTTGGTCGAGTTTGAGGTTCAAGAACTCATGCTTGTTCTTCCACTTTTGTTGGCTAGCAGCAAAGTTGTCCTCTTGTCCAACAGGTGGGGGCGGGTCGGTAATTTTGGTAATAAGATATGCCGTGGATGCTTCTGCAATACCATAGACAAGTACACCGAGCAAAGGGATTCGAAGGAATATGTAGAACCCGATACCAAAGCCAAACAAGAGTCCCTCTCGATCATGAAACCAATTCTTCTTCTGCTCCTTGGTAAACTTGATACGAGCGAAGTATGGCTCAAGCTAGAGCAGTCAGATACAATTCACATCACGACAACGATTCGAAAACTCACCAGTTCACGCATCAAACTGCGTGACGAGAAGTAACTCTGTAGAAAGATTACGAGATATCTACGAGGCAAAAAGACACCCGTGCCAAACACTATAAGGCCGGGACCAAGTCCTGCAGCTCTAAGGACTGTTAGTATGAAATATATCATATATCATATTTCGATTGGGTTTCGTACTTATTGAATGTATAGAAACTGGCAGCCGGAAGCACGAATCTTCCCAGGATCGGAACGTAAGATAGAGCATATACTGCCAAAGAGAGCCCCGCCTTCTTTCCAAACTTTATCAAAAACATGGACATGTTCTCGGCTGTGCTTGTTTTATGGGTTGTGCCATCTCTCTTAGGATATCGTCGTAAATTTGGATAATATTCGTCTCTTAATGTGGACCGTTCCTCTCCTTTATGTTTCTCGTAATATGTTTCGTCAACGAACGCGAGGCTCATCATGAACCTGTGAGGGTTAGTAAAAAATCGCAATTCAATGGGATTTGTGCGCTCGCACCGAGATACTCACATGTTGTCAAGGGTTGGTGTGACACGACTTAGTATACTCATGAGAAAGAACGGAACTTGTAAAACATGATTCTGGATAAGATCTAAGCCCTCGACAACCCTGTTATCGAAAGTAGAGGCTCCTAGGTCTACAACAAATGACATGAGCCATAGGAAGACTCTCACACCGAAAATCTGCTACTTGTTAGCAATCACCAAAAAGTGCCGAAGTATGGTGAGAAGTCGTACGGGGATCTCGATAGCTAATCGAATTACGACGCCTGCCAGAACTGCGAGAGCTGCCTGCTTGTAATGCTCCGAAGTAAACAATTGCGGATTTCGCAGAGCCCTTAAAGCTATAACGCAGTCAGTCAGCACCGGATTCCAACGTATAATACGGTATTATTGTCGTTGTGCTCATATATGAAACTGACCTCCCACAATTGTCAATTGGGCTCCTCGCAGGATAGCGTTCAAATCGAAATGATCGATAGACAATTTCTCCTTCAATTCATCACGATCTTTGAAAGGCTTCTGCAACCTTTTTGAATCCATATTTGCCTTGCCTATACTTGAGTGGACGATAGTCAAATATTGAAGGTTGAATGAAGGATGAGAAGAATGTGTAGGTATCAGCCTTCTTATCTCTAGCTATTGGACATGGACCTGTGGGTAGGTAGTAGGAGTATTAGTAGTAGTTGTGGTATGTACGAGTACCTATACATTACACAATCTTTTTTTATCAATCCCAGTAATACGCTGCATACGACAGCTCAGAGCTCTAAGAAGCTACAACATTCCTGGTTCGGCTTATGCGACGTCATCATTTAGACCCCTCATTATCCATTGAATTATCCATTATTCATTACCAGTAGGTATCCATTGCCCGTAGGTATGTACGATACTGTAAGTGGAAAAGTAATACGAGCAACGAGCAACGAGCAATGGTCCATATACCGTTTATTGACATCTTTCAGTCTTTCTTCATAAGGTTAAATGGAGTCCCACTGTATTCTCGAGTGTATCTACTACCAGAGACTCGTCAATGAGACCATTCAAGTATCTTGCACCGGTGCATCTGCACCGCTACATTCGCATCGATTGCTTACACGTTGGCTGAACCTATCAATACCTTACGATCCTCACATCTCAATTGTTGGGGAGCGTTTGAAATTGCTTTGGAACAGCAAGTTGAAGGTCCGGGGCACATCTTACTTCCTGCTAGGTACGGCACGTACGGGCACACAACCTCCCTCGAGAGTCAAGACAACTAATAATAACTTACCTTGATCACTCCACTGTCTGATCCCCCACTACAAGCTGCATTCTAGCTACATTATTACTCTGCTGTATGCTCCGTGCAATGCGATCCGCCAATGTCCGAACTTAATAAAATCTCCAGGAAATTGAAACAAGGTGAATGTGAATGGGACTTTGACTCAATTGTAAATTAATACCGTACATCCTCCGAAATCATACATGTTGGATAAATACTGACTACGAGGAATGAGAGTATGTGTTGAAGAGCAACATTGTAAGCACGCAGTCTCGTCAGCCATAGCCATAGATGTTCAGTACATATATACCTGCCGCTATACACACTAAGTCAGGTACATCTACAAATATAAACTTCCTTGCTTCTTATAACCACCACAATCAATAGTGCCTTCTACTGTCCCGGGCACACACACTCGCACATCTTTAAATCTTGATACTCTACTCTACTCTACTTCACTCGTACACTCTACATTCTTTCTTGAAATTTCATCCAAGAAATAGAATTGCCAGGAAGTCACCTTAGGGTGATACATGGAACCAACTGTACCGTCTTGAAACTCGCCGAATCTAACTGCGACAGCTTGCGGAACCCAACTCCATATCTCAAATTTGCATTTATTTTCGACGTTCAAAAAATCGCCACTTATCGCGCAAATGTGCAATACCATGATGGTCATCAGACAGGAAATATAACAAGTAGATCGGCTCAAATTGCCAATGGCTTATTCTTCGTTGTCGGCACGCGCTGTGTCTGTTTCTGATCGATCAATATCGACTCCCGATCCCCAAATCGAGACACTTTATAGTGTCGATGGCGCCCGCATCATATCTTTTTCAATACCGTCGCAACCTTCGTCGCGACCGAGCTCGAGTAATGGACCTGCGAAGGAAAATACGGAAATAGGTTCTTCTCTGAGGTGGTCTTCCCCAGGGGAAAGGACAATCGCCGCTGGTACGCGTTTTGTGGCAATTTTGTGTTTGCTCTAAGAATGAATACTCATGCTGATGTGACATTTGCAGGCACTTTGCGCATCTATAGAGCTCCCGAATCTGTCGCGTTTTTCAATTGTCAGAAAGCTTTAAAGCCGATATTACCTCGAAGTCAATGCTGGTTTGTTTCGGACGATGGATCTAGCAAATTCGTGTTGCAAGTACGAAGGCTACAGGAGTACTGGCGAATCGAGATAAGCAACACAACTCCCGAAGAAATTAAGCAAGGAGAGGAACTCAAGAAGATACTGGCGCAGGTGTTGTTATATGAAAAGACTCCTTGTCCGTTCCAAAGAACGTTTTCTGTTGATCTGCCGATTGCTCTGCAAATACCTACCACGCAAAAACCGTGGAAGCCAGTACAAAGATCGTCATCTAGAATTCCTTTACCTCGGGGTGACCTTTATCCTATTGCTTTGAAGTCAACCTCGTTGACCTCAAACTCGCCAAAGCTGTCATGCAGAAGAACCCGCTCTTCTTCCCCACTTCAGACTTCTGCATTGCATCGATCCGCGGCTAGCCCCACAGAGACATGCATATCAGACCTGCAATTCCAAGAAGAAACACCAGAAACATCTGTAGCCAAATCTACGAATCCAACAGTACACTCTCCAACATACCCACTAAAAACTCGTGCAGTCGAACCTCATCCAACAGAGTATGGTGTAGCCTCATCAGAATCTATACTTGCCGTCTTGTCCCGTGTAGAGGTTGGTGAAGGTAGTGATAGTGACGAAACGTGCGCCACTAATGCTACAGTTAAAGCCCCCGCTCAATCGCCACATTCGCAATCACTTCCTGGCTCCAGAAGTCCCTCACAAGTGTTACATCACTGTAGTCGATCAATCACGGCCCCTCCTGTCCTCTCTCTAGTCACAAGTCCACCTTCAAAGCGTCGAAACAGGTCTCCAGTGAGCAAAATTGCAGTCGGCGACCCTGATTCAGAGCTCTCATCGAGCGTCGATTCGTTTCACTCTACACAGTCATGGCACTCTCCACTTGATGTACCACCGTCACCCCCCCTGTCCGGTCCACCTTCACCTATCACTTTTCCCTACCCCCACGATAATATTGTCCTTCCAAAGAAAGTACATTCTACGCAAGCAATCTCACAGCTTAATGTAACCCCCGAGACACACGGAGCATGGCACACACCTTCACTCATGAGTACATCTCCTCGAAGTTTGTCACCTGCTCCAAAGACACCGACTTTGGTTAATGATTGCGGCAAGTTTGAAGATGAAGCCTTTGAGGCCATTACTCCTTCACCACCAAGGTTGAGACAACGTGGTACAACAGGTAGCAACTCACGAAGAAGAACACTATCCCCTCTCCCTGCTGCAGTAAACCTGTTTTCTCCACCACCGGGATCACGGCGACTACAAACCGCTCGACATCTTCCAACAGCCATCATCCAAAAGACATGTGAAATTCTTTTGAGTCCTCCAAGTCATTTACTGCAAGTGATGATTAACGTTGCATCTAAAATCGCAGCGGGTGAATGGAGAGGGGTGCTACTCGGTGAGGGAGAGGCTGTACATTGGGATTTCACCGAAGACGAATATCAAGGCGAAAGTTGGACTGAGGATGACTTTGGATTTAGTCTTACTCCCACGCCTTCAAGACGAAGGGATGTTTCCTCACAATCTAAGAAGGATACGACTTCCAGCGAGAGTTGGGAGGTCGATTAAGCTTCTATTTGTACACTATAAGCCCACCATTTGTGCTACTATGATTTTGTAATTGGCGCTTGGTATAATTTGTATTAAGGAAGATTCACTAGGAGTATTAGTGGGAAGGTCATGAAATTTTCAATTTAGTTGAAGTGGTGCTTGTGATTTTGACGGGCTTAATTCGGACATGGTTTGGGCATGTATAGATAGTAAGGATATGATGCATTAATATCATAGAATATGCCATGTAATAGATCATTTGGGTCATTTTTCATATGAAGATATCTATTTTCTTAACAAAATGTGCGTATTCTAGTGTTGTGGATTTGGTGTCACGCAAGGAGGAGATTGGGCGTCTTGACTTCACAGAGGTCATATTAGATTAGGAATTCGCCCAATGAGCAACAAGCGCAAGAGTCTCGACCAACAGGGTTCTAATTCATAGCTGTTACTACTTCTTGCTTTTCGACTCATACTTTACGGAAACATGTTTTATCATCATACTATTTATTATACTTCGTATCCTGTCCTAATCTACTGCGCTCTCACGGCCTCCCAATCCTCAACCTCCATGGTCTCGCTTCACTTCCACGCCCCTCGTTCAAGACCTTGGCCTTTCCCCGAATTACGAAATTCGTCCTATTTGAGTAAGGCACGTGCTATAGAGCCATGGAAAGTATGTGGATGATGATTAACAAGTCGATGTTATCGAGATTAATCTTAAGGTATCTACGCTTTTCACTTTCTTCGATTCAACCTTACCATACTTGAAGGTTCTTTCCACTACCCCGGAAATCCCCCCCTAGCCATTTTTCTCGCCCTTCCCTCCCTACGATTATGATTAGCTCTCGATCCCTTATTCGCTTCTTTCCTCTGTCTAGCGACGTCAGTCTCCTTATCACCACTCGTACCCGCCACGTTTCCATTGCCTCTTCCTCTTCCTCCGCCACCTCTCCCACCTCTACCCGGTCCTCTAATCCGGCCTCCTCTACCCCTATTGCCAATTCCATTCCCGTCTTCCTCCCCCTCAACAGCTTTCCACGACGTACTCTCCAAACTTGTTTGTTCTCCTTTGAACGTGGCGAATTGTGTTTCAAGTCGTCGCATTTGCTTAGGGTCACGAGAAAGCATGACTGCCCACCCCTCGAGTGCTTCGTCCGTCATGCCTGTATCTTGTCTTATAGCTGCTCTTTCTTTGCTTCTACGAGTGGTTGCATCCCTAGCAAAGATGCTTGGTGATGACTTGTAGGCACGGAAGAGGGTTTCGTCATGTGCACTCTGTTGTGAGTTGTTTTCAGGGTTGGATTCTTCGGGGTTGGCAGAATCAACTGTTCCGCCGACATCGGCGACATCATATGTATCGTCTCTTTCGTCATCGTCAGAATCGAAAGCAGCAAGTGCGGAGAGAATTGCGGCTTTATTGGGAGCGGTGGAGCGATCTTGGAGCACATCATCGGCGGTTTGATCGGGGTTGCGACGTCCGAAATGCAGGCGAGATGCATCAACCGTGAGCTGGTCAAGTTCGTCATCATCAAAGATATTGCGGCGAGTAGGAAGTTGCGGGGGAGTTGAATGAGGTACTAGGTCGTTGTGACTTGAAGATGGTTCGTTGGGTAGTTCGCTATAGAAATGGTTAGAGTGGTGAGTTTGGAAGAATGAGGGCACATACAACTCCTCATGTCGATCAGCATTATTTAAACTTGGTGGAAGGGATCCGTCCAGAAGATGAGATATGACTTCCTCCGTATTATCATTATATTCTTCAAGTAATTTCACAATAAAGCCTGATCCAAGATCTGGGAACAAATCCTGAACTTGTGATATGAGACTCATCTGATGAACGTGTACACTACTATTTTCATGATCATCAGTGTCGGCCAATCCCTTGCCTTTGTTAGGTTTCTTCTTGAAAAGGCGTACAGGCCTGCCGCTACCTCCAGGTTTACGAAAACCTTGTAAAGTAGCAATCACAGACTTTGCTCTGCTCGACCCCGAGCCACTAGCATCGATTCTTTGTTGAAGTTGCTTCAACACAGGTGTTACTGTGACCAACTCTGCAACCAACGAGTCATTCACATTAGTTGGACCTTTCTTATGTGCTTCAGCCGCAGCACTCAAGGAATAAAGTCGGTCGACGAGTAATGAAAATCTTGGTTTGGGGCCTTCTGTAAGCCCAATAATACAGAGATAGATAGTAGAGATGATGACCTTTCGTAGTGGTGGATTCATGAGCTTGTAACAACTTATAAGAGCATCCACGAAATCATCCCCAGCCATGAAGAACGAAGCTGCTTCAGGAGAAGCGTGTAACAGTTGATTTAATCGTCTCAATTGTATTTCCGAACCTTTGAGATCTCCCTTAATCCCAGCATCCAGTTCTTCTGTCAACAAGCTCTTGACACTGCCCAGCGAGCCCTCGATTACTGAAGAGTGCTTGCTCCATACCAATGTTGTGACTTTGTTGCCCTTCTCCTTCCCATAAACTTTACATACATCTGCGAGAACTTCCCAACGCAGTAACGATTCAGGTGACTTGTCAACGCCAACCAGCCTATAGAACAGAAGATATGCTTGCTTGCGAAGTTGCTTGGTCTTTGAGGGATTGGCTAACGAGTTTTCGTCATGTGATAGAGCCGTTTCGGCAAAGTAGGATGCCAGGAAGTTCGGTAGGGATTCATCTTTTGCTGATATTCGTACAAAATCTGGAGATGGTATTGACAGATGTGCTTCAGTCAGAGATATCCAGGCATCTAAGCAAGCTTCCCACTCTCCCGGTAGCATATTTGACCTCCATGATAGTTTGGGATATGGAACTAAAGGTGGGAGAACTATTGATTTTGAAGCCATCTCTAAATTCTGCTGTAGTATCGGTAGAATGGGAAGTAATTGTGACCTCGTGAGCTAGGATGATATATTGAGGCCAAGTCAATAGGTGGAAGTAGGTCTTGTGTGGTACACCAGTGCTTTCCTCGTCTGGTCAATTAATTTGATGGAAACTTGAATAAGCCAAAATGTATTGGAAAGTTTTGGTCGTGTGGTACTTTTAAGAGATTGTGTTTGGCGAAAGGAAGAAAGTGCAATTGAAGAATTTAAATGTATCAAAATATGTACAATAAATGCTCTCGCCGTTTGACTCAATATGTAGGTATGCCATCAAATTACTTCTGCTGCTACTGCACTCGGCCACACTTATCAACTTGACCCACCTATCAAATCAATGATGATGGCATCTTGGATGAAAATTATGAAGATGCCTTAAATTGAAGTTGCATGCCACGCAAAAGATGTTAAGGCATTAATATTCGTGAGACCCCATCGATGTAGTCCTCAACCAATGGAATCCATTCGTTTAACCCTGTAATGCCAAGACTTTTTCCCACAGTTTTCGTGAATCTACAATTTTATCCAATCTTCGCGCCAAATTTCAGAATTCTTTTTCTACGACCACCTTCATCACTTTGCCGCAACTGGAACCATCGTTCGAGTCTTGAAGGAATAACATCAATCGATAGAATCCCATTCTATCAATCCATTCAATCTATCAGCAAACATGTCTTACAACAAGGATAAGGATTTCGCCGGTGAAGGCCCAGTACGTTTCTTCCAAACTCAATCAACATCCCCCCCTCGTTTGCGCGAAGTCCAGATCGCACATCGAATTGGAAATATATATTATGAAACTAACCTATCGCCCCTTTCATAGAAAACCCACAAGATCAGAATCACCCTCACCTCCAAGAAGGTTGAGTCCCTCGAGAAGGTCTGCCGTGAGCTCATCGAGCGTGCCAAGGGAAAGGATCTCCGCATCAAGGGACCAGTCCGTCTCCCAACCCAAACCTTGAAGGTTACCACCCGTAAAACCCCTTGTGGTGAAGGTTCCAAGACCTGGGATTGCTTCGAGATGAGAATCCACAAGCGTCTCATTGAGTACGTCCCTCCCGCATTCTTTACAATTGGAAATCTGGCATCAGATCAAGAGGATTAGAGAAATCTAAAGAGAGAACAAAATACTAATTGCATAATAGTCTTAACGCCCCTACCGAGGTTGTCAAGCAAATCATCATCAACATCGAAGCTGGTGTTGAGGTTGAGGTTACCATCGCTGCATAAATTAGTTGAATGTGATGAGAAAGGGAGGAAATGATGGTGAAGAAATAGGTCGACCACTTTATGAGGGTAGACAATTGAACGCTGTTCCTCTCATTTATTGATACTCTCCATGATACTTGTGTGCTACTTGGTGTCTGAGATTTATACTGCCAATTTGTATTTCTGTTGATAGATCTTGACGTGTTGTGACGAATCCATCGTAGGCAGAAAATACGTAGCATGCAATCTCCTCTTCCTAGGTCTCCCTTTGAGCAACCCGACGTTATGACAATATCAAATTCGACTTTCAATTGCCTCGAAACGATATAGCTTTCCCCTGCCCTGCCTGTCACTCCCATAGGCATCCTCATATCCACGCCTATGCACACCCCCAACTCTTTACGATGTACTGAATCATTCTCCTCGGCATCATCCTCCCCATCTCAACCTCCAACCTCCAACCTCCAACCTCCAACCTCCTCAAACTTCACACTTACATCTCCATCCCCAAGCATCCCAAGACAACAAATCTCCACCACACCACACAAAAACATGTCATGCTCGAAGCACAACAGCTTTGTAAAATAATAATCTATAAAAATCATCAAAACCGCTAACTCTAGCCCCCCATCTTCTCCTCGCCTCCTCACCTCTCTAAACCTAAACTCAAACTTAAATCTAAACCTAAACTCCCATCCAATCAACCAAATCAAATCAATATTGTTCTCAATCTCCCACCCTCCCCCTCCCCCTCACACCACAAACCCCCAAACAGATCCCCCTCCCCAGCTCCCAGGAATAGAAAATAGCGACCTATCAAACACCATAATTCTACCCCCAAGAGAAGACAAGTCAACCCTACACACCATCACAATACCATCAACACCCCTCCCCCCCCCCAGAAAACCAACCACAAGAGTTCGAATATCGAATGTCTCGATTTCCAACCTCTTCAAAATTTTCCGATTCCAACTATCTCGTCCGCAATATACATATGTATATATGGTTGCTTCAAGAGCAATTGTGAAAGTTACATAGTCCCTTTCTCTCTATCCGGCAAACGTGAGGTGCTAAAAGAAGGACTTCCAAAGTTCCAGTTCCAGTTCCAGTTCCAGCTTTCAAATCTCAACTCTCTACCACTCCTGCAATCCCGATATTTCGTCCTATTCAAACATACGCTTGATTCCTCGTATCTGAACGAGAGAGACTGATACAATCAATTGCGGATCTTGTTCGCATGGCCGAATCATACCGGCTCCTATGCCGTCTTCGATAAACATTGAACCTCGAGGTTCAGATCACTCAAGACCCTCAATAGATCCCATCACCACATCATGTATCACACGAAACAAACTAAGACTAAAAAGTCCCCGATTATCATGTCATCAATTCAGGTTGGTTTCGTCATTTCTCTCTTCTATCCCTCCAAATAAAAACTACAATATGTACAATTGAAAAGTATCTCCATCCTATCATCAAGCTCACAGCACCATTTTGCACCCTCAGCCCATCTAATCTCCCCACCACGAATCGCGCGCAATATATACTCGGAGCCTAGTACCCAACAGTCGGCTCTCAACAGTATGAAATACACTCATGTTTTATCTCAGATTTCCATTCATCAATTCCTTCCACTTCATCAAGTACAATAATAGCAGAAAAAAGTTTTGTATGTTCACACCACATGTATGTACATATTGGTTGTAACCCCCAAAGAACGCCGTGAATACTCCAAAGGTTAGATCAGATCGTCATTCAGGTCAGGTCTGCGTGAGAATTTAGACCAAGCCAGCTGCTACATCAGCAGGAGAGTTTCCAAGGTATCCCCAGGATTGTTCTGCCATGTAAAGAGCTGCGGTGTTGACCTTCCAGTAATCATTGAATGTACTGAAAAGGAAAACGTTGGATGCGTTGGAAGCGAAAAGATCCTTGATAGCTGCCATGGCAGTGGTCTGAGCTTCAGGAGAGGCGACAGCCTGATCGTGAGATGTTCCAGCGGATGGCCATCCGGTCTCAGTGATAACAATGTCCATATCAGGGTTGGACAAGAGGGCTCTCAACTCGGAGATTTGGGTGCTAAGGAAGGTACCAGCAGCATCGGCGGCGGTGTTGGTATCGAAGAAAGGATGGCAATTGACGGCGCAATAATCAACATTGTCGCAAAGACTTGGGTAAAGCTTAGTGGCAGCCAAGGTGTCAACGGCTACAACCTTTCCAGGGTAGTTGGCGGCAGAAAGGATAGATTTAGCAGTAGCGACGGCACTGGCAACACCAGCAGCATCAGTCACAGCGTTGTTGACCCACTCGTTTCCAATGGAGATGGTAGTGATCAAACTCCAGTCACCATCAACAGCATCTACAATTGCTTGAGTTTCGGATGAAACCTCGGCGAAATCATATACACCAGCAAAGATCTTGAAACCATACTTCTTGGCGGCTACCAAAGTAGTGGTGACTTGATTGCAATCCGTTCCGTAGATACGGACGGTAGAGTATGTTGATGGAATTGCGGCAAAGTCTGCGTTCACTTGGTCTTGAGTCTTGCAAGCGTTATTGGCCATGTAAGGAGAGTATGCGAATCCATATCCTCCAGATGATGCAGCGACAGCTGAAGTGGAAGCGGCTGCAGCAGAAGAAGTGGTGGAAGAGCTCGAAGAAACTGGGACCGAAACAACGGCAGCGCTGCTGGAAGAGCTGACAACGGAGGCAGCAGCACTAGTAGAAGTAGCGGCAACGGGGGCGTCAGCGCTAGTGTAAGCTACAGAAACTGCGACAGGGGCGGCGGCAGAGACTTCTACACTTGGAGCTTGAGCTGCCGGTGTGCTTACAGCATCGGCAGTAGTTTGAGTGGATGGTTGAACGGCAACAGCAGCGGCAGCTTGAACATCGGCAGCTGGAGTAGTCGTAGTGGCGGCACTCGAGGTAGCGACGGATGGGTTCGATTGATAGATGGTCGTTGGCTCGTTGTCGATATACTTGGTAGTAGTTGAAAGAGGAGTACCGTCAGTGCTAACATAGATGATGACTTCTGGAATTTCGGTAGCCGCGACGACAACGGTATCAACCACTGTAACCAAATTTCTCTTGTCATGAATGGCCCGGTGAGCATTATGACGGTCTGTGATGTGTTAATAAGTATTGTAAGAATGGATTGCGCCAGCGAATACATACTGAATGGTTGAGCCAAAGTCAATTGGACAAGGGAGAAACCCGCGAGGGACAGGATGGCGCTCTTCATAATGAATGTGATATTGAGACAAAGAATGTGTTGGTTTGAAAGTCGAAATAGATTCTATCTATTGCCGGCCAGCGGTTAGTTCAAGGTCCAATGTAAAGTTGACAAAATAAGCAAAAATAAGACAAGGAGGGAAATATGTATTTGTTATGAGATTATGAGAAGGACAAGACCCAAAGTATTGGAGTCAAATAAACTCCTTGGGTAGGGTAGGAAATTCCATGTTGATCTCTAGGACTCTAAGACCTTACACGCCGCGAGAATGGCTCGGTGAAGTTTGAAAACAGGAACGAAATTAACCCACCTTGGATTTTGAGGTCGTTGGAATGTAAATGTGATCTTGAGAATGTTGTCGTCAAGAAGGCTTAGTCTCAATTGGGTAACAACGACGACAGGAATGTTGTATTTTCTTGGGAGTAATCGAAATGAGTGACTTGATCTCGAGGTTTCAAGGTATCAATGAGGGTTGGGCAAATGCAAGCAAAAGATGCGCGGCAAATTTTGCAATTGTAATTGTCGACTTTATTTTTGAAAGACTTCTAGGTCCAAGAAATCAATGAAAAGGAAGGTTGTGAGATTTGACTGGTTATCAAATCGTCGTTGATAGAGAGAGAGAGTGTGTGTATATGTTTGTGTGAGTCGATATTGAAGGATAGTGATGAGAACTCGAAGATCAATTCGACTTTCTGAAAAGAGATTAGAGACTTTATTAATTCTGGTGGTGGAGAATGATAATCACATCAAAAGTAGAGGAAGGAAGCAACGATAGAGACTGTTATTATTGTGGTTGGAGGAGGCTTGGTTTTGTTTACGGAAGCACTTACTTGTTTTAATTTACAACTCCACTCCGCAATTCACTCTCAAGAAAGTGGAGAGTCAGATTTTTTTTGGTTGCCCAGGTGGTGTTGACTGTTAAGAAGTGAAGGACCAATCAAGTGAAGGTGAAGTCCGATGCAAAAGAAAGGCAAGGAAGGAAAGAAGGAAGGAAGGAAGGAAAGGAAAGGAAAGATCAAGAAATGATCAAAGTCACAGTCAAAGTCTAATCCGAACCACGAACCACGAACGGGATAACGGTATGATGGTGGAGGTTGGCCGGGGATGAGAGAGAGAGATATTAATTGACGATGAGATTGGACCAAAGAGGAAAGAGATGCCCCTCTGTATCTATGAAGATCAAAAAGTCTAGAAGATGCGAAAGACCAACTTTGTTTTCCCCGGTCAAGGTAATTTGAGGAATAATACTGTGTGTGTGCGTGTGTGGAGTTTGAAGAATGGAAGATATAAGATGTCAGATATAAGTTACCTAGTATATGTTATATGTAACAAGTTATAACTTACAAAGACTAAAAGCTAAAGTCTAAAGATTACCCAGTACCTAGTAATGATTGAAGATTGTAAAGAGTGAAGGCGGCATGATAATAACATGTATTATGATGTATGGGGTAGAAGAAAAAGAGAACATATGGGGTCTTAATTCTGGTCTGGTCAAGGGAGGGCAAGGAGAAGGAGAAGGAGAAGGAGAAGGAAAGAAAGGTTCATCTCAACTTCTTCATCTCAAGGCTTCAAGGCTTCAAGGCTTCAAGGTCACATCTGGCCACAACCCCAAAAGGCCTCGATGAAGACTCAAAACTCAAAACTCAAAACTCAAGAGCTCCCTCACCACATGGAAGAACTTTTTTGACCGGTTGAAATGAAATTGAAGATCCAGAAAGTGGATGAAACCAGGATTTCTGGGTGTGACAGGTACAAACCATTTTACCACCTCTTTCCATATTACAGCAATATATATATAATATATACCTAGTATCCACTTTATATATCATAATAATATTTTCTGACACTTCTGACACTTTCTGACTGTACCTGGGCACTTACTATGTTTCTGTACTCACTCACTCACTCACTCACTCACTCACTCACTCACTCACACATACTCGAGTAGTAATAAGTACATATGAGGTAGATGGGTACAGATCCAATAAATAATATTAGATTTCCTGTTCATCTCCAAATCACAAACCCCTCGGAGTCTGACCATAACTCTGATCATTCTGTTCTTCTCGACTTCTCGACTTCTCGACCGTATATTCCTCTCCTTCCTGATTCGGCATTTCTACATCTCAATTCTCATCTCATCTTTTTTTTGGTGTACCTACTACCTACTCGCAAATTGTAATCTTATCATACCTCCCCTACCCCCGAATTTGTGAAACTTACTATTATGCAATGCGTATCCCCGAACAACAACCTTATATCATAAATTACCTAGGTATATTCCCTCAACGTTGCTTGGATGTCATCAGTACTTTGTAGTTATCCAATGTCGTGTGTGGCCAAGACTCAAAAGCTTAAGAGAACCTTCTTTTTCCCGACCTTTCTTTCTCCCTTTCCACTCTCCACTTTGGGAGTATTACAATTTACCAACTCATAATATTTCACCAACCAACCTCACCAGATCTCGCATACAAAAACTTTTCGTTCGCAAAGTTACGACTTACAACTTACAAGTGACAACCCGTTCCAAAGAAATTGTGGAATCCGGAACCTTATCCAAACCCACCTACCTAGTACCTAGTACCTACTCAAGAGATCCCAGCAATCGCCCAGGACCTACGTGGTCCTTAATCAAACGACCCCCCTTCCTACGCATTCCTGAATTCGCCCCCAAAGCACAACCTATTGGATCAATCCCTCCCACAGCACTTCACCCAGCCGCCGCACGACTAATCTCCAAATCCTGGCCGCCGGTCGGTGTATATGTCAGGTACAGTACAGTCTGCAGAACAGGGCTGCAGCAATCCCTACCGCGGTCCTCCGATTGGATCGAGATTGGTGCTCATAAAAATGGATCTCCTTCCCTATTGTAAGACGTAACCGATGGATGAACGAACATTGGCGATTCGAAAGAATGGCACCAGAAAATCTTCCGAGCCCGATTGCAAGATTGATTTGTGCACATGTGAATTTACCCCCGCCGTCTTGAGTCTTGAGTTTTCATAGTAAAATTGTTCACCTGGTTGATTTTGATGGTATGGATTGACTTGAATTGAAATACTATTCGATGGAAGAGCGTGGAAGTGAGAAGTTGAACATGTAATACGGGATATTGTATTTCATTGATGTGTATGAGTGAGTGTGTGTGTGTGTGTGTGTGTGTGTGTGTGTGAATATGCATGTGTACTAGCTCTTGTCAAATCGTCATAGGTGAACACTCCAGCCCACCGGACATATCCGTCGCCGCCCCTAGTTCCCAGTCAAGTCCCTGGTAAACCTTCATTCATGCCCTGCCAGGCTGCCAATCTGCAACTCCATCACTCCATCACTCTGCCCTAACATTCCATTATAGCGGCAATCAACAAGGCCACGAGGCGCCAAGTCTTCCTTCCAGACTTTGCTTTATCCTTTCAGGTACCATTCGAATGTCACTGGCTAGGTAGTCACTGGCTCATTGATTGGTAGTATTTGGTACCTGCAGAGGTATTTATCATCAGCCCATTCATTATTCATTATATTGACTCGACGGTATCGTACATCATCCATCACATTCTAGAAAAGTCAAAGAAGGAAGAACAAGAGAGACGGTGAACCGGATCGGATCGCAGGGAAAACAAGTCTAATAAGTGGAAATTGGTAATTCGCAGAGTAGTAAGTACAGAGAGAGTCCTTCTAGATTCTTTTCAAAGTTCACACTCTTTCTTCATCGTCGGTGAAGTAAAGACGCATACGGTACATCATACCTATCTCTGCGACTGAATCAATAATTTACCAACACCAACCACGCTCTGGAGTTTGAACTATCAAAACCGTCTCCATACCCTACCCTCCATTTCCATTTCCATTTCCATTTCCACCCCCCAAACCCAAACCCAAACCCAAACCCAAACCCAAACCTAGACTCTCGCCCAAAATAATCCAAATCAAACATTTTCAAATCCTGTTGAAACATCCCATACATATACTTCTTCTTCTACCTACAACCCATTCCCAATTTACTCATGTACTAACATCCTAATGAAACTTTTACATCCACCTATCTACCCCCAAATATATCAGTTAACAAACCTAATGAACATAAAATGTCAAAATATAAATGTATCTACGAACAATCTCATTCCCAAGGAGAAAAATCCCGCCCATAAAGTGCAATGTGCCATAACGATTCCCAAGTGAAGATATTCATTCGTAATTTCTAATTTATATACATCGGTCTATACTCATATCAAATACACGTACCCCATTATTATACATTACAGCTCTTCAACCCCCCTCTAGCTCCCTTCACAACCCGTTCTCCCAACCGCTAAACCCAATGACCCCTTATTCATCCATCATCCATCATCTATCATGTAAAAAGAAACACCCGCTACTAAAAATGCAGCCGAGGAAACAGTAAATTTAGGCCAGTGGCAAGGCCAACTTACTACTCGCCTTTCTAGTCAAGACTTTCGTAATAGCATGTCTAATAACGACACCAGCCTTCTCAATCTCCTTTTTCGAGAGTCCTGTCGTAATGCATACTTTGAGTGCTGGTTGTAATTTCCACTCTTCATCTTTGCCATTGCTACCCGAGTAGACGGGCATACTTTTGAGTCTAGTGATCATTACTCCATTGGCGAGTGCCTGTATACAAGTTAGTCGATAGAACCAATATTAAGTGATAGAATTGCTTGCCTCATCAACACATTCTTGCATGATACGTTCTTGTTCTTCGATACTTAGACGTCTGGAGTTGACAATATCTTGCTTGAGAACAAGGAGCATCACCGGGTTTTCAACGGCACTGGTGCAGTGAACCCAATCGCTTCTCGGATCAAGCTGAGCCCTCATTGCCTTGATATTCTCTCTACATTGTACCAAAACCTCAGGATTAGTTTGTAGCATGTTAAGCGTTTCGCTAGCGGTAGTAGCCAACATAGCTGGTAAAGCCGCGGAGAAAGTATAGGAAGCAGCAGTGATACGCTGATGTTCTACCACATCGTTTGAGCCTGCGCAGAATCCACCTCCGGCACAGAGAGGTCCAGCTAATGATCCAATCAACATATCAATTTGTGATGCGTCCACATTCTGTGCTTCCGTAAGACCGCGACCAGTTCTACCAAGAACCCCAAAGGACCATGTCTCATCCAACATCAGGCGGAATTTGTAACGACGTTTGAGTTCAATCTAATGATCTGTTAGTTATGCACACGAGCAGTAGGATGTGATTTGAGGAAATTACCAGCTTGGGCAAGTCCACGCAATCACCAACTGTTTCTGACAATCCCTCTGTAACAATAAATCTTCTGGTCAACGGTCTCTTGGCTTGTTCCTTGACTACCTTCTGCAATACCCTTTCCAAATCTTCCATATTGTTATGTTCGAAATATTTGACTGTACTTCTAGAAATCTGCAGACCCTTCCTGATTGAGTAATTGCTTGCTCGATCCGCCACAATAATATCACCTCTTTTGCAAAATGCCGGTATCACACTCGAAATCGTAGAAAATGCATGAGCATAGACAATGCATCCTTCCGTTCCCAAACATGATGCAATGTCCGCTTCGGTTTTCATGTGTACATCTTGAGTGCCGTAGAATTGAGGGGGTCCGCAAGGTCCTACACCATAAGTTCGGAGAGTTTGGATGGCCTTCTCTTTGACTTGCTCGTTGCCAACGAAATTGTAGAAGTTGTAAGATGCGAGATTCGTTACCGTTCGGCCATTTGAGAGCTTAGATTTTGGTCCTGTGGGCCTTCTTTATGTTAGCACACTGCATAAGCAGAATATTGAGGAAGGGGAAGTCAAACTCACCCTACGATGATGGGCGTTTTCTCACTATCTGCCTCTTCAAAAGGAGTCATCTTTGCAACCAATGGCTCAGGTTGCCACTCGTCTACCAAGTCATCGATTTCCTGGCAATTTACTAGATCAGTTTCCATAACTTTGACTTGCAGACCAATCTGATTAGGGAAGACCGCTCACCTCCTCCGTCAACTGAACAAAATTATTGTTATGCGTCACATAACTAGGCGCCAGCAAATATCTAATGAAGAAGATAACCAGAACCAATTCGATGACTGATCTGACTGGATCATCCTGATAACTCGATTGAATGTAGCGGATGAGCATGGCAGAGCCAGGCACCTTTTGAAAAGTCGATGTGATCTCGTTCATGGACGAGACCATGTACGATTGAATATCCTGGAGGTCCATGTTGATAGCAATCGGGTTGGCGGCGTCAGAGAAGAGAATCGAGTATTGTGTTGAATGAACGATTGCTAGAAAACGTTCCCGCTTCCGCTCGTACTGGCACAAAATAGTGCTGGCTTGTTCAATGATAGTTATCGCACCTTGCTGTCGGCTTCGCGTAATTGAATGTCCGAGGAGTTCAAGTTGAACAGGTGGACTTAAGATAGATTGTAGACTATCACTATCCGTATAAACCTCAACGATGCAAAAGAAAGATGCTATTATTGTATTGTATCTTCTTCAAGGACTAAATGTGTAGGTTATCGATTTATTATAACTTACTAGCTAGAATGTGATGTGGGCTGCAAAGAAAATTAGTAAGCTAGTGAAATTCATGCTACGATTCTCTGTAAGGGAAAAGGAGGCACGTCAGAGTTCCCTCGTTTCATCCAAATAGATTGGACTAGCATTGCATGAATGATTGGAAAATTTGGTCACATTGCAGTCGTCACAGTAATCGGCCACTTAAAGAAATGGGGATAACCAAAAATTTACTCATATTCATTGTAAAGACTCTGTATTATCTTTGCGCTGTAGAAAATATTACAGCCGTAATTTGGACTCTAGGTGATTGAAGCCTGAGCATCCAGTATTGCATTCGGGTCATTATGGAACAGTAAAGGAGGGAAAAGGAAACAAAAAACAAATATCTAAAGCCGTTTACCATGCAAACACCCTAACTCAAGTTTAAAAAACACCCCGTGAAGTGACGATGGCCACGCATCCATCCCAAAGATCTTTTTAATGTACTGCATACCATACCATACCATTCTATATTACAGCCCTAGCAGTCACCTATACAACACCGTCATTCTAAAAGAGCCTAACCTTGGCAGCTGCTGTGCTAGAGGCACTCGCTGTGGCACTAGCACCAGAGCAAGTCACGCAGCCGGTACCGGTCTTGTTGTAGCCCCGAGTGTCGTTGTTATTTTGGCCGGTAGGTTGGTAAAGATTAAATGGAATCTTACTGGTCAAGCTATCGGACAGAATCATCTTGCCGGCAATAAGTGGACCGATCAACAAGGCAAGGAATACGATGAACAAAACGAAGTAGATGACAGCGTATCTCCAAACACGTCTCTTTCGTAGCTTGGATTGCTTCAACGAGTAAATTGGAGGACGAATTTGTCGACTGGGAGAAATTTAGCTCGGAACCTATGTGAGTGATGCAGTGGAAATAAACATACCTTGGACGAAGCCAGAAGAGCATCACAGAATGAAGCTTGTCAACCTGAGGAATGGCGATGACAGGAAGCATGATGAAGAGAATGAGATGACCAAGAACGAAGTCACCAGCAAACATTCCAAGCTCAGTGATCTTGCAAAGGAATTCACGACCAGGTTGGGAAATTGAATGCCAACCCATGGAATACCATTTACCAGTCCAGAAGGCGATGTTGGATGTATCGGTCTTCAATTCTCTGGTCAATGTCAAACTGATAATGAGCTTGTAGATAAATCTTTGAATGGCGGCCGAGGCAATCATTCCCAACAAAGTCTTGGCGAAGTTAAATCCTTCCAAGAAGAACATGACCTCGAAGAATACTAGGCAGAAGACGACGGCGAGAGCGTGTGCAATAGCGGCGAGAACTGATCCGAATTTCTTGCAGCACATGCCAAGGAGGGGTCCCATACAACAAGCCATACCAAACATTGCACCCAATACACCAGCGTTGACTGCAATAGGAGCACCGGCTACAATTGCCACACGAATCAAGCCCGCTGTGGCTTTGGTCTGGGTGCCATTATTGTTCTCTGGGATGACACCTGTTTGAGCGTTGATGAAGAGATATGGAATCAAGGTGAGAGCGACAATCATGAGCGGTCCAACAATTTCACCGAAGAAAAGGTTGGAGAAAGAGGCACGAGCAGTATCCCCAGACATCTTGGCCGATGGGTCTCCGAGAATCTTGCGTTTGTAACCTGTGATTCTGGTACGCGAGAGACGACAGAAAGCAATCCAACTTGATGCATGGGAGCGAGAGTTTCCGCGAGACAACCATCTCAAATAGTCTCTGTAATCAATGAAGAAATCGTTCCAGGCAAATTGATGAGGGTTGTACAAGAATGGTGAAATACACAAAGCAAGGAGAGTAACCCAGAAGTAGACCAACGCAGCTTGCCAGACGGTGATGGTTGCGAACAACAACATCATCAGTAATCTAGCTCCGAGATAAATCGAAGGACCAGCAAATCGAGAGAAGAGAATACCGAAGGGGATACGAGCAGTGGCGAAACCACGACCAGTTCCGATATACCTGGCACCACCGAAAGAAAGATCTTGTTGGACAGCGTTGGCATAAATTTGACAGACGAAAACTTCGAAGAAGGGTGACAAGGAGCAGAATTGCTTTCCGAGACGAGTAGCCGCACGCCAGAAACCACGTTCTGTCAATTCCTGAACCGTCAAGGGCACGAAGGAAATGAAGAACACAATGAAAATAGAGATAACGCAACGATATACCCAGTTGGTAATAGGAACGATGTTTGCACAACCGGTTGGGAAGAGCGCATCGGTGATGGGGACGTTGACGTTGTAATTACACTCAATGACCTGGTTCTTAAGGGCTCCCAAATTGATTAAGCAGATCATGAACAGGTTGACAGACAACATAATAAACATGTTGTTCAAATGGAAACCAGGATGGGCGTAGTAGAAGGACAAGAAACGATCGATGGGCAGTTGAGTACCGAGGTAATAGTACTCTCTTGACAACATTTGTTCACCCATACCAGTTCCAATCTTTGTAGTGAAGTTGAGAATCGAGCCAAAACCAAGATCACGACCTTTACCGCATTGATAGTACTCGCAATGCTTGATACGACCTCCACGAAGAAGTGCGGTCATACCAGCGTAAATATCCTCGTTGAGATGAAGACCTTTTTGAGCTTTGGAAACACCACCTCTGGTAGTCATGAAAATACCGTTCAAGAAATCAGGATGTCCATAATGGAGCTTACCACCGATGGTAGCAAGAGTACGTGCGAAGAGTGTACCGAATGTTTGTTCCTTTCCGGCAGCGATATCTCCCAAAACACCAATGTTCTCAGAGAAAATATATTCACGAGCACCGAGAATAGCAACAGGGGCGACCTTAGGATTGGAAATACCAGGAGTGTAGGGAGAGACGTTTTCAGTCGTCATTTCCTCAAACTCGGCCAAAACGCTACGAATCTTCAAGCACTCTTCCAAATAGTTGTCTTGATTGGCATCAATGAGTTGAATGTACTCACCACGATAGAAGATGATGGCATGGTTTTGGTTGTCGGATTTTCCATCACCCAAAATTGGGTTACCAGAAAGTTGAATACGGAACTTGGGTCTGCGCATTCCATTTTCCATGATTTCAGAGTGACCATCAATGAGAGCGGAGTAGAGACGTGGCTCTTCACCTTCGGCAAGAGGAGCTTCTTCATCTAAGTAAGCGATTTGAAGATCAGGGTAGGCACGGAGAAGAAATTCGGTGTTTTCCATCTCCTCTTTCTTGAATTTGGCGTAACGTTGCATAGAAACACAAAGCTTGAACTTGCGGCGAGCCATACGCTCAAGTTCGCGCTCGAGCTTGTCAGAGTTGCCACCGAACATTTGAACAACCTCAGGGTTCTCTACACGGTAGAGAAGCTTGATGGCACGGCTATAGTTCATGAAACCAGAGATTGTACGGTAAAGAGTTTGTGCTCTCAAAGAAGCCCAGATACGTGTGCGGAGAGTGTACTCGGGAGCGGCCGATTTGAAACCAATGCAGTAGAACGGAAGGTCATCGATCTTGCTCTTGGCAGTGTTCTTCTCCTCCTTATCGTAATCGCCATTGAATTGAGAAGTCTCGTCGGCAAGAATCTTAGTATCCTTAACGAAGCAGTCCCACTCGTGAGGGTGCAATTGCTTCAAGTACTCAAGCATAGTAACACGGGAGTATGGCTCGTCTTCACGAATAATCTCACGCAGCGAGAACAAGATCTTCTCTCCGTAATGAGGAATCATAACAGTAAAGGTTGGCATGTTATCGACTGGGAGTGGCTCCGGGATAGGAGTGGACAAAGATTGGGCGAAGAAAGAGATACGACGCTCGGCTTCACTCTGACTTGGGAAGAATTCCGTTTTGAAAGAATGATCTTCTTGTGAGACGAAGAAAGTTGGGGCTCGAAGAGTTCTCTTGCCTTCTTGTTCAGATGGCACTTGGTGGTAGAGAAGCTTTTGGACGTGGTCGATAGCAAGGAGATGCTCTCTGTACATGGAAATAACGATGGCGTTCCAAATCTGAGAAATGAGAACCTTTGGCTTGTACTTGATCTCCATGTCAGTGGTGGCGAGAACCTTGGAGTAGATACGCTTTGGCAGACGCGAGAAGATGTTTCTCCATGGTGTCCAGATAGAGACACCAAGGTAGAAGGACCGAGCCACTGAGTAGATAGTGTTCATAATAATGTACCACATGAAAGTATCCAAGAAGAACAACGTAAGATCAGTAACGAACATGATACCAAGGAGAATTTTGGGCTGCAATTTGCAGAGAATGTCGCCGAAAATAGCATCACCGGCACAGTAGGAAATTTCCATACTAGCCAAGTATCTGATAGGATCACGGAAGGATAGAGTCAAAAAGACGTAAGATTCAGCAAGTTTGGCTCCGAAGACCGTGATCCAAAGGCCGTAAGACATCCACATGTCGTTGCCTGTCAGACGAGGATAACTCGCAGTGAAAGTTTGACTGGCAACGTATTGTCGAGAGTTTCTGGTCAAGTAACTACCAAACAATCCTCCCATCGGCATTATCGAGAAGAAGAAGTAGGTAATCAGAGCGATGAAGAATTGGACAATACCCAGGATCAAAGCAATCTTCGTCTTTTGTGTGTTGGGAACGATGAAGATGTAAACACTGGGAGCGACATTGAGAGCGAGAACAGCGAGAAGGAACAACAGCTTCTTGGTCAAATGTTGAGCACCTGCCCAACGACGAGGAACGTAGGACCATTCGCAAATTGTAGCTATAACCATGATAAGACTTGCAACACCACCACCCAAAGCGACTGCAGACCATTGTGCAGAGGCTGGAGGTTGATTGTTCTCTTCTTGCTTGTAATTCTTTTCCAAAAGGGTGGGGGAGTTCTTAGCAGTGAAGAACCAGAATGCACTGATATGAATGACCCAGATACGATTGAAGTTGACCAACATGTGGAACCAGGAACGAGTTTCGCGATACGTTTTGAAGAAGACCTTATTCCAGTTGACATCCTTGAGCTTGAGATAACGTTCCGCGGGGGGGAGATCCACTAGACGAGACTTGTCTTCCATAACGATTCTCTCAATACCTTCAGGATACCAGAACAGTTGATTACAGTCATCGTATCCGATAATTTCATTGTGATCACGTTCTCGGCGAACATATTTACCATCCTGAACTTCGTAACCTTGATCTCTGCAGTATTGGTACAAAGGCGTTATGACATGGTTGAGGTATGTGAGTTCCTCTACCGGCTCAACCAAGTTTTGGCAAGCGGGCGAGTTCAAGTAGTCATCGGCACATTTGAAAATGAAGCAGAGAAGTTCGGGCATAAATCGGACTTGGTTGGCTTCACCCCAACAGAGGAGGTAGAGGGCCAATTGACGTACTCGGTCATGTTGAGACATGCGGTTCATGCGAGTCTTCCATCTGTACTCAGCAGCTTCGAGACTGTTATCGCCCTCCATCTGCTCCAGGGTCTGGGCTTCATTTTGGGGATCTGGTGCTGCCGCCTTGGCTGCTTTGCGGGCTTTGCGAGTACGACGATCTCCTTTGCCAAGTTTCATGTTGGCAAATCCTACAGCATCATCAAGATCGAGATGAGCGGCAAAGTACCATTTTCGGTAGTTGGCATTGTCACCACCAATGTAATCTGCGTGGAGAGACAAGAGAGCTTGATTTGGAGTCATACGCGAAGCTCTCGAATCGAGCAGAATCATCAAATGATCGTACACATTCCTCATGCTGTCACGTTGGAAACCAAATTTGGCAGTCAAATCCAGGAAGATATCTTCGATCTCTTCCTTCGATAAAGGAATTTGAGCGTCTGAGGTCCAGGCGGGATATGGCTCCTTGGATCGTTGTCCAGCCGGAAGTACATTGTTGAAGTCCATTCCGTAATTTGGCGTTGACGCTCCGGACGATCTGTTGCCACCATATGAAACCTGCGAAGATGGCGGTCTGTAACCACGACCACCCATTTGGCTCTCGTTGTAGCTGTTGTGTCTCTCATCGCCGCGGCCATAGTAATCCATGTCGGTGGCTCGAGCCATATCTGATCTCATGGTAAAGTCGCTGAAAGTCTCAGAATCCTCTTCTGAATCGCCCCGACGCTTATCTGGAGGTGCTTCGCCAGCTGCTGCACCACCCTGCTCGTAGTACTGGTCGTTGTAGTATTCATCTTGATATTGGCCTTGGTGTTGATCGCCACCTTCGTAATATCCTCCCTCTTGGTGATATGGATTGTTGGCATCAGCATTGTAGTAGCCTCTGTAATGTGTAGTTAGCTTCCGATCTACGAAAAAAAAAGTCACCGAGGCCCACTCACGATTCATCATAGTACCCTTCACCACCTTGCTGCTGATGGCCTCCATGACCTTGCTCGTAGCCAGCATTGTTGTCGTAATATTGTTGACCTCCGTGTTCGTCCTGATAATAAGATTCGGTGTTACCGGGCTGATGGCCGTAGCCTTCGTCGTATTGGGCACCTTGTTGAGGGTGTCCCGACATGATTGCGTGTTAAATTATTTACTGACGGATGGAATGTTAACATTGAGATCTCCAAAGGTCTTCCGAGGTGAACTGGCGCGTTAAAGTACTGTTCCTTTGCCCCGGCCTTCGTGGCGGATGTGCGAGAGTGGAAAGGTGAATAAAACGAAGAATGAAAATTAATACTCACAAATTAAAGGCACATTGGAAGAGTGAATGATTCCGTTGGAGTCCTTGAATTGAAAACGGGCTGAGCAAAATGCTTGAAATGCGGTCAAAAAATGATGGTCGTGATGTAAATTAAATAAGACCGATTTTGCTCGTCTTAACCGTGAATCTTTCGAGAGGATGAATTGAATAAAATGGAGGATACAAGGACTTGACCTCTTTTCGAAAAAGAAGGTTTACTTTTCCGAGAGAATGTCGAATGAGTTGTAAAGAGTGACTATTCAATTAAAAAAAAGATATGTTGATGGTTTGAAGAAGGAAGCAAATGGTGCGAAATTTCCCTTCTGTTTTCTTCCCCTTTATTTTTGGTGATTCGTTGCTGCTTTGGTCTTGTTGATTTTCGTTAGGGCGGCTTGTTGTCCTTCCTACGAACTCGAACTACCTAGTAAACTTTTGATACTGTCGCGTCTAAATGGAACGAAACAGGAAAGATAGCGCTGAACGAGTGTTTAAAGATTTACAAGATCCAGTTTACGGACAAAGTAGTCAACACGAATCGAGAGGGAGAGAGAGAGAAAGCGAAAAGCACACTGAGAAAAAAGAATATCCTTCCTTTCTCTCGAGGTTCTATTCCAAAGGTGTTGGTATAGTTGTCGAGGTGTGTGTATGAACTTTCCCAAGAATGAGAGATTAGGGAGAGGAAGAAAGTGAAAAAGTTGTGAAAGAGGAGCAGCGAAGGATTTTTAGAGCACTACCAGTACTAGGTAATTAACTTAATAATAAGGAAATTCGGTCTACGGTTCATTGAGAAAATCAATTTTGGCACTAAAAACAGGGTGACAGTTATTTAATTCTTGAGATGGGAGAGAGCGGGGGGGGAAAGGTTGTTTTCGTCAGTAAGATATTATGAATTGGGTGGATCTACACAATAGCTAAATAGAGTACTGGCTCGAGTCTGGTCCGGTATGGGAGTCTGGGATGCCAGTCCAGTCTGTAGTGCACCAGCAGAAATATCCATCTCGCTTTGGGGGGCAAGAGAGTCGAGAGACAAATGATACCTGATATTTACCAAAAATAAAAGAGGCTGGTCTCTATGGTTGGTGGTGGCTGCACGCTTTCCATTGGTTCCGATGATTCACATATCAGCATCCATTGTGGTGATAATCTTGGGGAACGAAAGGGAGACAAGAATACTTCCCCATGCAGTTAAGATGCGTGTACACATGTGGACAATCACCTCGCGGTAGACAGCAGAGAGCATCTAGAATAAATTTCGATACTCTGGGAGTCTAGGTAGCTGCTGCACTAGGGACCAAATAAATGGAACCGGGAAGCTTTGAAATGGTTCAGTTTAATAAGTTGGATTGACTCGTCGACTACCTACCGAGGACTCAGGATGGGCATCTCGAGAGATTCAGGAGACCGATAATGCTGACAATTGATTTTGATTGGGAGGGGAAAGTTCTAGAGTCCGGATCATACCTGGTAGCCAGGGGCAAGTATGAAGAAAATCATGAGAGAGTTACCCCGATAGGATTTTCACCTTGCTGCTTTTGTCCTCCGATGGCCAGCTCCATGCCGTTTTTATTAAATTCGTTCATTTATTACAGAGGTCATCAACTAGTCTCGAGGTACTCGTAGTGTAAATTCTATTCACTATTATCATTATCATTAAGTTATCGTGTTGAACACTTTGCTAATTCAGGGGCACGCAACAAGCTTGCGCATCAATTGACCCATACCTACCTCGAGCCATACCTACCGATACATCATGCTCCGTACAGCAGAAAGCTTTGCCCATTGCTAATCATCTACCTACGCTCGAGCTACTCGCACCATATGTAGATAGATAGATATATATATATAGGTTATTAAGCTCGATAAAATAAGTACCGCTACAGAAATACCTTTTCCAATTTTCCTTTCCTTTCCTTCTCAATTTCATTGGACTTAACCATTGACCTGATGCGTCTTTCTCTTCCCCAAGTCCATTCGTTGTCAAAAGCTTGTCTTCTCTTCAATCCACAGATGCTATCGATATCTTAATGCCTCATGGTATTATTCTATTGTATGTCAATATTGCCATCGATTTCTAATTGCTTTTCAAAAGAAGACCATGGATTATCATGGCACAGCATCATCGTCTTCTCGTGCCCCTGCTGCTTATTAGCCTGAACCAACAGGGACGGATCCATAATGGTTTCTTATCTGCATCAATCTATTTATTCCTACAGTGCTGCTGTTGAGAGCTTCACTTTTATTCCAGATCATCATATTTACATCTACGATTCTGCTCTTGTATCCTCATCGGATTAGCCATTAGGCCGTCGGATAGGTGCCCGAATTCATACCACATACACGCATCGATACTATTGATAATCCGTTGATGTGATGAAGCCATTGACGACACTCAGTCATATCCCGGGTGGAACGAGATGATCCTCTTCCAAACGGTCCAGAGGAGATGAAAAGGGGGATAAAACGGCAACTGATCGGTGGTGAGTGGATGCGTCGAGTGGGTATGTGCCACAGTCATGTTGGAACAAAGGCGGTGCATGCATGAATGATACTTTGCAAATCGACCAGGATATACGACCACTTTTATTCGGAAAGATCTCGAGCTATCGACAGGGAGTCGGACTCGGAATCGATATTTACTCCCTTAAAAATTGAATTATATAAAGTGCTGCTTCAAATGTTTGAAAGTTCAACAGCAGAGCAGTACTCTGGAAATTGTACCGGGTCTATTAATTTCCTCGAAAAGCAGCAGGTATTCCGTTGAATTACGTAGAGATGAAATCCATTATTGAAGGCTGAAGCGCGTCGACAACCCATCCACTCAGAAGTGAGAAGTGCTTGAAATTTCTTCTAGCCTGGACTACTAGGTACTCAACAACGAACTACCTACTCGGCCACTATTTATCGTTCATTCTTCTCTATGTTAGACTTCTGGGGTTCCGAAGGCTTTCCATCCGATCAACAATACAGGCGGGTTGTGAAAAACTGATCGGGCTAGGTTCTCTTGATTCGTGCCTCTTTTAGTCTCCTAAAATAGATCAAACTATGTTCCAGTTGGGTGGCGATTCCAGATTTCCAATTAGCTATCATTGGATACTGTAACAATAATGTCCGAAGCTTAACATTCGACAGGATAAATACGATATTGATTGGTAAGATTGAACTGATATCAGAGAATATTGATGGGAACTACTGCAGGGCCGAAACTAAGAGCAAATATCCTTTCAAGAAGTCTACATAACCAACCATCTCCCCCATTTCCCATCCGAATCGAACATTTCTGCTCGTATTTGATCCAGAATGTCTTTGAAGCTGAAGGTGGTGCACCAAGACGCGTTTTGAAGAGACAGCCGTTTAGATGACAAGTGGAAGTATCGTGGGGCTTTTGCTGCCAGTAGATACTGGGTACTCTGTGATTTTCCATCGAAGTACCATCTCGGCGACAGCATGTGATGAAAGACTGTATATCGGTAATCGATTGACATGAAGATCCTCGAGGTCCTCGGGTAAGTTAAGTTTCGAACGTGATGCAGGAGTGTAACATTCGCCTTGCTGCACGACAACAATTGGAGGGGAGAAGTGACATGGCTCAACATTCACTTGCGTTAATACGAGCTCACTACGACTTTGTCAAGGCGGCTGATTTGAGGGAATGAGAAGGAGAGATAATCCTGTGTCAGCGTCTGAAAAGATGTTGTATTATGTACCTAGTATGCTCAGCCTACCAGTGATACCAAATTCAGACGGAAGCTGTTTGTCAAGTCAAGCCTTCCCGACCAATAGAGGATAGAATGCAGGAGACTGTATCGTATTCGAATTCGAATTCTTGAGGATTGATGGATATTTTATACTCGACTACCCATGTAGGTAGGGAGGTCTTGACAACAATCTTCTATGAGGGAGGGAAAAGCGTATGAACATTCAAACAAAGCCGAAACAAATGTCTACTTTCAATTTCATTCAATTTGTGTGTCCTCTGGATACCATCATATATACCCTTTTGATGAGATGATTGATTTTCCACATCCGTACCATTCCAAAACTACATGTCTCGATTTCTCACATCCGCACTTATCAATTCGTACCAACCAGTCCGAGTTATCAGACCAATGATTACTCCTTAATTTACCAGTTGGGGCAGTGCGAGAGTGCTTCGAGAAGCATGCAAATTAGGATCAGCCAATATCCCAGACCAAATCATGAACGTGTTTAAGCTTTTACGGAGTACGTTCAGATTATTTAAGAGGGCCCTAGTAAGTGTCCAGAAAGAACGGCTGTAATCATCGAGATACGTGCTAGGTGGGTTTGTGAGCATCTTGTAAAGCACAGTACCAGTCGGTAGCACACATTGTATACTGAGTCCTGACCAAAGATGTCTGTGAAGTGGTTGTGAGCGACGTGTAGGATGGATGAAGTTGATGTTGATGGATTTTAGTTATTTACCTATGATAGTAGTCATTCATTCATTCATCCATTCATTCATCCATCCATTCATCCATCCATTCATCCATCCATTCATTCATCCATCCATCCATCTACCATCCAGTCACGATTGAACAATCCAATAACAGGGTCAACAATACCTACCTACCTAGCAGCCTAGGTGCTTCAGAGGCATGTACTACGTATGAAACTTACGAATGGCCAAGAATTTAATCCAATGGAATCCATCCATTCATGTGATTGGCTCATTCCCCTCTACCGGCACGCTCCTTCCCATGCTTCCCCTTCCCACAAGTAGATTCAAGGTGGAAAAAAGTTTCCTGAATTTCCCAGGTAGGCAATCGGGATAAAAGAGGATTGGGACCAAGATCCAACAGACCCAATCTAATCTCTATCTAGTCCAGGAACATATCTTTCTTTAGCACGACTCTCTCTACCAAAGTACCAAAGTGCTTTCGTAAATTCGTACCCATCTCCACTCCGAATTTATACCATTGAATCATTCTCCCGTATCCCCTAAATTATTCTTCCAATCCAAATCTCCTTGCCACACTTAATGGGACTGTGTTAATCATTCCACTTCCACACTCCTCGACATTCATTTGCTATCTTTCCATTTCTCCAGCAATCCCATCTCCAACTCATTCTAGTTAGGAAGACAGTCATTCGTTCAAACACACATTTCTTTTTTCTTTTCAACTAGGACATCTGCCGTGCAAGTCGTTGTTAGAGAAGGAGAGATTACATCACCAACACACTCGTTCTTCCCTATTCCAAAACTCACCTGAGACGGAAATATCTTTAGCAAGCAATCGGGTTGGGATTGGATTCTTGAGTTTTCATCTCATCATCACAAAACAACTTCTCACATCTATCTATCGTCAACAAAATCAACATTATAACACCCCCGCATTGGTATTTCAATTAGCATCATGAAGACCTTTGGCTTTGCTTCAGCAGCTGCTGCGGCATTGACCGGTGCTTTTTTCGCATCGTCTGCTGCCGCGGCTGATCTCCCTCCTATCGTCATTAAGGTATGTCATGGATCGGTCCATCCGACGTTGTTGGAAGGCACTCTAAATGCTGATTCATATATCAGGGCTCTCACTTCTTCTACGAGAACGGTACCGAATTCTTCATTCGTGGTGTAGCATACCAACAAGACGTTAACGCCAACACTACTTCCGACGCTACTTTTACCGATCCCCTTGCAGATGAAGCTGGTTGCAGGCGTGACATTCCTCTCCTTCAAGAGCTTGGCACCAATGTCATCCGTGTCTACGCTATCAACTCCTCGTTAGACCACTCCGTCTGTATGGGATTGCTTAACGATGCCGGAATCTATGTTATCCAAGATTTGTCTAACCCCTCATCCTCTATCAATCGAAACGACCCAGAATGGAACACCGATCTCTTCGCTACCTATGCCGGCGTTGTCGAGTATGTATATCTTGTACTTGTTACCCATCGTCACATCCATCTTTCTGGCCTTTCGCTTGCATTATGAAGGAAGGGGGAGGGTTATCAATTCATCGTATTCTTTGTGTGCTAACATTTCAATTTTAGTGCCATGGCCAACTACTCAAACGTCCTCGGTTTCTTTGCCGGTAACGAGGTTTCCAACGATGTCAACAACACTAATGCCAGTGCTTTCGTTAAAGCTGCCGTCCGTGACATGAAGGCTTACATTAAGACTAAGGGCTACCGCACTATCGGTGTTGGTTATGCTACCAACGATGATGCCAACATTCGAATTGATTTGGCTCATTATTTCAACTGTGGCGATGCTGATTCTGCCATCGATTTCTGGGGTTACAACATCTACTCGTGGTGTGGTGATTCTTCGTTCACTAAGTCTGGATATGATCAAAGAACTCTCGAATTTGCCAATTACTCCGTCCCTGCATTCTTTGCCGAGTACGGTTGCAACGTTGTCCAACCACGTAAATTCACTGAAGTCGGGGCAATTTACGGCGACAAGATGACTGAAGTCTGGTCTGGTGGAATCGTCTACATGTACTTCCAAGAGGCAAATGACTATGGTAAGATATGACTTGCAAGCTTTTTCAAAGCACAAGCTGACAAAACTTTAGGTCTCGTCTCGGTTTCAGGAGACTCTGTTAGCAAGCTCGCTGATTTCACTGCTCTGTCCAAGCAATTGGCCTCTGCCACCCCTACCTTCACCAACTCTGCCTCCTACACCGTTACCAACACAGTAGCACAAGCATGCCCAGCAACCGGTACCGCTTGGGCTGCCTCCAGCAACCTTCCTCCTATCGCAAACGCCGAGCTTTGCGAATGTATGGTTAAGTCTTTGTCCTGTGTCGCCAACAGCGGTATCTCCGGTAACTCCAGTGCCAGTCTCTTCGACTACGTCTGTGGTTTGGATAGCGCTGCCTGTGATGGTATCTCAAAGAATGCTACCACTGGAACTTACGGTGCCTACTCCATGTGCACAAGCGCTCAACAATTGTCTTTCGTATTTGACCAATACTACCAAAACAACGGCAAAGCAGCTACTGCCTGTGACTTCAGCGGTAATGCTAAGACTCAAACTGGTGCCAAGAGCTCAACCTGCTCAAGTCTCATCAGCCAAGCCGGAACCGCAGGAACTGGAACTGTTACCAGCGCACCAACTGGTACTGGATCTTCAAGCAGCTCATCTAGTTCATCCACCACTACTAAGAAGAGTGCTGCCGGTGCTACTGTCGTCCCACGTTTTGACTTGGGATTGTTGCAATTGGGCGCCTATCTCGTGGTTGCTGGAATGGCAGGTGCGGGTATGATCATGTTGTAGATGATATCATTAGCATTTTTCGGCGGTGGATATCTGGCTGTCTGGATGAAGGTCTCTTCATTCGAAAATTGATCGGGTATTAATATGTCATTCATTCCTTGATAGTCATTTCATGTTGCCTAGGCGTCATTTGGTTTCTCTTCTCTTGACACCTCACGGCGTCAATTGGAGATTTTAATTTGTATATTAAATGATAGACTGAAGAGATATTTAAGATTGTGAGGAAAGCAACTTGCTATTGTAAATTTGAGATTGACATGTGATTTCTCAAATTGTGCTCACCACGAAATATGTACCAGCCCCTATTCAAGGCGATTTTAGATGCCCTTTATATTGAAATTTGCACACAAAGGCCTCAATATCTAGGCATGTATACACATAATCAAAGTTATCTAAGCGAAAAGCACATCATCACTGGCTAGCTTACGACTCCGATGACAAGCGCGAATCGGTGTGTTTTTCTTTGTAGATAACAGATGACTTCAAAAGGCCAACGATTCTTTTGAAATTTTACTTGCTTTCCAATCCGATTTATGATTTAGATCTCTGACTGGACTTCATCCTCTCTATCCGATCGTCAACTTCCAAATTGATTTAATTATCAATTGGAGAAGCAGAAGTTGAAAAAGTGTCAGGGAACGTGCCTGACATTGCGGGGAAAGGAACAGATTAAACAAAATGGCGGACGTAGCAGCGGAACTGGAAGAGGGGGGCTTCAAGAGAACCTTGAAGGACTTGTTTGCCGGGGCTGCTGGGGGTGTAGCTCAGGTTCTATTGGGTAAGTGAGATGTTGTTCTCATACTGAGGTGTTTTTTTTTGGATGTTTTTGGGTTGGTTGGGATAATCACGTGGAGGTAACGAGATATGTTGAGAAGTGGAATTGTCTTCGAGTGATGGCAATGGTTTGTGGATTTGCATATGCCCTTTGGCGAATATTCCATAGTTTTTAAAGTCAAGTCTGGATCTACTTTCATACTTGTTTACAAAATAGAAACACCACAACGAGCACTTCACAAGAAGATGATCTAAACCTCTTCCCCAGGTCAACCCTTTGATATAGTTAAAGTTCGTCTCCAAACCACTACACAGTATGCAAATGCTCTTGAAGCCGCTCAAACCATCTACCGCAATGAAGGTGCTCTCGCCTTCTACAAAGGTACTCTCACGCCTTTGATCGGTATTGGAGCCTGTGTTTCCGTCCAGTTTGGAGCTTTCCACCAAGCTCGTCGTTACCTGGAAAACTACAACACTTCCCGCAATCCTCTTTCCCCAGGTCTTTCCTATGCACAATACTACGCGGCGGGCGCCTTTGCCGGTATCGCCAACTCTGGTATCTCGGGTCCCATTGAGCACGTAAGAATCAGATTACAAACGCAGCCTCACGGTGCAGAAAAACTCTACAATGGTCCCGTGGATTGTGTTCGCAAATTGTCAGCTCATGAAGGCGTTCTCAAGGGTCTCTATCGCGGTGAGGCCGTTACCATTATTCGAGAAGCGCAAGCTTATGGTGTGTGGTTCCTTTCTTTCGAATACATGATGAATAGCGACGCAGCCCGCAACAAAATCGAACGGAAAGATATTCCGAGCTGGAAAATTGCTTTCTATGGTGGTCTAGCCGGAGAAGCTTTATGGCTGGCTAGTTATCCGTTTGATGTTGTGAAGAGCAAAATGCAGAGTGATGGGTTCGGTAAGGAGATGAAGTACAATGGTATGAGAGACTGTTTTGCAAAGACGTGGAGAGCAGAAGGCGCAAGAGGATTCTGGAAAGGCATTTTCCCTACGTTGTTGAGGGCCATGCCGGTCAGTGCGGGTACTTTTGCCGTGGTGGAAATGACCATGAGAGCTATTTCTTAGATGGCTGAAGGAATGAGAATAGTTGGTGCGTTTAGTAGCCTGATGAGTTCATGAGATGATGAGAGCCATGCTGCATGTCCATTTATATAAGCTATTTTCCGGGAGCGAGAGCGATCATGGTATGGTATGGCATAGCATAGCATAGGATTAGCATTATAGCGGTGAATGAGATATAGACATCTACGTAAAGATTCCTTGTACACCAGAATTTACCAATGTCTCCAAGTACCTGTCTTCTTCCAGCTCAAGTACATGATTTATGAGCCAGAGACAACACGTTGCTCGAGGAAACCCAAAAAATTAAAATAAAACAAATTCTTACGTACTACCTCCAAGACTCTCAAATTTGACAGTTAAACCCCAAGCGTGGTAGAATTATCCATTCATTCGACTCCATGATCTCGTTCTCTGTCCTTTGATTCTTTTTTCCTGAATCAAGTATGTACTGGATTTATTAGTGAGTCTTGTCCTGCATCTTCTCGGACTTGAGCATATCTTGAAGTTGGGGGTGGGAGAGAGATTTCCGAGGGTGGAATATCTACAAAGTGATAAGTATGTTTTGATGGTTCATTTTCATCAACGTTTCTATCACTGCTGTGTTGCAGGGGTGAGGGGATGCTGTATAAAACTTGATTATGTGAAGGGTAGTGAGGTTGTAATAGTCATTGGCATGAGCTTTGCGTGGCAAGAGCCGGATTGGGTATATAATAGATAGGTAGGTAGGTTGTGTGTCTACCATGTCTTCTAGCTTCAAACCTATCGTGTTTCTAACCTTTGTCAATGTTCCACCCATCAAGATCTCGCTAGAGTTATTCAGATCCCCCTTCCCCCCCCCTTTGGTGTGGAAATTTAGTTGTTGAGTTGCTCGCCGATTGACTCTGCAGTAGCCGATATTTATGAGTTGTACGAGCTCAGTAAATCCATCCGTGTATTTAATTCATCGTTCGCTCTCATCAAACTCGACCTTTTCTTAATCATAATCATAACCAAAACCACAAATTCAAGTATCAACCTCAGCCATGTTGTAATGACCCAACTGCTGCGCATGAGCTGCCGCTTGTGCTTCCCCATGAATAATCACGCCACAATCTTTACACTTGATAGCCATATCTCCTGTATCAGTATAATAATGCTTGTCTCTCAATTTTGAGCATAGTTCTACTGCTTTAGCAATTATGGTATCGTCGGACTTATCGAAAACTCGAACGTCATTTTCGGGAATTGAGGAGAAGGGAGAAAGGGCTAGCATGTCATAATGGATTCCAGAATAGACCAGAACACATCTATTGTTGGAGCCAGATTCGTAGAATTTGTGGATGGAGAGGGACTGGGTATTGTTAGTTTGTGGGAATATGATTGAGGGTCATAATGGATTGGGATTCTCGTGGGGAATGGGAATGTCAACTGTTATTGAAAAGGGGATGACATACTTGAACATCGACACAAACGACTTCTATACCAAAGGCCTCGGCCAAAATACCCATCTCGATAGCTCCACCCCAAGCATCAGAGGTTTGAATCCAGCGACAGTAGTCATCAGGTTCTTGTTCTAATACGACTTTACTATAAAGTTCGGGGTTGCCTTGAATGGTAGAAGCTACGACGGATCGAAGCTCATGCATGGAAAGGTCATCGCCAGGAAGAACTGCCGTTCCAAAAGCTCGGAAAAGACATGAGTTATCGTCTGGCATGACACGGAGAACTGGAAGACGTTAGTGAAGTGAATAGTAATCTTGGATGAAAGACTAACCAAGTGTAGCCTGAAGTTCTGGAATTGGAATTTCAGGTACATCTCCAGCGATACCTCTCTTACGCGAAAGTGACACCGGAGCTGCAGAATTCGATGTGTTTTTCGCATCACCATGCATACCAGAGAAAGAAAATGACTTCGCCTCTGCAGTTTGTCTATCTTTTACTTGAGGGGCGATAGATGAGGTTTTAGAAGTAGAAGGTGAAGTCAATTTTGGTGATCCCACAGATTTACGTTCTTCTCTTGAGCTAATCGTAAGTTGTTCGCCATTTAACTTGATGTCCAACTTGCTCAGAGGTAATGAAGGCTCGCTTTGAGAAAGGAGAAGCGGTTTTGGCGGATAACCATATTTGATATCGAAATTTGTGAGAGATGTCTTTGAGGTGATTTCAGATATCAGATCACTGATTTTGGCATCGTCGGGAAGAGTTATGGTGGATGTCCCTTCGGGTCCTCGAACTCGCATTCGCGGCATCTTTGATATCTGGGTTGTGTTGGCACGTGGGTGTCGTCGAAAGCGATTCGGTATGTGGTTTCTATGGACAATAATACCTAGAAATACGTATGAAAGATAACAAATTTAATATTGCCGTAAATCCGTGAATCTTATATATTAATTAATAATTATCGCCTAGAATCGTTTGGAACCGTATTTAGTTTGGAGAAGAATGTTGTGGCAAAATAAGTGAATGATGTCCACCCCTTCCAGCGGTTCGCTGTTCACTTCGGCTTGAATATCCCACGAGTCACGTGGTCACATCCTTTGCCCGACCAGTTTCCGTTGCTTGTGGGGATCGCGCTCGAACGCGATTACTCGAGCTCCCTCAAAAAGCGATCAAATCCTTACCAACACAACCCCGCGATATAGTTGCTCGATTCAATAAAAAAGATGGATTCGCCTGTACCGGCCCCGATTCAAGATGAATCAAGCGTCAAGACAGAAGAACCGAAGACTTCCAATGATGTTGAAATGACCGATGCGCCAGAAGCAGAGCCTGAACCCGAACCCCAACCCCAACCCCAACCCCAACCAGAACCAGAAGTAGAAGCAGTAGCTGCAAAGCCAGAGATAAAAACAACGGGAAATGCGCCAGAACCTGTAGGTTCCCTTGCGACGGTCGACGGTGTTACGAAGGATGGATATATTGTTATGAATGAAGTTGTACACAAATTAACGGAATATCGCACGGAAGAGTATGTCCATTGTGGTTTGCGCATTTGTTTTTCTAGGGATGCTAACATGAATCTAGCGGTTACGATATCTCACAGCTTTTTCAGCGCATGCTCAACAAGAGGTTTCTACCAGATTACTTTGAGGTGATTAAGGAACCTACCGCATTCAGCACCGTTAGAGTATGTCATTTCTACCTATCAGATGCGCGCGAGTGCATTTAACTGACACACTGATAGCAAAAAATCCTCAAGAAGCAGTACAAGAGCTTTAAAGAATTCGTCCGCGACTTTGCCCTCATATCTCATAATGCACAAGTTTACAACCGTCCGTCTGCAGCTGCATATCATGACGCCATTGCGCTCAGAGAGTTATTCAAAAAGGAAATGCAACAATTGGTAGATGGAAAGGTTATTACCGCGGAGGAAGCAGAGATGCCGTATCTAGGAGAGCTCCCACCCGTCGAAGATTCACCACCACCTGGCCCTGAAGACGAAGAACAGGAGGAAGACGATGAAGACGACGAAGAGGATGACGAAGAAGACGATACCGATGATGAGGGTGTGAAGCGAAAATACAAACGCAAAATTCGACGTTCGAGCGTGAGCAGGCGCGATGGTGGTGCTGATGAAGCAACAAAGGAGCCCGAAGTACAGAAAAAGCGCGGTAGACCACCTAAGGTGCATACTCCCATGGAAGCCCGCATAAATAATATTCTGAAGGGATTGAGAAAATTCAAAAATCCTAGGGGAGAGCTTAAAATTGCACCATTCGAAAGATTGCCCGATAAAACAAACATGCCAGAATATTACCAGGAAGTCAAGACCCCTATGGCAATGGATCTGATTAAGAGGCAGGCAAAGCGCAAGAAGTACGAAACCGTGGGCGAGGTTCTGAAGGATATAGAGCTCATGTTTGAGAATGCCAAGGCATTCAATGAGGAGGATAGTGAAGTTTATACCGATGCAGTGTTCCTTCAGAATGAAGCTAGAGCCCTAGCTGAACAAGAGAAGAACAGACCAGATGAAGACTTTGCTTCTGAGGATGGAAGAATACCTCTCAAAGAAATCCTTTACAAAGGCGAAATGTGGAAGGTTGGAGACTGGATTCACATAACCAACCTTAACGATGTTACAAAGCCAGTAGTTGGGCAGATCTATCGAACCTGGCGGGATATCGCAGGACAGGACTGGATTAATGCTTGTTGGTACTTACGACCAGAGCAAACAGTTCATCGCTATGATAAGCATTTCTACGAAAATGAGGTTGTTAAGACTGGTCGCTATATTGATCATAAGATTGATGATGTTGTTGACCGTTGCTTTGTCATGTTCTTCACAAGATACTTCAAAGGACGTCCCCGTAACTTTCCTGCGGATAAGGAGATCTATGTTTGCGAGGCGCGTTACAATGAAACTGTATTCAAGCTCAACAAAATCAAGACCTGGGCTAGCTGTGTACCAGATGAAGTGAGGGAGAAAGATTATGAAATGGATCTCTTTGACACTCCAAGGCCAATGAAGAAGTTTCCGAGCCCGATCAAACATCTGCTCCGCGATGATGCTACAGAACATGACGAGACTCCAAAACCCACTAAGGGCGTAGATGGGGCACCTCCTATCGTCGGAGCTGTGCATAAGCTACCTCGTGCCGAAAATGTAAGTTCTCTCTCATGAGATGTGTCAATCTATATATTCTAACACTATAAAGGACTCTCCACCACCATCGCCCACCCCACCTGCCGCATCTCCTATACCAAATACAGAGCGCAGTCGTCCACCTCCTACAAGCGAAAGACCTCGATTTGACTCACAGGGAGATATATCAATGGGTGGAACAACTCCAAGCGCTACTGCCTCGCCCATGATCAATCAGCATTCAGCTCAACCGGCATATACGCAATCATTTACACAAGCTCGACCATCTGCATCTCCAGCGCCCCCTCAGCACGCTCGTTCATATAGCTCGCACGGAGCCACGCAAGCCGTACCACCAACTCCGACATACCAGCCAACAACTTCATACAACCATCATACTTCCTCCACTCCCACCACCGCCACCCATCACCACTCCAACCCACTAGCCAACTACCAAAGTTATCATAGCAGCAGTACACCACGTGTTGGTGGCTCTGGTTCAAATACACATAACTCACACGGGAACGCATATAATCCACCACGTGCAATTGAAGTATACACGCTTCCAGATGCAGCAAATTCTGCCATTCCACCCGACGTTCGATCACAATTTCACACGGACGAATTTGGCAGGGTCATTTTCTATACTTCTCCTCCGCTTGAATCCAACCTAATCCCGGAAGAATCACAAGTTTTGGGACATAGTCTGAAGTATCTGGCCAACAAAGTACGACGTAAGGAGGAACTTGAGAAGAAGCGCAAAATCCGTGAAATCGAGTTGGAAATCGAAGCTAGTGAAAGATCAAAGCGTGCGAAAGCTGAGGCAGAGGCTAGAAAACAAGCTATACTCGACACCCAAGTTAAGTATATTAAAGCCTGGACGGAGGACTTGCAAAAGGGTACAGAGGCACTTTATAAACAGTTAAATGGTGCGTAGTAAGAGAAAGTCGGGAAACAAGAAATATGAAGCATAAACCCTTAAAATTGGGAGAACGAAGGCACTATGGTAAAGAGTGGCGTTTGTGACATCAGGGTGTACGAACAGATTAAATGTATTTGGGTTTGACTGGCGTATTTTGGCGTGGAAGAAATTGATCGCGAGGAATTCAAATCCTCAAATTGTACATACTCAAGAAGAACTTGATAGACAGTCTTGGAGCCGGGTAAAAGCCGTTGGGTTATTACTTACAAACAAATAATATATCATTCTTATGAGTTTTATACGATCTATCTTGATTTTATCGGCGAGTGCTTCATGTAGGTGTAGGTAGGTATTAGAACATCGCATCTGGGTACAAGAGTTTTTTTCATGATTTGCATTTGGACTAGAATTGGATGATTGTGCATCTCCTTCTCACGAAATTGACGGCGATTGATGTAGAAATATTTCAAGAAAGCAGATTGAGCACTTGATATATGATATACACGAAATTCAATAGACTATCTAAACCTTAAGGATCTACCAGTGCGTAAGGAGACCGCAAAAAGCTGATAGTATCCGAAAGACTCGCTGGGAATAATCGCGGTTCGCGAGGGAACAACATCCTGCTGTCCTACTAATCTACTCCCGATGGAGCGGATATCCATCTTCATTTGTCAGGCTGGCGATGATACAGTGTGGCTTGTTGTTGTGGTTGTTAGTCCTATAGAGCTAGTCAGATGTATTGAAGCTTATTTCGTGTGATCTTGATGTAGCTCTGGGGGTCAACGTTGGTATTCTTTGCTGTTCTGTAGGTGAGACAAAAGGGGGGGGAGGGATTATTTTCGTTGTGTGTGAACTCATTTGGAACTGTCGATAAGGTGGAAGCGAGTCGGGTGCTCACCGGGAGTAGATTTGTATGTAACAAATATGCTTCATTGATTAGGGGTGGAGCTCAGCTATGAGATGCTAGGCGGGCTTTTGTTTCACTGTACTAGCGTTTAGGAGATGAAGATGGAAAGGGAGACAGGGCATGTGTTTAGTATTATCAAAGTACGGCTGTTATTCTTTCTTTGAGGAATGGATGAAGGTTATCTGGGAGGAGTCAGAAATATGTGGACTTTGAGATACGTTACATATTGGCAAGTCATACTGATGAGTGATGAGTGTGATATGCTTGACAAAGAGTGTACGGAGAACATTGTTCGATGGTGAAGAGATACATAATGTGCTTTTGAGATATGAGAAAATATGAAAGGCAAAAGACAAGGGATTGTAATGATGATGAGTGATCAAGAATGGCATTTAATGAATTCCAAAAAACTGCTCTGCGGCCTGGATGAAATATAAAATAACTTGGAGATTGGTATTAATTTAAAGTCTCATGCTAAACATCAAGATGCAATAACAGGAGCCATTCAACCTCACCACCTAATACTCCTCTCCCCCTCTGATCATTCTCAACAACGCGGCCCGTGTAGTCTCCTCGTCAAAAACCCTCTCTAACAAAACATTCAATTCTTGCTCAGCTTTCAACACCTGATCTGTCTTTCTAGGATCCTTCTCCAACAACCTCGCTTGCCAGTGCTTGGTGAAAGCCGTAATCTGTTGTACCAAGACCTTTTCTAATTCCTTCCTAGCATCTAGTACTTTATCAACCACAGCAGGAAGTAGTTGACCTTTGATTATCGGTCTGATATATGCAAGGGGATTAAACACTTGGTGACGGGATTGAAGTTCCTTGAGCGTCTCCCAAAGAGGAGTGAAGTCAAGTTCGGCGGATTGACGGATTGAGTCTGGGATTTCGTGAGTCATGAATAGGTTCTCGATGAGCATCAGATTTTTGATGAGGAATAGCTGTGCATCCATTATGTTATTCGAACTTCGCTTTATGATTGTTGCCGCTCTCTGTAGAGATTCGGTAGTTTGATGCACAATTTCGTAAAGAACATCACCTTTCTTGAGCTGCATACGAATGTTAGTGCAGTCACGTTTATATCTAAAGCGGTGGACTTACTGTTCTCTCATGCATGCTTTCGTTGTATAAAACGAGTAAACTAACCGCCGTCTTGACTGTAGGAAAGGCATTTGAAACACCAGCCTCAACAGATGTGCTTTCTTCAAGAGGCTTAAGGGCCGTATCAACTCGCAAGCCACTAGTTGGAATGGCTTTCTCATTGGATAATTTCGGAGCATTTTTTGGCGATATGATCCTGAGATCTTCCGAAGATGGTTTGAAGTGCTCAAGTTTTTTTGCTTCCATGATGAAAAGCTGATCAGCTAATGGCCAGAGATGAACGCCCAACAAGACCTGTGCAGCCAATCTTTGTCCATCACGACTCTCATCTTCATGTGCCTCTGCTGAAATAAAAGTGTCACCCAACCAAGTAACCAAGTCGCAAACTCGATGCAAGTCACCATTGCTCAAATATGGGGTCAGGAAGCCATGGAGTATCTTCACATGCGACAGACAACTCTCCTCTAGTTTCTCGAGGTATGTATTAGGCATGTTCCACGGAACGGGAGGTGGAGGATAATCGGCCATAAGAGGTCCATTCTGAAAGAATTTTGCTGCTAATTTCAACTCATTCTGACATGTATCAAAAACATATTGCACGGATCGTCTAGCGAATAATTCAAACTCCTTGTCAGGGAGAGGTGAAGTAGTTGAGAAGTTTTGAAGATTTTTGAGAACAAGAGGTCCAACAGGATCACGGGATCTTATGTAGGACTCAAGCAATTGCTGATATAGGTTATGCCATTGTTGGATATATGGTGTTCGGTCCACATCACCTCTTCTCCCAAATGCGAATTCATCAGTCGTCAAAAGTCGTTCAATCGAGAGGCCTAAATTCTCCCTAGCAGATTCATATTTGCCATAAAGAAGAATGTATTGATTTGTCTCCGTTTGTTCTTTGGCTTTCAATTGTTTTGAGGCGTCATCTGACACTTCACGCAGAGAATTTGAGAAAGCAATCTGGACGAGGTTGAGTGCTTTTTCTAAAAGTGTTGTGTAGCGAGTCTTATACACAGTCGAGTCTTTATAGTTTGGCTGTAAATAATTAGTCACAAGTAATCCAAGATCTGTCTCAAGATAGATGAGCCTCGTAATTTGTTGTGAAACATCTCATTGATTTAACAACGTATTTAATAAAAGTAGCATGCATAGAAGGTGTTTCTACTAGCCTACACGAAGCAACCGCCGAGTATCGAAATTTCTGAGATATGGACATAAGGAAGACAAGACCTACATGCTGATCCATAAACTCAATACAAGAGTTGAGATTTTCTAACATATCCAAGAAGTCACCATTTTTGACCAGCCTTCCGGCACCTGGAGCATTCAAGCGTCGAGTCAGAGGTTCAAGATAAGCATAGTATTGCAAATCCGTTCCAACTTCATCTGCCAATTCACGTATACGTTTTTGTTCTTCCAAAAGATCTTCACATTGGGCTTGAAAGGCTTGGGTTTGTGCTTCGACATTCTTGAACGATTCGGAAAGACTGGCAAGTGTATCCAATGCGCTTGTAGTATCACTTAAAAGAGTGTCAAGATGACGCTCGGATAGAACTAATTGATCTAGATATAATCTTCAGGTGGTCAGCGTATTGGCTCGATGCTCATTGTTTATATTTGGCATACTGGTATTCCTCGAGGCTTCCATCCACAAGCTCATCCTCAAGCGCACTGTACCGCTCCTCAAAAAGGAGAGTCCTAGATTCCCCTCCCTCGGCATCGCGCTCGTTTTGTGTCTTTCCCTCATTCGTTTCCTTGTTTATATATGCCATAGCTACTTCGTAGAAATCGCTATATGATTTTGCTCTTCTTGCCAATGTAGCTTTCGGAGGGTCTTTCGATACAAGCTCATCCTCATATATTCCTAGCATTGGAGAGTTCTGGTCCAGCACTTGGTTGTTGCCCTATGTACACCATTAACTCGAAGCACTTTTCATAGCACTAAGGGGGCTTACATTAGTTTGCTGCAAAAGAGATTCTTTGCGACGATGTTGCGATGCCTGTGAGGTAACATGATCCTTTTTGGTACTTGTTTCGGGCACAAAACTGTACCACGCATCTTCGTACATTTTACCGGTACCTTACATCAAAATTCCAAGATGTTGAGTAAGGCTGAAGTGTCATGAGTATTCGAAACACCGTTTATCCATGGGGCTCGGCACGGACCACTAGCCTGACATTCAATCAGATTATAATTGGACCAGGAAAGGTCAATTCGTCATGGGATGGAAACGGGACAAGGCTGAGGAGAACTTTGTGGTATGAGGGGCAGTGGCGAGTCTAACAAATGTTATTTTTGTAAATGTACAAAGCCTGGTTCTCAATTATTGATATAGGCATAAAAATCAATGATGTTGTCAAGTAAAGTTATACCAAAATGCGGCACGATTGTTCAACGAGCAAATCGACATACCAATCACTCAATCGCATTCCAGAGGAGATATATTGGAGGTTCAAGTGATTCCAGAGTTGCCGTTGCCAGTAGAGCTTCAAATTCACGGAAAGCTGCGTTGTTATTATCGCTGACAATATGCGCTGGAGGTTTATATGCAACCGGCTATCCACGAGCTTTACATGCAGAAGAGATCCCTACACCCGCCGAGCTACAATTCGAGAAGAAGAGGAGGAATACTAGCACAAAAGAAGAGAATCGAGACCAAATAAGCTCACAGCATTTGCAAGTGAAGAGGAGCTGGGAGAACCCAGGAGTATATGCATGGGGATCGAATACGGGTCGTGTTGTTGCACCCGACTCCGAGGAGATCAATGTCAAAACTCCAAGACGAATACCACATTTCGATGGGAAGCTCATTCGAGATATTAAGTTAGATCGTAATTTTGCTGCAGCAATTACTGAGAACGGCGATCTGCTGCAATGGGGTACTGGATATTCACCGGATTGTAAGGGGCCTACAACAACATTGAAGGGAAAGGATCTTGTCAAGCTATCTATATCAAAAGACCGGATCATAGCACTTTCGTCAAAAGGCACGGTGTACTCAATTTCAGCATCACAAGCAGATCAGGCATTAGAACCAAAGCAACAAGAGAGCTCATGGATTCCCTTCTGGAGCAGTAAATCTTCAATTGGGTACCGAACCTTGAACCCGGATAAAATGGTCTGGGGAGAAAAGGTGACGGATATTAGCAGCGGTCTTGAGCATTGCCTTCTCCTCACATCCAAAGGACGTGTTTTCTCCGCAGCATCCGGCTCTGAAGATTATCCTTCGAAAGGACAACTCGGTGTCCCTGGCTTAACATGGACATCGCGCCCCCCTGGAAGATACGACCAACCACATTGGTTAAGTACACTTCAAGGATTTGACATTGCAAAGATTGCTACCGGTGACTATCACTCTCTCGCAGTTGATACGCAAGGGCGAGTTTTCAGCTTCGGCGATAATTCCGTCGGCCAATTAGGCTTTGAATATAACTCTGAAGCATCTACCATCGATGCCCCTTCGCTAGTCCCCATTGACAGACTCTACAAAGGCACAAATTTACTTCCTCGCGTAACCGGCGTCTTCGCAGGGGGTGTCAATACATTCTTTACAGTCGACGCTACCCGAGTGGCCGGACAATCAGAAGAAGAACCTCCCGCAGACCTGGGCCGTATCACAGCTGATACCTGGGCATGCGGACAAGGAATCTACGGCACCCTCGGAAACGGCCGCTGGACACATGTTCAAGGACTCCCCTCGAAAATGAAAGCTCTCTCTGGCCTCTTCGAATACGACGAAGTTGCGAACAAAGTAGTCCCCATCCGACTTTCCCGACTCTCCATTGGCAGCACTCATGCCTCCGCCGTAATGAACAACGTAACTCACCTGAACGCTACCTCTAAATCCAGCTCAAATGATACAAATTGGGGTGCCGATGTATTATGGTGGGGCGGAAATGAATTCTACCAACTAGGCACTGGAAAGAGAAATAATGTTAGCCAGCCAATTTATATTCAGCCGCTGGATTTGGCGGCCGATAGAGAGAAAGGAAGGAGAGAGGAACATCGCTTCCAGATTACGCCAAGGAAGACGGTGAAGATTGGAGGAAGGAATGTCAGTGTGGAACAGAGAATTGAGTGTGGGAGAGGCTGTACCGCGGTTTATTCTGGTGCGTAATCATTTCACAGCGATGCATTGAAAATATGTGAGCCTGGTTGTAAAATTCCCCTGAGGTTTAAATGTCTTGTTGTACTGTACTTTTAGTTTAGCCAGTGAAATTGCTGGGGGAGGGGGGAAGAACAGGAATTGGCACGGAATGGGAATTAGGGGGAAACGGTGTCAAACTCCAATCACTGTACATTTATTCCAACGAGACTCGACTCTGTATTTGTATCGAGGATTTCAAGGACTTCGCGGCTCCATAGCATACAAGTAAATTACCTAGTCATCCAACGCAATCACAATTAAAATGAATAAACCAATTTATTTAACGAACTGGAAAAATCAAAGATCTATAATCTTACACGTTTTAATTTCATCTTCCAGTGCACAACTGGCTTGCTGTAGATGCAGCCCTATAACCACCAAAAGAACACGTATTGATCATGGGCCATCTATCTAGTCATTCCTGATCGCTTCCTTCGACTTTCCTACCATCCATGGCCCATCCGTAACTGAATAGTCCCGTTAAACGCCATCCATGAAAATTAAAGTACTCTGCGCGTAAAGCATAAAGAAAAGTGCTCAACTTGGTTCTCACTCTCCTCCCAAGATTTGGGCGACCATCTTAAGATTATTCAGACATGATTGCCTCGATAAATTCCCGACCTAAACACCATTACATCGAACACTTCATAGACCTGCCGCGACGGCACTGTTGCCATTGATTTGTGGCTGTGGTGATCCCAAGGCACCTGCTTGAGCAGTATTTCTTGCCTGGTGTTGGGTTCCTTGCTGCTGAACAATTTGGGCTCGCTGACGATCAATTATAGTCTGTTGCTCGCCTGAAGTTAAAAAGGTACTCATGTTATTATAGGAATTTTGGTGATTTGATTGCGGCGGCAGAGTCTGTTGAGGCTGAGGTTGAGGTGATTGAGAGGAGCCATTCATGACCGGTGGTTGAGCCAACTGACCTTGCATGTGCCTAGTGGCATTGGGTGGTAAAATAGGAGGGGCGGGTGTTGAGTACGGAGGGCGGACTTGAGGTTGAGAGTGTTGATTTGCTTGATTATACACAGGCTTCTGAGGCGAGCTCTGTCGGCCAACATGTGCTCCATTTCCATAAGCCTGAGTATATGCAGCACCATTTTGAACTGGTTGTTGCTGGGTAGCGTATGGTGGCTGACTTGGGTATCGCACTGTCTGGGGTGTAGATTGTGGAATGCTTTGGAAGGGCTGAGTTGGAGGTCGTGTATAAGAGGTAGTGGGGGTGTTATGGTGATACTGTTGTTGTTGGCCATTCGCCTGAGCATATTGCGGTGCTGTTGGACCTGGCGTTCGGTACTGGTGTGGATATGCAGCCCCCGGATAAGCCGCCGGACGATACGACGGAGCGGATGGAGCACGCTGTGCATACGAAGCAGGAACCGGCGCAGTAGCAGGCGGACGTTGCAAATTGCTTGGTGGCGGTCTGATTGGTGTTTGAGCAGTAGTGTAGTGTTGTCCAGTGGGGGCTGGAGCTGGTCGCGAAGACGAGTATTGATTGCCATAAAGTGCAGCAGAAGAAGAGCTTCTGTGCAACGAAGAGCTGGTGGTGGGTCGTGTGTTTGAGGCTGCGCTCATTGCTGCGACCTTTGCGCGAGCTGCTATCTCGTCTTCCTCCATGACACCCTTTTGATCGCTCAATTGAACTTCAATCTTTGTACTGATGCTAAGTTCAGCCAATTGGTCGGAGTTCAACTTCGCAACGGCATATGGCGGCAACATGGCAACCATCAATGCTAGCTGGGATTTAAGTATCTCATATGTCGTCACTTCTGATTCGCTGGGCTTTGATGGAGTGCCCATGAAATTAGATTCTGATGTCCCAAACGCGCTGATAGGACGACCTGTAGCATTGAGAGAAACGTGTCGATTTCTTTGATACGAGTTGAGAGTCTCTAGCAACTCCGAAATTCCCTGCAGTACTTCCTCAACATCTTTTTCTTCTGCCGTCTTTTCCACATTTAAGTCGGTAGACATCAAACTGGGATCGATCGAAGCATCAGACAATTCTTTCGCTGCTTGCTCGAGCTCCTCAATTTCCGCATCGTTGAAAGCCAAGCTATTGGTGCTTGGCTCCGTGGGATAACCATCGCCTAGCCCCTCAGCCCTATTAATTATGTCTCCCCATCGTTTTTCACCGACTCGTTGCCACCAGATCTTGCTCAAAACACTTTCCGGAGCGATAGCTTTGGAATCATCCTTGGTCGGCGCAAATCCCGAATACGCGCTCCGAAACAAAGCATCCAACTTAGCAGCATCGATTTCGCTCGAGTCAATGGCTGCTTCGGAATCTTCATTGGAACCTGCAACTCCAGTGCGTTTCCTTTCTGGGCTGAGTGACGAGGTATTGCTATAATCAAGCCATTGTCCAGTAGTGAGTGGTTGTTTCCAATAGCTAGTACTTCGTGGATCGGCAACAAATGGTTGGTGCCATCCGTCGATTGAAGTTGGTAAAGAGCTCTTGGAAATTTTAGGCGGCTTCAAGGGATGAATGTTTGGAGGTGTTGGAAAAAGCTCCCCTAAAGTCTGCGGACGTTTCTTATTATCATCAAAGCTCGTGGGCTGTAAGGGAACAATCTGAGTTGTCGTAATACCATTGGGTAGGCCGGCTTCGCGAAGAGGCTGAGAAATCGATTCTCCGTCATACTTGATTGGAACCTGTAAACTAGAGAATAACTGTTTCGGTTGCGGGGCGTTGCCGTAGAGTGTAAGCACCACTTTGCTATCCTCCGACGTTGCAGTAACTGGCGCATTAGCATTGGACCCAAAATTTCTGTTTGATAAGTAATTGTTGGAATTGATTATTTGAATGCTATTCGCGTTTTCTTGTAGCCCCGTGGTAGCCTTTTCTCTGCGCACAAGCTCATGAGCTTTCTTTTTAAAGGCCAAAATCTTGACAGCTAGCTCCGATTGTGCAGTGGGAACAGGTATGTACTGATTCTGATTTGAGCCAACAGTCAATTGTAGCCTTTCTATGATATCGGATGCGGCAGTATCAACATCTTTGAGAACTTCATCGATAGTAAGATATTCATGTGCTGTCGCGCGTGATAGAATAGTTGGTGAATCAGTCGCGCCATCTGACTTTTGTCTTTTGGCGTGAGGTTCGGTCGACGGGGTTGATTCAGGAAGAGCTCGTGTTAAGATGGAGGGCGAGGGATCATGACTAGAAAGTTTCGGATCAGTAATAGGTCTGGAATGAATTGATATGATACTGGAAGCTATGCTACCTGATGAACAGATTGAAAGGGTGTGTTGAAAGGCAAAGCTCACCTCTTGAGTACGTCAATCAAATCTTCGACAAGACCTTGTGCATCTACCGTCGATGGTTCTTTTGTAATTGCGATTTTGGATTCGTTGCTGGTGCCATTTATAAGAGCTAGCTGATCGATGTTATCGTCGCGTTTTCGTTTCGCTGATAGTGTAATATCTAAATGCGGTTGAGTGGGGGGACTGAGAATCCCGTTGGTCGAGGCCATCACGTAGTCTCGCGGTCCAAAGATTTTTTGGGGATTCCTTTTTTTCGCGTCGCGATCGCAGATGGTATGTGTGTTACCGATGAAGGAGACGCTTTTTTTGGGTAAGGGTAAGGTAAGATTGTACGGGTAGGTAGGTAGTTGGAGACTTCTGGGGGGTAGAAAGGAAAACCAAAATTCAGCGCTGCAAAGTCATTGAAGTCTTCATTCAAAAATACTTCGTGCGTGACTTTCAATGCGCAAAATGTGGATGAAAATTAATGTAGTCGTAATATTTGTGTCGCTTTCTCTTGAAAGAAAATTTGGTTGTTAATGTTGCAAGAAAGGGTCGAAAGTGTAGGAGATGTACCGGTAAATGATGTTATTATTTCTTCGTTCCTCAATATTGGTTGCGAGGCTCTAATAGAAAGACGAGGCAGATTGGTAGACCAAAGGACCAAAGGCACGGACGTGAGACAAATTAGGCGCAGAACAGAACGAAAGTAAACTTCAGCCACGAAGGGCTAATCTGGAATTGGCATTGTGGCTGATGCTTGCTTGGTCATGTGAGTCGTTTTGATTAGTCATTCATAAAAATAAATTTCGACCTTGATATGGATTTAGCTATAGCTATCATAATTATCTATCACTTCACTTGTGAAGCAACAATTCTTGCCGTCTTCTCGTTCTTGCAAAGTTTATATACCTCTACTTCTTTGAATACATTTCCGCGCAATTGTTCCTTGTTTCGTTCAAGGAGAAACATTTTCTGTACAATACAATATCTGATATCCTAACCACATCATTTACCTTGAAATACAGTAATGCAAGTTAGATTTGCATTTTGATACTGTCTAGACAGAGATCTTGTACAGTACAACATGAACGGATGCAATCGTGCCTCCATTCTTCGAAATCTGGCAATGCCTCCTCATGGCGTCATGCCAGGATTCTGTCCATTGTGTCATTCTTTCGAGTAAGCATAAGAACATTTCTACACCACTACTCAGCAATTCAATGAATTCTAATATATCTTGCGTACAGCTCCCCACAGAAATAAGATATATTCATAGAAGCCAAAGACACTTGCTCCGGCCACTATCAACTAGACAGAACTCGACCACTTCGAATTTGGATGAGTTCAGTGAGGACAACCCTTCGCAGGATTTTTGGGATCATGTCAGAAATCGGAAGAGTCCGCAAATGAGATATCTGGATATTAAACGCTCCATTGAACGAAGTCCCACAGAGTTTCTCAAATCCAGAAACGATGAACCGTCTAATCTGGAGGGTTTTGATGAAGATAGAAGCCGCTCCAACGGACTCGCTTCTGACGTGATCAACCATTCGCCAGTCCCTTTACGGTCCACGGAAATTAGACCTCCAAGGTTGAGCAACAGGCTTAACAAAGCACGACGACTTTCGAGTCTTGAATTTCTTGGGAAGTGGCTAGATTTGCCAGATGACGATGCTCGGGAAGCACTTTGGCAGCACTATAGATCAGAGAAATCTAAATCAAAAGTGTCGGAATCAGCTTTGCCAACGATCCTGTTGCAGCATATTAGGGTATTTCTATCAACCCTCTAGCTTGACATTGCTAATTTTGAGGTAACGCAGGGCTACCCCTTGACCACAGACATGAGCCTTGCCTTGCGTAAGCGAGGCTTCAGTATAGATGATCTAGTCGTATGGACCTACATCATTCAAGGAAAAGATACAGATGAAAAGGCACAACGATTCCTTTCTTCGCCCTCAAATAAGCCAACATTTTTATTATTGGAAATTCTCCGTAGAGAAATTTTGCACGTGGAAACTTTTAGATCACTTCTAAATTATACTTGGACTCGAGTTTTCTCACCAAATCCCCAACAACGCACAGGAGACTCTTGGCCTGCACTTTCCGGGTCTTCTTTTGAGGAAGAGACAGAGGATTCAATGATATTCTCTTCACCTGACATGGAATTGACCACTTTCACACTTCTTATCTCCCGCCTCCTCCATCATGCACGGCATTTACTACCCTCTGCTGTCCTCCCCATATCCCATATGGTTCCTCCATATTTGTTCCAGAATTTACATCGTGGGTCTACAACGGAGTCGTTAGAGCCACGTGCACATAGCCGATGCTCTCATTTGCTCAATAAACTACTTCACGCCCTTTCTCGACCATCACAATTTGCTCCATTTAAATCCATGATCCATAATTGGCATGCACAAAGAGTCCTACTGCGTTTAGCAAATCAGACCAAACCGCCTTTAATCATTGACAGGGGTGGTTACCATGCTGTACAAGTTGTACTACTTGCATTACAAAAGACCGATGATGAATCAAGATTAGCTAAGCTCCAAGCGAGAAGTTGGCCTCCCTGGAGAATTGACCAAGATGGTATGGATGCCCGAAGATCGCCAGACGAAGATCTGAGTAAGGTTGTCTTTGCAATAAGGCAAATGAAGCAAGCTGGGTATAGTTCGAGTATTAGCACTCATGCTCATGGTATTCTTGGGGGACAAGAAGATGATGGGACACCAACAATCCATACCAGGTCTTTGTCCAAAGGTCGTATTAGAAAGTTGCGCTCTTTGGTAAGGTCGAGTCCTCTGCATCCCCGAGTTTGGAGTTCAAGGATCACAGCAACGCGTGATGTACAGGAAGCTTGGAGCGCATTCAAGAGTTTTCAACGTTTAGGTGGCACACCCACCTCTTCCATTTATCATGCTATGATGGAGAAAGTTGAAGCCGAATGTAGGAGGGCCGGTCGTTCTCGAATGATAGATGTTATACCTGGCGTGGGGAAAGAAGTTCTTCCACCGTCCGTCGACAACTTCAGCGATTTCTATAAAGAGGAGCTTCGACCGCCATCATCCATTGATTTCTTGTATGAAACCATGATGTCAGCTGGAGTACGGCCACAAAGTGACTGTCTAAATTTCCTTATCAGTCATGCTAGGGGAATACCTGATGGTATAAAGTATCTTTGTGAAAGTGAACAGCGACGTACTTTCTTGAAGTATATCGTTGGCCAAAACGCCGATCCACCAGCTAAAATGACATCTGCGGAAATTCGCATCATTCATGCATTCATCACCTTACTTTGCAGGTGTACGGATAAACTCACCCCACAAGCTTTGTCATACTCCGAAATATCAATGTCCAAAGATCTGAAAGGGCTTCATGAAACTTTTGCAGATGACCTCAACGATGTCAACGCAAATGAGACAATGTCACACACGCTACCTAGATCTAGAAAGTCTGGTATTAATCCGCTGGCTCACGCACTGGAGCTCATACGAACCAGCCAGACAAGATATAAGCCTACGTGGTATGCGGTCTTCAATGCACTTGCTAAACCTGGCATTACAATTGATCCTAATATAATTGGTGACCCGCAAGATGATATCAATTCCTGGAGAATCTCTGCTGCTGTACTACAGGACTTCCACGACGCGGGGCTTGAGCTTGAACCAAACGGCTTTCAGTTCATTTGTCGAGGGTTGGAAAAGGCAATGGTTGCATCGTCCCGGATGGACCAAAAGTCACCGTTCGCGGATGATGTTCTACTTGTGAAAGATGAATTCGCAAAGTTATCTTCGACAAGTTTCGATATTGGACTTCCCGCCCTTGCTCACGATTCACATAGCAAACTACACGGCGCTGTTTTACATGCCTACGTCCGTGTTCTAGGAATAGCAGAGGATTTCGAGGGCATCAAAGCTGTAGTAGAGTGGATGGTACTTCATCACGAGCGTTTAATTACTGAGGCTAAGTGGAGCCGCAATGGTCACGAGCTTTTGAAAAGAACTCTAATAGCTGCAAAAGTCTTTTGCAATGGGTCATCCTATGAAGAAGAAGCACGCATATTGGTGGAAGGCGCCGAGGGCTGGTCATGGCCAACTGATCAGGATGCTAGGACTTACGTTGAAGGGGGCCCGTCATTAGAATCTGGTGGGAGCTCTTTAGTGAGTGGTGGAAATGATGTAGAAGATGAAAAGACCTTAATTCGGGATTTCTACTGAGATATTCCATTATTTAAATCTAATTGATTGTACGTTAGTAAATCCTTAGAATTAAAAGGTTCAGGAATTGGGCTTTTTTTGATGTACAATATAGAAGTAGATAGTTTACCAGTGGGTGTGCGAGTTGACGATATACTGCGAAAATCGGCTTTGCAATGTCTCTTGAAAAATCGGCTCAAATATCTTAAACACTGTTACTATGATTCAGACAATAAATTCGTCAGAATTTTTGAAAGTTCAAAAGTGTCCCGTCAGTCCATGCACTGACCGAATTTGACAACCTTTTCACAAGTTCTTGAGTATCAAATCCTGGTTTCTTCAGTAATTGTTTTCTTAGTAAGTAGAAAGGCATCGCCGCGCCCGGAGTTCGGCATAGGAGGCGTGTTGGGTATTGGATATGATAAGATGGACACAGGGATGGACCAAGGATAGTTTTGGCACACTGGGAAGTGGTGAATGGACAATGAGGTATGCGGGTATGCAGGATAGGATGGGTTATAAATGAACGAGGTTCGATGGCTTCGAAATGGTAAGGGTTGGGTGGATAATATTGGTCAGGTGGGGAAGTAGGTAGGAAAGTGGAGGAGCTATGAGCTTGGGGTGTTGGTTGATGTTGGATTGGTAGATAAGAGGAGCTTGGAGCATGGAGCTTGGGGATTGCTTGGGTGTTGGTGGATGGGTGAAAGAGATTGGGAGTATGTGGCAGAGGAGCAGAGATCGAGCTAAAGGATTCTTTCTCGATGATGTTGATATGATTTGGAGTTTGCGATTTGGAAAACGTCTCATCATTTATTGCTCATCCATACTCTTTCTTCTTTGAATATTTCAAAATACTAAAACATATACAACGTACTAAGTATATAACATACATCAGAATGTAAAATAACCTGCTAAATACATGCCAAATCCAGCGCGGAAGGTCTTAACTGTTCTCCAATCTCATGTACAATTTTTGCTGCATCTGCATCTGCAAATTCTCTCCTTCGTCTTCATCGATCCTCATTTATCATGATATATCGTGTTTTCGCTCCCAATCTCACGAAGTAAACATTCCCAACTGTTTCTGCACATTCATCACCCTCCTCCATCTTTCCATGACCCCCAACACACTCATTACTCCCATCAACTCAAACTCGTCTCCTAGCCCGGCGCTCCCACTCTCGAGCTCTAACCACCTCATCATCCCTAACACCTTTCCCCTCTCCTTTCTCGGCCTTCTTTTCCGTTCCTTGTCAGCCCAATCTTCATTCCCAACTCCGACATACACAGCTATCGTCTCGCCCGTAGAACAGCGCATTAACTTCATTTTTACCCCGCCTTTCTTACTAGTCATTTCCTCGGGCACGGAAGCAAGACCGACATGTGGAGCGGAGGAAGATGAGGAGACTTGGCGCCATTCGAATTTCTCTTTTACGAAGGTACGAGGAAGAGTGTGGTAGAAGGCGTAGCGTTCGGCGGTAAATATTCCGCCGGTAGGAACTAGTTTTTCGGTCTTGTAACCCTGGGATCGGACGCCGAATGTGAGCGAGTCGCTGGGGGAGGTAGGAAGGTTGTAGGTTGTTGGGGGTGGAACGATGGATTTTGAGGGGTGAGAAGAGGACGAGGGGGGTGTGAGGGGAGAGAGCGGGCGCGTAGGTGGTGGGAGGGTGGTTATATCTGTTATGAGGGTGACGGTGTTGAAGCTTGCAAAAGCGAGGAGGGGTGAATTGGGTGAGGCGGTGGAATGGAGCGCTATATCCGGTTTATTGGGATTACTGGGAGGTGGTAGGGCTGGGACACTTTGTGGTGTGGATTGATGGATCGTTATGTAGAAGAGTGGTGGTGGTGAAGAGGCAGGTTTATGGCCATTGCTCACTGGTTGTGCTGACGATGGCGAAAGAAGGATATCGTATATCGAATTCCTCGTAAAGGTTAAATCTCGTGGAAATCTGATTCCAGAACTAGAAGGATTGATAGGGGTATGAGATGCAGTATTGCTCGGTGCATGCGTTGAATGAGTCGTGGTATTAAATCTCGACGTTATCGCTGATATGGGGGTTTGTGAAAAAGTAGATGAAGTGGGGGATCGAATAACTGGTTCCGGAGCATCTGAAGATTTTATAACTGCCTTCAAGGCATCTGAAGGTTCTATCACTGCTTCCGGAGCATCTGAATAGGTATAATCGAGGGGAGTTTCTATCACCTCGGGCGCATCATTGTAACTGTGATTTACGACTTCCGGTGCGTCGTGATATTGAAATTTGGGTGTGAGTTCTTCGAGCGTCTCATGATAGTAGGATACAGTAGGACTGATAGACCCTACTGATTCATAGATGGATTCGGGGGGTTCATAGCGATGATATGGAGGAGGAGTTTCGGATGTGGGGTAGAACCCCTCGTCGAAGCCTAGGACTTCTTTCCACTTAGATACCGATCTTGTCCGTCTCACAGACATTATTACATATGTGTAGACCGTCTTGATGTTGAATTCTATGGATGGATGGATATTTGCTTGCAGCTCAAATTTTTGATCGAAAACAATTGGATCGGCATGAAGTTGCGAACAAAAGAGATGTATGATGTTGTATACGAAACGGTTAAGAGCGATCGATAGATGATATTGCAGTAGATGAATGGCAAGGTAAGTGAAGTAAGGTAAATTGTAATGTCGCACAGAACAGAACTACGGTTAAATTTCCAAAGTGCATATGTCCACACTGAAACGGCACAGCGTGAGCTTTCATGCTGACCCCCCTATTGGTTATTGGTTATAGTGATATCTGCTCCCTGTAACGTGGAGAGCGAACGAGACCACGCCAACAAAGCCATCAAATGAACAAAACACGAAAAGGTAAGCATTTCTATTCAAGCATTAGGTGAAGCATGATGAACTCATATCGTAAAATCTCACATACCTAGGTAATAGCTCATACCTATATCTCCACTGTGCAAGATAGATCAACGAGAAATCTTTTTCAGAGGAATAGAACCTTGGAAAAGTCCTTCGAAAGCGCTTCCAAGATCTGCTTGTTGTCCTGCTTGCTCGCCCATCCACACACTTCTCTTGTCCAATTTCCTGTATAATCTTTTCTATTAAATGTTTCTAGATTGTTTGGGATAAAATGAATTTGTGATCGGCATTTTATCCATTATCACAGGCAAATATGCACCACGATGCAGGTAATACCAGAAATCCATGGTGTGTTGACTTCGTTTCCATTTTCCATTTGTTGGACTTGTGCAACCCTGACATCTTGAGTGCGGACATCCTTCAGAAATTGGCAAGGTTTGTGTATGTCAATATATGAGATAGGAAATAGTGTGGGAGAGATTGAGAGATTGAGGTGACACCTCCGCCCTACCCCTGCATCTTCGTACTGGGCTTCCGTACCTGACCTAGCATGTCCTACTTTCCGGCAATTTTGCTCGTGGGTTCCATAGAGCTGACAGCCTGTGCATAGAAAGAGCCAGAATGTTTGGCTGGATGTCAGAGTAGGGTAACTACATTATCCCCTGCGTCAAATGACAGCCAGCCGATGCAGAATGATTCCACCAGACCGGATCAGCGAAATGGAAAAACAAAACCCTATTGATTAAGTGGAATCAGTGGAGGTGAGAACAAGAACCCTTCAGATGAAGAGTGGGATGGGTTGAGATTTGATGATATGAGAATATTATTGAGTTTTGACATCTAAAAGCTCATTAGCTACTGTACGATACTGTGTTTTATCACATTCGCTTCTTCCGAGTGGGTAACCGATAACCGAATTGAATGATCAGACGATGCTTGGTAACTGATATGGATGATCTGGTCTGAATCATCTGATACGTCCCAACATGAACAACACTTGCCTAATAGATATTACATTGCCTTCGTTGAAATTGCCCTCAGGGGGATGAAATTATTTTGCTGAAAGGGGATTGACGTGCAGTAGATAGCAAGTACCCATTCTTTGGAATGCCAACTCAATATAAAACATATACGGAGTGTGCCTTTCTCTCTCTTGATGTATTCCTTTGCCTCGATAGTAAGAATTTCCCGAAATTTCATCTGATATACAAGGTACAAAAAGGTACCATCCGTGAAGGACTTAAGGCAATCAGGGGTAATGCGCCATCGGCCCCGTTCGGGCGCTTCGAAGTCACTGGGCCTCAAGCCGATCTTTTTCCTCGTCAACCCATAGCATTATACTCGTACATGTCCTTCGTAATCGTTCAACTTTTTGTTTTTTGAGTTGCATGTCCTCCCGCGTTCAGATCCTATTCGGAAGGCTCGGCAGACATATAATTCACTCCTATCCCTCGGATTGATAATTTCTTGATGGTTTTCCCAAATTGCACTTCGAACTTAAACTCGTTGTCCAACTCTTAAGCTTCCATCCCTGACTCCCGGAGCAACATTGGAGCTCGGGCATCCAAACTATCTAAGGAGTGCAACTACCACGACCCGGTCCAAGTAATCTTAATGGCTCTCCAACGCACACCGTTTATCTCGTACAATAACTTCCCCAACATTTCCCCGAGACCATCGATAACACAACAAATCGGTGCCTGTGTCCGGTATGGCCAATAGGAACTAAAATGTGGGGACGGACAACAACTTCTTCAAAGGAGGTCGAAAAGTTTTCTGATATGTTCATTTTGACATAAAATATACTACTGTATATTCATCCGTCTAGGCATCACAAATTGTAATTGACAGTATCTCAAAGTTTTCACGACGTGACCTAAGCGGCAAAAGATCGACCATACATCGAAGATGCATTGATGGCTGGAAAAGTTGTGCGTTGTGGATTTTCTTTGCATTAAAACGTGGCCACCATCTGAGGGTGGCTTAATATTTCCCGCCCTTTTGCTTATGCGGCATCAGCAACTTGCCAGACGCCGAACAGGAAGTGTGATTTATTGACTTCACATCTTTTCCATGTATTTCAAGAATGACGCTTTGTCGATCGGGCGAACATACACTCTGGTTTCAAATAAGCAGTTATCCAGGCATCGGAAGTCCGGTTGTTCCTGGACATCTCTTGATACAACGGGAAGCAGTGTTTCTTGGAGCTCCTGTGCCATCGGCATATGCTCATACTTTGCGACAAGGCAAGCTCGCAAACATGCACTATTAAGGAAACCAGCATCATGCTAGATTTTTTGATTCGCCAATGATCGACAAATTTGCATGCACATCAACCATCTCTCAAGTCCTTGGGTCTGGGGTTTTTTGCCTTAGAAATCTGTTTCAGGATTTTCAAGCTCTTCAGAGTATGCTTGAATTTCCACTTTAAGATACCCAGTTTATGGCCTCTTTAAGGTAACGCAGAGTTGCATTCTCTGACGTCAGTACCTCCTTCCCGCCATGAATCAAAAAAACGCAATACCGTGTACCTAGGTAGGTAAAGGACGATTGGGTTCCGGCAACGCGGTTTTTGAATGTCGCTTATCTGCAGCTTGTCAGGCGCCATTGAATCGTATTGCTTACAACAAAAACTAGACCACATGATGCTGTCGTTCATGTTGTTGCAGAAATACTGATTTTTGATTGGTGAAGAGCTTCGGAAATACAGTATTGTTAGCCAACAATACATATCAGGCAGTCTTGATAGTGCTTTTGGCCAACACGGTTATTGGAGACGCGAGTGGGATATCCATGTGAGCTATGACCGGTTGTCTTGTCATCAAGAAAACGGCAGCCGGCGGTCATTATGGATCACACAGCGTGAAAAGGTATTCCTAAACATGAAGGCAATCAAATGACGCGGCAGTTAGAGTTAGGAGATACTTGACAACAGAAGCAAAAAGTCATGATCTAAGTATGATTATCTGGGCTGGGCTATCGCATTTACAGTCTCGATTTTCGGGTAGAAATAATGCTCAAGACTAGGTACATCTTGCCGCTTTGTCGACGCGACATTTCTTCAATTCACTGCCGTCTCTCACCCAAAAACCAGAAGTCTTGACATATCCTGCCTCCATGCCCCTTCAAAAAAAAAATAACCAAAACAAACAAAACAGACAGCAAAAAATATTCAACTAGCAAAACCTTGCCGTCCCATGAGAGGGACGGGAGGAGAAACCCCGCGACGGAATTTTTTTCCGATTCGAACCAGGCGTATTACCACTCCACCACCAGACCGCATTTGACCTGAACAAACAGGACTGTTTGTCGCCTTTGCGATCTGGATGAGGGAATTTGCTTAAGTGGGTTTATATAGTAGAGTTGGTGTATGTGTGCAGGAATGGTAGATATTTAGGTGGTGGACGCATGAATATTTTTGTATACCGCAACATATCTATGTATATGATCCGCGCAATTGATGTGGTAGCAGAAAGACGCTAATGGGCAATGGAAGTCACTGGCTCTTTGTAATTCCTATATTAATTGCACAGTGCCGACGTCTTGTCTGTACTGTTGAGACTTTCCTATCAAACATATAGGCACGCACCACAAGTCAAATTTGACACAACAGCGCTATCATTATACTAGAGATACAGTGCCTTCGAGGTGTGATTGTAGCTGGCTACATGAATATAAAGAAGGTCAAGAATGACATATGAAGCATATTAGCTTCCGGGTATCTATCACTCATTAGACTTCAGACTTTGTCCGTACTCAATTCCCAGTTCAGCTATAAATATAATATGCATGTATAGAAACACCGCCTAAAACTTGCCTAAAAGATTGTAATTCATAACATACTGCACTCTCTGCATTCGCCGTTTGTGATCTTGACCCGGCTGGAGCACTCGTGCTATCTCCAATATCGGTTCTACCATAAGTGAAATCTATGAAGGTAATTCTTGTAGACGCCTGTTGATTAAGAATGGAGTACGGAATCCATTTACTATGATATTCTGGAGGACTTTTACTCAATTTGAGTACCTACCTGGTTGAAGTAAAGAAATGGCTGAATGATAATTGATGGAGACACACAGCATAAAGGAAGCTTTTTCCCAAAGAGACATCGCGATAATCACAGCTTAGATCACCGAGACGGAGCCCGTGGGAAGATGCTCGATATCACAAAAGTCTTGGGTGATATTGTGAAGGTTATTACTTCAGCTTCGATGCTTCCAAATTCCCCTCTCGATGTAGTTGATACCGTAACAACGTGCTTCATGTGAATGTGGTTGTGATGCGGACGCGAAGCCGATGATTGCCCGGAAGCTCTGACTAGTGATGTTGAAGTGTCGCACTCAGCCTCAACATTCAACTAGATAGACATAAGCAGGAGCTTGGAGTATCGTCATTCCTGCAAATTAGTCAACTGTATCTCTTTCCCCAATTGTTATCATTGGTTGAAATACGCCAGAGAACCAGCTGAGGATAAGACAACAAACCCTCGTCGGGTAGCCCTATTCGGTGGAGAAAAAACAGACCGCATTTGTCCATTAGCTAAAATACTCTAGAAAATCAATCGCAAATGAAATAATTAATTTTGATACTATCAAATAAAACACCAAACTATATTTACCCAGGAACACATTCTCAATATAATTTCATTTATAGAAGGAATGGCTACATTGTTGACAGGCTTCGCTGATGATCGATTGTCATCTGTCCTCCGGCTAAGCCCCTTCACCGATATCTAGGTATTGATGATGTAGAGCGCCGAGGAGCAAGGCTACAATAACGGTGCCGAGTTCCTCAGCTTCTGGTCTAAGTATACCCACCTTGCCCCAGTTCTGCTCAGGGGAAACTCTGCTATGGGCCAAGCCACAGAGTCAACTTGTTTCGGGGTCGGGTGATTCATAATAAGGCTGGCTGTTGAAAAAAGGAATCAAATGTTTGCGTCACATTCCTTCATCAACTGAAACAAAAACAAATGCCTCGATATACCACTTCATGAACTTCTAGCATTATTCGCGTTGCTTTCTTCTGCGTGTCGGTCTGCTTCTTCATCTTCATGTTTATTCTGTCTGTCTTTTCCTAAGCAAATTCATCAATTATGGCCGTCAAATTCTATCCGTCGCAAATCGGATCCAACCTCGTTACCCCTTTGTCCTACACTGCATCTCCTGCCAAATTATTTCTTCAAGATTTATGGGTCGTGTTTGTGAATCTTAGATTTGTTCCTGGTATTTTTCTACCTCTGACTCCCACACCTTCTGGTGTTCTGGACGAATTACACCCTTCTGCAGGAAACCTATTCGATCTTGCACTGCATGCTGTTCTGTTCTTTCTGCAATTATGTTTTATCCTTTCTATTCCTATCTGGATGATGATGCCCGTGTGGATAGTAGCCACGGGATTCACCATATTTTGGGTGTTCAATTATTACCTTTGTTTAATTTTGAATGGGTCAGCATCTGTGACAACGTGTGAATCAGCTCCCGAGTATGCTCAAAGAAAGGAAGAGCATGCTCATGAGCGATGGGTGTACATGAATGGTGTTTGCACTGGGTGATTCTCCCGAGTAAACCATTTGCTGTCGTAGACTAATAGATGAATAGTCACCATTGGCTGAAAGGTTCTGTAGATCGTCTTGCTCTCACATTCGGCCGTCCGGTTCTAGGAATTCACAACAGAACGTAAGTTCCCTTTGATTCTATTCTCGTTTTTCATTCATTAACAAAGTGCAGCAAGGGACTCGTCTTTGACCTCTTTGAATGTCTAATTCAGCGCACTCTCAACTACGCCACTACTGACGTTCGTACCTCCTACCGCATTCTTAAAGGAACATTATACGAGCCCGAGGTCACACGAGTAATATTTATTCTACACTCGCAAGGTTCCATTGAGGGCAGCATGATTGTAGACTGGCTGCTCGCCGAGATTCCTCAAGATCTTCTCCAAAAGCTTGAAGTTTACACCTTCGGAAACGCCGCTAACCATTTCAATAACCCGCATCTACAAATAGCATCTCAGAATAACGCCCTGGCCCACCCGTCATTACGGGCAACTTCTCTCACTAGAACAGTTACCACCCTGTTCACAAACTCAAACAATCCAGTAAAACTCCCAGCTAGCGGAAATGGAAATGGTAAAGCCATCCCACACATCGAACACTATGCACACACATATGATTTTGTCTCTCGATTCGGAGTTCTTCACTACCACACAAATTATAGTAACGATACATTTGCTCCACGATTTATGGGAAGACTATTTGAAGTAGAAACTGTGAGTATAACTAAAGAGATATTTTGACCCATCTATTAATGACCCAATGTTTAGAGCGGTCACATGTTTGTCCAGCACTATCTAGACACCATGTTTCCACTTTCCAAATCCGCGCGAAGGCTATTGCAAGGCTCCGGAATCAAAGACGACATGAAGGCTGCAGGCGTAAACTGGGATCGAGAGCGTGTAGATGAAGAAGACGTATTTATGAGCAGCTCGGTCGAAGGCAGAGGTCGCGTGGCGCCGGAAGACAAACTCGGAAGAGAAGATTGGGAAGTTTCCTGTGTGGGGGAATCGAACGCCGATGATGGCATTGCGCCACAGATGAGTGCAAAAAGTGGAAAACCGAATGGGTCAAAGAAGAAGAAGGGGATGAACTTGCCGGGGGAGGGAATAATGGCGACCAATGGAGATTTTGGGGCGAGCGGATATAAGGTCAAGAACTTGAGCAGATTATGGTTGTATCGCGACGGTAGAAGCCCTATGAATTAAGATGGGTTACAGTGGTGATTTATCTGGTTCATCGAAAGGGCAACTTGAGTATGGTGTTTGGTGATGTGTCTGTGAAAGGCTTTTGGTTCCTTTTAAAATTTATCCTTAAAGGGGGTATATTCAGTATGATGATGTATTGACATGCCAGTGAGTTTGGCGAATTTAGGGCTGGCGCTATGGGATTTAGAATTACATTTGGGTACCAATTTCTTTTACTTTGCATGAATGTGTAGATCAGAACAATCGCCAAAGGTATGAAGGAGTAGCTATCCCGTAAGTATAGGTATTATTATATTCTGAATTTCGTACTCCGTTATACCTCGCTCCCAACCATGCATTCATCACTCCATACAATACCGCCTAAGTCCACGCAAATACGCATTAAGCATAAGCACCATCGCCCTTGTCTTTACATACAGGACAACCGCCTCTAATTCTATCCTTTAATAACCTCGCCCTCGTGACTTTAGTCCCAATACTGTGCACATTCGTGTATCTGCGCTCATCCTCCCCATCATCAAATCCATCATAAGTAGGATGTCTTTCTGCATCTGCGGATTGGCGGATCTGATCTTCACTTTTGCCGTAATTCAATAAATGTGATAAGTGCCACACATGACCGCATGCAAAACCAACCAGCGTCTCCATCTCGCCTTCATAAAAGGCGCTTTTGCAGCTTATACAATGTGCAGGCTTGTGCTTGTATAATCGCCTTGTGGGAGGTTGTTGGGTTTCGTTATCCACCTCGAATTCTTGTTCAGCGACATCGAATTTGACACCACGACGTTGACCTGCTCGAAGGGTATTCTGGGCCATTGCAACTTCACCTCTCAACACTCTTGCTACTCCTTGACTGATACTTTCTTGAATTTCGTATTCCTTAATCATTCTACTTAGACCTTCTCTCAAGCCTTCAATTTCCAGACCTTCAGGAATTTTGCGAACTAATCGGATTGGATCAATCGCCGTCCCAACTTCTTCTAACAACCCGCGAATGAATCTGGGTTTATCCATAGAGTATTCGAGAAGATCATCCCAAAGGTCGGCGTCATTTTGAGATTTTGCAAATGATATTGCTTGTGAGACATCTGCTAGACGATCAATAATGAGATAGAGCGCACGTTTTGTTTGACCGGTCTTGGAGTAGAGATACACGAGCTCTGGGATGTATGAGTGATTTTCGCATTCAAGTGTTGCCTAGTAAAAAGTCAGTTTGCATCGAGGACAAATTGAGGTCACACAAACCTTTTCGAAACTATAGAAGGTGGAAGACTTGAGGAACTCCATAAGTAGATCACGATCATATGTCGCGAAGAGTTGTAAAGCTAGATCAGCCAGGCCATCGACAAGCGATCTACTTTCTGCTAATAATCGATCACGATTCTCGCCTGGGATTTCGTCTATGCCGTCTCCTTTCCAGAGCGAGCTGACGTAGAAGAAGAGGTACAGCGGCATTTCTTCCAACTGATCCACAACGATCTGAGGTCGAACAAGGCCGTGATGAGCCTCGTCAACAAGTAATTGAATAGCCTCGGAAGTGGCTTCTTTCAATTCTGAAATAGGAGCATGTCGCTTCTGCTCTTTCGAAACGCGTAGCATGATAAGACTAGGTAGATCGTCTGCGACTGCGTCCACCAAATGATATTGTTTAATAAGACCCATGGCGGTATCTGCATCCTGCAGCTTCATGTAGCATTTCAAAGCCTCGCGAGGTCGACCATCAGCCACATAAAGCTTCCCTAAGCTTTCCATGACAATTCGCCAATCCCTACCAATTTTGCCATCCTCTACGCTGTCTTGGCGGACATCTCGGTATTTGAGCTGGTTTTCTAGAGCTGTGGCTACAGCTTTGATATCGAACAAGTCAGGAGACCATTGATCGAGCAATTCACCAACTCGTGGTAAATTATGGGTGATATAATGCCCTAGTACGATTTCGTATATTGTGGAAGGCAGAGGTGGCGTGATCTGTGCCGTCGGTATAAAGTTGGTAATTTCATCGAATTTATCCTTTCCAGCAAATGTCCAGACCCAATGTTCCCACCTATCCGATGTACCCAGTACTTTGCCACATATCCTGCCTGCAGAGATCCAGTCATCGTTCTCAATCAATGATTGAATCCAAAGTTCACCAATCCTACGCTTCTCTTTTTCCACAGATGAGTTAATTAAGCGACTTGCAGACTCGATGGTCGTACTTTCGTTATCATAAAAATCATCACTACTTGAGCGTGTTCGATCCGGAGTTGCTGGCCCAATTTCAGAGAGTTTCTCGGGAGAAGATGAGATCACTTCGGGGTGTTCATCTATCAGTTCCCAGGCTTCTTGGTGCTTTTCGTGCTCTAGCAGCCATGCAAGATGGTCAGATAAATCTCGCTTTGTAGCCAGAATGCAGTCATATGGACTTTGGATGAAGATCTTCATCCCTGGTGTGATGATGTGCGGATGAGCAGCCGTGGCGCGATTGTGGTGAGTAGCTTTCGATCTAATTGATGTGTGTTTCGAATCACCATCACCTGTACTTCCATTGCTAATCACACTTGCACTGGAACTTAACAGTGCTGTAGCGTTAATTGTAGCATTCCACATACCACTACCCATTCCAGTAAGGGCTTCCAGAGTTCCACGAGATGATTGAACTACTGGTTGATCTCGAGCGGCAGGCAACACGCATAAGTGATAATCACCAGCTGAGAGCCTTTCATAACGGCTGACCGTCAATCCATCAGTATCAACTTCTTGGGATGTTGCAAGATCAATAAGACGAAGTTCTGGAGATAGTGCGTTTTGTCGACGCCGTATTCCACCGCTCGGCTCGCTACCTGTTGACGGATGCGATTTATGTCCTTTCGGTGTAATAGATTCATCTTCTTCTTCATCATCAGGCATAACATAAGCAAGTACAACAAGTAAAGTTGGGGTATATAACGATAATCCAGAAATTATGCAATCCATCCGTAACCTAATAATGTTAGAAAAGTGCTTGAAACACCGTGATAATAAATTCAAATCTTGCAACTCACATTTTGATGATCTCAGCGCTACCAACTGTGCGCTCTCCCACATTCTTTCCAACACCGGTTCCACCAGGGTGCACATTAATCATCCAGATTGTACCGCCCCATCCAACGACCAGCTTTTCAATACGCAGTTTGTCTCTCGAGGCTTGCAATCTCAGTTTTGCTGTGGCTGGGGAAGCAGATGATGCTTCGCGAGCTTTGTCATCTTCATCAGTTTCAAGAGTTTTCTCGTCTATCCATTCAACTCTAGCTTTCCAAACACTAGCCATATCTTCCCATTGCTCTCCATCTGGACGAGGTATGTGCCCAATTCGCTTCCAAGCAGATTCAGTATCCGCACTATCCAGTTGTAGATGAGATCTCATAATCTTAATACCATGCTCATTGCTCCATGCCACATATCTTCCTGATAAGGACCATTTGATGGTATTAATTGTGCCTTCGCCGGAGTGTAATACAGTATCCTTCCCAGCATGCGTTCCTAGACCAATAGTCCCCAGCCAGCCACTTGCAGTGGCCGCTGCACTTCCTGTAGTGGTAGAGGTCGAGCTTGTACCTGCTTTGCCGCCGACAGTAAGCACTAGATTTCCTGCCAGTCCACCCGATATATATGAGCGATCGTTTTTGTAATCCGGCGACAAACTAACAGCTTGGACAGGTCTTGCAAAATCCCTCAACTGTACATCTTTTACATCAACCAAGGATGCTATGCATACCTTGCCATCAACGGAAGATGTGCCAATGTATATTGCGTTCGAAGGAGTTTTGGGGACTACCGGACCTCCAGGACTCCGGGCTGTGTTCGCGGAGGCCTGGGATGCCATTGATGGGGCTCTTTGCGGTGCATTTGGAGCTTCTGGTTGCACGCGCGACGTAAAGCGTTGTACAGCTTCGGGAACTGGTGTGGGTAAAGGAGGGGGGAAAGGGGATATAGATATGCTCGTAATTGAAGCTGAATGGGCATGGTAGGTTCGAATAGACTTGAATGAAGGCAACGACAATACATGCTGCATAAACTGTTAGCAGATTACTTGGGGGAAGGGTGGGACCGTAGCATACAATATTACCATTATGTGTACCAACAAACTAAGAAACAGTTAGCTTGAGAAATACAGTCACCTGGTGGTGGAGGTCTACCATTTTGTCGCCAGCAACCAGGAAGGTACTTGTAGCATCTCCATTTCTATAGACTGGTCCAAGATGGCTTGTCATTCGAGCATATTTCAGCTTGGGCTCTTCCTCCTCTTCATCCTCCTCTTCGTCCTCCTCTTCCCCATCCTCCGACTCTGTCTCAACGGTGTCATCATCGTCCCCGGTTTCAGTTCCACCTTGACTGGACTCAACCCTGTCCAGGTTTTTGGTGTCGCTTTGTTCTTCTGACCCTTCAGCCATAACGGCAGACTCTCCCGATCACATTTGCTTTTGTTGTCAAGGATGTGCAGGGGTAGCTACACCGACGACGTCAATGCCATTGAGGTTTGGAGCAACCTGAGATAGCCGAGTTCTAGGCTTTCGGCAGTAAATTTAATTTTCAATGATCCTAAGAAATTGTTTCGAACCCCCGCAAAGATGGACAATTTTCTATATGATTTATGTTGTATGACTGATAAGGTCTGCAATCATCATGATGTCTTTTTCTCGTTCATTTTGCTCTGTCGCAGTTAAACGGCCCATTGGTGGAAATAATTTACAACTTCCTTATCGATGCCTCCATGCTTCAGCACCGACACTATACCCTAGAAAACGGAACTTCTTTTCTTCCAATGCTACCCTCCAACAAGATGTCGCATCATCAAGTATTGAATCAGCAGCCGAGCTGAAGCCGGTTGCAGAAAGGAAACCTTTACGGTCGCCTGCTGGGAAGACGAGTTTGAGGAGGGTTGCAGTTGAAGCTCAAAGATCCAGGCAGAACATAACTCGACCTGAAGTCACCTCTGAAAATGTTGAAGGCACAAATAGAGTTATAGCTATCTCCGTGGCAGATCATTTTGATATGGAAGCTGTAGCTCGAGTTCTACGATCGCATGGTTTTTCAATTGACCCGGATGGAACTGGCTTTGAATCCGATGAGGTTATACACACACGAGGGGTCAATAATGGAGATATATTTGTGTTCCCTTCGGGTTCACTTGTAGCATGGTCTTTGCCTGAGGATGTAGTTACGGATCTGGCAACAAAGACCCTATTGCCGGCTGCTATTGATTCACATGTTGGCAACGTTGAGATAGAAGATCTGGAATGCGAGGAAGACCCCAAACGGGAAAACAGCAGTATCAGAGGAGACACCATTGTGTTAGGGACGAAGGACTCACCAAGCGAGGGACGTATAAGGTATGCTATACACAGTCGTATTCGCGTCATCAATATTGTACACTAACTATTGCTGCAGCTCACAAGTCGACACAACTCTTGCGAAAATAGCCTTTTCCTCTGGTCTTGCTAGATCAACAAAACTCGCGGTCCTCGAGACTATGCTATCCAAGTACTTCGAATCTACTAAATCTATACCTACATTACTTTCCCGAGGGTCAAGACTACCCTTCAATCGGCAATTTATGTTACAAAAGACTGGAGAGCTACTCGATTTACGAGCGCGGTTGAACCACTATTCCGAGCTTACAGATTCACTTCCGGATCTGTTCTGGGACAGTCGGCATGAATTGGGCCTGGAAGGATATTATGATCAGGTTGGGAGGGCTCTTGATGTTGGTGTACGGATCAAGACTCTGAACCAGAAGATGGATTATGCCCAGGAAATCGCAACGATTCTTCGGGAGACGATGAGCGAAAAACATAGTATTCATTTAGAGTGGATCATTATCGTTCTCATTGCTGTGGAGGTAGGATTTGAGCTTCGGAGATTATGGAAGGAGCGAAGTGAACGATTAGAAAAGGAAATGGAAAAAGAGAAAGGGACATGACATTGCTAGACCGTTGACTTGTTTCGTTTTTCTCAAGATACCCCACTTCACATTCGATACCAGAAACTCAAGATTTGTTCCATCAATTTCGGCTGCCAAATGATACAGAATTCTATCCTGCGTACTCCAATTAACCCAGATGCAGACTACCTTTGACGCAAACCAGAAAATGTTTCCATGGGTCCAGCGTGCGTACGAATGCAAATATCCCACTTGCAACCGAGGGGCTTGAACTAGTGTTATACATTGTGAAGGGTTCTTGATTGGCTATCTTCAATGCCACCACCTTCAATAGCGCCAGCAAGTCAGCACCCAGGCACCAATGAGGCTGGACACCAGAACTTACTTTCATGCAAATTAATTCATATACATCCTATCCCAAGTGTCAGATATATGAGAACAACTGCTCGAGTTTTAAAACATACAATCTCCAGTTGCCCATATTTTACTTCTGAATCGTAAGAGGTATGAACCCGGCAGTTATGAATAATCGGAGGAGAGACAGAACCAAAGAAACAGTGCTGGTTCATAACACGGGACATGCTGCATATAGTTTAGACATCTCCAGACATGGAAATGGTCATATGTTAAAAACGTATGAGAGACGATGCCAAGGTCAGAAACGGCAGAGGGTGCTAGTTGAGGTGGTTCATAATCCAGCTATATCAGGTGTTACGACAAGTCTTCAGATCTCATTAAATTGTATAACCGGTTACTTCAAACAATGGCGTCAACTAAACAGTCGTACAGTGCCGACGATGCAAATATCCGAACACGCGGGAATACCAACTGTATCCACAAGGAGGACATCAAATCGGTCAAGTTTTAATTTGAGGAGTGTTTTAAATACTTCTTTGGACCCGCATTCTGCAGCGCTTCCCTTGAAACCTACTGCCGAATTTTATCAACCTCTGGACCGATCCTCCGACTAGATTAGGCTTCTAGAAAGAGTAACCATCTGCCCCGAATCAACGAGTTGTCACAACCTTCCAACCTTCAAGCTCGTCGTGAAGTCGCTCAGTGCTCATCCAGAATATTCTGCGTTATCCTACGCGTGGGGAGAGGATCTGTCCTTAAGCTGCATATTTATTGACGGCATACGAGTGGAAGTGCGGGCCAATCTAGTAAATGCCTTGTTGCATATTCGCCCAATCACTTCCTTTCTGTGGATTGACGCTTTATGCATCAATCAAGATGATGTAAATGAGCGAAACCACCAGGTCATGCAAATGGGCAGTATTTATAAGCAGGCAACAGAAGTTATAGTGTGGTTAGGTGATAAGACTGACCAAGGGTTTGGGAAAGATGTGGAGACTTTGATACCTGATGTTGGACTTCTTTCAATCAAAAATTTAGCTGCATTGCAGAAAGATCCAGCTAGCAAACCTTCCAAAACAGATATTGCCGATGGGATTGATGAGTTTCTTCTAGGGGCAGAACTTATATCTCTTGGCGAATTGTGCGGCAGACCATATTGGAATCGTTTATGGATTGTGCAGGAAGTCCTTCTTGCTAAGGACCTGGCTATTTGCTGGAGCAATGAACATAGTCCAGGACTGAGAACTGTGGCCTGGGCGGAATGGAGTCGAGCTAGACATACTTCGGAGAGTCTGAGATCTTCACTTACCTCGAGCTGGGACAGCAAGCTTAAGATAAAATTTATCGAAGCTATCTTAGAGAGTGCACCCGCAAATTTTGACAGACTCAGAGAGAATGGCACTCAAAGATGGCCTTTCGATTCATTGCTAAAAATGTTTTCGAGTTCCGAATGCCAAGTCCAAGCCGATAAAATATATGGTCTTCTAGGAATAGTCAGTGACGCGGAACTCTGCAATTTTCCTGTAGATTATGCTCGACCTTTGTTTGATGCATATGTTGAGATTCTTAACTGCTATAATCAAAGGCGATCAACAGGGTCATCAGCTCTCGGCATCATAAGACTGAGTCAGAGTCTACAACTTGCATTGAATGGTCCTATCCCACCGCCTGCAATGGCCTTGAACTGGTGTGATGGAGAACAAATAGACCAGACAAAATTGTTCAATTATCGTGGTTATATGGAAGGCTTTGTTGTCGCGTCTAACATTGCGAAGCATGACCTCCCCCAAAGATTGAAAATGGAATTTCCGGATATTAAAAGCTCATGGAAGATTGTCTCGAGCAAAATTAGAGACTTGGATTCCTGTAGTAAGAAAAGCTTGAAGGGTTTCGACAGTGAATTTGGTTACGCTACGGGAGAAAGTCTACTGTGTTATGATGTTGGAAAGTCTGTGACCGAAGAAACCTCGGTCAGATCTGGCAGAGTTCACGAAACAGGATTTTTTATATCTAGCACAGGAGAGTTTGGCATTGCTTCTGCTGAAGTCCGGGAGAATGATTTCATCTGTCGTTTGAAAGACACTGATATCACGCTGATCATTCGTCAAAGGCGCGACCATTACCCACTCGTCAGTAGAGCGGTCATGACCTCTTATGCAGACACTATTTTGAAATATGGAGGAAACGCAAAAGATATAGAGGACGATGCCCTCTGCCTCTGGCTTGATGCATTGACACTGCAGGCACTGACGTGCCCAATTGAGTCAAAGGAGGGGGTTCCATACTGGGAATGCCTCACAATGAAAGATGCGATTTCCAGACTTGGGGTATTTGATACGTCGAATATGGACCATTCCCTGCGCCCGGAAGTTAAATCTAATGAGACGTCACATATGGCTGATTCCCTGCGTCCTAGAGTTAAATCCAATGTTACTTCGATAATTAATTCTAAGAATCGGACGGTAGTGATTAATCATTTTAGATAAAATTAGTAAACTATCTCAAATCAATACGACATAGGCAACAGTTGACGTTAGCCATGGTTTGGGTGAAGGTGAAGAGCCGTTTATTACCATTCTTTTCACGGCGCGTTCTTTTAACCGCTACCTGCTATGTTCCAGAGTGATCATGAACTACATTTCTCTTGATTCTGCAGCACTTACGTATGGTTATTGGACGTATTGTGGTATGTCGACGAGGAATCCAGTACCTGATTGCAAAGAGGAAAGCATTTCCTACTGTAAACTTTTCACACAGGGAACAAAACATCATATGACGACCAAGATATTACTTTATTTAAATTTAAATCTAATCTCATAAATAATTACATATAAATCTCCAATCTAATCCAATTCAATCTCCTCATCTACCATCCCCTTCAAGTACTACTCCTTATCTCCTGTATTTTCGAAGATCACAATCTACAATTCGATCTCCTTCAATCCCTTCTCGCTCAAAAGTCCGTTGGCGGTGGTCAAGATACCACCGACAGCAGTGTTAATCTCTTGGATCACACCAGCATCACCTTGGACAAGGCCAGCAAAGCTGAGAATTGGAGTGAGGACTGGGCTGAGAAGGCTGTAGACTTCCAGTACTTCAGCAGTGACGAGTTCGAAGGTTGCTATAGAGAGTTAGTTTTATATTTCATGGGACGGTCTATGAGAAGACAGGAAGGGAAAGAAGCAAAAGGGAATACATACAGTCCAAAAGACTACCGAGAAGGTCTGAAAGTACTTGAACGATTTGGAAAACAATGGCCTCGACATCGGACAAGATAGCGAGAACATCAGTGACCTCAGTGACGATAACGTCAAGCACAGTTGGTAGGATCTGGGCGAGAACACCATCAACGGCGCCAGTAAGCACAGCAACAATATCACCCAAATCCTTGATGATTTCCTCGGCAAGACCTTGTTGACCGGCTGCAGTGGTACCAACAGAGGTGATGAGAGTTTTGATGGAAGAAACATCAGAAACGACGGTGGTTCTGACTGATTTGATGGAGATAACAACGTCGGTGACTCGAAGGATGTTACGCTTGATAGCAACGTCGACAAGAATATCAGCTACGGGCGAGACGATAGGTGAGGCGACACTAGTGATACCGGTGAGTCCTCCAACTTGTCTCTTGGCTCCAACCTTTGAGACGACACCCTCGATAGCTGAGAAAGGCGAGGCGAGGTTTTGCGCATCTCTTGGAATTGGAAGAGCGGAGACTGGGTTAGAGGGGAGCTCGGAGAGGACGGAGGCAGCGGATGGAAGCTTTGGGATGGAAGCTTGGGGTGCGGCAAAGGAGGTTGCGCTGAGGCCGAGAACGGCAATGAGGCTGGCTTTGTATTGCATTTTGAGGGAATGAGATTGGAGATTGGAGAATTAGAGAATTATAAAAAAAAATTATGGATTTGTTTTTGTAAAGAACGTGGGGTTTTTAAGGAAAGTGTAGTAGTTGGATGAATGAGTGATAGTGAGAATGAGATGAGAAAGTGAATGATGGAGTATATATACAGGAATCCATATATACTTCACATCGTAATCAGAATTTGAATGCGCACGACGATCACATCAATGCTTGAAAGGGGAAGCAGACAGGAGCTATTGAACCCCAGGAGATTTTGATGGCTGTACAGTGGATGTTCAAAGACTCGGCATTTGGGACATCTTCTCATCTACGAAACAAGACGTCCCACCTTTGTGGTCACTGATCGCCCAGGCTTTTGTTTCCCCGAAAGTAACTGCTCTTCCTTCCAGCAAATCTAAACATGGAAACTACCCAAGCAAGACAGCTTTGATGCACATACAGATCCACTCTGTATTTCGATATGCTCGCAGCACGAGTAAAACAGTAGGAAAATAATCATACGGCCTCCACAGAAGACACGAAGAACAGCAACCAAAAGAGACGAGATAGTGAAGATCGTTATGGAGCACGAATTAACCATGCAGAGATTTTCCAATGACGGTGAATATTATTGGGCTAAGAAAGAAACCTCCTAATCCGGAATTCCAGTGTCTACTTCGTATATCAAAATTCCAAAGCATAAAATGAGGAGCATTGTGGTTAGAAAAACCAAGGTACCAAACTTTGACTTTCTGATCATTAATCATTGCATATCATATCATCTCAATATCATAATTATGATTCAACAAGATGATAAATTTGTCAAGGTAAAAAAACCGCATACATTTGCTAGTGCCATGAATACACAAATCAAAACCAGGCGGTATATACATCATTGTCGTGCGCCCCCAAAACCACTGTACAAGCTAGGCACACATGATATGATGATTTTAGCATGCCCGTTATTTTCGTCAACAATGTGGGGATAAGGCTATTTAGGAGGAAACAATATACGGAGTAAAAGCATAATTTCCAACGGCGGAGACTACGATGCTCAATATACCGAATGGGTAATGTGTCAGTGCACACGCAGTAGATCATCAACTCTTCTCGTACAGATCGACGCTGTCAATAATCTCATTTTAGACCCTGGACAGTATAGGGGCAGATACCTCAATTGCCGGGACTTCTCGTTATGGTTATCAACTACTCTGTGTATACGAGTACCTGTTTCCTATGCAGTGGTGAGCGCTTGGTCTCTAGAGACGATTAGCTATTGAAATGCTCGGACTCCGTATTAGTACCGGTAGTTGCGTGCGGTAATTCGAGATGTCTCCGCGCGGCGATGCAGAGGTGTAGAGTTTGTGGGTGGATGGCCACAACCTATTGTGTCAACAATAATCAATTCGAACAACATTTGAACCACAAACTACGATGGTAATACGAGTACATAGTGGCAGGATTTACCATCAAAAAGATAGCAGTAAAAATACCAGGAAGGAAGAGACGAGTTGAAAACTAAACCCTAGTAAAGATAAACAAGGTACTTGCCCAATCAGACCTTAGCGTCAAACTAGTTCGAAGCAAGAACGTCCAAATGGGGTCCCTTGAATATCACCCCTGTGAGTAGCGAGTGTCAAAATTTTGCAAAGACAGATGGGTTGGTAAGCAATGAATGAATTCTAATAACTATCTACAGCATCTAACAACCCGCCAATGCAATTCTAAACACGCCATAGAAGAATAACTATCTACATCTAGTACCCCTTAAATGAAAGCAGCTCCAATCCGTAAAAAAAAGGCAACAACAATAACAATACCAATAGCAAAAAAAGACACCACCTGCACCCGCACCACTACTCCGTAAGTAATTGCAAGAAAGAAGAATGAAAAACCCACGACAATACAAAAATCAAACCTTAACCTCCACTCAATCAACCACTATCTATCTATAGCTGGTTCCCGCCGCATCCTGCTCAATGATAACCGCCGCCGCCTTCTCACTAACCATATAAATCGGCACCGCGATATAGAAACCCGGAATCTTAGGGAAAACACTCGCATCAACTACTCTCAAACCACTTGTTCCCCGAACCCTAAAACTGCTGTCCAAAACCGCCATTTCATCGTCATCAGCACCAATAGGATTCGTGCACGAAATATGGTGACCCCAAGCTTCATCCTGGATAAATTCCTTGAGTTCTTCTTCTGTGGAAACATCTGCTCCAGGCCATGACTCATTGAACGATCCGTCAAGCGGAACAACACTGTTCATTATTTGGCGAGAAAGGGACATGCCCTCGTACATTGCCTGGAGATCTTTTTCCCATGCATTATCAGTCGAGGTTCCTTCGTCGAAATAGTGCATCTGGATTAATGGAGTATCGAGCGGATCGCTTGATCGAAGGGTGACTGTCCCCGCGGTATTGCGCGCGTGAGCCTTGAGCGTAATCCAACTCCAGTGTAGAGCATCACCGAGAGCAGGACCGGAATAGCCTGGATAATAGCCGTGGAAATTGGCGGGGGCGCCGGAAATCAGGAGATCGGGATCTTGTTCTGCGGTGCTGGATCGCGCAATCATGGCGAGCGGGAGACCGGGCGTGGCGTAGAGTCCTGCGTCTGCAGTGTCGTTTTGCCATTGCGTTAAACAGGGATCGTCGGCAGTGGTGAGGAAGGTACATCCCTCAGCGATGGAGAATGGAACATCTGATTCAGAGACGAGGGTCGTTTCGTAACGATCTTGCATGTTAGTACCGACACCGGGAAGATCAACTAGAACTGGGATGTTGAATGATTCGAGTTCAGCTCTGGGTCCGACACCGCTGAGCTTGAGGAGCTGAGGACTGTTGTATGTTCCGCCTGAAATGATAACCTCCTTTCTCGCGTTGACACTGCCGGGGGTACCTTGAGTTCCATTCTTTCCAGCTCTGGGGTCAGCTCTGTACAGACTTTTACCCTCCAAAAAGTCGACTCCGAGTGCGCGAGGTGTGGCATCGTTGGAGAATCGAATCTTTGTGACGAATGTGTTGAGTTTGAGAGTCAACCTGTACTTCTTGGATCCGTCAGTATTGACTGCATTCACTGTTTCGAGAATAAAATTTCTAGCTCCGTTTCTTGTTCTTCCATCAACAGCGATTGGAATCTGGTACAATCCAATGTCGTTGTCTCGCGTAGGTAATGGGTTATTAGGATCTAGAGAGACGACCTGGTCGAAGCCCTCAGCAGTCGCAAGAATCGAGTCAGATGCATTTACTGCGAAAGCATCAGCGGCAGAGATAACGATCGAATTAATCTTGTCATCTTGAACAATCATAGTTTGATTGGTGGCACTTGTATGGAGCCATCCGTCAAAGCCATGTCCGGGAGTATCTTCTGGGAGATAATCGCAATGCTCCATCTTTTCAAAATATGTTCGCATATTGTCAGGAGTCCAAGAATCGTCACCGGTAATGTCAACAATGTATTGCCAATCGCTCTCGTGTGGGTAGATTGAAATCATAGCGTTATGGTTCGAGCAGCCACCAAGAGTTCCAGCTCGAGGATACCAGACACCAAGTGGTTCTGCGTCCGCTGGGGGATCTAATCCGACGTAGTAGTCTCCATCAGTAGTTTGATAGGTCATTTTCGTATCTTTCTTTTGACGTTCGAGATCAGAGTAATGATGGACGAAGAAATTCCATCGCTGTTCTTCAATCTCAGTCGATGCGAATTGAAAGATAGGCATTTCAGCGAGGATCTGATCCCCTTGGTCATCTCCAGCATCGATCAATAGCACTTCATATCCGGCCAGAGCAAGACGAGATGCGAGAGGTCCACCACCTGGGCCACTGCCAACAACAATGTAGTCAACTTCGCTCGGTGTATCTTGTGTGACTTTAGCCCGAGCATCATTTCGAGACCAATATCGTGCCTGTTTGGGATTTCTTTAAGATGTTAGTAAGGGGGTTGCCAATTTGTTGATTTTAAAGCACCTACAATGCCAATACAGACGAAGAACCCAAAGCCAAAAGGCTCAAAGCGCGAATAGAAACCATTATTGAGATCGATCGATATCAGATTCTGTCTGGAGCGGATGAAATCTTGTCGAACCAAGTTGTTTTCCAAATACAATGTAGATTTTTGCGCAATGAAGTTTTCGAGAGAGCTCTGAATGTGATCCGTTGATCTCTTGAGGAAGAGTAGTGAGAAGCTGATGAAGGATACATTTTGAGAACGGGGAACAGCCGTGGTATTTATCGTCGCCGTTGACAGTACGAATCTCAACCACTGTCAGGCTGATATTGTTACTTCATCCAATTCAGAAGACTCCTGAACTCCGATTTCCAATCCTCCATTGTCTTCTCAGATGTTCTGTTCACGACCTTCAAGATTCAATGTCAAAATTCAGCTTGAGGGAGCATTGTTTACGGGACCCCGAGTTCGAGTTTGGAAAGTAGTATCGGTCGCGAAATCAACAGACAACAATAAATCCGACAAAAAATCGGCGTTTTTAGTTTGTATCAGATGTCACTAGAAAAAGAATTATCGAGTTTCCTAAAAGACTGAAGATATAAAATCCAAAGTGATTTGCTGATGTAATACTCTTGAAATGATCTTACGCCCCACAAGATAATTATCTGGAGGACTAGGTATAACGCCAGAGCAAGGGAGAGAACCCGGTATGTGTACATGGTTCATCTGCAGCCACTCGTGCCACTGATGCCACCAATACCACCATCGCTGTCATATACCCTAGGGCATAGCCTACCTGTTGAATCTCATCTATTTACCATAAGCTTAATCTCTTGCTTACATGCCCAGGCGTACTGATCAATATTCAAAGAATGTTTGTGTCAATAACCTTAACCTGAGTTGAAACATGAACCTACAAGAAATGAACGAACGGAATAATCTCAACTCAAACATTAAAAAATCTTTCTGTCCACACGAGAGCATCGTCTAGGCTTGCCAACCACGGGCAGCCACCCTGGTAACAGAATTGCTAGGGGCGAACGCCTCTTCGCGGTAGGATTTCTAATTCACCCAATAAGATACTGTTTGCTATATTAGCCACAAGCCGATGACAGTCAGTTGAAAAATTGAGATTAGAAACCGAATTTCCAATCCTTATCGCAAACATTCTAAGAGTTACCACAGGTGAAACGTTCATGGGTTCATGCAATAAAACGTTTTTTCGAAGTAACCAAAAACGACTGCCGTGGGCATCTGAAGATTTCAGTTCATTTTGTCCACAGAAAACTTGAGTATTTGCGCCATCCCGCTGCTAAGATTTCCTTGGCGATCCCCTAATGAAGTAGGTCTCATCTGATAAAGATTTTAAGTGGTGGCCTTCGCTTCATTCCTATTGGCTTAGCTACTAAACATCCTTGCTAATTGTTGCCTTCTGCATTCTTGCCCCTGTCAACCCAGATTAGGTGTAGATCTCGGAATTAGCTTTGAAATCAAATTTATCTAATTGTATACTATACAATTTGAGAGGCCGTATGTTTTGAGTGCTTATAGCGCCGTAAATCATCGTGTGCCTCCTGCATTAGCCATGGACGGGCTGGTAACACCCGTCTCTATATCTTTGAAGGCGGGCAAGAGGTTTTAAAACCCTAAAAATAGATCATTGCAGTTGCCTAAAAGCCACGAATAATACACGGATCTCATGTGGTACGATAACGGTACAAAGTTACATGAACGACTTTGAAGGAGATTGCCGGTGAAAGGTCGTCATCGGTGATAAGTTGAGACAGACAATCATCATTGACTGTATAGATCAACGTTACCAGATTAATGGCATTACGCTATCTGGGGTAAATCCAAACTTGGGAGTTCACCCGCGCTGGGTAACATCTTCCTCTACACTTGTTCGAACCCCCACCATATTCTTAAAAATGACGATATTTCACGCGCCAATTATGCATTCGAGCAGCAAGACTCCCGAGAAGGGAAGTAGAAATTCAATGGAGATACGGAGTATGTATATACCCACGAGGAGTAGAAATAGTTTGAGAAAAGGATGTGTTACAAACAATCACTTCTCTTTGTAAAATCCGCCTGTGTTTGTGCAAATTGGAATGTATACAAAAGACAATATGAGGTACCTACAATAATCTGGTACTTAGCTTGTGAACACAACCACGGAGACGATATGCCTAGCAATCGGAAGCTGAGAAGTATATTCCGCTTGGCTTATTCCTTTGGCGGCTCTGAATTCCTTTATTGGTTAGGAATGAGGCTGCCAATATTTTGGCAAGCTGTTTGACTTTATTTCTAGGCCTAAGAAACCCATTTTCTGTGATCCATTCTCGTCTGTATCGTTAACTTGTTGGCGCTAGTATCTTTTGGATATTTCGAATTGTAATGTCTGCCTAATTGCTTTCCACAAACGCCCACTCTTCAACCGTTTCCCCAGCCTCGCCAAACATATCCTATTGGAGATAGCTGCTGCTCAAGATTGGAGAAATTGTGGATATTCTAAACTCAATTTCGCAAGTATGCGTTGGTGCAACTTCATGTCTTTGGAACAATCATACGATGATTGTCACGACATCAGAAAAGAGCCTCTTGATCGTTGACCCGAGTCTAGCTTTCGAGATTGTTGTTGAGGTATGAACTTGCGATTAGATGATTTCGTGTATTCAATTCATCAATGTAGTTAGAGAAAAGTAAAGTTCTTGACTCGGGGTTCGTTCCTGTCGTATATTTCTTTCATTCGGTTTCGGAATCGGAACTACAAGCGGTTTCTAGTGTTGACCAGCGTTAATGTCCAGCCAAGGTATCGTAGCGTGGAAGTCGCGTGGCAGATCTCGCGTGGAACACTCAGTAACAGATTGTGGACAGATCTCGAAGCCCTCACAATGGACCTGCAGTAAGCGTTGAGAAGGAAGCACGAGCTGCATGCTGACAAGGCTTGGAATGTCACACAGGCTAGTGATGTCGTGTAAACCAGTCTGACGGTGATCAAGTACGGCTATTGTGACAGAATGATTCGTTCTCACATTCAGCTCGGCTGGAAACATCGGCCACGAGTGTAGCTGAGGACTGTCGCCCCCCTCCTTTGCCGCAATTCTTCAGTGTGGAACCGGTCAGCAACCCGGAATACACAGCCTGCATTCCACAAGCCAAAGTCATCAATCATAGGAATATATCTTGTGTAGATCATTCATTTGTCTAGTGGATCATGCGGCATAAGAAACGTTCGGGAGATTCGACCCGAATCCTTTCATAGACTTATACTGGCGCCTTGTCATCGAATATCAATGGTTGGCGAACGGCCGCCGTTGGTATTCTAACATGAATTCAGACCGTCGATATGGACCCGAGTCGTGAGAGATCCCGCAATGAGAATTTGCGGCGCATTCAGGCTGATACGAGGTATTTGATGAACCAATTTCCTTCCCAGAATGATTGCGCTCAATCGGTGTTGAGTTTGATGCTGATGTGGGGCATACTATATTGAGAGCGCACTGCGAAATCAACCCCCGTAATTTACGACGCCTAGCAAGCACCAACAGATTGTAAAATACATCAATGAAAGTGGCTATGTGAAGCACGATGCAGTGAGTCTTCTGGCCATCGACAAAGTATGTGGTGGTGAGCAGAAGAGTCAGAAATCATGCATCCTCATCATCCATGTGCTTCTGTCCAGTCTTCTCTATCTCTGGCAATGCCTAGTTTGAGAAATCAAGTCTCTTCCATCCTCTGAGAAAAGACACGGCTGTGCAGAAATAGCCAATGTTTTAGTGAGTTGTGGGCTTGAAGTTGAATGCTAGAGTGGTAGGATGACCAAGGTTGACAGATCAATGTTCAGTAGATCAACAATAACCGTGTTGCAATCGTTGGCCATACTGTAACTCATACATACCAGCGATGTGTTCTCCCACCAAATTTCTCCATATTTGCAACAAAATGGTCGGATTTGTCGGTTTAATTATGACATCCCGTGCGCCGTTGAGAGATAGTCCACAATGGAGTGGAATGCAATTAGCAACATGGCACACAAAAAGGTAGCCTCAATTAGCTAGATGGAGCATTCCAGAGCCTCGGGTTTTGTACCAGGATTTGATGTTTGTGTCATCATCTAATTATGCTTGCCTAGGTCAAGCAATTATGTAACTGAATTGGTGTTCTGAAGAAATGTGGGAAGATTCAATGATATATATAAATGTAGCGCGACTCCTGATGATATGGATAATATGGATAATGTAGTAATCGATTGCTCCATTACCAAGACGGAGGGAAGACATTTTGTTTTGTTGTGTTTCGTTCATATGTTGGAGGTGCAAGGGAAGGTTTGTCAGCACCTTTAGTAAGCCGTCCTCGCTTTCTTTCGTATAGGCGGGTAGGTAGCCTATGGAGTACATAAAATCCATCCGAAAGCCTACTAGGAGTAACGAGCTGACAACTACATGCACATAAATTATGCACACTGTTGACATAACCCATCATTTTCATGTCATGTCATGTCATGATTTCTTCGCATTGTTGTCGTCGTGAAAACTCAAACGCTGATATGATATCACTATCAAAGTTTTTACTTCTATGATCCACTCCAAGTCGGCTCAATTATCTATCCGATCAAAGTCCGACGATATGGTGCTTTCAAATCATTTCACGGCCCTCCTTTCAAGAGACGATGGGTACACCTCGGTGATTGGGACTATATAAAACTTTGAAAATCCTCGAGAAAAGACGAATCCAATCAAGATAAAAAATACTGCAATACTTGTACACCCAAAATCTAAAAGAACCGTTTCATCATGTTACTTTCCGAGAAGATCACATTGCCATGTGGGTTGACTCTGCCAAATCGTCTTTGCAAGGTATGAAACATCCATCAAAATTCTATCACTACTACCTCCATAATGCTAATACAATTTCAAAGGGTGCAATGGCTGAAGCTATGTCAACTGCTCACGTTCCCGATGAATCCTTTTTGAAGGCATATGGCACTTGGGCTGACGGTGGATGGGGAATGGTAATGACAGGTACGAATCAAGAGTGCATGACGACCAACTTCAAGTATACAAATACTAATCTAGATAATAGGAAACATTCAAGTGTCTTCCAAATATCTCGGAAACAATAAAGATGTAGCTAGCACTCCCAAACCCACAGAAGAGACCAAAGCCATGTGGAAATCATGGGCTGCAACCTCCCAACGCTCTGGAACACCAACCATAGTCCAAATATGTCATGCTGGTAGACAATCACCCCTTGGGGCTGGCGATCGCGGCCTCTTTTCAAAAACTGTTGCTCCTTCCGCCGTAGCAATAAATTTTGGAACTAGTTTCTTGGAACGGGCCGCTGCTGCGTTACTGTTCGGCACACCACGTGAACTGACGATTGATGAAATTTCTGGACCGGGCGGTATCATCGATGAGTTTGTATTGGCTGCGAAGCAAAGTTTCGAGGCGGGATTCAAGGGTGTTGAACTCCATGGCGCGTAAGTTTTCCCCTAACATTTTGTTCTCCCTCGGGATTGCTCTTGCTGATTCAATTATAGACACGGCTACTTGCTAGCACAATTCCTGTCTCCTAAGTCCAATCTTCGGACCGATGAGTTCGGCGGTACAGCCAGAAAGAGAGCTGAAGTCGTAGTAAGAATCATCAACGAAGTCAGAAAGCAAACGAGTAAGAAGTTTTGCATCGGTATCAAGGTGAACAGTGTGGATGCTGCTTCCAACGAGTCATTGGAAGATAGTATGGAGCAAATCAGGTGCATAGTTGAAGCCGGAGTCGACTTCATCGAGATTTCTGGAGGAAGCTACGAGAATCCTCGTATGATGGGTGAACCCTCTTCAGCCCCTACAACTTCTGCTCGCGAAAGTTTCTTCCTCGAATTTGCCCAAACAGTACGCAAACAATTTCCTTCTGTCCTCCTGATGGTCACTGGAGGTTTCCGCACAAGAGTCGGTATGGAGGAGGCTTTGAAATCGGGAGGATGTGATCTCATTGGCATTGCCCGACCCGCGGCCGTTATTCCCAAATTGCCAAACGAGATTATCCTCAATAAGGACGTACCTGATGAGGAAGCAAACATCACTCTTAAGCCACTCTCCCCGCCATTTTTGATTCGCCACTTCCCTGTTAAACAGGTCGGAGCTGGTTTCCAAAGCATGTATTATTCGTCACAGATTCAGAGAATGGCGAAGGGCTTGTTGCCTGTCAACACTAAGGCATAGATCACTGTTGGGTACAGACAGAGGAGTTATAGGTAGATGATTTATGGGTAGAGGAGTTTTACGCGGATGGGTTTGGATAGAGATATAGATTTAAATATAGAATATGTACATATATACAAAGAATCTTCCCTTTCAGGTCCCCCACCTCAACACGTCTATTTCACACTACCCAAATGCTCCTCATCGTCCAAACTAAACACAGCTTCCCGCAATGCTACTGGTGGTATTCTTACTGTACGCACTCAACGCACTTCCTCCACACATAAGTCCCTTCATAAACGCAGCGGCCACAGTATTTGCGCCTGCAGGACTAGTATGCGTGTGATCGACTGGATAATACGCATCGACCGTGTTGGCACCAAGCGACTTGTAAATATTCGCAACGTACGTACCGTGGTCGACAAAGGAGGCCAGCGAGCCAAGAGAAGAGACGACGGATTTCCCATATCCGGTGAAGCGGGGGGAGGTGTAGGACCAGGTGCCGGTTTCCCATAAGTTGTTGGGGGTGGGCGAGGCGACGATCAAGTGTGCGCCTTTGGCGGTTATGAGACGTCTGGAAGGAGTGTTAGTTGAGTTGGTGATTTTCATTCATGGGGTAAGGCCTGCGGAAACGGAGAATTGGAAGATGCCGAGGGGAGAGAAACATACCCTGCTTGTAAGAGGTAGTATACATATGTATACACGGTCTCCCCTGTAACGGGAGAAATGCACGTCTCGGTACCGCCTCCATAGCAATCGGTACGGAGGTTATCAGTTGTGGTCAAAGAGCCTCCATCGTTGTGGCCAAACTCGCTGATAATTGAATTAGCACATGTTTATCAATAAAAAAAGAGGGAATCATTGAAGACATACAAAAGGACATAATCGCCGGCAACAACCAAATCGGCCAATGCAGCAAATTTTCCTTCATTCCAATATGAGCGGGCGGATCTTCCGGCAACGGCTTTGTTCACGACGTTGATACCGGTGAAACTGTATTTAAGGTATTCACCGAATCCTATACACAATATATGTTAGACAAATTTCCCACACTCCTATGACGTCTAGGATGAAAAACAAAAGCACAAACCTTGAGTACTAGTTCCACCGCCACCAAGCGCCATGGTGGAATCACCAGCCAAATACAAAGTTGGCACTGCGCATACCTGAGCCGCGAGCAAGGAAAGCAGAGCTTTAACGGAAGTCTTCATTATGAATGATTTGAGATGGTATGAGATTGATGCCAAGAATTGCTGCAAAATTGACAGATGCTGTTCGAGCCAAGCTTTTTGATTTTCGAGCCGATCTTCTTCTCTTTATATAGTTTTCCTAACCTTCGACCCATCATGCGGAAACATAAAAGTAATGGTCTTTATCTACCTCCATGTTCAATTTCTCCATCTGGCCCCCTCAATACGAGCGAGATTCTCGGCGCCGAGTTCCCCTTCCCCTTCAATCACATTTACTTTCTGATAGCCACCGAAATCCGCATACACTTCCACTTACAAATCCGCATCTGGACGCCCTCCAATTCCAGGCGCCAAAACAATCCCAAAAATTTCCCATGTTCCTCGTACCATCTCCACCCGAGCAACCCACCTTAACAATATATTCATCTAAGCAAAACGCCAAGACGGAAACTTCATCGTGCATGTTAAGCTCATTCTTCGTCCGAAAAATGAAAAATATAACCACCAGTCGCAAACTTCGCACTCGGTAGATCTTCGCTCATGTTGCAGATTCGGTATACCCCAGATTTTTGGCGCGGGTCCCCTCATTTGACAACTATAACTATCTGTGCCTGAACGTGAAAATGTGTGCAGGAGAATTCGGCAGCAAGTGAGAGATCCACCAATGAGATTTATCCGTTTTAATTAAGTGCCGGCTGAATTGGTCTTGGCGAAGGCTTAATGATCACGAGATTGGGAGATCGTCGGCTTTTATGGTTGCAAGACTTGGGTTATGGCGATTTAATAGAAGCGATGTTGTGAGTGCAAATGGAGATTATTTGTGCGCTTGCGTGTGGAAACTATGCTTGGCGGAATTTTTGTTGAAAATGAGGGTGTGGATTTGGAATTTGTTTGATAGTTGAGGAATGTTATGATTGAGATGCTTGCGTACCACTTTGGTGCATGTGTGTTATCTCGTAAAAACTTTACTTGCACTGCACTGCCGAAAAATCAGATGAATAAATCGGGTGCGACAGATATTTGGTGAGAGATCAAGCTGGTTATAGCTTTTGATCTCCTCACCTGACAACAGGCTCAAACCAAAGTTTTGAAACGACTGTGCAACATGGAGTGTTGTAGCCTCTGAACCTTTACATCTGCGATTTGGAGCTTCAAAAATCAACAAAAGTTGATTTCTATCACATCAAGAAACATACACTCAATTGAGCATCGCGCGTTTGATGGAGAAGAATAATTGAGTGCATAACCACATCAAAGAATTTATGTATCTTTGTGAAGCCATCCACATGTTACTTCCACATCGCAAGACCAACGTTGAAGAGGTTCTATTTCGTTGAAATCAACATTCCAGTCGTCATCGTAATAAAAAACAAGGCGTGCTTTGGAGAGATTGGGTTGAGCCCTAGAGTCTTTCGAATTATTGATGAAATGATTGACAAGGTATGTTGCTGGTAAACTGGAAATTTTCCCCTGGAAAGGATCCTGAATGAGTTTTTGAGTCACAACAGTCCTTTTCCTGTGGCTGAGATCGCGATCCAAGAGTTAATCTCCGTCATGATCTACTTATTAATCGATGTTCTGGTCGCCGCATTTCGGTACCGGTATCTTCACATATGCCTTTTGCAGAAAGCAATCAAGGTGATTCCAAAGACACCAATGTCGGAAGATTTCTCAAACAGAGAGTTGTATCACATCGATGTCCACTTCAACGTTGACCGTGTTATCGATGTACACGTATTGAACTGAGTGCGGGCGGTGGCAACAATATTTTTCCTTGGGAAAGAGAACTGACTGCCTTGACCCAAACTTTGGTCTCCGATATTCACTTTTGAACATCAATGTCACTTTCTCGCGTCATTGTATTTCAATACTGATCTCGCCTAATTCTCAAATATAATCGAAGAGATCGCACATCCTCTCGTCAATTGGTGGTATGACAACACGACACTCTAGCTTAACGGTTAGATACGACAACTCGAGGTGCGCGCGGTATCTTTGTGGGGAGCATTCGATCCCTTCGGAGTCATTGATACCGCGAAATAGATCAACAAAGATGTAGGACCCCAAATTGGGGCCTGAACTTTTGCTATTTTGAATCCTTTTATTCTTTCCATCTTAGGTCTATTAGATCACCTCGTCTTTTGACCTTATTTTAGAGAGAGGATTTGGGCGACTAAAGAGAATTGATGTATGAAATTGAAAAGAGATGCCAGGAAGAGAATTGGTGTGATCTGTTCAAAGTCTGGTGATATTGAATTTGCTCCACTAAAAGCTCACTGAAAATTGCTTTTGGCATGACTATTCGAAGAGACACAGGATGGTGAAGTGTGAGAGTCTGAATTGAAACAGGACAAGGGAGTTGCTACAAAGCTGTCTTTACCCAATGATACCTCCTGGAACTTCAGAGCCAATTTTGAAATCATGACCGTGGTGGGAAGAGAAAAATCGAGATTGCCTTTTGGTTTTGAGTGAAGCAGCTTGAATAATGTACCAGGTATGCAACTGATAATAACAATGACCACTTGATTGGAAAGGACTGTCCAGGAACATGCTTATCTGACTCAATTGTATGCTTCAGGGCTTTCATGTCATCGCCTCTAATCTTACATTATAGCTAATTCAACTTCCCTGATCCATTTTAATCCAAAGATCCGGTATTGAAACACGAGAGCGAGTTCCAGAAGCCCTAGGAATTTATAGAGAATAGATTTCGTAGTGGATGATTGTTGTCAAGGCGACAAACGATCCGGAGCAGAATAAAAATGATTGATGCTTTAAAGTGATGTTCTGTAGGCTTGTGTAGATATGGAAATGAATTTCTCCTGTTGGATTAAATTTGCGTGCAAATTCTTGATCTGAAGGTGTAGTAAGTTAAACAAGATCTACATACTTTGTGTAGCTTAGTCATCATAAATATAAATAACTTTATACTTTATTTTAAGACTTGATCTGGTTTGTGATACCCCAACCTCTTGAACGTCCGTCTCTTCTTCTAAGTTTTATCGATTCATAGTATGATATTGAACTGAATGATATCTTTTAGGATATTTTCAATTAACGTTTTAAGACTTTGCGCATTCCGTTTCTTCGTGTTCGACTGCGCTCTCCTCATACGTTTGCAGATAGATATCCGCAAACGAACAGAGATACCGATGATGAAGAACCTTCCATCTTTGCTTTAACGGTCCCATCGAGGGATGTTGAGCTTCCGAAGTCAAATTAAGCCTCCATGAAGGATGGTCTCATTACGCGCGCATTTCCAGCTTAAGATGGAAGGCCCACTTGGATGTTGGTTGACATCAAGCTCTTGCTCTCCTAATGTTACCTAGGTTACAACTCCATCTTTCCTTTCAGGATTCTTATTTGATTTAAACTTCCGGTTGATAACACTCAATTGTCAAAACTGTTGCATTGCTTGCATATGTGTATATCCTTGGAGATGAGTATCTATAAACATTCAATAGAGACCTCCGTCGCGGAGCACATCCCAATCACGCGGAGTATGCGTCGAATCATCGCATCTAGATACATTCAGTCTATCAATATATGCTCGCACAGCATCTTGGATGGATCATCTTTACCAAAGTTGACGACCTTTTCGCTTTTTCGCAATTTACCTCTTGAACTCCGCGCTCAGATCTGGACGTTTGCTTTTCAGGAGCCTCATACAGTAGAGCTCGAGCTTTTGACCTCCGTGAATACAGCTTCCGGTCCGCAGCAGCGATCATCGTCATGGAGCTTTCGCAACACAACTCCACACCCTCTTCTTTCAACTTGTATCGAATCCAGGCAAGAGGTTTTGAAGCGGTACCGGTCTTCTGAACATTCGAGCCACGACTCACTTCCCATCAACTTTGTCATCAATTCATTGTTTCTCAAGGACCTCAACTTTGGTTCTGTCCAAGGTTATTGGCTGCGGAATGTGAATTATGTCAAGAGTGGCGATTGTAGAGTGCTTCTACCGAGCATCTTTGAGTCTGTAGAAAGTTTAGTGATTTCTCGAACATCCATCTCAAACGCAGAATGCGAGGCAGAAAACATCATTCGTCATTGTTTCCCGAATCTTTGTCTACTCATCGTTACCGTCAATGTTTGTGTCGGGTACGAACTCTCTTCGGACCGCACTTCCCAATTACTTTTACATCCAGAAGACGATCACCATATCTCGCTGTTAAGCTTTGCGCCGACGACTTGTCCTTGGGACGCGATATATGCATCGAGGATCAAATTAAATATGCAAAGACGATTTGCGAGACAGGAAAGGATACACAGAGATTATGTTGCGCCCGTTATAAAGGTCGTGAGCGCCTGTTAACGCTACGGCGGAATATGACGGTATTTTATTTGGCTGTTTCAAATACGAAAGTAAGATTTTATTACGTTCTGCGAAATGGTTCTCCGAAAAGAACAAAATAAGTCACGCAAGAACCTTTTACGAATTAAATTGAACTGATTGGCATAGCCATGACAGTGGACCAGATGGAATCACTCTCCATATACCCGGCGGCACTACAGTGAAAATACTCTGGCAATTGTGACGTGACACAAGCCCTGTCACTCTGTTCGGGAGCTATGAACTGGTCATGTCTCGTAAAAAGAGGATTCAACTCACAAGGATTGTGCATTAGCTACCTTATCTGGATCTTATCCATAACACAACCAAACTCCCGGAAAACTCTACGCTTCCTGATAGGAGCATCATGTGCAGAGCAGGAAAAGTGATTGCTTTGCAGCAAAACCTTGCTGCAGAATGGGTTCGGGAATACCCTCAACCTAGGCTCGCAGAGGCAGCTGGCTGTAACCTAACTTATCACTGCGCCTTCAAATTTTGCATGGGATCATCCAAGCCAAGTTTGGCTGCCTTCAATCGTTATCACTTCGACCAAAAATCAATAGTGCACAAACCACAATAAATCCTTTCAAATTCCGTTGTAATGTCCCCTCAAATGACCATTCAAGTGCTGTGGTCTCGGTTCATGTTTCTAGTTTTTCAATTATTTCTTAACGTTTGGTTAAGAGTCTCGAACTATCAGGTATTCGACCCAAGCGGTTTTGTTGGTACGAGCGTCTGTACTATGATTGGTTGATACCCACTGGATCTTGCCGCCGTGGAAACTACCCTGCAGTTCACAACCCCGCAGAGCCTTTGCACTTGGGCAAGAATACCGGTACTTTTTCCCATTTTTTTGTACTCGGCATCCTTGATTTGGCTAAAATTAACGTTATCGCAACTGCTGTTACCCGAAATCTCTAGTTAGTTCTCGCCATCCACAAAAGCTAAGCCTTACCTCTCTGTCTACATAACGCTTCTTTTCGTACAGAAGATAGCCTTGAACACAACATCTTTGTTCAACATGGTGGCTAGTGAAAGTTATCGTGCCCAGCTAGCAATTCAACAACGAGTTCCTCTTCTTTCGGGGATCTACAGTCCTCCTCCGACTCATGAACACGGGCCTGACACTGCAAAACGCTACAGGGCTTTAGAAATTGAGACAGAATTTATTATAAGCCAAGCCAAGACACCTCATATCCCTTCAGACTCAGATAATCCACCTCGGCCGCCACCTCGGCCGCCACAGCATCATCGAGGAACCAGTACAAGTCGCCTTGGCATTTTCAATAAAGTTTTCTCTACAAGTCCTCCTGCTTCTCCAAGATTTGAAACTACTTCTATCACTGTCCTCTTATTACCTCAAGCAGGCACACGACCCATCCTTCTCAAACTTCGTACAATAGATATTCGTGGTGAAGGACACAAAGATAACCATCTCTCGCATATCCCTGATATGCGTTCATTTTGGGGCGATGGAGATGCCTGGCACGCTCGTATACAGAAATATTCTTGCCTGGATAGGATCAAAGATTCAACAGATCATGCTTTGATTGGCAGATACATGTTACTATATACGCCTGAAGGAAACGGATTACCTTTAAACCAAAGATGGAGCGCAGGTGTTAGTGGAGATGCCTGTATTGCAAAGATGTGTAAGAATATATGGGGGAGAGGAGGAGTGGCTGCGTATGAGGATATTGATAGGGAGTTCCTGGATAGTAGACTATACAGGAAGATGCTGATGGAATTGTTTGATAGTCCTTTGAAGGACTCGAAAGAGGGTGCTACAGGAGAGGATGAGGATGTTGCTGATAAGAAGACTTTGTAAGGTGCTGGCGCTTCTAGGTTCTCCTTTGTCGTTCTATTATGGTTCACTTAAGAATTTAATCGCTGGATATCTCCACAGCACTACTGGGGTAATTTTGGAGTTCACGGAGTTCCATCCATTTGCAGGATATGCTGGCGTTTTTGAGTTTCGATAGTGAAACACGTATACAAAATCGAGAAATGAGAGAATCATTTTAGATCTGATATAGTGGCAATGCGAATGTATGAACGTGATGTTGGTGTTTATCTGAACGACCGGCTGCAGTACGTACTTCGGCTACACAAAGCTTAGACTTGGCGTGTCCACATGCTAATCGACCCTGAAGCTAGCTTGCGGATGAGCTCCCGACATGCCTCTCCTTCACATGCCGGAAGCACAGATAGTAGCACCTGCTGATCATTCAAGTGCTCCAAATTAATATCAATACTATTAGCTAGCTATGGGCAAATCATGTTTTTCTCATTGAAATTTCCAACAGGAAACAACTATCAACCCCGTACATTCCATACCATGTCACAACTCAATTATCTGTGTTCTTAACCAACTCCACAATCCTATCCGCCAACAATTGGACATCTCCCGGCCACCTGCCACTGATGTAATTATACTTCTCATCCTCCACCACAAACCTATCATCTCATTAGTCTCTCTATCCCATAATGCAGAAGGAAAAACAAAATAGAATTCATAAAAACGAAACTCACGGCTGCAACCCAAGATAATGTTTCCACTGCTTTTCCGGATCATCCAACCTCTTCCTAACACTCGTCTCCACATTCTCACTGCCCGCTCCATAAGTTTTGTAATAATCTCCCAACGCCCATCTCGTACTCCAATAAGCCGCTCCCTCAAACACTCCCGGAAGAGCCGTCGTATCACAATCATGAATGATAGATCTATTCCCCACCGTCAAAGTTTCACTCAAAACCATAACACCGTGACAAACCGCGCCTACATGTTTCTTTCCCGGCTTCTCAACACCTTTCCAGTATGAAATCAACTGCTGATGCATAATCTCCGAATCAATCAATTGACGCACGCCTTTCTCGTGACCGCCGGGCAAAAACACTACATCATAGGAGTCGAGAGAAAAGGAATCGGAAGACCAGGATAGAGGACTTGTGAATTTCTTCGTCTGGGACATGTGCTTGTAGGCATTGACGGCGTCTTGAGTGGCGCCGAGTAGCTTCTGAGTGATTCCCTCGAGCATTTTGCGATCGCAGGCTGGGAGGGCACCGTTTTCGGTGGCGAAGTGCACGGTAAATCCGGCTTTGGTGAATGTGGTGTATGGAATTGCGGTTTCTGAGGAGAGTTTAGTGAAAGTGTTATCAATAGTGTAGTTTGACAAGAGATCGAGATTATTGCTTAAGATGTTTGGAGTTTCGTGGAAGAGGGTTATATTACCTGTTGGATCATGGCCGTAATCCGACATGGGAATCAACACTTTTATACCAGACATCTTTGCTGAATGCTATTTTGTGAAATTTAGTTATGGTGGATAAAGGTAATGTTATGATGATAAAGTTTCTTCTAAATCGAAAGGACTTTCTTGTGTATTAATGTTGTCAAGACTCTACTTCTCAAGACCTGATCACAGTAAGCCAACAAATTGGTTAGAACTCCTTTTCTAGCTGTGCCTCACAATAATTTAGAACCGACTTTTGTTCAGAGATTCAACTTCGAGACCGAGGTTTAATTAGAACGTAGTGGTTTTGATCAATTCAAATCAATAAGAGAAAAAGTAAAAATGTCTACCTACACACACATCAAGATATCCATAGCTGGTATGACGTGAGGGCTTTTGGTGAATGAAGGGGTCGATGACGAATGAACCGAGGGGTTGCAGGGTTGGTTGAGTGGGTATCCGTAAATCAAATGCTTACTCCAATTGTTGCCCCAAGTCGAGGCCAAGGATTACTCCCTTAATCGATAATTTACTTCCAGGTCTTTAATTCAATTTACAAGTCTTGTTTTTATTTCGAGGATGTGGCGGTTGGGTTTGTGTCTTGTGAAGTCTCATCTGGCTCTTCCTCATATGCCGCTCAAAAGAATACTTGTGTCGAGAGTGACGAGGAAAAGAAGCTTAATTAAATGCAAACCAGGTTCTGTAGAGATTAAAGGTAAAGAATCTATTGGATATTGGTAAGGGGAAGGATGTCTTCAATGATTCAAATCATCATATTCAAAATATACAGTCTTGATGAACTTCCAGAGCTCTTATGACTACAAGTACACACGATCACCATACAATCCATTCCTCCTGAGGCCCTTCATCTCCATTGTTCCGACTAGGACCTTGTCTAAATTTGATCAATGCCTTTCGTCGTCCAAGGGACGTTATTTCCGTTACTACGATCCGAGATGACTCCACCACTTCCTCGGCTCTCGAAATATTCTCTAGACCCTTCTCTTCCTTATCTATAGTCCACCGACCAATACTACTCGCCAAGTCACTATCCCAACCACCTTCTCGTTTGAAAGAGCTGACGAGAAGAGCGTGTGCTCTCCTGCGCAGTGAAGGATCACGACATTTGCATGCCACACATAGCAGCGGTGGTATTATTGCAGTGTCGAAAGAGAACACCCGTCCGTTTTCTAGCCTTGAATCGCCGTACGATTTGAGAAGAGATTCGGCTAGTGAAGTCATTAGTTCAAACTCATCCATGTAACAATCGTAGTTCAATTCAGTCTCGAACTGTGCTGTTTCGAGAATTAGTTTGTTGGCGACATAATGAATTTTGAGCGAAATCGATGCTCGTAGATCAGTCGTATTCATTGTTTGACCTGCTGCATGTGCAAAGTTGTTGAAGACTCTGGACCACTGCTCAAGCTGCATAATACGATCTCTCCTTTCTTCGACCATAGCATTCAAGTCACTTGAGCGTAGATTTTCGTCATTATTTGAAATCTCCGGGCTATAATGCTGTGTTGCATTCCGATGGTATACCAAAATTGCATGGGTCTGGTTTTGGAGATGATGTTTTGCTTCATTCAGCGATGAGATGGGATCTGGTATGCTGGTCTGAGCTGTAAAATCAAATTTCGTGGACCCGCTCGTCATTTCCCATTGAACAAAGTTAGCTGGTAGTATTTTGATCGCCTGGGTATTTAAAGCTCCGAATAAAGGTACTATTTCTGAGCGGATGAATTCTCGATTTACGCTTGACTCTGAATGTGCGAGGGAATCTTGTCCATTTATCTCCATCCAATCGCTTAAAATCTTTAAGCCACTGTTTAGATGAGCAAATGCAGCTTGGTAATTTCCTTGCATTGCTTCGAAGCAAATGAACAAAAGACAAGATATCAGAATTACTTCTGAGGATTGTCGGCGACTTCCATAAGAGGGATGACCCGTCAAGTAACGTATAGCTTTAATATTTTGGAGCAGAGCAAATCGTTGTTTCGGATCAGCAATCGCTCCCGCTTCCAGTAATTTTATATCGCCAAACTTGAAGGACTCGTTGAGGGCTCCCAATGCAATGACTGCATGGCGAATGGGCGGATCCGAGTGACACCTCTGCAAAATGAGACTGGCCCAGAATTTAGATTCAAAACTACCCGCCAATTCTGGCGCTGTCTTGGCGATGAAAAAATTGAAGCTTCTTCGCTCTTCTTCATCCCATTCAATGACCGGAGAAGGCATTTCGACTATGCTTGGGGTAGAAGTCATGATGGGGCTATCAGTTTGGCCTTTATTTGATGAGGAAGCCTCACTGCCCCTTCGTGACGGTGGGGCACTCGACATCTCTGGATGATCAGGATCATAGCCATCGCATTTACGTCCAGTCTTCGTGCATCGAAGGCACCCCGGTCTCTCTTCTCCGCATTTGACACGGCGAATTCTAAATCCCCATTAGCGACCCAACTTTGAATCTTCTCTTGTGTGCTGATCACACAGAAAAGACAAATTGAAGTAGAATAACCAACCGACAAGTAAGACAGCCAGTTTTGGATTTTGGTCTCCAAGCTTTCTTTCTCGCAATTGTAGCCATTGTCTATACAGTCTATTTCCTTTCGGTATATGAAGTTGCACGCTTCGTACTGATTGTGGATCTGCTGCTCGTTCCATCCAAGACATCATGCCAGGTACCCATAGCATTTCTTATATCTCGGGGGAGCCGTTGACCCTTGAGCCAACTCCCAGATTCAGCAACTGTGCCATAATAACGTGACTCTGACGAGGGATTCGTATCTAGCGATGAATGGCCACTTCCTTTGATTACAAAAATGGCAATTATAGAATTCAGCCTCGCTCCTTGAATGTAGAATGCGCTTATATTAGTGACTAACGCAAAAGCCGAATTGCGTTGTGCTCATTGGCCTCTACACGATGTGTGACCACATTTAAACTCAGCCTCGCGATACTGCACGACGGAAATAAGGCTGCTTTGGTCGCGCGTCCCTGCAGCGGCTGCAACCCTACCGCTACATCGCGATTCTGAGCATCATTTGCATCCACATGAGCGCAGAAACTATCCTTACGTACATAAATGTTTGGTCTGGATTACAGAATCCCTTACGTCCGTAAAGTAGAACTCTCTATGTAACTCTTCCAGATTGTTGATCGACGAATGAAAACGACTAAAATGAAGTTTCTGAATAGGCTAGCGGTGTAGGAGCTTTGGATTGAACCCTTGGCATGACATTGCAAGGGCTATACCGTGTTACATCGATAGCCAGAAGACAGTATCTAGATTTCGCATCCCTCAAACATCTGCCGGTTGTAAAATGGATAGGGACGTAAATTAGTCCGTGGTCCGAATCCGATGTTTCAGCTCGAGAACGGTGTTGTCAGCAGTGACGAATTATCAATTGCGAAGTCATCAAAATTACCGATTGACAACTTCAAAACATTGTCGCGCATAGGGACGCCGTACAGGTACTTCTTCAAGCTTTGCTGACTCTTCAGCCTTGGGATACCGATTAATGATTCGATGGTTCTGCCATCCTTCAAACTGTGAATGAGGTATCTACCGGTAGCTATTGGTAAGCTGCGCTTGAAGAAAATATCCGAAGAAATGTGAAGATTTAAAGCCTTGTCATATAACCTTAGAGTTGCATTCGCTTTTCGGGACCTATAGAATGACAAGCGGAAGGTGCAGAAGGAGGATTGCGCTACCCCCGCGAAAAGCCAATACAGGGGGATAGGAGTGGTGTGCCATGCATTACTTTAGGGCGTTAGACAGAGGATGACGGAAAAGGCTGAGGGTCTTATTTGGGTGACATACATAGTAGGTCTAAATGTCGCCTAAAACGCTCTTGCACCGCGAGAGACAGATCAGACGGCATATCGATTATAACTGGCCAGGCTTACGATGCAGTCCACGTAGGATGAAGGATGAGGAAGGCTGGTGTGGCAGTGGCGGTGGCGACTTATGTAAATTATGAACATGGTGAAGATATTCACACTATCGTTTTATAAGATGAGATGAATCCGTCACGAAGTGATGAGGGTTTGATGGTTTGCAATATGCATATCAACCAAATTCGTTCTGACTTAGTCAGGAACACATCTAATCCACAAGGTTGAAGGATCACCAGTTGTGGAGGCAATATTGAAGTTGCTCTTAGCTGTAGTTACTGAGGAAGGAAACAGGAATGAATCAAGGGAGAAAATGTGGCGCTGATAATGTGATATGTTGTGCAAGATTGGAATGTACGCGAGATGCGATTCTCAAACTGGGAACTGTTCCCCGGTGAGCCCGTGGTAAAATAAAATCAACTAAAGAAAAGAGTTTATAAGGCAGCTCACCGGTAGGTAGGTAGGCGTTAGTCTAGTGGGGGTGGCTGAAATGCCAGTAGCACAACTTAGTGTGGCAGAACTTATCTCACGTGCAGCAGATTACGGTCATTGACAAGTGACATGATAGCAAAATCGCGACGCGAAAAAAGTTGAACTACGATTAATCAGGTAGCGGCAGCAAAGCTTTGAGAGTTCTCTTCATACCCTAGCAACGCTCTCTTACATACCCAGCATTACGGCTATTCGGTGATTCGGGCGTCTTCTTAATTTGTATCATAAACAGAGTCTCTTGCAAAAATGTCGTTCGGTGGCCAGACTCCAACCATTATTGTGCTGAAAGAGGGTTAGTAACCCAGATATTGGTTTGACCACATAGTGTACTGACAGAAGTGTATAATATAGGCACAGATTCTTCTCAGGGAAAAGGACAAATCATTAGCAATATTAATGCTTGTTTAGCTGTTCAAAACACCATAAGAAGTACTTTGGGCCCATATGGTGGGGATTTATTACTTGTGGATGAGAATGGACGACAAACTATCACTAATGATGGTGCTACTGTTATGAAGGTAAGCTTCTCGGCAGAAAGCTCTGTGAGTTCGGTATAGCTAGAACTCATAAACTGACTTCTGGGCGCAGTTACTCGACGTTGTTCACCCCGCAGCACGAATTCTTACCGATATCTCTCGATCACAAGATGCCGAAGTAGGAGATGGAACAACATCCGTCGTTGTTTTGGCAGGTGAAATTTTGAAGGAAATAAAAGACCATGTCGAACAAGGAGTCAGCTCGCAGACAATTATTAAGGGGTTACGAAGAGCTTCTACGATGGCCGTCAACAAAATAAAGGAGATCGCTGTTAATACAAGTGAGGGTAACCAGAGGGAAACTCTCATTAAATTGGCCGGTACTGCTATGAGCAGTAAGCTGATTAAGAGAAATACCGGATTCTTCACAAAGAGTATGGCTCCAAGGGTTTTAGTAAGACATAGCTAACAGCATATAGTGGTCGTTGATGCGGTTATGACATTAGATCAGGACGATTTGAACGAGAAACTCATTGGCATGAAGAAGATTCCGGGTGGATCCCTTACAGACTCACTGTTCGTCAACGGTGTTGCATTCAAAAAGACCTTTTCATACGCTGGATTCGAACAACAACCAAAATCTTTCAAAAACCCCAAGATTGTGTGCTTGAACGTTGAACTTGAGCTCAAGTCTGAGAAAGACAATGCGGAAGTTCGTGTCGAGCAAGTTTCGGAATACCAGGCTATTGTCGACGCTGAATGGCAAATTATTTACAACAAGATGGAAGCTTTATACAAGACTGGCGCAAAGATTGTCCTTTCCAAGCTACCAATCGGTGATCTTGCTACTCAATATTTCGCGGATAGAGATATTTTCTGTGCCGGCCGTGTAGGATCTGATGACCTTGAACGCATTATTCAAGCTACAGGAGGATCCATTCAATCTACTTGTTCCGATATTCAGCCAGAGCACCTCGGAACCTGCGGTTCGTTCGAAGAGCGTCAAATTGGTGGAGAACGTTTCAACTTCTTCGAAGATTGCCCAGCTGCCAAAACCTGCACATTAGTCCTCCGTGGAGGTGCTGAGCAATTCATTGCCGAAGTCGAGCGTTCCCTCCACGATGCTATCATGATCGTCAAGCGCGCCATCAAGAACACCACAATTGTTGCTGGAGGTGGAGCTTGTGAAATGGAAGTATCAGCCTATCTCCATCACTACGCCGATAACAATATCCGCAACAAGCAACAGGCAATCATCAAATCCTTCGCTAAAGCCCTCGAGGTCATTCCTCGTCAACTTTGCGACAACGCCGGTTTCGATGCTACAGATATTCTTAACAAGCTCCGCGTGGAACACAGAAAAGGAAACGTATGGGCTGGTGTTGATTTCATTGGTGAAGGTATTAGAGATAATATGGAGGCTTTCGTCTGGGAACCAGCGTTGGTCAAGGTTAATGCCATTCAAGCAGCAACTGAAGCTAGTTGTTTGATTTTGAGCGTGGACGAGACCATTAAGAATGAAGAGAGTCAACAACCACAAGCTCCACAAAGAGGCCTACCTCCGGGAGCAGCCCAGAGAGCATTGAGAGGTAGAGGAAGAGGCATGCCAAGAAGATAAACGACAAATGGTAGAGAGGGATCATGATTCATGAATGATGCAGGGGAAATTAAGGACAAGCAGAATTCGATGTATAGATGACTATTCTATGATATGATATAAAAGTGCTAGATGTATGACAAGTACATACTTGCACTCTAGAATTCAAAAGTTCACCCCCTCGCTTATGTCTGAGTTTATGAATTTAGTGATGAAACTTACTCCAGTGTTTCTGTGATTGGTCAGTGGTATACAGTTTTTCTGTGATTTATGATATTATTGTGTCTGCTATAATCTATGTCTACTCGAATATGCATCTCTTGCGTAAACACATTTTACGCTGATTCATGTTAGGATTGGATGCACAGGATGTTTTCCTGAACATCAAGACATAGCCTGCAAAGTATGTCGTAGATTATCGCTGATGTACCCCCGACCTAACAATCCAACAGTCCAACTGGAGACCGCTAGTCCTAATTATGGTCCTTGGCATACCACTCTCTGCATTTGTCACCAGCCGGTGGCAGGCCGTATGTATCTCGAAACCCGGTTTCGACTCCATCTATATAATGACTATTCATCATTCTCGTATTAAATACTATATCCAAAGTCGTCGATGACCCTCTATCTGACGCGCTCACCCCTCATTCCCATCCATTACCCCCCTGGAAATCATTTCCTGCGCCAATCTCGCCGTAGCCATAACATCATCATGAGATTTATGTCTTCCAGTTCCCATTGAATCATTCATCGTCTCGTCGGTATTTATATCATCCCCGGTATTATTATCCACTGTTCCTATATCTCCGATGTGTTCTACTTCTACTTCATCTTGATCCACAAGCATGTCATTAATATCTCCATCCACGCCTGTGCCCCCATCCCCAACACCTCCATCTACATCTACATCCCTGTTTTCCAACATCGCCTGAAAAGAATCCGTATCATGTTCATGATGCGCGTCAAAATGCGGATGCGGAGAATGTGATGTATGTGTGTAATCCATGATTTGAGGATCTATTTGCAGGTAATCTGTTGCAGAATGTCTATGCGATGGGGCATGAGATTGGGAGTGAGCTTGAGGTTGAGCTTGAGCTCGAGCCTGAGATTGTGTACGAGTTTCTGCGTGATGAAGTTGCATTTGGGAAATAGGTGGTTGATGTTGCTTGAGGTGAATAATGGGATTACTGTGAGGATGGGGAGAATGGGATGGTAGTCTGCGGTTAAGGACTTGTGGTGATACGGATGTACTGGTGTGGTCATGGTGGTGATGCATTTGCTGGAAATCATGCTGCAAATGGGAAGGTTGTGGTTGCTGATCATGGTGCTGCTGGTGATGATGAAGATCTCGACGGTGGTTGAGTTGTTGTTGCTCGGGTAAAGATAGTATGTTTGCATCTGTTACATCTTGACTTTTAGGAGTAGATTGACGGGCTAGCTGAGCTTGGTAATCTGGTTTAACAACTGGTGCCTTGCCCAATTCTTTGCATTCTCCACAGTTCTTAATTACTAGACTAACCGTCTCCTTGATTCTAATCCAGTGATATTTCTCGGCGATGATGGCTGTGGTTTTGTTGATTCCACCATGTTGTAGTACATGTATACCCCTCGCAATCTCGTATTGTTTTTGCGGGTCACTGATGACTTCCTTCCCTTTCAACATGAGCTTATCCTCGTCCGGTAGTAGTTTGTAATGCGTGGCCGCGCTACGAAGTCTGCTTTTTTCCGCGCGATCAGCACCCAATGGATATTCTTTATGTTTCAAGTAGAATTTGATTTTATCGAAGCGTTCTTCACTCACGAAGTCGGAGCCATCAGGCCCTAAATCCCGCCCATATATAATAGCATCAATGAATTGCCCTGGATAGCTCTTGAGATTTCCTGCACCCTTGACACGCCCAATACGCTTGAACCCTAATGCATCCCAAATGCGACAAGAAGCTACGTTTGTCTCATATACGAGATTGAAAACCGAGTATGTGTAGCCGAGAAGTGGAGCCCAGTGGAGGTAGCTTTCGCCAAGTAGACGCCCGACACCTCTGCCTCGTGCAGCGTCCGTAACAAGAAATCCGGCGTTGCAGATGTGGGAGCTACGTCCTGGATAGTTGGGCTTGATATAATAACTACCTAGACATTCTGTTGCCCAATTCTTGCCTTCGACTACTTCATCCGCGGACTCGATGTTACCAAGAAGCATTACTGCACCGAAGTTTTGAAACCAATAAGATGCAAACTTCTCTGGTGGCATAGTATCAAGCATAGGATATGTGTCACCTAATTCGACTTCCTTTTTGAATTGGTCACTGAGATATGCGAGAAGCGAGGAAGGAACCCTGTTTTGTGACGCGAACGGCACTATTGTAGCGACTGTCACTCGGTCACGTAGAGTGACCTGTCGAGGAAAAACATCGAGGGGTAGTGCGGGGTTTGTATCGTGAGGATCTGGAAAAGGTGCGGACCCTGAAGTTCGGTAGATTGTGGGAGCGCTGGGATCATCGAGCATGGCAGGCATTTTGAAAGCTAGTCGGTGACGCGAGGATTAAAGGGGTCCAGGGGTAAACACTAATGACATCGTTAGATCAACTACAGCTTCTTAATTCGTCCATCTCAAGACGACGAACCCAAAAATAAGAATACCACACTCGCACGATCACCACTGTGCAATTCTCAGAATTATTCAAAGAGAAATATCAAAAAGAATTCAAAAGGTTTGAAATCTAAGGTTTTGTATTGAACTATTCGTATATTGAGAGTGACGAAATGTGCAACTGTTGTTCTAGAACGACAACTGAAGTTGTCAAGAAGAGGGCGTCGGAGAGGTGGGGGATTACGTAAGCCACGTCACGAATCCACCGATTTGGTAGATCGCCGAGATCGCATGATTTGTGAGAGATTCATCAATACAACAGCCAATTCAGACCAAATTCATTTGAAGAGTGAATCTTCAGGTTTTGATCTTCGAGTTGCTTTACTCTTCAAACTATCCTAATATCAGCTGCCGGAGGTACGCATTGTATAGCTCAACAATTTCATGCCATACAGACTCGCACCGCAAAAGAAATGATTGAGCTAGCATCAGTGCCATGAAAGTGTGATGCGCTCTACGACGGCGATTGGAATGCTTTATAGACCTGTAAAGCGCCTTCCACTGATTGGATGATCCCAAACATCACAGTCAAGAAAAGGACCCAGATTGCCACCCAGAATGTGTACCATTGCACCCGCTTCCTCCTATCAAACCACCATTGTTTGATGGTACCTGGCTCTGCCTCATCGAAAAGTTCTTTCAAAGTAGATAATCTTTCGCCCCAGTACTGGAAGTTCTTGATACGTCTATCTTCCGCCCGGAGACGGCCGCACTGGATCGCTTTTTTATCGAGCCTGTGCGAAGTACTGACTTTCTTGAACCAGCTTCTACAATCCTTATCATTTTGAGGGAATAGAAGCGCTAGGCTGCGAACAGTTTCTTGTATGAAATCCGCTGGGAACATAGTGCTTCTTAGGTTAGCTATCGCCTACACGGTGTTGCAAAGGAACAAGCTCTTAACACACTTATTGCATTGACATTCCAGAAAAGAAGCATGATGAAATATTGCCAATTTTCTGTCATCATCCATCAACCGAAGGTGATCCATCATATTTGAAGTCCATTCTATCTCAATCCCAGCAATGCGCTCAAGGTTTTGAGCATTGAATCCCTTTTCCAACTTCACTTCGTCTTGCCCCGGTGGTGGCTTAAACGATCGGATTAGAAAGTCCGACAGAGAACCGGAGGTCCAAACTAGCTGTTGTCGACCTGTGAACCCATACTTCAATTCGCCAAAATCCATCATCAGAACGAGACGTGCTGCTAGGTCAATAGTTCCATTGGCTAGCTTCTCCCCATCAGTAGTCTGTCTGTGAGTTGGCAATGTAGTCATCAAGACTTGTATGATATCTTCTCGTGATACGCCGCTTTTGAAGTGCTCAAAAGTTTCGATAATATCACGGTGTGTTCTCGCCGAAATATGCCTTCCTCCATCATGCAAAGCCTGATTGCACTGCTCGGTATAATAAGCGAAGTACAGTTCATAATCAAGAACATCACTACGCCCTATTGCTGTACTCACGCCGACACCCGTGAAGAGTTGACTAACAATTGCACATTTGGCTTGGATGCTCAACGAGTCAGGAGTTATTTGAATAGAGGTATTCAAAGGATCTGTATTCGATATTGGAGCCGACATTCTATGGCGGCTATTTCGACTGACAAATGGAGAATGACGGAACACAATTACACGCAATTAGAGATCAAAACTTTCGAACCCTTTCTGATCGAATTGACGATTTTTTATGTGGCTGATCTCACCAAGGGTTTCCTCCGCCCTTTTGATTGGGTAGTTAAATTTGAGGCTGTCGAGGTCTTCACTCGATGTAGCAAGTGCCACGATTCATTACCCCACCTCTGCTTATTTTCAATTTCCTGTAACTAGACTACAGAAAAGAAAGACTGCGTTGTAAGGCTCAATTGTTGTATAATAATTGCTCATTGCTCATTGCTCATTGTATATATATACTTTTGAGTTGTAATTGCGTTGAGCAAAGGAGGCCTGCTACTTACAATATGCTGCCAGCACGTACAACAGTAACTTAGCTTCATATTTGTCATTACATCCGACATGGATGTTTTCGATTGGCGTAAAAGGCTACTCGGACTCCCTTATCCAGACGCAGAAAAGTCTGTCGGTATGTTCTATCGTAAAATGGGTCTTGAAAATTGTTGGGAGGTTGTAGGACCAGCCAGAGCCGAATTTGAGCAGATTGCAAAGGAAATCAAAGATTTTCTCGAAAAGAACTTCGAACCAACCTCTATTCCTGTTCTCTGGACTATGTTTATGATAGGTCGATCAGTGACCACAGCAAGGCCGACCATATTGTTCTGTTCGAAGGAAGCTAACTGTCGGAAAGCGGTACGAAAGGTCATCGAAAAGAGTGGAATATTGAAGAAGTTCCCCTCTGTCAGAGTTGGAGATGCCGATCGGCCACCAGACTTTGATTGCCTCGTCCCCCTAGCTTTGTGTGAGAAATGTGATTTGGTGCCAAACTCGCAAAGCATCACGCCAATTCCAAGCATCACATCGTATCAACTGCCTACACTGCATCCGTCAAATCGGACCTTTCGTATCCTCGAAATACTCCCTGAAAAAAAAGGAACGACGATTCAATGCCTTTTACGGACCACTTTGATCGGTGAACCACGTCAATATATTGTGATATCAGGAAAATTTGCGAATCATAGTAACTTCAACACATCTTTAATCATAAATGGTGAAGTGTGCGAGGTCCCTATAAATGTCGGTTATATCCTGGAGCTTTTCTGGTCCAAAGCTTCTGTGTTGAGCATCTGGATTGACCAACTCTGCGTCGACCACCACAATATTGAAGAACGACAAGACCAACTTGAACTTTTGCCACAAATCAAGAATCATGCGACCAATATCTTGTTGCCGTCGGAAATACATCAAGATCGTGGGCCAGATGCATTGGTGTATCGAGAAAAGGCCAATTTGTCCAATTGGATATTCACTTGTAGATATGATCAAGATTGCTTCACCTTATGGAAAGCAACAACAGGAGGGATTCTCTATTTGGACAATAAATCATATCTAACAACAGTCTCACATGGTTTTACAAACGATTTTGAGACAGTGCGAGATGTTCCCGTGAGTACAGTCCAGTCAGCAACTAGTATGAAGCTTGCGACAGACAACAAACATCCTGAGTTTGAGTACAATATACAAGAATGGTCAGCCTCAGACCTTGATGAAGGACAATCGATAAATCTGACAAGTGGAATGCGTCTGAATCCGGAGTCCTTGAATTTCGATCTTAATGATGAGCAATCGATGGACATACTAGGTATTCCAAGCTTGAGCACTTCATATACTCCACCATTCGCTCGCTTCGATTTACCAAAAAGGCCCATTAAATTCGGAAGCTCTATAGCGGAAGAAGGTTCAGCCATCAATTCTGGAAGCTATGCAGGAGAAAAGGGCTCAGCCACCAATTCTGAAAACTATGCAGGAGAAAAGGGCTCAGCCATAAATTCTGGAAGCTATGCAGGAGAAAAGGGCTCAGCCATGAATTCTGGAAGCTATGCAGGAGAAAAGGGCTCAGCCACCAATTCTGAAAACTATAAAGTAGAGGAAGGTTTACCCACTGAGTTTTCGGGCGCCACATTCTATCGAGATCCACTATCATTATTCCCAGCCTTACCTTCGTACAAGATCACCCAGCATGGAATGGCTAAGAATAGTTCTATCAATAAGTTGGTCGCTGGTGGTAAGCTAAGTTATGGAAAACTTAAGTCAAAGCTGATTCTTCAAGCAGTAGCTTCAGATAACCCAACCAAGCTCGACCCACACCCTCAGATTGAGATGGACAGAAGATTGCGATACCTAGAACTTCACGGACTTAACGGAATACATCAAGATTTACCGGATAGTCAAGATCCCGGCCAAATCCAACTTGCTCCGATAGGTAGGGTCGTGAAATCAGAAACCGCTGACCATGGTCTTGACTATGTCTTGATTGAGCTCGACAATTTAGCCTCCCATTCTGTCAGCCCAACAAGTTCCCGCAAAGGCTTCGAAGACATGGCACTCCGCTCTGGAAAGGTATCAACAGCACCTACAGACACTATGATTTACGCGGTGACTGGTTCATCTGGGGTTATCACAGGTCATCTCTCAGGAACTCCCATCTTCATGCAATTGCCTGGGATCAAAGCTTCACAAGAACTCTGGAAGGTTTCACTTCCTCTCGGGCTACAACCAGGAGACAGCGGCTCGATAGTTGTTGACGCCGATAATGGGAATATCTTGGGGCATATTGTATCTGGCAGTCCACAACAAGGTGCCGCATATGTAATTCCGATTTATCAAATACTGAATGACATCAGAGAGCGGTCGAATATCAATCCTACTTTCGCATTACTGAATCCTGAGCAGACTACCCTATGGGATGAAGGCGAATTGTACTCATATGACCGCTATTTGGGATACACACATACAACTGTTGAATCAAGTGATAAGGAGCACGAAAACACATAATGAATTCTGAAGCAGATGGGCCTCATTTGGGTGACTTAGATGCTGATATACGATGTGGAGCGCTGCAATATTCAAGGAAGATTACAGAGAATCCTTCAGGCATAAATTTATTATCCATATTTAGTGCAGCTGGTATTGCTATTGGCGTTGTTAATAGAGGCGAAATAGTTCACGATGATTTCTTCGGGCGTCTTGATGCAATTTGAAGATTGCTATCCATCGCAGTACCGCTTTCCGCATCGAATATCTCCCGAAAACCTTTACAGTAGCTATAGGTGTGATTTTCTAGTCTACGAAATACTTCCAGAAATTTCTAGAGGTATAGTCTGTTACACTTCAAAAACTACCCTCGCGGATTGGTTCATCGCTCTGGAACTTCTGCTTCACCTACCAACGACCTTAGTCTGCTGGGTAAAAAGAAGTAGGGGTCCAAGACTCAAATCAATTGTTCATGAGTCTACGATTAGATATATCTACAATAACCATGTGTAGAACATTGCGGGGCTAGTGATTGAGCGAGTCACGAGAATGCGCTCAACACTAGAATGAGGGCACTTCGGGTCACTCGATGCAGGAATTAAATGTAGATCCCTCTAGTATGGAACGAAGCTCTACTTCCTAGTTCAAAAAATGCCAACTCTGATACTGTATAGGTAGTGCTGCATTCTGGCGCAGCATATCCGGCTCCTCCTTCATTTAGATTTGAAATCTCTGTCGGACTCGCAGTTAAATCGATAATGTCAAGCTTACGACAAGATATTAAGGGATTGTCGAATGTTCATCCAAGAATTGTCAATCTTTGGAAAGGTTGAAGGGTAAGCAGAAATTGGTTTGATACGTTGGAGGCATTGCACAAAAAAAGATGGCCAGGTCTTTTCAAGAAATACTATAGTAGAAAAATGCTGCTAGATACTAAGATAAGACACTGACATGAGATATGGCTCCATAAGACTTTCACACTTCCAATTTCTTACTATTGTACACAAGATCGCAAATCGGAGATGCTTTCAGATACTTACCAGACTAACGTTCAGCTTGTTGTTTTTGAGCTAACAGATCAGGAAGTATGAATGAACCCACTGAAGCCGACACTGATATCTAATGCCATCTTTCGCATTTCCCTGGTTCATGGATGTATAACATCGTTAGAATCACTCAGAAAACATGTACCAGGTACTGTGGTAGTTACGCCACTTACCAGTGTGCATGATAGTAGAGTTCTTCTAGTCCTCACATAGTTCCTCCGTAGCACAACCGTATCATGATAATATCATACGTTTGACTCAACTTAAACGAATGCACTTAATAACCGTATGTGATAGAGTGCTACCGTAAGTAGACCAATTTCAAGCAACCCGCTGATTTTACGGCGAATTTTGTATCTTCCCTCTCAACTTTAGCGATTTGAAATGAGGAAATTTTGTAGTGAATAATCTCGAGCGAGATACATTGTTTCTATTTGACCTTTATGTAGTATCAATATCTACCTACCTAGTAGGTACCGAATGAAATCCTTAGTGAAAAACATGAATACATCACCCGATTGTTGAATCTATTCTAGGAAATAATCTAGACTTTCTTTCATCTTGATTATTACCAGTATGTATCTTGCTCAAGATTTTTGATATACTACGTACCCAAGTTTTCGAGCGCAACATTGGGCAAGGCGAAAGTACAGTTTTTTCAACCTCTTTACTACGGTCCCAAGTTTATTGACGGCGATATATTCACTTAACTCCATCTGTCGTACTTGCACTAGCGCGCTCAAGAAAGCCATACAATATAGATACGGTCGACAACCAGACTGGTTCCAGAGGTTTAAATACTTCAAAGTATCCCATCACTCCACCACTTCTTACTCTTGCAGAAACTTCAACATCCAACTCTTAACTCTTCTCATCCAATTAACAACAACCACATCATCGTTCACTTTCAATCGAAATTTCAGAGTGCTATTCTGCTACGCCAAGGTAGAGAATTAACACGCAAACTCTTCTCACCAAATTCAAAAACACAATCTATCAAGATGTCAACACCATGGACTGTTCTAGATCATCCCAACATGGTAATATTCACGCGACCAAACTTCACAAAGCATACTACGAACAACGGGCCAGTTCCATGCAGAACTTGCAGCACATTAATTCCATGCAGAGGATTTGTCTGCGAATGCACTGATCACGAATACTACTGTTCTGAATTCTGCAGAGGCCAGCACTTCAGCTTTTGCATATCCAACATTTCCAGACATATCGCTCGTCCTACACCTCACCACAAACTCGCACTTTACTTTCCACCCAATACCGAGAACCCTCAAATATTCTGGTGTCCCTGTCCTTTGATCAATCAGAACCCATGCGTTCCTTCTTGCGACACCTGTATTGTGTGCGAGAGCTGTCACGATTGTCATAGCTACGATCTTCCGCTCCCTGCCCCCATTTTGGCCCAAGGCGCAAACACCACAGCCAATTTACAAGACGATCTTGTGAGCTGGCTCATCACTCCCGGAAAAGAAGATCCTGCAGGCTGGACACCAGGTACCGTCATGGGCTTGGAGGAGGGAGATATTCTCGATCAATGCGGGGAGAATAAGTGTATTCAGAAACTCATAGGATGGGAACGAGGTTGGATCGGACCATTTGTACTTATTGGAGATTCGTGGGCGGATTGCAATGGGAAGACGATGAATAGAGATATCAATATGGATGATATGGAAACGGCGAAGAAGTTTTTTCTCTCCACGTCACCTAAAGATCTGGTTGCTGCGGAAGTAGCCGTTGCAGAACGCAAGGAAAGGGGTGTCTTTGAGATGAATGATATTTTAGGCCGTTTATTGAATGGGAAATAAGGTGGCATGGAGTTGAATAGTTGATTTTATGAAGGATGACTTTCGGAAAAGGATATGTTCAATGAATTTGAGCAATTGGGGGATGGGAAGGGGAACAGGGGCCTCAAATGACGCGATGGTTTTCCACGTTGGACAGTAAACCTGAATGAATATCAATATTCTTCTTTTAACACTAATGAACAATCGTGAAAGTCCGACAACTATACGGGAGAGAAATAATGTATCTCCTTTGATAACTAAAAGTGACATGTATCTCATCCGTAACCCATGAAAACAAACCCTACGACAGCGTAACACTGGACAAATCTCAAATATGGTAATACTTCAACAACAATTCCACAATCAGACGTTTCATATGGATGTCAAGTCGTGACACAGATTTTCCGTTCCCAAAACATTCCCTCTCCCTCTCTTCATTTTGAAGCCTAGGAAACAGTCACAATACCAAACGCAGATAAGTGACACTGTAAAATCTTCCTACAAAGATACCAGAAAATTCAATACACATGTACAGTCTAGAGAGTTACCTAACCATCCTCATCATTCTATATATCTTATCTCATCAATCTACAGGAAGTCTGAACTTCGCTATAAGTATTCAAAACCGTTGCTCTCGCGGAGTTGTCATGATTGATGTCCTGACTACCTCGGATCCCAGAGTTGACGTGTGCTGTTCAAGATGTGCATATGATCCTACGGGTAGCTTTAAAATAATCCACGGTGTCATGGTAAATAGCGTTAAATCTGACCTGCCATGTAGAGGAGAACAGAAATACCACACAGATCTCATCTCTTGATACCAACATCCAATGTCCATTCAACCAAATGGGAATGCAGGTGCAGGTAATCGATGTGGCCAAACCAAATTGATCACCTCAAAATCGCCTATTGGCTATTTACCGAGTCACCCCCTGTCATACATAATTTTTCCAACAGCCACCAACAACAGCAACGTACTTCCCGCATGATAGCTGAAGATATCTAATGGTAATAGTAAGCTTGGGAGTCCATATGCACAAGTACTTATGTATCCATGTATCTCTATGAGCTGCGCCTCGAAAGTTACGAGGAAGATTAATTATTGTCTTTCTCCAGACTCTATATTTCTTGGAGATACTTCGTTTCAAAAACCATAATCAGCGGCTCTAAGCTTTTGAATTTGAGATTCGCCTCCGAAAACCCCTTTATCCTAACCAAAATCTATTGTCCTGAGCCCATGTTTCGCCCGAACCCACTATGGCCCCCACTCTTCGCACAGTCGCAACTTTCGAAGAATTTTGCCTTGTAGTAGATTGCCTGTGGGAATCGTATGCTGATCCCTATAACCCGTTTCTGGGTATCATTGTCCCGATCAAAGAACCTACTGCCGAAGGAGTAGCTACTGCAGTCCAGGGGCTCAAGGAACGATTCTGGAAATCTCATCAAGCGGATAAAGATAGTTTTTGGGTGTATATTGTTGATGAAGATGATCAAGGAGAGGACGCTGGAAAGATCTTAGCGGCAGCAAATTGGCTATTTCATGAAGTGAGTCCGTTTGGTGAGAAAAAAGATGAAGAGAGTGGCGAAATTGAAGGCAATCATGGCAACAAGAGTGACGAAACCGGTAATAGGGAGAAAAAGGAGGACAATAGCCTTATATCTTTGTGGCCCGAAGGCGAAGCACGCGAATTTGTAAAGACGGTTCTTTTTCAAGTATTCGGGATGAGAGCGACAAGGATGACAAGACCTCATGCTCGTGAGCAGATTCCTCAAGTTCCCTTTCATTTCCCTTAAAGAGTATTACCTGCCATGTTCTTCATGCTAACATTTCCAGAACTCTCCATGATGTTCACCCTCCCCAACCACCGTGGTCGTGGTTACGGATCTTCACTCATGGATTATGGAATGTCCAAGATCTCAGATATGGATGTAGAAGCACTTGTAGAGGCCTCTGCTGAGGGAATATCTCTGTATGAGAAATATGGTTTCAGAACCATTCATAAGGTGATCGTAGATACCACTTACAAGAACGGAAAACCAGGATTAATTTGGCGTAAAATGGCGCACGAGTGTAGAGGAAAGACTACGTGGTGGATGTGGAAACCAAAACCGAGTGATGGAGTACTTTATACGCCAGGAATGGAGTTACCGTGGGAGGAGAAGTAAGAAAGTTTGGGTCGATAGATATGGGATGTTTTAATGAAAATATGTTTGAAACCTGAAAAGTTGCAAGAGGGGATTATCAGGTCGAGTGATCTGAGTGTTCTATTGCCTTTTCTTCAGGGGCACCCTAGAGACAGGGTGTGAAGTTGTAGAGTAGAATTGGGCAACTTTGCTGCTTGGCATCGATACGGAAGAGAGGTTGAGGATATTAAAGTTGAAAGCAACTATACATATTGAACTTGGGATGCTTATCAATATTCGTATCAGTAGTTTGACTCTTCCGGTACATCACACATTTCGGTACCCTGTAAGAGGAATAGGAGGGCGTAAATTCAAGGAATTTATCATCTTCTATCAACCTCCTTCCTGGAGGAAAGCTTTTCATGTAGTCTCCATCTCCTTTGCAAAATAAGAAGTCTGACATGACAGCTAGTAAGACAAGAGTCAGTAAGAAATATCAAGTATTATAAGAACGTTCTTCTCTTGAAAACCTCCCAAGAACTAGCTTCATCTCCACCTCCTATTAGTAAAGTTGTAAGCAAGCATTAATGAGCACAGTCCACAAACAGAACAGATCAACTTCGTGTGCACAAACCACCATGGTTAAACTTCGGACTCGGAATAACCATCCCCCTTCTCCGACCATCCAACCACACTTCCCAAAACCCCAAAGCACATGATCCTGTTGCACCTCGAAAGTTTCTTGTTGCATATCTGAAATAGTTGATTTTAGATTTTCCAAGTTATTTTCTAAACTTCGAGGTTAATTTCAGGAGAGATCTCAAAGTTGATTTTTGGGGAGATTTTTGACATCTTGGAATTTTGCTTCAAGGTTGGATTTGTTTGAAAGAATGAACTTTGCTGATGTTAGTGAACAGGTTTTCTATTATTTAAACAACTTTTTCCTGTAATAAAAGTTGATTTTGTATTGTTGGAGGTTGATGAGGGAGAAGGCGGAAAGGGACGATTACTTCATGAGAGTTGATATATTTTGTTGTTATTTTGGGATATGAGAGGTGGTTTGGGAGATGCAATTTACAATAGTTCAATTTGTGATGATATATCTTTCAGCGTCTTAGCATATTATAAATTTAAGTGTAGGTGAACATTGTGGTTGTGGGGAGACATGCATGGAATCTTGGTCATGAACACCATTTGGATAGACTTGAAGCCTAAGTTACATTCCAATCACAATTGAAGGATTGAGAAATACATCAGCTCTGATAAAGCAATAAACCACAAGATGTAGGATAGACATAGGAAAAGAGAAAAGATAATCAGTGAACAAAAGACTACTGGCACTTGAGACAGCTAGCTGCAGTCCCAAGATGTTGGAAAGAAAAGAACTTTCCTTACAGTATACTGAGAAACTGATACATGGAGAAACGTTTCTGAGGATAAAGACAACTAATTAATCACAGTTCTGCAAAGAAATAAAGCTCAAGCGACTGAATTTCCAACATTTTCTACGCCCTCCAAGTATAAAATACAGACACTCCAGACTTCAATCTCCTGGAACTAAGCGAGAAGGAGAACATAAAGGAATTAATCATGAGAAGAATATGGAGATCTGATAATAAAGGGGCATGGAGAGAATAACTGCAAAAATCCATCATTTTATTAAGCAAGCATATCTCAGAGACCTTCTTCTTATCCATTTCCTATCAATGCTTCTTGTCAAATTTTTCTCTCCTCTTTCAAACAAAACCAGTCTTTCTACTTCACATACAAAATTACAAAATCACAAAACTCCACAACTAAAAATCCTCACACAAACATCCCATACATCACATCACACATTCAGCATTCTTTATCCTCCAATTTTCAAATCCACATTCCTCAACCAACATCAACCACTACCAACTTCCAAAAAGTTGTAGTTCCATAACAACCCATCCACCCCATCCCAAACCTCTCCTTCCTCGGAACAACAATCCCCCATCTCCGAACCCTAGCCGAACCAACTACAGCTCTTCAAAACACCTGATTTCAACTCTTTCCCTTCCTTGTTGCATATCTCAAAAGTTGAATTTCTTAATTCCAAACCAGAGAGTTGTTTGATTCCTTCCACGAAGTTTTAAAATAAGTCTCGAAAAAGTTGTGAGTATGAAAAAGTTGATTTTTTTGAGATTTCTGAGATTTGGGAATTTTAAGTTTTTGGAAAGGAGAGGAGAGAGATAGAGACATAAGGGATTGAGAAAAGTTATTGGATTCATGGGGATTGTAAGGGTTCTGTTGGAATAGTTGATTGAGTTGGGGGATGAAGGGGGTTTTGGAGGGGAAAAGGGGGAGAATTTTCGGGTGGGGGGTTTTCTGTGAGAGGGGTGGAAGATTATGATAACTTATTTCCATTGTTCTTTTTTATTGAGATATAAATCAAGGCTTTTAACTTATAAATGCAATGTTTTATATACTCGAAAGTTGAATGAGTATAAAAAGCTGAATATCTCACGGAATTGTCCCCTCTTCTTCTTCTTCTTCAATATCCCCTCCTACATCTCATTCAACCACCACCATCTTTTAAACTAACTCCCTCCTTACCACCCTTACCACCCTTCCTCTCCCCAATAAACGATAAACATAAAATCCTCCAAACCATCACCATCATCACCATCTCAAATTCTTCCTTACCCTCCTTTATCAACCAAACCAAAAAACTTCATCACACTTCAAACCCAAACCTCAACCACCTGGTGCTCTCCTACCACAATAATCACCCTCCAATAAAGACCAATATCTCCCAAATCCCCATTTTCAACACTTCACGTTCATGAATGTAAGATTAGTTCAATCCATGTCACCGACAGAATCACTATTATCGAAATCCACTCATACGCGTAATCTAAAAGGAGCACTCATGATAATGTTGCACTCAATTTTATCACATTATATACATCCCAAACACAACTATCATTGCTAGAGCTCGATTCAAATGTATGACCTCGCTCTATCATGGGAGCGAGGACTCTGAGTGTACATGCATGAATAGAGCACATGAAATCATGAAGTCAAGATACACATAACTAGGACATATACTAAATTATCTGTATCATTACAACTAGCTAAAAAAAGTACCTTAATATCATGTTCGCCAGCAAATCTCCATTCGCATACATAAAAAGTGGTATCATGTCATATCATACCACTCCAGCCAATTTTCCCTATTCTAGACATACCGCAGAATAACAAAATAAAACAAATAGAACTATATCGACAGATATGTTTGATAGACAGACGGACTTCTTTTCACCCTTCTGTCTATCCAGTTTCCCATTCATACCATGTATATGCCTTCCTATCCAATCCACCCCATTCCCAGTCCCCAAATGGTATAGAGCGTTACAGTACAATATGGTATAAGGTATCCGGCATCCAACTCCAGAAATCCAGACAGTCATTAGTGAAAGCGTAATAAATCAAGCAAGCGAATCCACTTCCTCCCTCTTACTGCACATATCCTCTCTTTCCTCTCCCTCATCCTCAGCTTCATCTTCTTCCTCCTCCAAAAATCCTAATCCACTATCAAATCTTCTCCTCTTCTTCTTCTCACTAGCTCCCACTCTACCACTTGATCTTCTTCTCGCCATTGTCGCATCTAGAAACTGACCTTTCTTGACAATCCGGGCTTTGATTTGCAGATTCCTTGTGAATTCTCCAGCTTCCGTCTCACTGGACTCATTCTCACTCTCCATGTATCCCTTTGCGGAATCCCCAATACTCGCGATTTGTTTCAACAATCCATCAACTGCTTTCTTTCCTCTTCTCTTTTCCTTGCTGACTAGTCCCTTTAATTGTTCAGCGCAGTTCTCAAGATCTTCGTTTTCGGTCTTCAAATCCGAATTTTCTTGTCGCAAGTTCTCAACCGCCTTTTGAGTGTTCTTCAGAATAGATGTTGTTCTTTCCAGTTCTTCCTGAAGCTCTGCTATTCTCTCATCGCGTTCTGTTAAATCCTCGCTGATTCGTCGATCTGAGAGAAGGATTTGTCCATCTTTCTCATTGAGAAGATTCCGGAGGTTGGCAGAAGTATTCAAAGCAGCTGTTAATCTTGCCGAAAGTTCACCCACAATCATGTTCTTTCCTTCAAGCTCCATAGCAAATGCATTTGCCCTGAAAATTTCGTGTTGGAGTTGATCGTCTAGGTTGTGAATCCCACGTTTCAAATCATCCTCGACGACTTTGTGCTCCTTTTCGATTTTCTCGACGAGATTCTCCAACCCAGAGACCTCGCTTCGGTATCCATTCAGTGCACTTTGGAGACGTGAGTTTGAGATTTCGTTTTCGGCGAGTTCTTTACTCATTCTTGAAACAGCGGTTGTAACAGCGGATAACTCCTTTTGAACATCTTGCAAGGCATCAACACGAGCGGCCAGTTGTCGTCTAAGAATGACCTCTTGTGCATGATACTGATCGATGGTTTCATCTTGTTTTCTTGCTTCCTCGACCAAGGTCTTGAGACGTCCCAGTAACATACTCAAAAGTTTGTCATTTTCAAATCCTTCGGTTTCTTCTCCAGGATTAAGATATTCGTACTCGAGTCTTGCGTTGCGGAACTGTTCGACAACAATCTTGATGGTGGCTTCCGGGTCGGTGGAGAATCCTAACGAGGTTACTTCGTTTGAGAGAGCATTGAATGATGCCTCCCTTTCAAGAGCTTGAGCTTGAGCAATAGTAAGAGTTGTGAGAATCGAATCAAGTGCTGAGTCGAGTGATGAGCTATCGTGAGATTGGTCAGATGGGATGTATGACATTAACTTTTGGAAAAGACGATATTCATGATCCTTATTCAGTGCCAAAGTGGAAGTAAGACTCTTGGTCTCGGATTGCAAGTGAAGAATTTGAGCCTCGAGCGTTTGATTGAGAGGATCCGGGAAGTCGGCTTGTGTCGACATTGATGCATGGGAAGGCTTTTGTGAAGATGTATCAGCTATTGTGGCAGGTGGCGACGGAGGTGTAATATTGTGCGTGTTTGTCAGGCCATCGGAAGTGGAAAAGGGACGTTCAAAAGTTCCCATCCTATGTTCGTCGTATGAAGAGTCGATCACCATGCCAGTATCATCGTCATGATCTCCGGCAACACCCATACTGATACTGTGATCATCATCGTCATCGAAATCGAATGGATCCTGTGTTCCAGTTTGCCAGTCATGTTGAGCGTTCGAGCGTTCTTCCTTTTGCGATAACTCTGCTCTTAGCTCCTGAATCTCTTTTTCCATTTCCTGAAATCTTTCCATGATAACAGGGTTTGCACAAGTAGTTGTGCCTGCCTCGAGTCCTAATTGGCTTGTAACGTCATGTTCATCCTGGATACACTGTAATTCGTAATCCTTTTCCTCCAATTCCTTCTTGAGTCGAAATATTTCCGATTTTCTTGCTTTGGCCTCATGTTTCTTCTCCCAGTCAATCTTATTGGTCTCTTCACTCAGTCGGTTCCTTTTCATACGCCTTGTAACTCTGCCATCCAACACTTGTCGCAGTGGGGCAAATTGTAATTCTCCGGAGAATGGCTCGTTGTCCTGCCGACGATCGAGTTGTCGCTTTACAGGTGCTGAGTGTCGACGGTTTGACCTCGCAGATGAAAGAGAAGATTTTCGAAGGAATGGTGTCAAGCCACAAGAAGATTCGTGAAGAAAGTTTGAACCTGGGTCGGAATATCTTACCTTCTTCTTGGGTTTTCTTGATCTGGGTGTTGCGGGTAAAGGTATTGATACCTCGATCATAGACGGCGTAGAAGCTCGAGAATTTGATCGTGATTGTGTCTCTGGACCAATACAACTTCTTCTTTGTCTCCGTAAAGCAATAGGTTGATCAACCTCCATAGCCATGGCTACGTCGTTCTCCGCCATACCCTCGATGTATGGGTGTTTACCTTGATCAACAATTGATATGTTTGTTATCTCACTGAAAAGCAAGGTGAATACTGTACAGTGTGTTGCGTATCTGATTAACAAAATGCTCGAAGCTTCATAGAATCAAAAACAAAAACACGAAGCAAGAACTTAAAGGCAACATGGGCTGAAATAATGTTAGAGAGAATGGGTCGAGTGAATTCGGGTCTGAATATAAAATGCGAAATCAAATCAAGATGAATTTTAATTGTTTACATCCTACCGTATTTGGATTAGCGTCGTAGCTATTTCCTCTAATACCCCACCGTATCAAAAATTGGTTGGATGGCAGAGGGACAACGGGGCCAAATTGTATATGGACACGACAAAAAAGCATGATACAGTACAGTATACAGCATGGTGTGTTGACTCATGAGTGGAGAGTAAAAGGGCTCAAGGTAGGATGGCTGGATGGTGGAATCTCGAGAACTCTTCCTTAATGGTAATGTTTGGCCGTTGCTGCAGGGCTGCAGCTGGATCCACGACATTAAGAGCATGGGGTACAAGCTTTCGACGACTCCACCGAAATTTCCAGATGTGCAATGTTGAATCCTTGCACAGAGATGTTGAAGGGTACTTCGATGTTGATGATATTGACGCCGTTGATACGCATACAGAGTAGGAAGAGGATGGAAGAGAAGAAAGATTCAGAAACAAGCTTGATTTCGTTGGTGGTGGTGGTTCCTTATCCGGTCGGATAAACGTCGGAACATCGACACTCGCGAGATTCTGAACAACCTGATTGAGCAACAACGGGAGGAGTCCGTTGGTGGGATGTTGCTTCCGTCGTGTCATACTAAGTGGTTTGGGCGTACCTCCGTTGGCGTTGGGTATTTTCCTGCAGACATGGCGTACGTTTGCTAAAATTCTACTTGAGGTGAACTTCCAGCTTTGAATCAAAAACGAAATGCCTTCATTGGAGTAATTCTTCGCATCGATGAGAAGTTTCTCTCCCATAGGGCTTCCGGTACAATCATCTGATCTCTTTTGGCCACATTCACAGATCCGCTGCATATACGTGCATCAATATCCAGATTCTACGTTCTAATCTTCTGTTATTAGACTTTGCTAGAAACGAGGGTTAAACTTCTAAATCACACGTCGAAGTTGCTTTAGAAGAGTATATACAGCATTTGTTGGCACCAGTGCAGTGCAGTTCAGTGATGGATGCCATCTTACTTCTGTGCATAAATATAGAGACGGTACTCGTATTATTCTTTTTACTTTTGTTTTCTCCATGTTGCTCGAGGAGAAAGTTTCTCTAAGGTCGGAATTTCACATCCTTGTTTTTTATTTTTCATTTGATCTAACCCCCATGAATCTTGGTATACGATTGCTGCTTCACCCAGATATATCTCTCTCCATCACTGCAAATATAACATTGGCACATTTTTTCCTGTTGCGGAAGTATGGAATTCGAAGAAAAAATATCATAGGTCAATGAATTAGTAAATGGTATGATTTGGTGTCAGCTCAATGTTTGTCACATACTCCTCTCTCTGACAATCATAGGTAAATATCACCCCGATTCTGCCCAGTTAGCTCAGTTACTCACCTTAAAGCTTTTTCAAATCTAACTGCCTTCAAAAATCCCACAATACCTTTATTACTCAATCCTCCAAATAATTATTTCAATCCATCAGTAGATCCGAGACATAAGGGCGCATTATATTGACCACCGACAATTTCTCTTCGAGTCTGCTTCGAAATCCGTGAATTTCAGAAACGTGGCAATGTCACAAGATTTACCAGCATCTAGGCTAATACCACGTACCGGTTCAGGTTAGTCAGTGAGATGAGGCTGACGGCAGATGGATTCTGTCTTATCCTGTAATGAAACTTTCAACATCCAAATCGTACTTTAAAACTTCAATGGTTGAAGTTGAATAGAACGATGACGGACACTGAAATGAACGACGTCTTTTCTGACCCTTCAATCGAGCCTCAGGATTTGAGTCAACTACAGTATCATATCACCTTGCGCGACTTTGGTGAAAAGGTGCAAAAAGCCGCTAATGCGGCCTATCCGAATGATCAAAAGAGTAAGTAATATCCAACACTCAACATCTAATAACTCTATGTGATCCATTGACTGACTCTACGTTCAAATCTTCGGGGAAATTTCGTTAACTTGAAGTGTTGTAGTCAAATACGCCCGAGTCTATGCTCTCCTCATTTTATGGGAGGACGAAGACCCGCAATTGCCTGTTTCGCTAGAAGTCCACGAATTAGGTGTTGTTTTAGCTTCCATTTACAAGTACGAAGTACAAATATATCGAATTCCTAGCGGCGGAAGCCACAAAAAATTGAATCAAAAGATTTTGGACTTTGTTGAACTAGGTGGAGACAGTAAGGAAGACCTGAAGATTGTTTATTATGGCGGGCATGGCATGCTAGCTCAAAACCGGCAGCCTTGTTGGGTGAAGTAAGTCATTAATAAACATTTCCTACGAGAAACTACTAAGCTTCAAGCTGGCACATACCGGTTTTCCGAATGTTTTGATATTTGAAAATATTTTAGTCTTTGAAAAGTTTCGGTTTCGACCAATGTGTCCAATTGTCTGGATGACATTCAGGCAGTGAGAGTTATTGCTTTCTTGAAACCAAACGAAGTATCGAATTCATCTGAGACATTGGTATCATTCTGGGACTTGCATTTGTTTCGTACATTGAATTAGCGCTGGAGGTTTTTCTTAACTTTGCTACTACGGGAGTGTTGGATACCCTGCTTGAGAACTCTTCTATGATTTCCTCGTTAAACTAATACTTCATGTGCCTAGTCGTTCTGATTCCCAAGACCCTAGTTTCAGCATGGTGAAATGGGGCGGGATTCAAAATTCCTTGGAAGAAGCACAATCCGAGGTTCTGCTCTTACTTGACTGTTGCTCTTCGGGCACCGCTAACACAGGAGATGGGTATGGAACTACAGAGCTCATTGCTGCTTGTGGCTTCAACGATGTTGCAAATGGCGTTGGGCGCCATTCATTCACCTATGCCTTAACAACAGAATTACGCCTGTTGAGCGCATATCCAAAGTTTACTGCAGCGGTTCTATACAATAGAATACTATGCCGACTACAAAACTGGATGCCTGAAGGCAGAGAATTACAGAAAGCTCCACTTCATGTTGTTCTTACGCAAAATCAAGCTTTGCCATCTAGCATACAACTTTCAGTAAACCCAAGGCCAAAGCCGGAGCCAGTGTCTTTCCGGAGTCCTTCGCAATCACTGGGTTCGCCAAGTCCCGCTTCATTCGAGAGCAATGAAAGGACAGACTCTGACCAAGATTCTAATTTATCGCCTGTGTCGAGCCTCCTTTCTGCCGATGAGCAATTTCCGAGGATCTTACTAAGTGTGAGACTCAGAGAAGATCTGGCTCCAGAATTATCTGCGGATCTCTTCGCTGAATGGCTTCGCATGATGCCCGTTGTTGCCAACTCTGTTACCGTCGAAGCTGGATTCAGTAGTTTTTCAACATTAATCTTGGTTTCCATGCCAACACCAATATGGGTCTGCCTTGAAAGAGATCCGGCCTTCAATCTTGTGGGTATCATTAAGAAGAAGCCAAAAATAAAACCAGTTTCTTCCCCAAGTCTTTCAACACTTGATGTTGCTGAAAGCAGTAATTATCAGTCATTGAAAACAAAACAGCAACCACCAGCTCGTATGAGTGAAGGACCGCCTCTTTCAGCCGATCCAGCCCAGGAATTAATGCAAATACCATCCTCTTCCGACTCTGGCTTCGATAAAATCACTCCCTACCCGTCTAGTTCGTCATATCATTATTCTACCGCTGCTGCTAAACCCTACACTCCTAGCCAAGATCCTCCAAAAAGATCATTGAAAATGAGAATAGAAATAGCAAAAGACCGGGCAAAGAGGGAATCTGAACAGACTTTTGCGTCTTCGATTGATCAAAGATCGATTAAGAAATCTAGAAGAGATGATCAGCTCAAAAAGATAGATAATTGGGTTGCGAATTCTCATAACTTATCTTCCAAGAGTACAGATACCTTCGTGGATAGGCTTTCAATTATGGATTATGAAACTCAAGGATTCAGATGGAAAAATCTGCACAAAAACCTGGCAGCCACGCCTCCAGCTCCTCTCACTAAATCTTCCGTCAATGATACTGCGCCCAACCTTGAATTTGCTTGCCACTACATTGGCTGTGGTAGGTCATTTGTAAGCCAAGATAAGCTTAATGATCATATGGAGAGACACAGAGCTCCACTTGAAAGTACGCTGGAACCATTAGCAATTAATGCGACTAAAGAAGTGTTTATGAAGCATCTGCAAATAGATCCTGAAACATATGCACTGATGGAAGTAAGAATTGCCCTTGAGTTACGCACCAGATTTCATACTTACAGATGTGTAGAAAGAAACGGAGATCATTTATACATGGCTAACTTCCGACAAAGCCCACCTAAGAGATGGCAAAACCGAACCGCCTTACAGTTGGTGGGGTTTCACCGTACAGTCAAGGATCAAAGCTATGGAATTTTTAGATGCAGGCGGCACTGATCGGACGTCTTCTTATTGGAGCCTTGGTCGTCCAGTTAGAAGATGTCCCAACTGGATCGCACAATGGTTTCTTCACCACCGTTTCTTGGACATAGAGCAAAGGATCAGGAATGTGAATGATACAAATAACACCCCCTTGGCCGCTGTTTCCCCGGAATACTCTCGCTCGCAACCCTCACTATATCCGACCGATGTGAATAATCAAGGCTCGGATCCCCCACGCTATACAAACGATATGAATTACCTTCGCACGTATCCCGAGACATGTGAGACCGGTACGAATAGTGATTATAGAGAGGGTACGAATCAGGATTATAAGGCCAATACGAATCAGGAATATATGGGCAGTACAAAAAGCAAGCCTAACCCGAAACACCATTGAAGAGTCGTGGGTGATGCTTAGACTTTTATTGGATGAACTACAAATTACTTTGCCCATTTCATAACGACAAGCAAAGATGGAAGGGAAAGCTTCGGGATATGAGAACCGACACAACATAACCATGGGGCTTGTATTTTGGATTTCTAGTGGTGCATCAGAAGCTCGGGCAGTCCTATGTTCACGTACCTATACTATCCAGTAACTGAGTACGAACTGTCATTTAGGAGCCTTAGGAGGTTCATCTATACGAATTTAGAATTAGAACTGAGTACTTACAACACAGACGAACTTATTCGGAAGAACCTCAGGCTTTCGATCATAGAGTCCTGGATGCTACCATCAATTAGTTCTGGAATTAAATTTAGTGGGACCTGATTGAAAGATACTCCAATACAGAAGCTTCAGAAAACTAATGAGTGACGCAAGAACATGCTAGTGGATAAAGAGGAATTAATCTCGGAAGCGAAATAGGGGCAGGAGCGCTAAATTCATAAAAAATTGGCGAGACACTAACCACTGGATCTCGGATTTTTGTTTTATTCAACAATGTCGTAGGACTGTCCTACAGATGTTATATATAATCGGAGTAATTACTATAAGATGTCGAATTATTGTTATGAGCATTGAATGATTGACGGGATAATATGTCCAGCCTTTTTGTTGAGCAGAGAGAACGCTGGCAAAATTGATATCTGGATTCTGGAGAAACATTTCAATGTCCCCTTGAGGCTTCAAAGATGAGCATGAATTTCATGGATTAATACCATCTAGGCGAAGTACCTAAGATTCATCTAAAACCAGCATCCTATTAATCATACTTATACGGAAAAATAGTCTTCTATGGATAACCCACCCCCACTATCCCCATAAAGATTCACCCCACCTCCTCGAAATCAGGCTGAAGACACATTTACCCCTCCTTCCTCATATGACCTCACTAATTTTCTTCTCGTCAAGGAAATCTCTATTTACATCATCTTGAATTTTTCACCCTCATCTAAATCCTCCATCCTTCAACTATCAAAACGAAAACATCAAAATGCCTCTCGATGCAGATTTCGAATTCCTCCCTTTGGGAGCCATCATCCAAAGCTTCCTCGTCCCCACAAAAGACAAATCGGTGAATATTGTCCAATCATTTCCTACCGCAGAGCTATATCAAAAATACAACCAGCCATTTTTTGGTGAAACGATCGGAAGAGTCGCGAATCGGATCGCTAATGCGAAAATTAATTCTTTGAATGGAAAATCTTATGCTCTTGCGCAGAATAATGGAGTGAATGCTTTACATGGTGGTGTAAAGGGATGGGGTAAACGTGTTTGGGAAGGCCCAAAGTTGGTGGGTTTGAGAGAGATTCCGGGAGTGGAGGGATTGGAGGGGGGTGAGAGTGTGCAGTTTACGTTGAGGGATGAGGATGGTGAGGAAGGTTATCCCGGAACGTTGGATGTTAGTGTGGTTTATACTACTGGAAAACAAAAGGTCGATGGTAAGGAAGTCAGAGTGTTGGGTATGGAATATGAGGTCAAGTTGGTGGATGATGGAAAGGAAGTTGAAGAGACAGTTGTCAATGTCACCAATCATTCGTGAGTAGTCTTTATTTAAACCCGACTATTCTTAGCTTCTCGGGAGAGAGATAATTGATGTCATAATAGGTATTTCAACCTCACTGGTAAATCGACAATCGAAGGTACACAAGTCACATTATGTACCAACGACTACCTACCAGTCGACGATGGAGGTATTCCTACTTCTGGACCAAAGCCATATGAGAGCATTACAGCTAATAAGGAATTTACATTGGGACCTGAGGAACCAAATGTTGATGATTGTTTCATCGTGGATGCAAAATCCGAATCTACTCCCCTCGATACGCGATCTTCGCCTCTCACGACATTAGTCAAGGCTTCTCACCCAGACACTGGTATCCATCTGGAAGTTTTGAGTACCGAACCCGCATTCCAATTCTATACTGGAAAATACATCGACGTACCAGCAGTTGAGGGACTTGAGGCTAGAGGAGCTAGAAGTGGATTCTGTGTCGAGCCAAGTCGATACGTTAATGCAATTAACGAGGAAAAATGGAGAGGACAAGTGTTGCTCAAGAAGGGACAAGTTTATGGAAGTAGGGTCGTTTATAAGGGGTGGTCTGAAGTTTAAACAGTGGAACGGATGCGCTCGATATCATTGGGAGGATTTTTTGAAGCAACATTGCACGGCCAAAAGTTAGTAGTTGACTCGTTCCTGACTTGAGCGTTCATTAGCAAAATACCATAGCATATAATGATTCCATCCCGAGTCAGATCTAGCGGCATGCATGACATGTGAAGAATCCGGTGAAACTTAGTACTTTATCTGAGAGTTCTTCGTTTGCACTCATCCGAGTTCATTTGAATGTACTGAACCTCAAAAAGTACCGAGAACAGTCACGTGTGTTCTATTTTCGGTGTTAGTGAGTATACCTCGGCATCCGGGTACTAGCGCTAAGTGCAACCGGTAGGATTTCACATGTCAAATACGATGTATTGACCAATCATATAATGGTAAATCGTAAGACAGAGTGCACATGAGGTGTTTCCGGAAGGCAGGTGATAGGATTTACTTGTAGAAGATGGAGAAAATCCGGGGTGAAGAGAGTTTAAATGCAATATTAAATTGGTTGGTAACGGAAGACGGGGTGGAGTGTAGCTGAATCAAGAATTGCATGCCGATGTCTGTTTGAAGTGAGAGTGACATGTGAAAGAGAAAGTTGCTTGTCAAACAAAAGCGAGTAGCATCTCCGAATAATTAATAAAATCATCTCGTTCTTCACGCCTCCCCTACTTTATTCCTGTCCACTTACTTTCTTGTTCTTATTTACTATTTACATTCGATACTTCTACATCGTAAGACTCACATTAACAAATTATACAACACGAACCAACACATATAGAAAAATGTCGAAGACTTTCAGTCAGAGTGATGTTGCATCGCACAATAAGCCCGATGATCTCTTCATTGTCGTAGATGAAGATGTCTATGATCTCACCAAATTCCAAGACGACCATCCAGGTGGCAAAAAAATTCTTACAAGAGTTGCCGGAAAAGATGCTTCGAAACAATTCTGGAAATACCATAATGAGGGTATTCTCAAGAAATACAAGGCAAAGCTACAGGTGGGATCATTAGACACAAAGAAAGCCGCTGCACCACCAACACCACCTGCGACTCCTCCACCAGCAAAAGAAGCAGTCAAGCCACAGGCGGAGAGCGGTGCTGTGGTGCCAGCTCCAACGGCTGCTGCGAAGCAAGTTGAAGAGGAATCGGAACCGTTGGATCCGTATGGTGATTTGATTCCGTTTGCGGATCCATCGTGGTATCAGGGTGTATGTTTTTTCCACTCGCGCAAATCTGCGAATGATACTAATGTGACAATAGTACCACTCACCATATTTCAATGAGACACATGCTGCTCTCCGCGAAGAAATCCGCGAATGGGTATCGGCCGAAATCGAACCAAATGTCGGTGAATGGGACGAGGCACGAAAAGTCCCAGATGAAATCTACAAACAAATGGGAACTCGAGGATATCTGGCTGGATTGATGGGTATGCATTATCCAACTCAATACACAGAGAACAGAATCAAGAGTGTTGCACCTGAGAAATGGGATTTGTTCCATGAAATGCTTCTCACAGATGAATTGTCGCGTGCGGCAAGTGGTGGATTTGTGTGGAATGTTATCGGAGGATTCGGAATTGGTTGTCCGCCTTTGGTTAAATTTGGAAAGAAGCCTTTGGTCGAGAGAATTCTACCGGGGATCTTGAACGGTGACAAGAGAATTTGTTTGGCTATCACGGAGCCAGATGCTGGTTCTGATGTTGCGAATTTGACTTGTGAGGCCAAATTGACTGAAGATGGAAAACATTACATCGTCAATGGTGAAAAGAAATGGATCACTAACGGTATTTGGTGTGATTATTTCACGACTGCGGTTAGAACCGGAAAGGATGGTATGAATGGTGTCAGTGTTCTTCTCATCGAGAGATCGGCTGGTGGTGTCAGCACGAGAAAGATGGATTGTCAAGGTGTTTGGTCTAGTGGAACTACATATATCACATTTGAGGATGTGAAGGTTCCAGTTGAAAATCTTATCGGAAAGGAGAACCAAGGATTCAAAGGTAATTCTCATCGTAATCCTGTCTTTGAAACCCCGCTAACAATATCATAGTCATCATGACCAACTTCAATCATGAGAGAATTGGTATCATCATCCAATGTCTCCGTTTCTCCCGTGTCTGCTATGAGGAAAGTGTAAAGTACGCACATAAGCGTCGCACATTTGGCAAGAAACTCATTGACCACCCTGTCATTCGTCTCAAGCTCGCTCATATGGCGCGTCAAATTGAAGCCTCATATTCTTGGCTCGAATCTCTCATTTTCCAATGCTCAAAGATGGGAGAGACAGAAGCTATGTTGAGACTTGGTGGGCCAATCGCAGGTCTCAAGGCTCAAGCTACTGTTACCTTTGAATTCTGTGCCAGAGAGGCAAGTCAAATCTTTGGAGGTTTGAGTTATAGTCGTGGTGGACAAGGTGGAAAGGTAGAGAGGCTTTACAGAGATGTAAGAGCTTATGCTATTCCCGGAGGAAGTGAGGAGATTATGTTGGATCTGAGTATCAGACAGAGTTTGAGAGTCGGAAAAGCATTGGGAATGAAATTGTGAGAGAGGGATATGAATTACGTCCCAAGAAGCAGATTGTACTCTCGTTAGGATAGAGGGAAGACAAAATGATCTTTTTGTATATTATAAATCGAAGATTGAGGATTTGCGTTTTGGTCGATGTTGGAGCTTGGATATGGATTCGGGAGATTGTTTAGTTTATGACATTATATTCACATTTACAAAGTCCGGTTTCCTATTATCGTGCATGTGGCTGGCTGTGTGATGTGCAAACATCTAATGTCTATCTATTCGCCCAGAAGTTTTCATGTAAAACCATTCTTCAACGCGCCCAAAATCTCGAATCTAAAGCCCGGAAATTTGTCAAGATGAGATAGGAGAAATTCATGGAATTAAATCAACGGGACAATGTTGTAGATATGCAACAAAAGCTTTGGATGTCATTTCACGTGACGTAGGATATGAGTCTCGAAGCATGTTGATTTTGTTTCATATATATATAATGTGAATATTGAAGCTGCAACTTCAGACGTAAATGAATCTGCAAAGGTGGAAATTGCAGATGTGCAACAGAATTCTTAGATGCTCACAGCACGTGATCTATTGATTTTGACTGTCATTCTCGACTCTGAATCTCGAGTGCTCTTCTTTTAGCCACGATATGCTCTCACCATGCGAAGATCTAAGACGAAGTCTACTCGTTGCTCAGGGCAATTGTTGATCTATGTAGTCTACTTCGACGATCGCTCAGATGTCTCACATTGCGGAGGTAACTCGAAGTGCAAGTACTAGTCCTAGGTATGCTTCACATGGCAACCAGCTCTGTTCTAGACCGGATCTACATGGAACATATGAAGGATTTCGAAGTTTTTACCGCTTTTTATGCTATCTATTGGGTTCATGTCTTATCTGAATATTTATCATGCCATCCCGTCCTTCCTAAGCAAACTTCAATGGGCGAGATTGAAACGTGCGAAATTGGAACATCAATGAAGTCAGTGATTAACCTTAATAGGAGGCAAGGCCAGAGGAAAGTACATGTTATATGGTAGTCAATCCAATATATGCATTTATTGACTGCCCCTTCATTCTTCACGAAGTGCATTCCGAATCTCCGCTTTCTCGACCCCTTTGCTCGGTTGGTGGAAACTAGAGGAACGGAACATTCTCCGGTGACCAATACAAATGTCAATCTCTCTAAGAATGCGAGTTTCATTCCGAGCAGATTTTAAAAATACTCCCAACATATCAATAAATACCTAATGGGTTGGAGGCAACAGAACCCAGTGGCTATGGCAACACTTGGCCTGAGTCTAGTAGTCTCACAAGTAAATATGAAGAACATAAGAATGTGTTCTAATCCCCGCCTCTTATAAGCTCATTCTTCCTATTATCTTATAATATTGCATTTTATTCAGTCTCTCGTTTCTCCTCGTTTCCTTTCTCTCACCTCCTTTCTTCCTTCATACATTTGAAGATAGTCCAAAATGGCACCCTCATCACTCTTTTTGAGATGCCTTACCATCTCTAGTTTCATAACTTCCATTACGGCCCTCACAGGATACCAATTAAAAGAAAGTTATAGTGGTAACACTTTTTTCGATGCGTTTGATTTCTTTACAGCGCCAGATCCGACTCATGGTTTTGTCACGTATGTGAGTGAGAGTAATGCGTCGCAGCAAGGATTGATATCTGTGAGAAGTGATGGGGTTTACATGGGAGTTGATTCCAAGACGATATTGAATCCTAGTGGACCGGGAAGAAATAGCGTGAGAATTGAAAGTAAAAAAAGTTGGACTCATGGACTTTTCATCGCGGATTTGAGTCATATGCCTGGTGGCGCCTGTGGTTCTTGGCCAGCGAGTAAGTTAATCAATCTGGTAGCTGTTAATGGATGATAGACTAATCTATTCATACAGTGTGGACTGTGGGTAACAATTGGCCATATAATGGTATGTTGTATTACATCTTTAAGGAGAAGTCAACTGCTAATGGCGATTTCAGGGGAAATCGACATCATTGAGGGTGTGAATAGCCAGAACCACAATCTCATGTCTTTACACTCGTAGGTATCCCTTCAAATCATAAGGATCACTTAGGGACAGTTTCGCTAACGTTAATGACTAAAGTGCGCCAACATGCTCAGTCGCTGGCTCCGGACAAACTGGTACTCTTCAAAGCGCCAACTGCAACAACTTCGCCAACCCCGTCGGTGTCGGTTGTGGAATCAGTGATCCGCGCACCAATAGCTATGGCAGAGGATTCAACCTCAATGGTGGTGGTATCTATGCCATGGAATGGACCTCCTCCCACATACGTGTCTACTTCTTCCCAGCCGGAACAGCACCCGCAGACATCAACGGACCAAATCCCGACCCAAGTAAATGGGGAACCCCAGTTTCAAATTTCAAAGGTGATTGTGATATCGATACTCATTTCAAAGAAAACAGATTGATTTTTGATACGACTTTCTGTGGAGATTGGGGGAAGTGCTGTTTGGTCAAGTGATGCTACTTGTGGACCAAAAGCGGCAACTTGTGTAGACTATGTGGCGAGTAAACCAGAGGCTTTTGGTGATCAGTGAGTTTCCTTCCTTGAGAGCCTTTTTATTCTTTCTGTTGAAAGGGGAAAGAAAAGAGACTAAAGTGATATGATTAGATACTGGCTAGTCAAATCAGTTAAGATATATCAACTTGGAAATGTTGCCAGCCCAGCACTTTCCAACAGTCCACCCGCAGGACCAGCGCCTTCTCCAAGTGCTATTATACCACAAGCATCTCCTATCGATCCCCACCAATCACAAAACGTTCCAGCTCCAGCTGTTACCCCCGCAACTCCAATCAACACACCAGTCGCCCAGCCACCTTCTCAACCCATCGGTAACAACAACCCCTTCCCAGACGACGACTCTATTCTTAACCACATCTCCGATTTCATCGGAAGCATCGGCGACTTCGACGACGAAGGTAATTGCACTCCCCCTCCACGTCCCGAACCCACCTATGATCCCAACTACCCCAACTGTGGCAGCGGTGGTAAATGTCCGCTAACCCCCGCTTTCACCTGTACAGAAAATCCCACCGACGATCTCACAAACCTCATGCCCGCTTCTCCCGCTCTCCCCAGCGTCACTCCCGCTTTCGAACTCCTCGGTATCGGATCTGGCGGCATCCCGGATTTCGATCTCGATATCAATGCGGAGAATTATCTCAACGCGGCAAAAGATGAATTGAAGGGACAGCTTCAGGAATTGCTAAACAGGCCGTTGCCTGGACGGGAGATGAGGATGAGGATGCGGAGACGGAGACGGGAAACCCATCGAGGGTGATTGCGGCGAAACCATTTTATCCTGATGAGGCGGGAAATGGGAATGAGACGGCGGGATCGGCGGCTAGTCCAAAGCCGGTGTTGAATTCGGGAGATAAGAGTAATGTGGTGGCTTTTGAGGGGGGTGCGGCGGAGGTGGTTGGTGGAGGGTTGGTGGTTTGGGGAGCGATGGTTGTTATTGGGGGCGTGGTTATGATGTAGAGATTATGATGATGATGGTTATGGCTGTGGTTATTTCAAGATTGCTTGGTTATGGATGTTCATGTTGTATAATGGAGTTTTATTTTATAGAATAGTTGATTTCATTCGTTTATTTGACTTTTTGGTTTCTTGTGATAGATAGATATCTTGAACTCTTGTGATTATCTAACCATTCTTCCATTTATTTACTTACCCTCAGATGATTTGGTGGGAGAAGTAGAGCCCTTAACTTAGTACATTTGAATGTTGAAATGTACACTTCTTTTACATCAGCATCTAACCTCAATGCCCCAACCCATCCATTCCCGCTCCCCAGCAGTGACTGCATACTTCACACCATATCAAATCCTCTCCATCTCTCATCGTGTTAGTTCTCTCTATCTATCAAATCATTCCTTCCATCTGTACAAAACTCCCAATACCAAACATACCATACACATCCTCCACCCCTTTCCCCGCCACAACCCCCAAGAGTTCTTAATTTTCAAATTCACAGTTCAATCATTACAAATCCACTATATGTTTCCTTTCAAAACTTCTGTCATCAACAATTTCCCCCCTTTCAGTAACAATAAGAACAAAATCAGATAATTTCATCAAACATCCACACATCCTCCACCTACCTTTCACCACCACAACTTTAAAAAGTTCTTGGTTTCCTAACATACTATATCGTCATCGTAAAGCAACCTTATAATTTCTCTCAAGATATATACAATTAACTATTTTTCCCCTTTAGCCAAAAAAATATGAAAATCAGATGATTTGATTCAACATCCACACACTTCACATAAACAACTTTTCTACCCTCAAAATCCCTTCTATCTTGTTGAAAACTTGAACGAACTATTCTCTGCATACCCTATTATACTCCTATCCATCTTAAAACCAATCAAACGAAGTTCTGAATAACTATTGTTTTTCAAACCTCCACAGTTGATGAAAATCTTCATATATAAGCACACCAAAAATCAACTATTTCCATCTCCAACTCTCCAAAGAATCAACTTTTCTACTCTCAAAAACCCTTTTATCTCTTCAAAAAACTTAACTAAACTACTCTCTATATACTAAATCACCATCTCCTTTACTATTAAACTAATCAAAAGAAAATCAAAATAACCCTAAATTTCCAAACTTCAACCGCTGATGAAAAATCAAGTAAGTAATCAATCAGGAGTACCCAAAAATGAACAAAAATCAACTATTGCTCTACTCTCCGAAATAAAATCAACTTTCTCGAAAAAGTTCTCCCAAAACTCTCAGAAAATCAAAAATCAACTATTTCAGATATGCAACAAAAGGGGTTCGAGGGAAGGAGTCACGAGACTTGGCAGGTGGTGCTGGTTAGTTCACGAAACTCAACTTTTTCTACAAAATCAACTTTTCTAACCTCAAAAATTCTTTGATCGTTTTGAAAACTTGAAGAAACTCTTTTTGATATATGAAATAATCATCTTGCTAAGTTTTGATTCAATCAAAGGAGAAATTGAATAATCCTCTATTTTCGAATTTTGATAGTTGATGGAATTTTTCAAAAATAAGCGGTACATATTAAAAATTCAACTTTTTGAAAAAGTTCAAAAGTTCAATTGAAAAAACTCAAGCTGAGCTCCAAAATTCCCAAAATTAGAAAATCAACTTTTTCAGATATGCAACAGAAGGGTTCGAAGACAGAGATCACGAGGCTTGGCGGTGCTGGTTGGTTCGGTACGGTTAGTTTATGTTAGTTTAGGTTAGTTGATGGGGAATTGTTTGCCCGGCCGAGCCGAGGTTGAGCCTGTGATGGATGGTGGAATGTGGGATGTGGGATGTGGAAAATTATCTTGGTAGATCTGTAAGCTTAGCACAAAAAGTTTGGACAGTCTCAACTACTCCAATTGTGAGAATTCTTCAAGTTTGCTGGGACTGGGGTTGTTCATTAGTGATGGTTGGTTGAAAAGTTGTATATTCTTGATGAGGAGATGGTAAAGAACTTTCGTTGTACTCAAGCTTGGAAGCTGGTGTTTGTTTTCTTGCATTCTGTGTTCTTTCTGTTGATCAGAAGAAAGGTTTATTTATGTTAGGAATTCCAACTTGGACTTCCAAAACATTAAAACTTTTTAACTAAAGTCAAAATAAATTATGATGTATAAAAAGAAGAAGAGCAGAAAAAAGGAAAGAAGGAAAGAGGTGAAAGAAAGACAGAATCAGGATGAGAAGTGAAAAGGTATTCCTTTTTGCCATTTCTATGTTACCACTCTTCTTACTTCTACATTTGCTAAGTTGAGTATGTTTCCTGGCGGATTTGGCAACCTTTTTTGTTTTTTGGTTGAGCGCTATGACATTCATGGATGAAGGGTTGAGAACGGTCGTAGAGAGCGAAAGTTTTGCTGAAGGCTTATGTTTTTTCTAATGCGATTGAAAATTGTATTTTGAGAAACTGCACGAGCGCGAGAGGATTTTGCAAAGATGTAACTATACCTGCAACGCGGGTCTAGTGGGTGCCAGATTTCCGCATAGGCTTTTTGCAAATAGCCAAGTGGCATCACAGAAGATGAGAAACGAAGTTACAAGTGCATACTTTGCTGTATATATGAAGCCCAGCCAACTTCTTCTATATTCAGGGGCAAAGAGTTTCATTGCGTAAGATAACATCGCAGCTCTGTAGCTTTGGGGGGAAAAGTTCACTGCAAGTTGTGATGGTAATGCGTTATGCATCTTCCTGGAAAGTTGCCTGCCTTCGTCTATGTGGCACTCAAGAAGAACAAACTTTTGGAAGCCAATGAGATAGTGACGATAAATGCAGCAAGTACTAGAATCCTTCTCCTTACTTGCTAAATGAGAGAACCCTTCGTCTGTGGCTTTATTCGTATTTTCATGGCCTTCGTAATTCCATTATCCCCTATGATCCTTCGGATAATGTGTATGCCATCTTTCATGTCTCAGTGGGCTTCATTCACAAAAAGAATCGAATCAAAATGCGGCATAGGCAGACAGTATTAAAGCATTATTCCACTTCCTGAAGAAAGTGCATCAGGTCATCGCCCTCAATCTAGTTCAATCGTCTAAACATTTACAAGGCTTCTTGTGGAATGAGCCTATGGGTTCACGTTACACTTTCGCTTAGTGCGAATGTCTTTGAAAATGCTCTAGATGATTTTTCTAGACTTCCTTGCGGAGAATACACTTGTAAATAATATTAAGGCGGAACTGAATACCCAGATGAGAAATGATTGCTGGCTACATGCAGGTTCTTGACACTTTTCTCAGCTCACAAGCATTGAGGTCCCTCCTATCCATATCCTATTCGTCATGTTTAATCACGTTGTATGGTATGAATTTGTGTATTGTTGATAAAATACAACTTCTAGAGAAGTGTGGATTAGAACCAGTATCTGCTCATAATACCGCGATGTTTCTCCATTGGAACTCTGTATTCGGAATCTTGTATGCCTCTGTTGTTCGGCCATCGTTCCCTCCGTATAATTGTACATGTTGTGTGACTAGGTTATGGCCGATCAAAGTGCCCTGTGGTATTGTTCTCCATTCTCTGGCAGTTCATACCCCGCTTATCCGCGCTGTGGTAGTCTACTCCGCTCTTCCAGCTCTTGAACCTTTGCAATGCCGTTTTCGAACTGCTCGGTCTTCGCTCTGTGATATTTCATACCGTGTCTCTTCCCATTTAAAGTTTCCAGCTCGAGCCTTCTTTTTCATCTGTTCTTTTACATTGTCACTCCGCAACCTTCTTGTTCTCCGCCTACATGTCTTTGCCTCTCTGTGTTTTGCTCTCCCCTCTCATCTTCTTATACTTTACCCTCCCATTATTAAATCTTCGTACATCAACTTGCGTTCGTCAGTCTCCTTTTCTCAAACTCTTTGATCATTTGTATGTTGGCCCTTCGTCCTTCAACCCCAATGTTTTGTATTTTTGTCGTGATATCTTCGGACCTTCCACCATATATACCTCCTGTGCTTTGCTTCGATTGTATTCATATGATCGCTAGTTTCACTCCAAACGGAAAAGAGCTCTGGGACCTATCGAGAAATAGTCAGCACAACAGAACGACAGCCAATGTTCCGCGGTCATTGGCGAGAAAGCGGATGGGTCTAGAATCATATGTGAACTTAGCTATTAGGAAAATCAATATGGTTGGCTGTTCCGCAAGGGAAAAGTCCTTTTAGTAGAGAGGGGTGATTTTCCATTATATGAAAACTGTTCATACTAATTCCCACCGATTTTGCAACTGAATGCTACGGCTATCTCGCTCTTGAACTTAGATCCGCTCGAACTTCTACAGTTTTTCCATGGCCAGAAGTTAGAAGGGGAGTTAGTCATGAGATGAGAAAAAGAAGCTGCTAGAGGTACGCAATTGGTACGTTGATGTTCGATGTGAGGCAGAAAACAAAATTAACTGCCTAACATCCTGGTGAATACCTTAGAGTCCATGCCCTTCTGAGTGTTCAAGTGGCTTTTGCCTCTGGCTTCCGTTCAAGTCCGAGTCGACTAAGAGTTTTCTCTCGGACTGCAAAATTGTGGCTCGCGCTTTTCGTAAGAGTGGGATTCTCGGTGAGCAAGAAGTCGGTGCCATTTAATTTCGATGGTCACCAGAAGAAACAGAAAGATTCGAATTGCAGAACACGATTTGTCGGGATCGTTATCGAGTATAACATAGTCCCTCCAAACCTTTCAATTGGGCTCTTTGGGCTCTGTGACTTCGATAAACCCGTCTGCAGCCCTTGTTGTTGTAATATATAGCTATTCCCCCTAGTCCGATGTTTTCCCTTATATCGGCACCCACATCAACGCTCGGCGCGTTCCAGTATGTTGAAAATGAGGTCTTCGATAGCTGTTGCAAAAGCTAGAATAGTGTATCGGGAGTAGCATTTTCGGTGATCTCAATCGCTGAAGTGGTTCGAAGTGACGTGCATCAGACTCCTATTGTTGGAAATATTGTGGTTCTTTTGTCACCTTTCTCCAACCCTGTCATGTAGCCCGTCTGAGACCCCCCATAAGAATGACAATCAATTTTCTTTCCATTCGATATCCTTGAGTCCGAGATCGACACGAATCTGCTCGTGAATGATGTTATCATAGCATGTTCCTATAATTTCATTTTCCCATGTCGTCTTTTAAATTCGAGATCGAGACTGATCATGAGTTCCTATTCGTTGAGTGTAAGTTTTCAATTGACTAGTGCAAAGGGAAAAAAATGAACTTTCACCGACAAGTAGTTGATATCGTTCAATCTCTGATGATAGTCAGAAAACTATGAGAGAACTCTGGTCCACAAGCTGCCTTGTCGTTGTAACACTCACTCGCCGTTGACACTTTTATGATCTAATGCCGTGTTTTGCCTTTAGGTTAGCGCCCCACTCTCGCGAGAGAGGGAAGCTTTTCGCTGACAAGCAGTTGGGGTTATCAGCACTCGGAAATAGATAGCCAGTAAAACTAAAAGACTAGAGTCTGGCTGCGGCCCGTTTTCGCTGTGGAATTTATTGATTAGTTTCACGATCCAATGCCCTCCGTGCAATTCAGCTGATAGACCAGTACTGGTGAATTCTCGAGCTTGCAACGTGGAATGAAAATTTACTTTTGTGGGGAGCTACTTGTCCATATATTATTGAAATTTTTGGATATTCGATGATAGCCAGAGTCTTGTGGGGTTCTCAATCTAGATTAAGACCTTATCGCGGCAGCGATTGCTTGCTATCTTCCCGAATCAGTACCGGTATCTCGGTTCACTTGACACGAAAAATAATGGTGACTTTATGTACCTGCACTCGATGAATAAGAGCCTTAGATTCAGAGAATAGGTTTAATAGGTAGCTAGTAGTGCTCTATAGTCTCCGCAGATAGTCCGAAGCAAGCAAAAGGTACCCATCCATCTGCGGAACTTGTTCTTGTAATAATTCTCGGCTAACATACTGATCTGATGCCGTCATCTGGAACCAAGTCGATTAGCGTGGAACCCCAGGTGATATGGTCGAGATTCAACATTACTATCAGTTACTAGAGGAGGGGAGAGGACCGATGATGTCAGGGGCTGATAATTTCCAGTTCTCGGTGATAGTCAAAACCATAGATGTATGCAACCTTACCGGCTGGGATTACCCTGTGCGTGCATTTGTATATGACCCGTCCAATTTGATACCATTGGTTGAGCCTAGTTTATTACGAGGAGCGACTGCATGCTCTTTCCTGTATCTATTAGTCCAAGATAATGGTCACCTGTTGAGAGAGCGCAGGTAGATTTGGACGATTAGTTGGTACTTTTGTTTAGGCAATAACTGTAGGAAGCAAGAGAGGCACCGGATTCTCCCTGCAGACTTTATTGCGATTTAGAAATATTTGTGAGACCAAATCTAATGTTACTTTGTGGTTTGAGTTAATGTGAGGAGTACTTCCGGTCTAGCAACAGCAGTAGGATGCAAGACATTCCTTCTGTGGATCTTATCGTGAGGTAATCTTATGCTCGCCACCTAATCTTATGTTACTTCGCGGGTCGACTTGATGTGAAAAGTGGCAATGAGCCCCTATATTCGTGTGGTGACCATGCTGATCAGTTGCTGCAAACTAGAGAAACGAGAGCATTGTGTGAGTTTGGAGGTTGTAATGTTCAGTCGTCCGCGTTTCTTGAATGGCTGGAAACTAAAAGAATAGTCCGACCCTCCGCGGAGCTTGTTTTGAGTTGTAAATACTGTTTTTCTACTCCACTGATGTCGCTTTCTGTTTCCGAATTGCCCCGAGGACTTGCACTGAGCCCCTCTACTTACGATTCAAGTCTAATATTTGACTGCCGGAGAAGAGAGACAATGCAGCCTCTTGTGAGCAAGCGATCGGTGTTATCTGCTCCTCCATGACTCTCAAAATGGAAAGTAAGGGGCCGATCCCCTGACTTTCCCGCGGAAATTATCGTGATTTGCATCCCTTTTTATGCCTTATATAATGTTGTTTCTCGGTATCCAACCATCTCGAGAACTGACGATGAGACCTTGTACCGATTCGCGAGTCAAGGATGTCGATTAACTTTGGAAGAGGGAGAGGGTCCTTTAGTGGGTAAGAAGTCAGTATCCTGCAGCCGTCAGCAATACTCGGAAGTAAAGAGAAGAGCCCGAATCATTCACATACCTTACTGTGAGTTGTAAGTCCTATCTCCCGCCTCATCTAATACCATTTTCTGTGTCGATTTACCACGAGGACTAGGAACGAGGGTTTTTATGTGTGGGTGAGAGGTAATGGTCAGCTGTTGAAGAGATTCTTTGGTCGATAAGCAGTTAGTATGCTCGAGTTACCGACAGCATTCGAAAGAGAAAAGAGCTTACCGCGAGTTATAAAATTTTTCCTGCACCCCACCTGACATATTTTATTGTTTCGAAGTTGTCGACAGTGCTGAAAATGAGCCTTTCACCCGCGTATCTTAGGTAGTTGTCAGTTTTCGAAGAGAGAAACGGGTTCTCAATCGGTAAGTCATATCTTCCCGTTTTCGACGACGACGACGAAGACGCGAGATAAAAAGAAGCACCTATCCCTCCACAGATCCTATTTTGAGTTGCGAATACCTGATTCCCATCCACCCAATATAACATTTGTTACTTCGCTCCAGGTTATTGTGAAAATTGACAGTGTTGACAATAAGCTTTGCGGTTCGAAGGTGATGGCCGGTTCTCCGAAACGGAGTAGGATTAAGATGGCGTCTTCAATGGGTAAACAGTAGTGTCCTTTGTTCTTCGGCAATCACAAGAAACGCAAGAAAGAAGCAGATCCTCTTACAGACTCTGTTTTACATAGTAAGCATTTACTTTCTCCCGACCTGTCACCCCTTATCCCTGGATTTCGTTGATGGCGAGGTGCTTTACCTGTCGCTGAAGGTGCTCATAATCACCTGCTTAAGATCCAAATGCGTTAAGGGCTGATCAACAACTGGTATTGAGAGGTTCGAGGTGACTTCTACAGGAACGAGGAAGAGCGAATACTTCTGCCAAGCTTTAAAGAGGTGAGTATCTGCCATTCTTCCGCTGTATGACCTTTTTAGATCTAGACCACCATCGGATTATGACAATTTCCAACTGCGATATAAGAAATGAATAGCTGGTATAATCGGGAAGCTTTGGTTTCGAAGCGGGTAGTGTTCTTCGACTATCAGTAATGGTCTACCGCCAAAAGAAAGGCGGATCGTATTATGGTAAGTTTCTGCTGCTCCCTTGATTTAAAGCTGCTCTGCAAGTCTGCATTTATAGGGCTTGAAGTTGAATCTGTGTTCTCGTGGTATACAGTGGCACAAAGCTGTTGATGTAGAGAAAGCGCTTCTATAACCCAGTAATTAACTGACCTTCCGTGGCTATCAGGCATGATTCGAGGGAAGACGAGGGTTCCAATTTCTTCTAAAATTCCGCTATACTTGTCGGACTTCTTTTGGGTTAGTACCAGTTCTTTAAAGTTTAGATCAATGAGATTGGTAGAGATCGAGGCGCCAGTAACAAGGAATTCTTAGAAGCTGGTCAGGTATAGGAAATATCATTCTGTTACTCAGCAGTCACCACATCAGACTCTAGCAGCAACAAGAAGAAGTAGAAGACGGACTTAGACCGAGGCTCTTACTTCTTCAACATGGTTGTATACTGTTCCCTTGATCTTAATGCCGTTCGCGGATATTGAGATTAACATGGAGGTGGTAGCGGAACCAAAATCTAGGTCATATCACAAAAAGAAGTTGGGCAAAGAAGGGAAAAGACTAATGGTAAATAGAAAGTCTAAAGCTTTTTCCTCAGAATTATTTCCTGCTGCTGAATGAGACCAGACAAGTTTGTCAGGGTAGTAACCTGTCAGAACAAGACAACAAAGGAGGTTGAAAGGCATGTTGACCCAAAGTATATTACTGCAGGATATCTAATTAAGCTGATAATACCACTGATGGATGCTTTTAGATCAGAAACCCGGTAAGAGAGCACATTGTATAGTCTACAGAAGTCAACTTCCATATATCAGCACATCACCAGGTCATGGCAGAAACGACTAGACAGACCCTCGAGGGTATCTAGGTACCTAAGACCCTTTTAGGTTAAGTTTAATTCTTAGTTCCAGTAAGCTCACACAATCTTTCCAATAGCCTTTAATTCAGATTCCCATTCCTACTTAACTTCAAATACGTTTCTCTTTTCCTTCACACCAGCCAAGTACCACGATCAACACCAGCACCTCAACGCCAATCTATCCAAAGGTACGTAAGATAATTCTTATTATATTCTTCTTCTTATTCTTCTGCTACTTTCTACTTCAATTGAAGCTTTGAGTTTCTTCTAATTGCTGATGGCGGCATCTGGAAGTCCTTGATCGGCAAGATCGCTGCATTCAAAGATCAAACACTTCGATCTAAATCAACAAAACAAAGTACTAACAGCGATACAATTTAGTAAGAATACTTTAATAGTATACACTCAACTTAATGGATTGATCTAATGTCAATTACAGTACCATTGTGCGAGTTGAAACGTTGAGATGGATCCGCGCCCACCGTAAGTATTACTCCCGCATCTGCCTTTTGCCTCATGCTTAAGCTAACCACTTTGCACATAAAGTCAAGTAAGTAAAGAAAACTCCTCTACGATTAAAACATTCGATAGCGATATATGCACGAGTCTACCTGCTGTTACTTTGTTGTTGTGGATGGACATTGTGTCGGCACAGTTGCATGTTGGAGTCTATGCTAGCGCATGAAGATGACATCAATTTATACGGTCTTGACCAGCGTCTGACTATGTGACATAATGTCTGGACTTGTGATCAGACATTTTAAGTAAAGTTTACATACAAATGTACAGGACAAGGCTTGCTTTTTGTCACAATACCTACCACGCATTCAGCTATGTGTAACTTACTCTCTGCTTTGGGTCAGTCACCTCAAACAAAGCGTACAGGCATATGCGCAGAAAAAGTTGTATCTTATTGTATCACACCATGGCATCATAACGTCAAAAGCAATGAAGGTCCTTGAAAAAATCATGTGACTTCAATTCACCGAAGCAGTCTCTTCATTGAAATTGTCATTCACCTCTTTGCAGCGATGTTAACCTTCATGGGTATCTGCCCTAAATCACCGCCGCGATGCAAATATTCACCATTGAGCTTTGCCACAACCGATAGCAAGCGCTTTCTTTTCAAAGCTTCATGTGCAAGACCCTGATTGGTTCTTTATAAATCCCTCTCACTCATAAAGCGATACCAAGCACCACAACGACAACGTATTTCCATTTGCTGGCTTTTAATACTCAAACTATTTTTACTTGGTTGTGGGCTCTTTCTGCTCTAATTCCCGCACAAGAGGATTGCCATCAATATATCTTTCCCCCGCGCGATACCATCCTTCGTCACTATCCCACACAACTACTCAACCATACCGACCGTCCATCCCCATCCTTCAGGCAAAGGAGTATCTGAAATGGAACCTTCCCATAGTCGCACAGCTTCTCGTCCATTTCTCTTGCTATCCCTACGAAGTTCTGCCATCTATTCCTTCCATCGCGCACCAAATTCAGTCAAATTTATCCATCGCCACACAGAACACAAGAGCTTGCCGTCAATTTGTCTCAATCGTACACCAAATTTACAGTCCTAGATTGATATACTGCGCAATAGGATCACTATCAACTTCGACGCGGGGATCATTGACAACCTTCCTAATACCTTTACTTTCGCGAAAAAAATCAATCCTCTCATACACGCCGAGCAATTCGATAATACTGTAAACAACGGTCTTCTTATCCACACCTTCCTCTCTTGCTGTTCCAACCTCAAGATAACACCCTTCAAGACCACGATATTTCGTTTGGATTACAAGCTCTTCTCTCTGCACATTCAACACCAGAGATTTCCACAGCTGTCAAAAATTTACAATTCGGTCAATTTCAACGTGTCTTCACAGAGTTCTTTCTCGTGGGCTATTGTTGGGATGACGCCAAGCTTCTCTTTGACCAAGGCTTCGCTCTCCCTTCCATCAACTACGTCAAAAATCCCTCACAGTGACCCACCTCTATCATATCGCACCTTTCTTAGAAGAGCTTCAACTATAGTTGTTTAATATCAGCCACATCATCAACAGCTGCGACGTTCTTCTTCCATTTGATTACCCACACAAAGCCCCTGGAATTACCGAATCTCTGCAAGCTCGTTTAGCACCTTCAACCTCCTTCCTATTTTGCATCACCACCAGACCTTTTTTTCTAGGACGGCAGTCTCGTACGATCTTCAAATCACGACATTTGAATTTACAACTCTCCTCTACGTCTTCAACTTTTTGATTCCCAACCTTTAACTATATTGGCCATCTCTCTCCTCTTGACACTCACAGACAATTTATATATTGCAATAAATATAATTTGCATTCGAGGCTTATCTCCGTCGAGGATATTCACAGAAGAGCCTACTTCCATTAGCAACAGTTGTCGTTTATCGATTCCTAGAACTTTATTTCCCCAGTAGGGAGTAAATAAGATATCAATCGTACCAAGCTTCATTACTCCATATACTTCTCATAGATTTTTATTTTAGACTTCCTGCAATTGCCAACTGGAGAGTCTTGTCCATTTTCTCAATATTTCTTCGTTCTAAAGGAGATTTGTCAGTTTTCTATTTGTTTCTTAAGACATCCACTTCTTTTCTAAGATTCTGATGTTTAAGACGTCTTGCTAACAGATTTTGTAGATCTCCGAAGATCATAAAGCCTTTTTAAAAAGTAAGTTCATTCCCCCGGTATCTTGCCCTCCACGACATGTCACTTTCCATCCTCTTCCCATGTTCTCAAGCCAAGTCGAGGACTAATTCATCCCTCTTCTGCCCTTTCTCATATCAATACTAACATATTCAGAGGAAGAAAATGGAGGCCATTACCGAGGAGACGGCCGGTTTCCGCCAGGCAACCCAAAGTTACCTGGTGGAAAACCGCGCCGAGATGGAGTCGTTAATCCACGAAAGCACCGACCGGCTCATGGAGCAAACGCGGGTTCCGGCCGAAGAGGCCCATAGCTGGCAGACGAAGGACAGTCGAGCTGCAAACAGAGTTCATGGTTAGTTATTCTTCTAATTTCACTTCGCGTTGAGATTTTTTGTTACTTGAGTTGATGTAGAACGTGGAAATTTTACATTTGGCAGTTTGCTCTAATAAGTCCTTTCAATGTTGAATAGAAGCATCAAGCCCTCTGATGAGCACATGCTGACCTTGACAGGAACTCTTGAAACAATATCTGGAAGCGGGAGGCACTGTCCTCGCCGCACCAATATACCGCGCAGACGCCCGTAAGCTCACACACTCTTTGTTAGAAAATGGAAGCTTTATGCTAATGATGTCTAGTAAGGGTCGGCGGACGACCGGCAATACGCCCTTCGAGGGTTCATATTTTCACGGAGTTCAAGAAGAGATATACACCTGGCAGCGTGCCACTTCAATCTCCAGCATCTGCTGGACCATAGATCCAATGGACTATGGATCCAAGCTTTGGCTGTCCAGAAACCAAGATGGGGACATGATCCAATGTGAGTAGCTCCTTGATTTCCGCTTTCACACGAAGCGACATTGTTATCAGAAGTACAATTAACTGACTCAATCGTTTAGTGAAAAGAATAACCGACGAATCAACACCCAAGGGGAAGACTTAACTATCTGGAAGTGGTTGTTCTGTGAGCTTGGAGAAGGGGAGGACTTGAACACCTTGGTGACGGAAAAGGAGAGATGGGGATGGGGTGGAAAGTTTACATGGGGAACTCCGCTGGAGAGGGAGAGAGCAGTGGGGGCATGGACAGTTACTTGGTGGGGATGAGGAGAATATTGTGGTGTTGACGTAGGGCCTCTGATACAGTATGAGCATGGGGGCTGATCCCAGCGTGGATCAGCAGCTGCCAAGACACGGGTCGCACCGTGACACTCGCGCCCTGGCACTTTTAGAGCACTCTACTGTTGATGATGGTCAGGGGTGAATGGTGTGGTGGATATGGGCTTACGATTTACGAAGAGACGAGACGACGACACGATCATATTTTTTCCCAATCCGTTCTGTTTATAGACCGTTGCATTTACAGTGGCATCAGTGGCGTTGGATTTCATCTCGTGTGGTTTCTAATGGTTGCGGAGAAATTTGTCTGGCATGGCGTTGTTTAAAGGGGGCATTGGGCTTATACCATCGTTACATTTGCGTTTCGCGTGCGCGCTGGATTTCATTATAAAAAGTGTTTTACTATCATTGATACCCATTAAATCAATATGGCTTGCCATTTGTTCTCATACATGGCCTATTCTTGCTGTCTCTGTGATCATATACATCATATCCTGGTATCAAATGTTTGATGGTTGCAAGGACTGAGCATATCTAGGATTTATCGACATATGAATTTCGTACAGTATACTATTGATCAATGGCCAAAAGCAACACACCTAAAGATCATTCAATCCATTTGGTAGATTTAGTTGACTTGTAAAGTCCTTTGATTTCGGATCTTAAACAAAATCAAGAAATGGGTCGTTCAAAATTTATAACTTATCCGAAGGACACTAGTTCTCCATTTTCACCCAAGGAACCAAGCACTCAACTCCAACCAGAACGGCATCTCCCTAACATCAATGATAACAGCAACAGCCTTTAGCAAATCTCGCACATCCAAAGAGCTCGAACTAACCAACACTAGAGGCCCCGCGGAGCAATCTATCATTCCCAAAATTAGCATTAGTGCGGCAAGTAATGGAAAGAGGTCAGTGAAGGTCAATATTGTTGCCAACATTAACTCATCTATCATCTACTGTAAAAAACAGCTTATAAATGATATTCTTAGAGCCTTTGATCACACAAGCCAATGATGTCTCAATCTGCTCAATTAATGATACTTTGAGAAGGAGAACTTCCAACTACCAAGCCTTGCCGAGAAAAAGCGACGCGCTGTTAGCCTTCCTTACTCTACCCACCGAATTCCCCGATAATGTGCTTTCGTTTGAGTATTGCAATCTTTTGATATGGGTTAGCTAGACTCGATGCCTGGAGAGCTTGGATCCTAATGTGGTGAAGAGAACCTGCTCAACTTTAGTCTGGAACCGTTTTTGGACCGGGAATAAACATCGGCGACTTGGGGGTGGAAGAGAAGGCACCGTACTGGAGTATGTACAGGCTTCAAGACCTCATAGCTTCGAGCCAATGAAGAAAATGGGTCGATAAGGAATTATGAAGAGCACCACCAATGCTCTGTTCAACACTGTATTCATAGAAATGCTCGAACTAACAGCGGTTTGAGTATGGACGAAAAAGAGATATTCCGCTTTCGTTTCCTTGTCGATTTGGACCACATGAGCACAAGTTTTCGCCTCACGGCCATTCATTTCCAACTCATCCATACAAATCAAGTGCCCCCAAACAAATCTTCGTGGGCTTCCTGCTCATTGACTCCAAGGCTCGTATCTTTAGGTGTATCTGAAGAAAACCGACAAAAAACAACGGATTTGATGCATCATAAGTGTGGAAGCGATGGCACGAGGTCATTGCTGTAGTGATAACACTCGCATAGACTAGCAAGCCCTGTGTCCAATATAGAAGAATGACCGCGGGTAAGATAATAAGAACCAAGATGAGAGACTCTAGATGTTATGTCTTCCTGAGAATCAACTTCATTTTTTCTGATCATTCCCGACGGTAGATCCATATGATCCGTCCAATTTTGCTTGGAATGATCTAATTGAATCATCATCGCACTCATCAAGTCCGTCGAAGATGAGAACTATACTTTCTAGAATGTTTTTGATCGTAGACATAAATATACGCCACAGGTTTTCCTAGTAGACATTACTGGCAAGATTTTGATTTTGGCGACGCCATCAAACTCACCCAGAATATTCTGGTATAGGTTATTTTTTGCTTTTAAGAGCTGATAGATCAGACTCCGAAGTACAAATAATGATGGCCCAGTTGAGTTGAGAGTTAATACTGTCGTAATGGCATTTCAAGATCAGTCGGTTCGGCTCTCGAGGGTCTACGCGTAAAACCAAGCGGCTTGCCAGATAGATTGTGAAGTATGTTTCCCTTTTCCGGGACCACCTTAAATCCAAAGGAAATTATCGGAATTGGGTATTCATCTCTACTCGAAGATTTGGATATTTGACTTTTTAAATCCATTTGCAAGTATTGGGGACCGGGTAACCATTGCGACTGCAAATTACTTCTCTGTCGTCTTGGGGATGCGTTAAAAAAAATGTATTGTAACATTCATCCCGATCGTCTTTGGGTTTTGAAATACTACTAGCTAAACTTTAATAAAGTCAGTCTCTACTCTAGATATATATGTAGTATATCTTATAGCACTTTAAGTGGATTTTTCAACCCAAAATAATTTTTGTATTTTATATTCATTTTCTAATCATTTAAATCATTGAAATCATTGAAATCATTGAAATCATTGAAATCATTGAAAGCATTGAAATCATTGAAATCATTTAAATCATTTAAATCATTTAAATCTTTTAAATCTTTTAAATCTTTTAAATCTTTTAAATCTTTTAAATCTTTTAAATCTTTTAAATCTTTTAAATCTTTTTAAATCTTTTAAATCTTTCAAGTGTTTAAGATTTTTAAAATAAATTATGCTGCCTAAGATCTAATCCCCAGCTTACTCGCTAATCTTATTAGTTTCTATCCTAGGCATAACGCAAGGATGACTACAAACAGACGCAGAAGACCTGCATCTACTCGTAAGCTAGTTGCCAGAGCACGATTTGACTTATTTCAATTTCTATGCGCCAGTAATCTATTGAACAAATCTTCAGAGATTGCATGGTTGATCTGGATACTATTTCCAGCAGCTTCGTTGTCTCGAATCTTCAGTTGAAACGCTTCGCGCCATCCTTTCTCTCCTATAGGCGCATTGATCTGTAGAGCTTGTTCTCTGGCCACGTTATTTGAGACAATCCGACGGGAAACTCGTTCCGCGTCTTCTATATTTTCTCGTGCCACATCAACACTGTTTGTTTCTTGCATCTGTTAGCGAATTCTCGACGGAGGAGGAGTAGCAATATACTTCGAGGTTGGTACTTCTTGACCACACCAGTCCTCGCAAGACCTCTATCATCGCCAAATGTATTCCAAAGTAGCTCGTCTACTCGATTCAAAATATTCATTTTATCGCTCACAAGCCGCGTCACTTCTACACGTGCAGCATTTAAACCCACACCCAATTCCGATTTCGCGTTCTCAAGCAGCGCCATCAGCTTTGTCAGCGCCTCTTGTTCTTTTGTCTCTTGCAGGGATTGAGGATCAGAGCGACGTGCTTGGCTTTTTTCCCCTGATAGCATAACTTCTAGATGACTGTTCAGTTCCGTCGCTATTATGTGAATGGTCTCGATCTCGGAGAGAACGGCGGTAGTGCGCAAATCAACTTCATGCTTGACTAGCTCGAGGATTTCCAGGACTCTTTGGATCTCGACGACGTGAGTTCCAAGAATTTGGGCTGAGTTTTTTGGGTCCTGGTAGGTCTTTGGGAGTCGTCCGAGAAGACTAATGGTTGATTCTAGCAAGGCTGATACAGCAGATATCGCTCCTATGGTTTCTGGTTTGGCCTGAATTTCGTTTAGTATATTTACCTTGCATGTCTCTGGGGCGGTAATTACCATAATATGAGGCGTTCAAATAGAAGATCGCGAAATGTTCGTGATCGCAAGCTTATTACATCAATGAAGAAAACTGAACACTCAGAATTGTTGTGTTATCCTGAGACTTGTGAAAATCTAACCCGGCTTTAGGGATAAATGTGGAAGGTGCGACTTTAGTGGATTGATATACATTCTAGATCCATAGCATTAATAATTCTATGCCCCTTCCACACCTACAAGAACGATTCTCTCACCGGATCGTTGAATTACTCTAGGTAGGTACCTAAACAGATGCATTTGGATACCACAACCAAAACTTCAGAATATATACCTCTGTTTAACAAGAAACACAACCATCCGAGTGCGAGTATCCAATCCCAACAACTAACACCATTTACCCATCCCTCATTTCCAAACAGCCTATCCAGAAAACCAACAGACACAATATCTCCACAACCATATCAACACCCACGCAACATACCCAATCTCTCCTCAGCGATGCGCTGTAATATCCATCAATTGATCCAAATCCATTGGATATCAACACACCTTTCCATAACACCCTTCCATTCGCAGGGATAAATGGTGTGGCAGATCCCATTCCCCACCTGACGAATTATTGGTTCATGTACTCCGTGTGTGCGAGTGCACACTGATGAGACAGGCGCCTAGGTGGATGCGATTGTGTGGAGTAACCTTACTTAAGCGATGTGGGGAATTTGAATCGATTGTGTTATCTAGCATAAGAGTTTTTTTGAGTATTTGAATCTTTGCTGATAGTATTGGTAATTCGGAGAGTGTAATTCACAGGTTATCTCGGTGCGAATTCAAGTATTCAATGGATGTTGAGATTAATTCAATTGTCGCAAGTGGAGACACAATGGCAGGAAGTGCGAATATTCAGATGGATGGCCGGCTCGGGGAAAATACTTATACTTTCTACTCAAATTACCTCAAGACATAAGAATTGTAAAAGTATACATACACACACCCAAGCATAAAGTAAGTTTCAATAAAACAAATATATTATTATCCTCATGAATTTTCTCTTCCTCTTCTTCCTTAACTACCTCTCGTACCCCGCATTCCTCATCTTCACCCACCGTCTCTCTTTCTCTCGCAATATCCACAAAGCACCAGCTAGTATAGACAAGCAAAGCCAAATTATTAATACACATAAATATACACAGCGACTCTCCCTTGCCTTCTTTCCCCACGAAGAAGCGAACCCGAGCTAATCCAAGTCAAGACATTTCAAATCCGTTCCCTGATTCTCAAGTGACCATCACAAGCGAACCCCTATTTCCTCTTCTCTTTTCACCCTTTCTCTCTGATCCACCTCTTTTCTTATCCTCCTCTCCCATTTCAAACAAGCAAAAAACAAAATCCAAGCCAGTAAGCAAGAAAGCGCAAAAGCAAACTCAACAACAGCGAACGGGGTATAACCACAACCAGCCAACCAACCAACCAACAACGCGCCCAATCAAATTCAATAAGCAATTTGGGCCAACTAAAAGCAAAACCAATGCCAATTAAATAGCAAAGTAGTAACAAGAAGCGCACTACTCATCAAAGTGCCAACAGATTAAAACGTCCTACATCCTCCCCCCAAAAGCTTGATAAACGCCATTCTTTCCTTTTCCCTGCCATACTCGCCATATAATCATTCCTCCCATCTGTTATCCATCAAGGGAACAAATTATCGGAAGTTTTTTGAGGGCAGTGTCATGCGTATCGTATATACATAATTGTCGTAATGTATCTTAATTGTTTTTTCATGCATTAAAAATTGCTTCAGTTTCATCCAGTGATTGTGGTATCAACTTCTGCCTCCTCATCTTCATTTTTTCCCTCGGCGACGGCTTGATGTGCCGCTCTTTCATGATAGATTCTTTGCCTGCCAATTTCGGCTGCATGTAAACTATCAATATATGTTGTGAACTTTACGATTTCACGAAGCAAATATGAAGATTTCTTTTCCCAATTCGCCATTGCTTTTTGTGCGTTAGGATGACGCGGTGAATACTGTACTAGGTTAGTGAAAATGAACCACGAGGAAGAATTGTAATACTTACAGCTAGAAGCATTGTATTTCTCAACATATTATGTTTCTGCAATTCTTCCTCAATACTCTGCACATAAGCAGTCAGTGTTTTCAACTGATCCGGCTCCATCAAGTTACTAGCTCTCATGCTCTGTATTGGAGGACTCCAATCATTTATAGCAATTCTATCACCTGGCAATCTTGATCTAACCCCTCCTACATAGCCGTGATCCAAGCTCGATCTTAGAGAGCTCTGCATGCTGGGCCTAGCACCAGAAGTTGATGGTCTGGTATTCTGTTCATTGATCGCAGTGACCAAGGCGTTGTTGACAATTTCATCAGACCAGCCGTATTCGATATTACTAATACCACCTACGAGAGGATGGTTTGATAACCGAGCACTCCAATAATTGGCTGTTGTGACAAATTCTTTGACGATATCTGCTGTACCTACTTGAAAGAGATGTACTGCTCCAGTGGGCAAGGAAAGTGCCCAGACATGAGGGCGAGCTTTGGAGTAGCCTGGAGAAGGAAGGGCACTAGCGATAGTTTGTCGGAGGAGGAATGAACCAAGATTTTCGGCATTCTCTTGCCAATTTCCACCACCAACAACTCCGCCACTAGTTTTAGGCTTGCGGACATTCTTTGTGGAGAAAGAGAACAAGCTCATGTAGCCCTTTTCGATAACAGCAAATGTTTCAATCCAGTTACGGTCCTTTGCTTTCTTGTCGAGAGCTTCCAGATGATGCTTGTGCTTGACCATACCTTCCTTGGCCCATGGTGCACCAGCCAGTTCTAAAGATTCATCATCAAGTAGAGGGGCAACACGAAGTTCTTCATGATCACTGCCCCTACTTCCTGAGCTATGGACCGTCTCTTCACGGATGATTGCTTGGCTGAGAGCATTGGCGAATCCAATAGATTGTTGATAATCGCCTTGGAATGCCGAACCAAGAGAGTCCACGGACATCGAGGTATGTTTTCCAAGAGAATACTTGCTCCAGGTACTAGACGACACCGAAGGACTCCACATAGATGATTGATCATCCAGACTAGTTCGACTAGATCCCATTCCTGAGTTAGGATATAAACGAGGTCTCGATCTAGTCTTATTGCTCCACTTTCCATTTGTGCGTACAGTCTCTGCTGTTCTTCCACGAAGATAACTAGGTGATTCTGAGGGAGCTTTACTCAGAACACTAGGAGAACGGCGCAACATACCATTGGTGAATACTGAAAGAGTGCTGGATGATGAAGCCGGCATTTGTAACCTATCGACAGCGCCAAACAATGGAAGCCGATCATTCCGGATAGAATTGTAAAAATCCTTGAGAACAATCTCAACCTGTACTTCCCACGTACGTAATGTTCCGCGGAAAGGTGCCTTGACCAAGGGGCCACAATCATCCATGGGAGTATCATAATCTAAAGGTGTGGGAGCACTTGGATTATCAGGATCTGGACGTGGCGCAGGCTTGAATGAAGACCTCCAAGAAGGTTTTTCAAAAGCTTCAATTGATATAGCGTCGGAGTTTTCGTCATTGACATGAGGGTCATCAAAAGCAGAACTTTTTCCAGGGAGCACTGTAGGCCTACTAGGCTCAAATTCATGCGCAGACTCTGCTACACTTCGACGGATCGTAGGCATTGTATTCTTGATGAATTGACTACGAGTCATCTTTTGTTCAATATCGGCAAGATGCAAATCCGTGTTGAGCAGAAGAACCGAGTAACAAATTGTATGTACGACATCTAATAATATTAGCTTGATACACTTTAGGTAAACTTGCTAACCTACCAGTAGCTTTAAATCCATGGTTGGGATTGCTCTGACACCATCTCTTCGAGAACGCGTCCAAGATTCTGTCAACTTGTTGACTTTCACCCTTGAGCACTAATCTGCCACACACTACACGCATCGAGGCAAGAATATTAAGATTCGCAAAGTCATAAAGGCTCATATAAGCTTTTAGCGTCCTTGCTCGAACAACTCCCTCATCTCCCATCCATGCCGTCGCCTTTTCTTTTTGAATGAAATCCTCATTGCCATCGTAAATTTTCTGTGCTCTAATTAGGTCTTCCTCCGTAGGTTGTGCGTCGTCAACTCCTTCTGATTCAGAGTCATCAAATGGCTCAACATATTCTCTATCGGACATAGTAGGCGGACTGGAAGGGGGACCTTCTTCTTGTCCCTCAACTTGCAACAGTGGTAGACTGACAGCCGATTTGTATATGGTATCTGTAGATCCTGTAGCTGCAATCGAGTTTGCGAATTTAGGTTTTAAGGTATTTGTACCTGGTAGATCATCTTCAGATGATCCAGGTTCCAACCAAATGCGATCTTTCTCTGGAAACTCCGATTTAGAAGGAGAAAGAACGATCCAATCTTCTTCTTTGGCAGGACCTGCTGGTAGTTCCTGACTGTCATTAGAACCCACCTTGCTTAGAGGTGAATCCAAAGGAGGCTCTGCTGCCTTGGGCTCTGATTTCGGTAAAACTTTGGAGGGCGGTGGAGAACGTTTGGAATGTGTTCTTTCATATTCCGCAACAAGAGCGATATCTCTCGCCACCGAAGGAGAGCGACCAGGAGATGTCGTACTGGGTAACGGTGTATTACCAGGTACATCTTTCGTGATCTCCAACTTAAACTTCGCGTCACCATCATTCTCAGTAGAACCTTGGAAAAATGTTTCACGTTCCTCTCTGGCCTGCCCATCGAATCCACCAGGTAATGCTAAGTTGGTACTTGCCGATCTACGTGGTTGTTTGATGGACGAATAAGATGGCTTGCGACTGTCTCCGGCATGCGATGACGCTGGTTTCGAAGGAGGTATTTGTCTGATGGTAGCATTTGGGTCTGGATCGTAGTCTGAAGAAAAACCTCTTACATGGCGTCTATTTTCAACATCATCGGAAATATCATTAACTTGCCGATCGAGACTAGCCGTTGGTGCATGAGCTTCAATAGGAGGTCTCCCGGGGCTATGAAGGTATGGATTCATGACTTGGCGAAGACTACTGACGGGGCTAGCCTCAGGTTGCCAATCTGGAATGTCCGGTCGCAATTTGTGTGGCTCGAGTTTCATGGGTGGCAACGGCATTGGTGGAACGGGAATGGGTTCGGCCTCAGATACCGACTTTTTACGCCTTCGGAAGAATGATGAAGGTTTTTTGGTAATTACATGCGGTTGTTCCTTTGGGGCTTGCGGATTTTCTCGAGACGGTGCTATGTTATTAGACTTCATCTGGTTAGCAATGTGAGTTTTGCTACCTGGATGATCCGCCGTTTCAGTAGAGGTAGTGGAACCGTGCGACGGTGGTGGGTCGGGTACCGCAACATTGTTGTTCCTGGAAGAGCCGAAAACCCTTCTGAAGAATCCAGGTCGTTCCTTGGGCGTTTGGGTGAAAGCTTGCGGCGACCCGAGAATATCTTTTGTTTTTGAGTATGACCCACAATTTGGCGGAGATGGCTCTTTGATGAATGCTGGCATGGGTGGCAATTCTTTACTGCGATCATTTAAATTGAGACCATAGTCATGCCTGGCAGTGTTCGTGAACCCCTTCGACTTATATGCGCTCTTCGAGGACTTTGCGCTCCTTTTTCTTTCTAACTTCTCCATTGGGGGATCGATGAGACTAGGGTCGGGTCTTGAGACCAAAATTGGGGATGTAGGTCGAGGGCGTCGTGGACCACCAGGTACTGTGGGCGTGGGAGCAGCGTCGTAGTCGTATGTAGGGGTCGAAGGTACATTTGTATTGATATATCTTCCTGCATTTAATTGTGAAGTTGCTTGGTGACCGCTTCCGTAATCAAAGCTTGAAGACCTTCCTGCTAAGCCATGCGCCCACCTCTGGCTGCCTGTAATTTGTGCGTATCCAAGGTCAAAACTATTCGCACTACTCCCCACACTACTACCGGTATTCTTTCTCCCTCCTCGCTGTGGAATTGGAGGTCCTCTAAGTGAACCACCTGTATCGTTGCGTATACTATTGATTCTAGTCAACCCCGTTTGGAAGTTGGAACTGCTATTGCTTCTTCGGCTGCGAGAAATCTTGTCGGAATAATGACTTGAATCGTCTGCTGGATCGTAGTCGGAACTGAAGGAGTGAGCGTGTCCTCTGCCACCTCTAGCTGCGAAGTTTTGAGGTGATTGATATGGTTCTTCATCACCAAAGGAGGAATATAACCGATCTTCGTCCAGTGTAGGATTGCGCAAGCTAAAATCTTCCTGCCCGAAAGAGAATTGGTCCAAGGAAAGTAGCATATGATCTACCAATGAGTCGCGGGTAACTTGTCGGGGGGAAAGGGAGAGGTCGTGAGAATCCCGGTTATTTCGCACATTCTCAGGATCATTTTCTTTGTTGGAAGGATCAACTGGTGTAATGTCATCTAAAAATGAATGCCCTGTTCCACTTCGCAGATTAAGCGCCCGATTCGATGAAGTAATATTTTCTGGACTGGAAGCCTGCGCCTCCGGTGTCTGGGGCGGAGATATGCTTCCTCTTCTTTTTGCCTTATAGCCAGTATCAATATTCAGGTCAACGCCGAGTCGCTTCGTCGGTGCATTCGGCATCTTCTCGACGGTATGCATGGCAGCCACAAGTGCAGCTGAGCCGTCATGAAGTATTATAAATTGGTTCGAATTTTGAAAGGATTATAAGATGGTTCTTCGAATTGGTTCCTGGTTTGATCCACCTTCACTGCGACTGTAACCTGGATCAATACGACAAGTTCGATTCTCAATTGCGTATCAATGCTCTGCCGATGCGAAACACTCAAACGATTCGTATTCTAGATTTCTCGAATATACTTCCCGCCTTTCTGCCGGTTGCGATAATTTATCTGCAAGTAATATATTTTAAATGGGTGCTAAGATATGTTTGAGGCAGCAAACGTCGGAAGAGGTTGATGCAGCAGAAACTCTTTTCGAAACACGCCGAAGTGTTGGGGAAAGTTTGTTTGCGTGCTACCAGGACAAATTACTTTCTCGGGATTGAATCGGTAGGGACTGACTAGAGATTGGCATATGCTGGTGAGGATTGAACGAGGTGTGGTGAGGTTCAATTGAGGGAAGATGATTTCCTATCCGTTTGTTTGTGCGTCTGTTTGTTTGTCGTCGGACAAGTAAATATTGAATTGGCAGATTGTAAAGTAGGTAAGGAACTGTACACAAGGGCGGGATTCGTTTGTAACAGCGGAGAAGCAGAGACAGAAGCAGCAGCAGCAGCAGCAGCAGATGCAGGACAATGTTGATACTCAAGACTCCAAGCAGCTATTGAGTAATAACGGGTCGTGCAGTAGTGAATTTCGTGATATGGGGCATATACTTTATTGGGTTTTTGTCACTGATTGCTTTTGATATCCATATCTATTTAGGTCGCGGTACCTGGTAAACAAATGATTAGATACCCCTATGGAGAAATATATACCCAGGTCGCTCAATAATTTCTAGGATCTCCGACTCCGATGGAATGGCGACCACTGGGATTGAAGATTTTACGTCCCAAAAGAGCCTCTGGAAATGTTTTCTTCAAGGGTTGCAACGGGTAAAGAGAAGATTGGTATGTGCAAAAAGAAAATATGCTTTTTTCCGTAAATGGATGAAGGGAAGGGAAGGGGGTAGAGAATCGGATGACGAGTGATGAGTGAAGACTGAAAATTGAGACTGAAGACTGAAAATTGAGACTGAAGACTGAAAACTAAGAGTGAAGACTGATTTGATTGTTTTTCTCATCAAAAATTTCATTCAAATTCAAAGAAGAGAAATTTGATTGGATTTTGATTAAGGATATGATTTTACATTGACAAGTTTATGAGTTTACACACTCATTTCCGTTTTCATTCATGGTTCATGGGCGAAAATGCACAGTGCAGTTGAACAGTGCAGAGGGCAGTCATAATTGCAGTCAAGAAGTCTGCTGTGTATCAATTCGGGCCCGTGCTGGTTGGCCATATGGATCGATGATCTTCATGACAAGAGAAACAAGAGAAACCAAATCCATCCGACCCAAACTCCTTCCAGTCCCGACATCCACAAAAAGGAAAGAAGAATGGGAAAAAAGAAAGCGATCAACCGGGAAGAGCAATCATGATACAGAGCATCCACGAATTGATCAAAGTTTCCATCCATGGTCAAAGTCAAATCTCGTCGATATGTACGTACTTGGTATCTACGGAGTATCTCTATGAAAGGTCATTGCTTGCAAATTACAAACTCACCAACCAACCAACAAACAATGGCAGCTGCATCTCCTGGGGAACCCATGAACCTCTCTCCATTTTTAATTTAATCGAAAGATTCCATTCCGAACCACCAACCGTGGATAAAAGTTTAAAAAAGGAGACACACGGCGCGACTGGCTCTGTCCATACCACCAAGCTGCTGCTGCAAACTGCATGAAGGGAGGGGGAATTGGGGGCCGGCAAAAGAGAGGATCTAACCAGGGATTGAGATTGGACAGAGAAGGGTACGAGGGAAAGATGCCATCGTGACACTAACAGCCTCTTCGAAGTTTCAGGGGGAGGGGAACGGAAATGTACGTGCAACCATGGCCTTTCGTACGCTTCTAAATCTGTCAGAAAAAGGATCCTTGGATCCCTTACCCTCAAGATATACCTGCGGCTACCCGTCAAATATACATACACGGAAACACAGTGTAACGACCCAGGTAATTTGGTACAATGGGACTTTTATACCGGAAAGAGCGGTGTACCACGAGTCTGATATAGATCACGTCTTCGTGGATGCGTTTGATATACATAATCTACTTTTGCAGAGAAAGGAAATTGCATTTGAGATCCGTTGGACGAAGCTTCCAATAGAGTAATGTTTCATCTGCTCATACCGGTATCAAGCCCGCCCATTCAAACCTGGAAAGACAAACATCCAAAATCTCATGGCGATCAAAGCTTCGAATCATCTTGATATCCAGATGTCCCGCATTAAGCCTCTGCAGTCGATCGGTAGGTTAATAGGCTCATAGGATAGATAACATGCACCCCTATTTCCCTGTATCAAGGCGGGATAGATGCCAATGATTTGTTCATGCACAATGGTCGCGGGATGCTATCACGTGAATGTATAAATTCCTCATCGGCCGAAGCGGAAAATTATTGGCTAACTAAATGACAAGTAAGGACAAGCGACGTTTCGCCGGTATGATTCAAGCATTGAGTTCTCTAACAGATCTACACTGTCGACGCAGTATGGTATGGTCGAATGTTATCGCTTCGTTCTCAACTCTTCAGCTACATTGCTCACTAACGGCTTTTACTTTTTGTTATTTTTAGACTTGAGCTGCGATTGGGGGGCTGAGACTTAAGTACGTAAAAGAAGATATCAAAGGATCAAGAGAAGGATGAGAGAAGCTTCGGAAACATCCCCGACTATCTTCTTGAGGATGCTTATTCCTTACATAATCTCACATAAACTTTGATGGGCTCACCTGGTGGCTCAACACATCAGATACCTACCTAGGTATTCACGATGAGGATACTTCGGATATGTGACTAACGGGAAGGTAAGATTTCAACTCAAGCTTATCACGACATGCTATGGTTATTTTCTAATATTTACAGTTTTTGAATTGTGCGGTTCTTCTGTACTATATTGCATTTTCCTGATAATGCCGGCATTGATGATCCTGTAAAACGGAAACCGATATCACATATTATAGTTCACGAAGATCTCCAAACGCTGCGGCAGGCTGCATGGATGACTCGATCTATCATCGTCGGCAGCTGCAGATCTCCAATAAACTTCTATTACCATACGTATCAAAGAATTGGGACAAAAATATATACGAAGGTTTTACGAATGATAATCTCTTCGCCCAGGACAAATGCTGATCCGTTCGCATACTCCAAGCCGGTGTATACGAAATATTCGCATCACTTACCATGAACAGCCTTCTCGCTCACGACCACTAACCATCTTCTTTTAATGGAACAATTCACCACACCAAACAACATCAAAGCTTTTTCACCAAAATATCTCAACTCCCTGAGTATCTTCCATTGGCGTCATCGTGCGTTGGGCTTAGTCTCATACCGCCTTGACAATAACATCAAAGTTATCATCGTCGACCACCAAACCATGTCCAAAAATCTCATCCTAGCACGGAACCTCACGAATTTGACGGGCGGAAAATACGAATTGTCCATTGTCCACCTCGTCTAAGCTTGCCATGAAACTAGAACTAGACGTACTTCGGCTTCACATGCTGTAGATGATTTCAATTTTCACATGATGCTTGCTAGGACAAGATATGTATCCGACCGCAAATGTGAAAGTCGATCCTAAATAAGGTCTTCCTTCCTGGTCGGTGCAGTGTGGAAAAGTCGGCTGCAATGGAACTTTCGGAAGTCAGTTCATCTTTTGCAGAAGTAGCCATGCTCGACTGCTTGAAGCCAAGCATCATAAACTTGAAAATCATACTCAATCTTTATTGTTGCCACGACATATACATAAAGCGTTCAGCATCTCAATCAATATTTCAAACAAAAGAGGCAACCATACAAGTGTACTGTTTGTAAAAACTACTCTGATGTATGGATCTTCACATCAGCATGTCATATGTCTTATACTTCCTTTTCTCTTGATGGATCCTTATTCCTTTCAGCAAATGGGTCGCCCATCACAGTCTCTGTAACCCACCGAATCAGATGATTGGGTCTTGAATATCTCTGTGATGTTTCCTGAGTCAGTTTATAGCTGCTTGGGCGGGGTTGCAGATCGCCTTACAAAGATATACGTCGCCTGCGACCTACACTGGTTGATCATAACTTACTTTGGCAGGCTCATCGTAGACCAAAGTCACCGCTTCGTCATAGGCGACGTTTGCTGTCTCATTGTCGGAAAGTTTTTCCAGGCTCGTCATATGAGACTTTGGCGGCTTCATCGTACGCAACCTTCAAGGCTTCGTCATATGAGATCTTGGCAGGCTCTTTATGTGAGACTTTTGCCGTGTTGTCCCTCAATAACAGTCTCTTAAACGCTTAGCCCAGTTGTATAAAGAAACGTCGCCTACGCGAAGCACTCACTAGTGATTGAAAGGGCAAAGGGTCCAAGAACAAAAGAACCAATAACGTATGCGTATTTGTTGTGCATTCTAATGAGCACGTGTAATAATTGTGTTATGAAGTGAATGGGTCAGTAGAGTTTCGTTCGTACGTTAAAACTTGATGTTTTCGATCTGTTGTATGGGTCCGTGATGTTGACGTATTGCCGAAACTTTCAGGAGAAGCCTTTCCAACTCACTGCCATCAAATCAATCTTAGTATGCGTTTTCACACAGAGCGATTTCCGTACAAAACTTACTTGTTCTACCTTCGTACGGTGTACATGTATTCATATTGAATTCCATAGCAATATGATGATTGATGGCATGCATCCTAAAAGTGGTCTGCGAGTATCTTTCAAAGACACGCATCGCCCCTACGGCTTTCCTCTCTGGTTTACATATGGTCAAGTGATAATTAGACATTGCGAATAGCTGCATTTCTCTCGCGGGACTTTGCCACTAATGGCATCTACGATATGGCAAGACCATATGTGTTAGAAGACCTAAGTTTCAATAGCCCATGCACATCGTCTAGTCATAATCTCGTCCGGATGGCAGCTTGTTGAGACCATTGCCATCTGAATGGCAAGATAGTAATTGTACATTGATACTCTTTTTCCCATCTGCCCATTCCTCCAATAACCCTCCTACCTTTCAACTTTTTTCCCTCCCTCGTCCCAACCCCTATTATCGCAGTTAATTAAATTCCAACCAACCCCTCCCCCCTGTCGTCATAAATTACTGTAGAGAATGCTACGCATTAATTTCTTGTGCCAAATCGGTGGCGGAATTATCATTATCTCCTTTCGCTGGAATCAAGGAGGTCAACAGTCACCAGTGGATCTTGACATAGCGCTTGAATATCGAAAGTCGAGTATGTTTATTGAGTGCGTAGATGAGAGATGAGCTGTACTGCAGGGGTATAATTGAACGGTTGAGGGGGAGTAGACAAAGAAGCAGAGATTACAGTACAGGTATATGATACCCGAGTCTCCTAAACATTATTTGCTTGTGAATCCGAGGAGGGAGTCTGGGTTGGTATATATGGGGTATTGAGAGGAGAGAAGAAAGAAGAGAATTATAATGGAAAGTATGTATTTATATCATGCGCTTTAATAGGTACTTACTGCTATTTCCTAGCGATGTGAAAATCTAGATAGATGGATAAAAATTGATTAGTTTTTCCTCTTGTTCTTTTTTTTGCTTATGAATACTGTATAGGTAGGTATGAATGGATGAATATCTTTTTATTTATTTGGTAGGTATAGGTAAGTAGGTGGGCAGGTAGGTAGGTAGGTAGATAGGTGTTTTTCTCGTATTCTTTTAAGGCGAATAAAGAATGGAAAGTGGGTGCTTTTGGAGTATGGAATGGGAAAAAGTGTATTGGACGGGAGTGATTTTCTTGGGATGGTTTGTGATATGTAACAAAGTGTGGTTTGAGGGGTTTGTAGAGATTGGTGTGAGGATGTGGGACTTGTGTTGTGTTGTGTTTTTTTGGTGACGATGATGATGATGATGATGATGAATGCGGGTAGGTATGGGGCTATATATGAGATATGGGATTTGTATGATTAAAAGATTAGGGGGTATCATACAAAATCGAGGGGAAGACGTAGAGATACTCATTCACTAGATGATATTGAGCAGATATACCATCCTCCATTTCTTCCAAAAAATCGCATTCCAAAACAGGAAAATGTGACGCTCAGCTCTATACTTTATATTCGGGATAATCACCATCTGTCATCCAATTGCGTTTCGATTCTCAATACATATTATATATCCCACAATATACTCACCCTTCTTTCGACTGAATACTTCAATAATCTCCTATAAGAGGAAGTAAGATGCATTAGTTCTGTTCTAACCAGATCGAACTTGAAAGTATAGCATCTCCGAGATTATACTGCCTTTTCGAGATTCCTGATGTTTTCTTGATCATTTTATAAACTCGTCGATAGTGTAATCTGGACTTACGTCTTCGAGAATTTTTGGATGCAGAATCTCACTATTGAAGATAAGGAGAAAGGAGAAAGGAGAAAGGAGAAAGGAGAAAGGAGAAAGGAGAAAGGAGAAAGGAGAAAGGAGAAAGGAGAAAGGAGAAAGGAGAACGGAGAAAAGTGTTGGAAACAGATTCTGAGGTATAAAAAGCTTGGGATAAGTCAAATTACGGCGTATTGCCCTCAAAATCTCAAGAATGTGATGTTTGTCTTTCTCTCGGGGCCCTATAAAATAAAAACAAAATTTATCACCATATGTGTATTCGAGTGTATCCAGAAAACTGCAGCTTATTCCTCCGTTGTGAGATTTGAAAATCCATATTGACCTTCGTTTGAGAGAAAGAGAGACTGGACTAAACTAAAATCACAAGCGATATCAAGTCACCCACGTACGACGTCTGGTTATAGTTTAATTATTAATTATTACTAACTAAAGAACTAAGCTTATATATCCTTTGCATCCAACTATTTAGAGATCTGAACCTCGGGTATCCTGTAAAACAACACGTTTGAATGCTCTTTATTATGCACAAGTGAGACTGTCACTTTTATTGCGACTAGGGTAGTACTTTTTAAACCTCGGCGGTAAGCTTGAAAGAAATCGAAGTGTATGATGGTTCACACTGATGGAACCCTAAACATACGTCTCCTCGAATTCCAGCTTCTAGACTTAAAGTCTGCGCGCACAGTCACAGGAGAATTACCATTTTGAGCTGTGATCTCCTGGATATTCGACTCTGTAGCATTGACCTTAGCCTGAGCAAGCCCAATCTTCTTATTCTGCAAATCCATGACAGCATAGGCTGCCGAGAAAAACGGGGCTCCGAACGATAGAAGATCATCTTCATTGGCGGTCGGGTTTACTGGAACGACGCATAAGTTGTTACCATTGTTATCCTTCGCCTGCGTTCCATCTTGGTTCTTTGCAGGCGTGAGCATCATCTCGATCGGGACCTGGATCGTGGTTCCCGAGAAGCCGAAGACCATGTTCATGCCTTTGTTGGCTATGTCACAGGTGACCTGCATTGAGCCATCCGGGCCTGGGTTCGCGTTGAGGGCGTTGCCGATCGCTTCGACGGCGGGTAATGGGATGTCAATTGAAGGGTTTCCGGTATCCAGAAGTACGGGAGTTTGTTTGTTTGGTAGAGCTATATTCGTGGTGGCACGTTTATTGTTGGATCCTCCTGTGATTGCGAGAGAAGTAGCTGATATTACGAAGTCGGTAGCTTGGCCATTGTCATTTTCAAGTATTGGTAGCATGGTCATGTTGCCAGTGAACTTGGCGGTATCCATACCACCAAAGATGATCGAACCTTCAGTAGACCCTGAAATAAATGTTAGTGCAAGATTTTTTAGGTAAAGAACAGGAGACACATACTAAAATCGTTGAGGTAAATACCATAGGCAGCGGTGTTGGTCAAGCCTGCCGATTTCATAGCCAATGGGAGGTTCTCATATGGCGTTGGGTTCTGATCCGTCGCAGAGAACTCCTGAGCTGCAAAACCAATCCCCATAACTGGAAAAAGGGCGGTGGGTAGAAACCCTTGTGTACTCAGACCCATGGTATTGTTCTTGAGTTCAGTATTCCCAAGACGGATCGAGTCTTGCATAAAATGTCCCCGTGACATTCACGCCGCCACCATAGATTGCAAAAAAATTCGGCTTTCCCGCCACAAAGGTAGTAGAGCTGTTGGAAGCGAAAGACCCTGTTGAAAACTTCTTGTCGGATGCAATGCACTGGTTTTTAGGATCGGCGCAGAGTTTGCTCCCACTTGCCGGCACCCAGAAGTCACTGCTACCTGTGTCCAAGATGGCGGTCATATTCTGCGGTGGGTTGCCAACGGCGACGTTGACTGCTGAGACAAAAGGGTCACCATTGCTGACTCGAGCTATGGGGACTTGAACAAACTTTTGTGCGCAAGAGAGGTAAGGAAAAGTGATGGCGCTCACCAGGAGTGCAGAAGCGAAAGTAGTTCTCATGTCAAATATAATTTAAGTGAACGAATGAATAAACAGAAAAAGCAATGTTAGTTGCTGTTCAAGTATCAAGAGCTAACCTCTGGAACTTATATTTGAGCTGTAAGAAGTGACGTCTAACTCATTATTCCAGAGCAATTTCATGTTTCAGTATAAGCTCATGCGATCGCTACCGACAAACATCATTCCAGAAATTCTGGAAACGTTCGCGATAATGGAACAATGAAGAGCCGGAAGTGTATGAAATCGGTCCTATCCTCGGATAGTTTTCTTCCTCATTGAATACAATCCCGTTCTAAGCATCTGCATACTTTGCGTAGCCCGTAACAGTAGTTCGAAATCCCTCAAAGGGGTGATCGTTATTCAAACGACAACATATAGAGTGTGTTTCAAATGTCAGAATAAACTTTTTGAGGGTCTGAAATTCTGCAACTCACCCGTTCTCATGCTCTCAACTCCGTCTTGTAATACTTGGAGAATTTCAGCACCGCGTTTCGCACTCAAAGTTTATTGGAACAAGGTTACTGCACATGCTATCAAGTTGAGCGGTTGATGATAGATCACAAATATTTCCCCATAGTTACAGGGGCCTCGACTCGTATTTGAGAATATTTGAGAACGTTCGGAACGATGTTAAAAATGGCCAGCAAAGTCGGAATCTCAGTCTGTACGTTGGTTCTGGGTACGAACTTCTGATTGCAATAATACCAGAGAGCCCATGGGATTAATCGTAATTTGTCGAGTTGTGATGATGTAGATTTGTAATTGGAGATTTTGAACAGCTAGAAAATGAGTAAGATTCAATTGAGCTGACGATAAGGCCCACGAAACAGATTATAGCTACTAAATGGGATAGGTATGAAACTCGTCTGACTATGCAATTATCTGATTTGCGATTAGATTTAATTGCGATTCTAGGCAGTTTACACAATTTTCACGAAAGGCGTAAACAAGTGTTCCATGTGGCAACAAAAGAAGAACTTGGCTCATGGTTTGACGTGTATCAGAAAGTGGCTCAAGAGTACAGAATTATGCTTAAAAAAACATTTGATAAACGGTGTAATAAGAATGATCCTAAACATCCAATCGGAACTATGGAATCAATTCGATTAATAATCGATTTTGCACTTCACACGAATTATCAAACGCGTCTAGATTGTAGGAATGAATTCTTCTACCACTTGGAATGCTCAAGGACAAGGATATTTCTCAAAATTGGTTTTCGAAGAAAGTTCTGGATCATAAATTTTTGGTGCAAATATAAAGGAAAGTATTAGGGCAAGTAATCTTTATGTTTGTATTGTAGTTTCCAACTGAACGTGTAAACTAATCCTAGGGGTTGAGCCCGAGAAAGAGAGGCAAAAAAGGTGGTTTCTTATGTGTGAAACATCAAATGACCCTATATCCACACCTTAGGAAGCTTCGAGGCGTCTTCTCCATCTCTTTCATCGTTCTCTAGGCAAATCCTCAAAAGGTGCCACGTCCTCGTGGCTAGTGGTGCCAATTGAGTCAATGGTCTTCCCAGTGTCGATTTTAATGCGGAAAAGCAATCGGGGTGTGAGGTTTCGGATGGGAACGACTATTGGCTTTCATCCCCTTGATATGTTTGAGCCATATAGTAAGCTGCTGAGGCTCGACTTAGCAGTTCTACATAGTCATCGACCTATGAAGGGTGTTAATGAGCATAATAATATAATACATAACTTATCAATTTGATAAGAAAAGAGGAATTCCACAAACTCATAGTCTGTAAAATCCTTGTTCCCCGACGGCTAATCAAGTCCATATCATGTAACCAATCACTTATTCATTGCCATCTTATGTACTCCCGTATCTCCTTCCCAAACTTATATTCCCAAAAAAGATAAATGCAGCGCCCAGCCCCATAATTCATCTCTCATTCAATAACATTCCCATCCTCGGTATATCATTCTTCCCGTCTTACATGCAGCGTATTTCGTTTCGTTTAGCTAACGAACAAGCAACCCATCATTCGTCAGAGAAAATTACGTCAAATAACATCATGACATAAATTTCTCGGCAGTCATATCGCTACATCACGCCCGTTTAGCTCTAGTAACTTCGCCTCCCCAGATTTGGGGGCACTGCTAGACAGATGAAAGATAGCCAATAATATTTGCAATCTTGCGTTTTGAGGTGTATTTGCGTAAAGGATGGCGTGGTCAGGTAATGAGAACATGATTTACGAATGATTCGGATGAGAGAAAAGGGGATGAAAAATAATGTATTTTCATAGTGCGGCTGATGGTTGGAAAATATATAGAAGAATGTTTGTGCCGCTGTTGAAATTATTTAGTTGTTCATCATTTTTGGAAGTTAGCGAAGTGTCTTTCTTGTGTTACCTCGGGACTTGGAGGCATCCCTTACTTTGTGATATATACGACTTCAACTTGACTGCGGCAACAATAAATAGTATGGGGAACGGCAAGCCTAGTATGTGTATAGTTGAGATTTCAATTGAAAGTATCTAAATTAATTATCTGTATTTAGTCGAGGATAGTCTCTACTTCTATGCGCCTAACAAGATAGCACCCGTTATATTTGCGGTCTTGATAGCGATTTCTATGGTTACTCATGGATATCAGTGCTAGTATGTTTTTTCCTCCACCACACAAATTTCCTTTGGCCATCAACATTTTTTTCGAGGTATCATGCTAAGTGCTTCAAGTCGTTACAAATGCTGGAAAGTAACCGGACTACTCCCATGGTGCGGATGTATATATCTTGCCGGTTTTATCCTCAGAGAAGTTGGTGCTTTCCAGTATAGCAATCTTAATATATATATCGCTAGTATAGTTCTGCTTTATGCTGCACCGTGAGTCCTACCCCTATTTCCCCCTCGTCTCCTTCTCTACTCTCGCTATCTACCAAGACACACCCGAATCCGCACTAAATGCAAACCAAAACACAGACCCATCTACGAACTAGTAAATTACTTCATCCTCTCCCGAATCCTCTACTACGTCCCTTATCACTCTCCTCTCCATCCCGGTCGCGTCCTCACCACTTTCGGTGCCATCTCCGCCGTCGTCGAAGCTCTCAACGCTAACGGCGCCGCCCGTCTCGCCAACTCATCTCTTTCCGAAGATGCTCAAGAAATCGGTCGATCTCTTCTCAAAGCCGCTTTGTGTCTCCAGCTCGGTATTCTAGGAGCATTTGTCTTCCTCGCTGCTTATTTCCACTTGAAATGTCGCAAAAATTCGCTCTTACCCAATAGTTTGAATAATGTGTTAATCACACTCTATATATCGAGTGCGTTGATCGGAACAAGAACAATATATCGCACAGTTGAATATTTCAGTATCGCAGATTTGCATCCCGAGCCCGGGAGGGAAGTTAGTGATATTAGTCCGATTGTTCGATATGAATGGTTTTTCTGGGTGTTTGAAGCTTCGCTTATGACTTGTAATACATTCTTGTTGAATTGGAGACATCCGATGAGATTTTTGCCAAGGAATAATAGGATATATTTGGGGAAAGATGGGGTGACGGAGATTGAGGGAACGGGGTATCAGGATGAGAGGAGATGGTGGATTACGTTTATTGATCCGTTTGATGTTTATGGGATGTGTAAGGGGAGGAATATGCATAGAGGATTCTGGGAGCAGGGTGGTGTCGAAAGCCTGGGGCAAGGAGTCGCAAATCACCAAATAGAGAGGCAAACGGAAGGGAAGGAAGGACATAGAAGAGATGCGATATGACGGTGGAAGTAACTATTTTCTTGGCGAATTAAATGCCATTTCTCGAAGATGACGGACGTTGTAAAACAGCATTTCGGGTAGCAAGTGTTTAGTTTAGTTTCATCAAATAGTGAAAGAGGATATTACAGACGACTATCAAAACTATTCTGATGTAATATGCGTTGTCTTTCATACATGTCGAAGTAGAATTTTCAGTTGGTTATAGCTTGAATTCATGTGTACGGAGATCGAATGTCGCCTAATCTTGAGTGCAGTGTCATTTGATTCACTCTTCCCTAACCAGCCAGCACTCGAGCGCAACAAGCAGACGCTCAAGCGTAATCTGACCACAAATTGGGTGCTCAAGCTCCAGTAGACAGTCTGTTGGCCACTCAAATCCAACTACTGAGTTGCTACAAGCACAGATTGCTATGAATCCGTGATAGAATACATCATACTATATAGAGGTGAACATGAGTTGAGATTTCAATTAGAATTCACCAAACATCTAGATTCTAGTCGATATAAATCTATTTGTCCAATCATCTCTAGTGCCTCCAGATGTCTAATTGGTGCTCGCCTCGCATTATTCTAGGTATCTAGCGATATGACCTTGATAACAGAATTTATATTCAATTCCTTGATTCCTATTTCTATTATCCTATCCCTATCCATATCCATATTCCAATGAACCGCATAATCAATTCATACCTTGATTAAGCTCTAGTCACGCTTGTAGATCTAGGTAGAATTATAATTGTACGATAATCTTCAATATCTCCGAACCTTTAATTATCACCGGCCCGATGTTGTTCCAGCTGACTATCAGTGTAGCCTCAATTGCAGATGCAATGAACAACGACCATATCTCTTTGTGGGTACAACTTACCTATTACATGGATGCCAGATGTGACTTGAATGTTAACGCTAGAGCCTTACCATACTCTAAAGCATTGATGGAATAACGTGGTTTATCATCATGTGGGCCATATCATCATGTGGGCCACTTTCACCTCAATTATTATCTCTTCATTTTAATATGCAATTTATCAACAATCCATTATGGAAATGATTAATAAAAAACACAAATTATTTTGGTTATTCAAGCTATTCAAAAAAACAAAAAATTAAGCATTCGAAAAGCTACTAAACTGTATAATATCCCACATACAACAATTTAGTATAGAATAAATAGTTTAACCCCTTATACAGAATATCGATACAAAACCTATAAGATTACAGAATTGGAAAAGGAAGTGATTATTCAATATATAATTAATATAAATGATAAAGGATTTCCACCTAAACTCAAAAATATAAAAGATATAGCGAATCATATTCTTGAATCGAAAAATATAAAACCTATTAGAAAACTCTAGGTGTATTGATTTATAAAGCATCGAATTGAATTAAAAATATATTTTAATTGTGTTTATAATTTTCAAAAAGCTTTTTACAAAAATTCTGAGTTTATTAAAAAGTAGTTTCGATTAGTTTCGAATATGTAAGCGAAATATAGTATTCTCGATTGCGATTTCTATAACTTTGACGAAACGGGCTTTATAATGGGTATAATATACTCTGGAATGGTAGTAATTAATGCTAAACGAAAGGGCAGAAGCAAGGTAATACAATCAGGCAATAGAGAATGGGCTATAGCGATTATATGTAATAATGAGGAAGGTGAAACTATATTCCCATTTCTAGTAGTTCAGGAACAGATTCATCTTTCCAATTGATATACCGAAACCAGTTTTCCTGTGGATTGAGCTATTAACCTACATCTAATGGATAGATAAACAATAAAACAGGTTTAGAATGGTTAAAACACTTCAATAAGTATACTAAGAATCGAAGAAAGAGCAAATATCGAATATTGGTGCTAAATGAGTATGAAAGCTACGAATCAAATGGTTTTTCAGGAATATTGTAAAGAAAACGATATTATATGCTTAGGTTTATTATTATATTCAAGTTATTTAACTCAATTACTTGATATGGATTGTTTTGGTAATCTGAAACATTTATATAATAATCAAATTGATAGATTTATCAAGGCATATATCAATTATATTTCGAAGGTTGAATTCTTTATAGCTTTTAAAGCTGTATACAAAGAATCAATCACAATTCAGAATATGAAATCAGGGTTTCGAGGAGCAGGTTTAATACCCTTTGATCCCGAAGCTATACTTTCGAAATTAGATATTCAAATTCATATACTTATTTTCCCTCCCCCCTCTTTCGATATAGATCAATGGATCTCTCAAACCCCTTACAATTCAATTAAAACTCTTTCTCAATCAATACTAATTAAATCTCGAATAACTCGTTATCAATTAAACTCCCTTATACCTATATTCGAAATTATATTAGCTCTAACTAAAGATATAGAGAGATTAGCTTATGAAAATATACTTTTGAATATAAAGATTTGTACATTTCGAAAAACAAATGAGGTATTAAGCAAATATCAATATACAAAAAAAAACCCAATTACATTAAAAAGGAATACTTATTGAATAAAAGACTCTTGATATATTATCTTAATAAAAGATTGATATTCAGATTCAATACAACGAGCATCAAAATAAGGGAAATCCTAATAAAGAAGCATTTTCTAATAGGTATTATAATAAATATAAAAAACCAGATTACAATTCAAGAACTTATCAAAAACAATATAATAGATTCTAGATTATTAGATTTTTAATAGTTTCAATTAATTGATTTAATAGTTATGAAATAATATGGATTTGAATACGATAATTGAGGTGAAAGTGGCCCACATGATGATATGGCCCACATGATGATAAACCACGTTATTCATTCCTAGCATTATGAATTTTATCCACAATAGAGCCTAACAATTTTTCCCTGGTCTTGTATCTCTTCTCTAGTGATTGAACGACCTTAGGCTGTATTTGCTTCCTAAATGCCCAATAAAATGTCGTTTTAGTTTAAATTTCTGAATGCCGACGATAGAGAGCCTCGGATAGTGTCTGTTCTGAAGCCCATGGATGAGAAATCCATTGAGAAGATTCAAAATAGACGCACCTTTTTCCCAATTCCATGTACGCTGTTTATCCATCTCTTAATATCTGATTCTATGGAAGTTCCGTCCGATATTGTAACCACAGAAGAGCCAACGGGAAGAGATCCGAGACTGTGGTGAACCGATCCGCCGTAGCATGAAGTTATGAATATAGATATGTGATAACGATCTTTCACAGAAGAAAAGATTTTGAATAATTCCTCGATAGGAAGCCAGCTTCTGTCTTCAAGTTTTACTCTGAATCCATGATGGTTGACACCATGGGCATGCAGAATGATGCAAACATTCTTTTGCTCTGGGAGAATTCCGGTTCATAATTGAAACAAAATCTTTGAAACTATTCTGAACTTCGTTCAAGCTTATTGTTCTTTCTCCATCCCCAATTGTTCGGCAATAGTTCCCTCTAGCTGAAGAAATTGCTTTGCTCACATTAGCACTCTCCTCTTTCCATGTGTCTGGTCCTAGTAGAAGAAAGAAATTACGTGATACCGGGAAGTATTGATCGGAGAGAGCTAGTTGGTAGCTAGGTCTTTAGATTTGGATTGTATATTTTTGGACGGTGGTTTTGAGGAGTGACGAGGTTTGGTATCGCCTGATGTAGGTCCCCTATTATCTCTGTCCTTCGGACCAAATTTTTGAAGCATAATAATCAAGTGAAAGAATATAATTTCGATAAAGAGAAGAAAACTGTCAACGAAGGGTCAGTTTGTTTATAAAATTTCGAGATTATAAAAGATTTCAAATACCGGTTATGAACTCTCAGTCAAAGTCAATTCACTTTGAACGTATTCCTATTACTTTGATAAACCTAGGTACTTGATGATGATGAAATAAAAAAATGTTTCTTAAATAGAACAGTCGCTTTCGTATGATAGTAGAACAGTCGCTGCAAATGATTAATGACAAATTTAACGAAGAAGAGAAACTTCGAATATTGAATGAAGATAGGTATGATAATGAGATGATGTAGAAACATAAAGAACAATTTATATAAATGAATCCACTAACATTCAAACTATAGATTTTAACGGGGCGCTTAAAGATCGAATAGGCGTTTAATCTCTTAGAGCAACCTAGGTATATTTGAAACTAAGAAGTTTTAGAACCTATTTAGCTGCCTAAATTTTAGGCTGTACTTGCATCATATGTACTTTGGTAATAATGTATCAACTTTTGAAGAGTGGCCGGGAACCGGGACCTTGATTAATACTCGCCTGGTGGTCAGAATATACTACTACCGGCCTAATGAACGAACTTATGATTGATTGCCTTAAGAGTATAGAGCTGCTACCCTAGATTCATAGTTTAACAAATAAGAAGTTAAAAAAACCTTATTGTCTGCGATTTGAAAAACAGTAGTGCTAAAATGACAAAATGTAATCATGGATTATAAGACATAAGTTCATATCCCTCAAGCTTTCAGAACCAATTCTAGTACTTGATCAAACAAATTTGTGAAAGAAAAAAAGACCACTGGAGGGTGAAATGTCTAACATACCCCCTCAATCTCGACCCGGGCCGTGGAATTTTAGTCTTAATGATTCTATCGTCAAATAAAATATAGGATTTGAGGAAGAGGTGATCGAAATCAGAGCACCAATCCAATGAGAACTAGACATACTAGTAAATGTAAGCACCTTCTGATTTTATCAAAGCATACAAACGGTTCATAATATTCACTTAAGTTCTTTTCAGCGATAAAAATGTCAAAACACTCAATGCATATCGTAAAAAAGACTGCAACGTTGATTGCACTTATAGCAAGGCCAATCAAGCCTTCTACTGCCCCGAATATGATTAATGTCGTTCAGTCAAATAAGTTGATCTTATACTTCGATGCTTCATTATTCAAAATGAAAGAAGCTATTGCTCGGGAAGCCACAACTATATCAAACAATTTTAGAGATCGTTGGCGGAGAAATTCCCGCAATTCAGCCTCATTTTTTTCAGCAGCCACCTCACAATGAAGGCCAGTTACAGCTAACGAATCTCCGTCATAGTCAAACACCACAGGCTCACAGTGTGTTACAGATGTCAACTGACATCAAGTTTCCATCTAGATTGAGGTATTCTTTGAAGAGCCCGAGTTACCCAATCAGTAGATACCTTTAACTCTTAGATCGACCATTTTGAGATGACGATCGAGTGAGTAGGCAAAAGCAAGCACAAATGTCAGGCATGATCTGTAAGTTTTCACCCACGCAAATAGAGACACATCGTCACACTCGCGACCCAAAACTCTAGGTCAACTACTTGGTGAAATGAGAAGGTCTAAGTCCAAGGCCAGTGTACTGTTTAACCGCAAAGTCTATCCGCAACTGAAAAAAATCGAATTTGACAACCAAAGGGACGACTCCACAGATAAGTGCAGGTGCAACGGCCAATGCGAACTTTGAAAGATGTTACAGATAACAGCTTTGAACAGCAACTTCAATTATACGTTCTTCGAGAAGAAATCGAAAATATCAAACGAAAGGTACATCCGACTGAGAAAACTCAAAATATGCCTCGCAGTCAACCCCGCAGGTCCACTTCTCGCCTCGGAAGTGATCCTCCAATCAAATGTCAAGGATTCAATCTTCCTTCAGACTTGACTGATAGCACGGGGTAAAGATTCCGAGTGCTAGCAAGGGTTGAAATGGAGGGGTTCTGTGATCGTTCATCTGATATTTTTGTGCTGTTTCGGATGGTTGCATTTTGATATTGGCGTCGCGTAGACACTTCTATCACAGTGGGTGTGGTGCCGAAGCGATAGAATGTCATTCGCCTACCCGAGTTGGGTAGTTTGTGGGATAAACAAGCAAAGTCACAAGATTTATGAGCAATAGCCCATGCGTCATAAAAGTTTATCACTCCTAGAGCGCGATAGGTAGCTGTACCAGTGGTCTCTTCGATGTAACGAGCACCTGGTAAAACCTTTTGGCGCTCGCTCTCTTTGTCATGAAAAGGAAGAAAGCATTTGCAAGTCATGGGTGGAGGTTCTCAGTCCCATGTAGCCATGTTTCTTCGAGATAAGATACCTCCTGCATATGAAAATGAGAAGTCATGGACGTGCCTATCGTTACCTCTACAGCCATCTTGACACTATCGAAGATGTAATTGCGATATTTACATACATGACGAGAAAGTATCGTACCTCGGATACAGATTTTGATTTCCATTCATCATCATTTATCTCTTCCATGTCTCTGCAGCTAAGTTCCAAGAAATGAACTGACTACAGATGCCTTTCCCAGTAGCATTGGTCACCAATGAATTTCCAATTAGACCATAAAGTCCGGGCTATCACATGCATGCCTGCCTGCATAAAAGTGTCCTCTTACACGACCCAGACCATCATTATTGGAGAGAATTAGTTCGACTTCGAACTAAATCCCTATTAAGGTTAATGAGGAGAGTCGGCAATCATCGACGAACAAGGATGATTTTAGATGCCTTACCATCGGAGATACATATGTGCACATCTTCGAACCATTTACTTCAATGCCGCAACGAATGAAACGCGCTATCACTTACTTCTTCACTTGTCGCCTTGGTGGCTTCAATACCAATCTCCACATACTCGTGAGGGTGCATTGACTGCAAGGTACGAAAGTGACTCTGCATATAATCCATATAATTCCATTTTCACTCTACCGCTCATCCATCCGAAATACGAAGTTAATAGACATACCTTCGGAAGATGGCTCTGATAGTATACATAGCCGTTAATTCTAGGCACCTACATAGAAGCGAACGAGCTTTGGCACCTCCGTGCAGGATCTCCGCAACTAAACAAAAAGGACCGACAATGTATGCCTGCGATCTTCTTTGGCAGACAGGGACAGGGAAGTTGCCCGATGTTCTATGGCGATGTACCTAGGTTCATTTTCACAGGTCGAACGAGACGAAGGACACCAGAACTTCATTTTCCTGCGACGAAACCTCGTGTTTGAAAGTTATTAGAGGTCCGTTGAAGAGAAAGGAAAGGGGAAAACAAAATTTACACAGTCACAATCATGGGGAATTCATTGCTACAAGAAGTTTCACCATTTCCTTCGGCTCAAGAGTCTCACATCCCTTGCAAAAATTGTGTTTCAAACTATCAATTCAAAAGAATTTGGCTACCTAATTCTAGCTACATTCTAGCTGCATTCCATTCCTGTGCAAGATCTTCCCTCTGATCAAAGCTCTTCCCTGAACCTCCAAGTTCAGTCAAGCTTGATATTTGACGTCAAATATGTCCCGTAAATGTACTAGCTCATGCGAAGGTATCCGCTTTTACCCCGGTTATTCGTAGTTTTTGTACTCCCTGTCTTTGTTCCGTTAATCCGATATTTTCGCCTTATTCCAATGAAGAATTTGTTTGAGGCCCAATTGTGCTCCGCTATATTTTTGATATGATTCAAATTTTATATTGGGAACGAATTCGTGTATGCGGGTGGAGTAAAATCGAATATACTAGAAGGTTTTCGGACCGCTTTTTGTAACGACAGTGAGGCAGGCGAGCTGCGAGTGGCAATCTTCGGACCCGAAACGCTTCTAACGAATGGCAGATGAACTTGAACCTGAGGTTCATTCCATGTTCACCGATGTGTTTTTCTGATATGTAGCTTTTGCGTGGAACTTGTTTGTGCCGGGCGTATCCATGTCTTCACGATTGCTGTACTGAGCAAGCCTTCCATAGGATTTTGGACATTTCCCTCTAGATTCTTGTAGCACCGTTGTAAAAGAATGATAGTGCTCGCGCCCAAAAAGGTTCCTGAGGACTTCTGTCTGTCCCATAGATCATATTTAAGAAATTCCCTAGGATTTCGATTTCAATCCTCAGCCCGTACTTCTAGGTCTCGTAGTCGTGACTCTTTTCTGACAAGCATTTTCCCACTGACTAACAACGTAAGGCGGCGGCGGCGGAGTCTTCAGCGACGACGAGGCCGGCGAGCCAGATGCATCGTTCGAACTTACTGCCCAGCCAATACTTCTTGGCCCTCTAGGCATATCTCCTACACTATCCCACATCCACGGATCCCATACATCATTGTCAATACTATCCACCGTCATCATAGCCTGTTGAAGTTCCGACAACTCTCGAACTCTTTTAGGATCTTCGGTTCGTCTGGCAGTAGTTGGAGATGGTTGATATGGCTGAAAGGTCTCAATACTGGTTAGTGTAGGACCGACACTTTCTGAAGTATCAGGTTCGGCGTTCCAATACGAAGGGGGTGTTGACCATGGTAAGTCATCTTCGCCGAGACGAAATCGTCCTGGTGTTGATGGTAAAGGTCGGTCTAATCGATCCATAATGTTTTGCCGAGGCAAATTCACTATCCGATGTTGTATTGGACTGCCAACAGCACTCATAGGGCTAACAGGACTGACTGGACTAATTGGTTGAGTTCTATCGTTCATCGTCGGTGGTGCAGATCTTCCCCTCCCTTGTGTTTCCATACCAATGCTCAACCCTCGATTTAAATCTCGCTGTTGCTGTAGTTTTTTGCTGATATTGAGATGGATTATTAGGTTGAGGATGACCGGGTGTCAATATTGATGGTATTGGTTTGCCACCCAAATGTGTATTTGCTCTTGCTCTTTCCCTTTCCCTCATGTTTCCTTGATGCGTACCTCAACGATGCCCCATGTCCCTTGTCGTTCTCAGACATCGAGACTCTGAACTCGACGTTGACGTAAACTCCTGGTGCAGTTGGCCAGCGGGATGATGATTTTTGTTGTGGATTCGGTGGATATGGACCATCAAATGAAGTTGACATTTTTGTTCTCCTCAAATATAAATCTTCGATAACTTATCGAATTTCAATGTTGGACACTTTTTTTTCGTTTGATCGTCAAACGCGCTTGTAGGAAGAGATTGGTTGGGGAGAGAGGAGTTTTATGGTCTTGAAAACAGCCGTTGTGTTGCAATCTCATGGGTAACAAGCAATTAGGTGACGTGAAACCAAATAATTAAATTTATCACATCCGACAAACAGGACCTACTCCGCCCTAGTTGGAGAGGAGGCTTCAGGGCTTCTAGTCCGCTGTGCCATCGTAGGCTTAGTAGGTGTGTAACGAAGGATGCAACCTTTCAGGGATACAGAGGCTGAGTATGCCTGATTTCCTACGTTGGAATGAAAACAAATAAATCACGGCCATACCCAACTTCTTTCGAGTTACCTATGCACAAAGTGGAGATTACCAACATAGATAGATAAGGTGCTTAGATTTGATCCACAGCATCGTCGTGTTCGATTAGATGATGGAAAATAAATCCTGTCTTGCTTTTTTCGCGATCTCGGATATGCACGAAAATGAGAGCTTGTAGGAGTTGCTCCAATTGACTCCTGTCTTACAGTCAAATCCATGACATGATGGATTATTTAAAATGATATCGTAATCATTTAGTCAATCAATTGTCCATTTTAGATACAAGACTTGTTTGATGTTGTGTTTAAGGATAATATTGTAGGAGCATTTGATCGTGAATAATCTCGTGTTGTGTCGTCGTAAGGTTAAAGGGTAAGATTTAGTTCATGGTGATCCCCCCCATCTTCCAGAAAACCCCCTTGGAAGGAGTGGATCCGACATGTTAAGCAAAAACGTAGATCATTCGCTACAAATACAAGCTCGGACGATTGGGCGCGTCGCTCTAGTTGAACGGGTCTACATAGAGTAGTACGAGGCAATAAGTCGAAAAGTTTGCAACACAAGATGGGTCTGTGGGGTCATGATTTGACTGAAGCGTGGATTAACTAGAGACCCGTCGAAATGTTGGTCATGATTCCTTCGGATCTTTATGGAAATATGTCAAGCCACACCAGAACTCAAAAGCTTCTGTCAAGATCTTGAATGATGATGCGTATTACGGATAGAGCTTTACGACTCGAATTAGGACGCGGAATGTTTTTCGGAACTTTAATATTGGCAGCAAAAGCTCCTCAGGGGAAAACCTACTTGCCTTATCCATATCCACAACGGTACAGTTTTGCGGCTGCCTATTGTGGGGAACCAACAGTCAAACATTTCCCCTGATTCATGAAGTTTGTTTGTTCAACATGAAATTCTCAAAGAATATACAGTATGCCTTGGTTTTAGCGCCTCGTTTGGGAATATATGCAGCTTGCGTGTCGAGTATCGGACATGCAACGAAAATAACCTTGATTAACAGAATCCAAAGCTGTGTAGGACAAAAGTCAACCAATTTCTAATTGCATGCCTTGTTTCATTTCTCGTCTCAATACTTATACTATCCCTTATAACGGCCATCTACAAATTATCCTACCTGCCAGATTCGTTACTAACCCTTACACTAGACCGCCGTTATCTGGATATCATATTGTGAATATAAATTTGCTTCCCCGCTTCCATGGAACCATAGACAAATGATTGCATGCTCACATGCTTTTCTTTGATATCTCTCTCCAATCTCATTGGCAAGGTGATGAAGTACCCCCGCTTGCATTTACTGTTAGAAAGAGCGATGAGAATGATTGCATTATTCTTACGAGATCTATGTAACTTTCAAAGACAGTGTGACACCAGATGATAACTTAATCGTAGAGTCTACCCAATGAAGCAATGCACGAATATGAAGACAATATATTTGGTCATAAGATACCTCCCCAAATCCTATTCTGACAGTTTTATACAAAAATCTCCGATATAGAGATTGGTTCATTAACTTCAGGAAGCTCTATGATCTAAATTTGATCTTTCAAAGGCATCTGTATATTTACTAGTCTCGATCTATTATTTGTGGATCCTCTGATGGTGAGATATGGACTGACGTCTTGGTCGACAGAGTTTTGGAATCTCGCACTGTTGCGCTATAAAATCGAAGTCTGCAAACTTAAATCTTAAGCAGTAGAATGGAAATGACATAGTCAGCCTCGCTTCATCCTCCAAAGACATTAATTTTATGAAATTGAATAGTTGTGGTGAGCCTCGCTAGGTTAAAATCCTCCATCGTCGAAAACGACTAAGCTAAATAATCCTTCGTGCTCCATACTACGTGAAACTTGGAAGCCCGAAGAACGTAAGCATAATTTCAAGTTGAATACATGATATTCTATTCTCAACGTTGTGCTAGAAAATGATACTTCCTGTGCTTCTCCATAAGAGCCCGCATGTAAAATTCTGCATCAAATGGAGTGACAAGTATTGATACCCAGTTCATCCGCTGCAATCCTTCGTATACGAAGAGCCCAAATAACCCAATGCAAGGAGCTTTTTGAAGAAAAACCAGGAGTTGATAGCCGAGAGCCCCAGTCAGTACTTCTTCCGGGGGAAGGAACGAAGGCAGACTTGGAAATCGTAACATGATGGTTTGAACTGACGAAAAGCAGAACTATTCAAGGCATCAAAATTAATCTTGTGTTCATTGTAGTCTTATTCTAACCTGACGTTGATCTTTTTTTGGAATTGAAGGTTTTCAACTGGGTGATCATCGCAGTCTGAGCAGGTAAACATCCCCTTAAAGAGAATGTCTGTGTTCCGGACTCTCAAGTATATCTGCTTGATCTTCATTGATGCAAACAAATTATGGTCAGTACATGTACAATAGGAGAACATATCGTTTACTTGGTATGTCGAGGACAAAAATCTTTGGGTCTTCTCTGGGTCTACTGACCCTCACCGTGAACTAGAGAAATCTGCATCAATATATATCGAAACACTCTGACCTCTGTGCTAGCAAACCAAGATCAAGTTTTAAAGATAAATAGTACCACCAGAATCATGCATAAAGGGTATTGTATTCGATTGTTGAGATCGAAGAACCAAGGATTACCGTGCCGGCCCGCCCTCAAACGTTTATGGTTTTTACAAATGCCAGAAAACTGTCCTGTACCATTTCTGCTGGTAGACTATGGGAGAAAATGAAGAACGGAAAGTCGAGAAAGTTGAGAACGTTCAGAAAGCGAGCTCCAAGTTCACGATCTACTGCTCTGGAATTTCGTTTTGTTCTTGTGACGCGTTCAATATAATCAATACAAATCGAGAGAACTTCTCGATCATAACCAGACCCATGAAAAAAAGAGGACGTCTGTAAGGATAACTACAAATCCTGAATGATCGATTTCACCGCTCACCTTTCCAAATTCGACACAAACTGGAAGAAGGGACTCCCACAAAACGGTTTTCCCACCAACCTAAACCTTGAAACCAAAAGTCGAGTAAATTTAACACATCTAAATTTCTCAGTGTCGCTTTACTGTCATAGAATTCCACAAAAACTGCAAAGTTCTTATCCAATTTCATTACAAAGAAAAAGGATCCGCATTGCTGTGTACCCTCCATCTAAGAATCCAATTACATCGAATACCTCTCCCTCCAACTCTTAGCACGATTTATCTTCCAAGCTCTGTTCCGCCGAGATGATTTTTCTAAAATATCAAAGACATCATGATCGAGTCCGAAAGATGTGGAGTATTATCCCAGGAAGAGACGATGTTCTTGAGCAAGAAAGAGGAATTGTTTTGGTCGAGGAGGACTCACAACCTGTTTGTACATTACGCCTCGAAAATTCTTCTTTCTCCATAAACTGTCAGGAGATCAAAAACACTGTTTTTCATATTATGCCATTCTTTCATGATTTCTTATCCTGCTTCTTTCGTCGTTTTCTTGGAAGATTTTGTTCTTGTTCCGAGGCTTATTCATGTCATGTAACCTTATGTCTCAGTGGAATTAGGGTGAATGACTAGACCAAAGCTAGAATAATAGCAATCAACCTTACGCGTAAGGCCGGCGATATAGTCGTCGGTTGTCGCAGATGGTGAAAGACTCATGAACTGCCCACTCACCTTCCATGACAAGAAGAACCTCTTGACAACTACCTCGACCCCGAAAGCTGCATCTTCCCTTCCTACATATTTCCTGTACTTTCTGCTTCAGATGTAAAAGCATATGGTATGAATAGTTCATGCGAAACGATCTCAAGCTCTTCAAGGCGAGAGGGCTGATATATATTGCGGGCAGACAGCGGAAAGAGCTGTATTGCACGCCCCGCATGATTTGTGGCTGTGCATCGGAAACGCATTCGAGGATGAAAATTAAAAATTGCTATATTTCCCAGAACTGTTAATGATGGGTACTTTAACTATAGAAACTTCAACTATCTTACCTAAGTGAATTTGAACAAAACATGTGAAATTTCTTATATCTTTTGAGTATTCATTTCTTGACTTTCTCGTTCCCCTTGAAAACACAATCATACATATGTAATCTACGACAAAGTCTACCTCAGACTAATATACAAGCATATAATTACCAGAGTTAAGCTAGAGCTTCAGCATACAATCTTCACTGATCCTTAGACACTCTCTGAATCTCTCTCACAGCGGCGTCAACCCCCTCAACAACCAGGTGCGGTCCCCCGCTTGCCAAATCGCCCAGCATATCATTCCAACCCCCTTTACTTCTATCCACCCAACAAGTCATCAAACCCGCGTGTCTTGCACCTACAATATCAAACGGATTCCCACTGACAAGCCACACATCCTCGCAATCCTTTTTCTCAACACCACCTCTCACCTTCCTAACCAAATGTTCATAAACTTTTGGATGGGACTTATAGTATTCTACTTCTTCCACCGTAATAAGCTCTTTAAAGAGATCTTTGAACTTCGAGAGCTCTGGGGAATTGTGGACGGATGAGGAAACCATTTCATCTGACCCATTTGAGAATACATAAGCATTAGTTCCCGAATCTTTCGCCAAGTTTTCGAGTCCGGTTAAAGCGTCTGAAAACGCGGAGAGAGAATTGTATGCTTTCATTACACTCTCAATATCTGTTTCAGCCAGAGCAAGTTTATGTTCGGATATTGCGTGACGAAGTGATGTATTGGTGATTTCTGAGAAGGGTTTGTATAGTACTATGATTACTGTTAGATAACTACTTGGTTGCTTATGTTTCTCCATTAATGCATTGTGGAGAAAATTTAAGATGGGACCTGAACTGGGGAGAGAAGGAAACTTACACATGCTGTTCATCCGGAAAGTATATTCTAATTGCTATGTTCACATATCAGACGAGTCGCACTGATTGACAAGAAACACTTGGTCGCTACATACATATCTCCTCCATAGTGTAGCAACTGATTGTGCTTTCTCATCGCCAAAATGAAGAGCCAATTCTTTTGCAATGCTTTCGGTAGAGAGGAGAGTACCGTAGAGATCAAAAGCTATGGTCGTTTTTTTGTCCGACATGATTGTATATATACCTAGTAAAATCAGGACTATTGCTGCTCATTCAACAACATCAAACGGCAACTTACCGGATTGTACAATATTTGGTATTAATTATTATATATTTATGAGCTTTTCGAAGAATAATATCCGCGAAATTTCCATCCATTAATGATAAGCTCCAATAAGAGCATCATTGCGGGGTAAAATTTACTTACCGGTGATCAACACTAATAAATCTCGCCTGGTACCGAAAGCCTAGAATTGACGATATCTACTGCGGGACGACGCATAGTGGCTCCAGCTCAATACTTGGCAGCACTAAGCATCTCCACTACTGCATCTCACCGTCATGACTTCATCGATGGTGGCGTCCAGGCTTTCGATCAATATAAACATCACCACATAAATAAATCTGCACATTCTAAATTTCACATGAGTTACGGAACCCAAAACTACCGAGCCTTTACCCCTTCATTTTGCCCTCCAGCTTTACCATCAATATCGGCGATAGATTCCACGCCTCATGATCGACACCATCGAAGAACCCAATTTTCGCATCTTTCTCGATTGTGTCTCTACACCCTTGATCGAACAATGTACATCTACCTCCAACTCAAATACATCGAAACGGAAGACGAGAAAAGCTAAAGCGGGGAGGAAAACAGCGATAAAACCTGTATCAAAAGAGATCGACGTAGAAGAAACTAAAATCAACGATGCAGCAGAGCTGGCGGAGTTTATCGAAGTACGCTTTCTTTTTTTATACATGGAAATGGGAGACTATTCCGAAGGATATTGATGTTAATATATATGAATTCAGTATATCGCTCTAGAAATATTCACGCATCTTCCATCCGATCTCCGAACCTTATCATACACAATCTACACCCACGACCCCTCCCTCCAAAGAAAATATCCCTCCCTCCACCCCCTCGATTTCGAAACCTCGACTCTCCTCACCGATGCTCTCCCCCCTAGCATCTCCGACTCACTTCATACCTACTCCCTGCTTCCTCCCTGTATAGCCCTCTCTTCCTTCCTCCACACGCCCCTCTCCACCTATTTCTCGCATCTCCTTTCCCCGCCTCCCACACCCCAAGCCCTCCGCGTCGTTACCACCGCTTGCGAGCTCTGCGACCGCGATTGGATCCCCCTCACTTACCATCATCTCATCCCCAAATTCGTGCATGCAAAAGTTTTAAAACGCGGCTGGCATACCGAGGAAGAATTAAACAATGTAGCGTGGTTATGCAGAGCGTGTCATAGTTTTGTGCATCGCGTTGCGGGGCATGAGGAATTGGCTAGGGACTGTTATACGGTTGAGTTACTGGAGGAGAGGGAGGATGTCCAGAAGTTCGTGGATTGGGTGGGCAGGGTGAGATGGAAGAGTAGATGACAAACATCCGAGGTGGTGATGGATGAAGACATGCGGACGAAGAAGAAAGACGGGAAGTATGGATTGAAGGTCAATACGTAGAAGATGTGCATGTATTTAGGAAGAGATGCAGGTATGTATGACCATAGGCTGAGAAGACCGAAGCTACGCCCACGCTCTCTGAACCCACGATCATGGTGATCCTTCGGATCTAAACTTACGGAGAACAGCTATTAGTCTCTTGTAGCCGCGAATTACATTCCTGTAGTGTGCTAACTGTGCTTTACGCACGTGTACTTCCTTTGCATAAATGTTAAGGCAGGATATGATATGTAGATCCTTTTATGACTTTTATGCATGGTCATCTACTTTATCAATGAAACTGAACATTGCTTCAACTCGTGACCTCAATGTGGATAGTGTTTGTAAACAAAAGTAACAATCCTATATATCACAAACTTTTCCGGAGAAGATATGTCGTCCGCGCTGATACATCTTTCTTGCGCAATACTCGCTGACCTTCCCGAAATCTAAGATCATCACGAAAATTGTGCTTACCTGGGAATAGTGGAAGTCCGCTCATGTCTATAATGCAGCATTCTGTTACTAGTGGAGCTGGTTGATATTGTTACAGTCATGGCAAGTGCATACATCGCTAGTGCGATTGGAAGAAAGAAGCAGTGGCTACACTCAACCCAGCAAGAAAATATTCTGCGTATAGATTTGAATGCTTATATAGAGGAAGTTCTGGTAGATCAAAATGAGAATCCGTTTATGTATTCAAGAAAATATCCACCAATATCGTTCCCAGCCTATGCGTGTACACTTTTCCCGCGCGCCATTATTAGGCCTCAGCATCATACGATTTCCTACCTCTCCTTCTCGCAATATTACGAACTCTTTTTATAACATCAGTATGCTTTGAACTTTCACTGGAAATATTGTTTCGTGGTCGAAAGCTAGAAAAGGCGTTGACTTTCCATGCGAAAATGATAGCTGGAATAGAGATAAGTGCGGTGACACCAACTAATCATCGTGTTAGCTATTGAATTTCCCGGTCTCAGAAATACTTACAGATAATGGGAAATATCCACCACCCCTTATATTGTACGTTGTCCCCTTCATGGGGAAAATCGGATACGTTCAGCGCGAAGAGAGACGTCAGGAATGAGAGAGGAAGCTGGATTCGAAGATTAATCATTAGCTTTGCTAGTATTCCCATCTCTCTGATGATTACCACTCAAGACTTACAAATACGATGGTCATGATAGTAAATACAAAGATACTGTTGGACTGTCTAGCTGAATCGTATGCTTGTAATCTGCCGAATTCCGCTTGTCGCAGGTCGAGCAGAGTGTTGATCTTTGTTTTGTGTCAGCTGAAAAGTCCACTTATACTATCCTTTGCGTTTCACTAACATAACCCTCCGTTTTATCTGCTTCAGAAAGCATAGCGTCCAAATCTTTCTTGACATTGGTGGGACTGTAAGCTTTGAAGTGCATCAGGTTACTGGAAGCAAAGGCCTGCTTCCAAACAACTTCTTGATCCTCTGCCAGAGATCTGAGCATATGAAGCTCGTCACGGATATCTCGTATCATGTTGAGAAGCTCGGTTTCGGATGAAATAACATGGTAGCGATTTAAAGGCATTGGTCTATCCGGTGGCTTGGAGTCAGAATCTTCACTCGAAGGCTGTTCTTTCTTTTGCTCTGGTTCCAGAGACTTTTGTTCCCGAGGTTTTGCTTCCTGGAGACCTCGAAGAAACTCTTGGAAAAGTGAAGATTCTTTCTCCGCCTAATCGAATATATTAGTTTGAATATTAGGCAATTCCATGTGAGCACAGTAACAAACCACGTCTCTAATCGACTCTCGAAATATCTCAATCGGCTCCTTGTAGATTTGGCCAGAAACAGGTACAAATCGTTTCATGAAAAGCCCAGATGCAACACCAAGAAGAAGCTCCATCAGGGAATCGACTGTTTTTGCGCGTTCAAATTGACTTTTTGTGTCGCCGTGAAGTATGTTATCCAATGCATTCTGGAGGAGAATCTCTGGAGGATCTCGATCTACTTTGCTGATTTGTTCCGGAGTTTCACCAAATTTCTGGGTTGTGGCTGTGATAATTGTTTCTGAAGCAGGGTCAGCTGATTCACACGTTTATTTAGACTTGGAATTCGGAATCTGTAACAGTACTTTTGTCGATAATCCAAATCCAAAGCTGGTTCACCATGAGTATTTTTCTGCCTAGTGAGCGTTAGCTTCTAACACCATAGGTTCTCCCATGCTCATTTTTGACAGGAATTCAGTACCTCCCGATTGCTCGGATTTTTTTTGTAAGAATTTTCACAGCACTTGATCATTATCTCTCGTTGAAGTATCGTCTATAGTTGGATAGTAATATTGATCGAGAGTTATAGGCTCATGCTTGATTTCTCTCGAGTTACGCTCGTTGATAGACTCGTCAAGTAAAGTGGAAGATTTGGTGTTTGAAGACTTATCTATTTTGCGATCAAAGGTCCCTATGTCGAGGTATGGCATCTTTAATAGAGAATGTTCAGTATCTTACATTTCTATCAAAGCAGGAAATTGTGCAGTCACCTACATAAAGTGCCGCGCAAGCGCCGGCGGTGGACTCTCTTGGTGCCTGGTCGCCATTATTACCATTGACTGGGTCGTAGTGGGTATCTTCCTGCTTGCGCTTTAAACGCGAAGATGGTAAGTTCTCATCTCTGTCTTAACTATGATTCTTCATTGCATACCAGAAATTGGGGTTTCATATAATAACGTTCTGCGCCTGCCGCCAGCTCTGTCCAGCTTTTGTTGAAGTGTTTCATAATAGCCATGTGTTCTCTTTCGGATCGACCCGAATCACTTGATAGTCGACTTACAAGGTCCTAGGAAGAATATCGTCAGATGTCTGTGGCAAGATTGGAATCATGATAGAGCTTACTCGCATTAGATTTAACTATCAATCATTTATCAGCGCCTCTCCAAAAATCAACGAACATGCAAATTCAGAAGGTCTTACCTCGTTAACAGGAAGATGAATCCAGCGAAGGTCAAGCTCACGCAAGTTGCCGCTCGAAGGTGTCTCATCACCAATTTTTTCATGTTGGGGTGAAGTTGAATCCAGACTCGGAGAGTATTTTGTCTGAACACCAATCCTGTTTGAGGAAGCCCCGCAGTCTTTCTTTTGGGTTTCCTTCAGTAACGCTAAATAGCGCTCACTCAAATCCCCGGCTTTTCTCATTATATCCTCAGGGCCAATATCGTAAATCAGCTCCTTGACACTTGGGGTGGCATGTTTAATACGTTTTGGTTCTGGACCAGAAAGAATATCAACAATGCTCCCCATTTGATTCGTGAAATTATTGCTATTTGCGGACTTTGGAAACTTGCGCTTATGCTTCTTGTTTGGATTTGAGACATGATCGAGAGTTGTTGGAGGAGTACGCAGTAATCCCTTTATGGTTTCAGATTTTTTGTCTGAGTTTTCAATAATAAGCTTCAAGGCGCTGTTGATCTTGTCAGACGAGTAACCGCCCTTCGACAACAACCACCATACAATGACTTCCTGGGATCGACAAACTGCCCACTGGAGAGCTGTGAAACCTTCCGAGTCTTTGACGTCTCTCTTACCACCAGATCTCAAGAAACCTTTGAGTATCTCTTCATTCCCGGGCTCTTCATGTCGAGCTAGAAACTCGAGAATTTGAGCTGCAATATCTGGATGAGAGTCTATCAAATTTTCTTCGGTGATTTGAAGCTGTTTGATTTGCGACCAAAAGAAGTCCTCTAGTTGATCATGCCCTTTTTCAATTGCAATAGCCAAAGGCGAGTCTCCTCGACTGTTTTGCTGTATGATCAAAGCAACTGCTGCCAACCCTAATGGTTGATCCCGTGCGTCTGATTGCATTGTCATTCTTCCTAAAAGGAGTTGTGCAATTTCAACCATACCACTCTTAGAGGTTATGTGCAGCCATGTAGCCCCTTCTCTAGTCCAGCGCAGTACTCGTCGATCATGATCAATGCATCGGTTAGCCAAATCTTTGGCACCATTAGAGACTGCCCAATACATGATGATATGAAGCTGCTCTAGTGTCTCATACTCAGAGCTTTCAAAGCCTTGAAGTAATACGGTCTCGATTTCAAGAATCTCAGAAGTGCTTCCCATGTGAGGGTATTTCGCGGATGGACTTTTGGGGTAGTATGGTTCCGCAGCCAAAATTTCGAGCGCAATAGCAATACTCTTTTTTTGCAAAACGGCAGTGTGAAGAGGTGTAATTCCTCGACGATCACTACATATGACGTTGGCGCCAATTTTTATAAGAAGCTTGACGTGTTCAAGATGATTGAAGTAGACTGCGCATGCCAAGGCAGTCATCCCATGACTGTTTTTTATTGCTGTATCGGCATTATGCTGTAAGAGCAATTCAACTATGCGACTGGCAGGAATACAGCAAGCCTCTATCAGAGGAGTCCCATTTTTTCGAGACCCCATCTGGTAGACGTCGGCACCATACTTCAGGAGACACTGGGCATGTTCGAGCTTTTGATTGATACATGCAAGAAATAAGGGTGAATGGCCATTAGCATTAGCCTGGTTAATATCTACACCGTCGCCTACCAAAAATTTTATGATTTCATCGTGGTCGCTTGAGAATTTCCGGAAACACATTATGACTCTGTGGTAGCAAGTACCATGATCTCGCGCGCCTACATCTAAGAGAAATGCACCTGATCCTCTTAGCATCCTGAAGATTTCTATGTTAGCGTTTTCAGACGCAATTAGAATTGCGGAGTATGAATTGTCATTTTTTTTGTGAATATCCGCCCCATTGTTCAAAAGTTGCCTGACAATTTCGACATGACCCCTGGAAGTGGCCATGTGCAATGGAGTGTCTCCTCCTGTTCCTGGCTGATAAATTGCTGCTCCCTTTTCCAAAAGCCATTCTGCAACATTGGTATTGCCAAACATACTTGCTAGATGCAGTGGTGCATTGAGATAACAGTTTGGCTCATTGATATATCTATGTGAGCCTCGTCTGTAGAGAATTTTCAGAGTTTCAAGCTCGCCAAACATAGCAGCATGATGAATTGCCATATTGTTATAATTGTTAAACTGGCTATAGTCGGCGCCTTCGTCCAGAAGATACTCCACATTCTCTTCTTTGCCATATCTGGATGCCAAATGTAATGGAGTTGCTCCAACATGGTATTTTTGATTTATATCCAGCTTTTGAGAAAGGAGTATATCTATGTTGTTTTTAGAACCAAATCGAGATGCCAGATGTAGTGCGGTTCCGCCGATAATAGGAATCTTTTCGTCCACTTTAACGCCATATTCCAAAAGAAGATTGATGATTGAAGGTTTACTAAACCCTGCAGCCCAGTGAATTAAGGCGAGGTCGAGGAATATCTCTCTGCCATCATCGTTGATTTTGTAGGTACAGTCATCTCAAGCAAATCAACCTTGGAGTTGAAAAGCCTTCTCAGTTCATCGAGGGTCGCTTTCTTGCATCATCTTTACGAGAAGTTCCGCTTTGGCACTACCTGAGTCCGAGGAAAGACTGATAAGTAATTCCGCAAAGGCATTGTTCCTGTCTCCCTGGATGAGCTCTGAATTGGACAAGTTCTCGATATGTGATGTGTTTCCGGCTTCCATGATAATCTGAAGTGCTTTTTGTGAAGCAAAACACCAGGAATGAAATGTTTCGATGAGAAGAAAGAGATTCAGAAATTCATTCTAAACAATGCCAAACTATGATATGAAAAAAAATGGGAGTATGTAGTATTATATGCGGCTCACATCCGCCAACAACTCATTATGGGCATTTGTTGCGAAGGAGGTTCCATATTTGGCATGATGTGCATGAGCTGAGCTTACCCTAGCTTCATGCAGACGGAAGAACCAATACACCATGAACATATGGTCGTAGACCTTCGAGTGTCTCCCACTCAGCGCCCCACCCACCACTCCATCTACACCTATCAGCCTCAGCGGGAGTAGGTGCTTCGGAATAGTTCTTCCTTCAAATAGTCTTTGAAATCGTGTTATAGAAAGAATGAAAGTCTGGTAAAAATTGAATAGCTAATAGAAATTTGAATTGATACAAATGAATGCTAAAAGAATTCTTCGAGAGAATATGAAGCCTCAGGAAAGATGCCGGGTAGAACAACCTCTAGTGCAGATCTCGATGATAGTAGCAAATACTCAAATGAGAACTTTGAAGACTGAAGTGGAGAAAAATTCCATGTAAGCGGCAGTTGAACATGGTCTCTCTAAGGATGCCTCAGCTGGGGCGGGAGCTAGTACTAGCCTGTTAGTCTATTATCACCTCTTTTATATTCAATATCATTTCAACGAATCAATATTCTGGCACGGAACCTGAAACTGAAGTGTCCGCAAAACTTGCAGTTACTATCGTGTGCCTATAAAATGATAAGATATTGAAGATTGCATGCTTTATTGATTTTGCTGATTGCTATCCAATAGTGTTCCAGTTTTCGACAACCTGGTGTACAGTACACGCCACGACTACGTGGAAGATACCCGCACAAATGAAGAGACGGCGGGAGGCTGTATGTAGGAAAAGAGTTGTATCGTATTTACCATGGAGACGGCACAGAAGACGATCTCTTCATACCCAACCCCACACCATCCCACCAGCCAATGTATGGAAAGAACTTCCCTTTGAATCGCCACTTCCCTCTCCAGCCGATGTACCATCTGTATGCACCCCATTCGGATCCGTATAGTGGTGGCAAATTCTACAGAGTGTAGGTTTCACATTATTGCGAACATTGATTTGGATATTCGAATTCTTTAGTAGTACAAGCAAGATGTACGAGCTCTTTCATCATGCTGCTCTATTGGTGTTAATAGCAGTTACAATAATCGTGCACTTATATTAGCCGAAACGCGCTTTTATCAAAAAATTCAATGCGTCTTCTCTATAACCTTATTATTATTATTTTAATTATAAATCAACTATATATTTCTTTGAAATCAATTACGTATAATAATGTATCTGAAAGGCATTTCAGTTTATACAACCACAGAAAAATAGCAGGAATATAAGAGGGGGAGCTAAAAGTTGTAATGATTGCTAAGCCCTTGGAGATCTCCCATTCCATTGTATGCTATACTCTCAAGCAAGATCGAATATATAATGACAGTGAGTTCTTGGTATATAAATCTCGAAAGAAATCATATACTGAACGAAAGGAATAATATTTACTATATTATATTCGACTATTTTCAAAATCCATTTATAAAGAAATTATTAAAGTATATAACTTCGATTTCAATATTACAATTATTAAAAGGATTTTGAGGGAATATAGTATAGCTAATTAGAGAATTAGAAAGAAATCTGAACTTATAGAAAAACATACTATTAAAAGGCTAGCCTGGTATCTAAACTATAAAGGGTGGACAGTAAAGGAATGGGGGCTAGTCTTCTGATCGGACGAGTGCTCTGTAGAGTGGGGAAGAGGGAAAAAGCAGGAATGGGTGTTCTGCTTTCCAGATCGAAAATGGAAACAGGAAATGGTCCAAACCTATTCTGTATATAAGAATATAAAGGTTATGGTATGGGGAGGCTTTTGTAATACCGGAAGGAGTAAGTTATATATCATGGATAGGGATTTCGAGAATAAGAAATTCGAGTATAGTGTCAATTCTTATTTCGAGGTTCTTAATAGTGAGATAGCTTCTATATAGGAAAGATTGAATAGAGAATATCAATTCATATAGGATAATGCTTCTATACATCAAGCTAGAAAGGTATTAGAATGATTCCGGCTAAAGGGTATCTCTTTAGTCGATCTCTAGTTTCCTTATAGTTCCGATCTCAATCTCATAGAGTATATATGGTGGTACCTAAAAGTATATGTTTTTGAGATGTTCCCTAATATTGCAATGGATAAAAGTCAATCGGATTATATTAGATAGAAATTAGAGAGTATTCTACAAACAGCTTGAGATATATTGGACGATCAATTGTTTATAAATTTGGGAGCTAGTATGGGGAATAGAATTGAGGCTTGTATTGCAGCAGAGGGCTGATATACTAAATATTAAAGGATTGGAATAGAATGTATAAACAGATCTTACTTATATTAAAATATATATCAATATCTCAATCATATTCAAATTTAAAATAAAAATATTCTTGGAGGTTAGCTTTTATAATAATAAGGAATATTATTATTATTATAATGATAGTGGAAGATCTAGTCAATTTAAGCTTAAGGGATAAATCGAATATATATAAGAGTTGAATTGAAGTCAGTTTAGAAGAGCTAGGCTGAGTTGAGATGAAATTGCTTGCTTTTCCTAGGTTTTCTTTAAAGAATATCCTAGGTTTATATAGTTTATAATGAAATTCTAGTATTTTCTATGCTTATAAATAAGATTGATTTGAATCGAATCTTATAGAATAATTTTATATAATAAAAAGAAAGTACAACCAATCGATTTAGCGATATTTCCCATATACTTCTATTTAATTCCATTTCATTCTATTCCATTATAAATCAATTTGATAAGAGATACTATTATATAACAATATGATAATATGATTTTATAATATAAGATCATATTATATGCATATTAGTCATTAAGATATCTCTTAATTAGTAAGATATTAATAAGTGATTTAGTGGACTTATTATTTATTTATTTATTTATTTATTTTAATTTACATCCAGAGGGCAAGCCGCAGAGGCTCGCCATAATCTCCCAGGGAGTATTAGGGATAGACTATGCTAGTAGGGGTGCTATTATAGCCACACATTCCGTTCTTTTACGGCTGTAATGCAGGCTAGGGAAGAAGCGGCTAGGGGTACTGTATATACTCCTATCGCTTGTCTTCTGCTTACAATATTGATACTATTCAACCCATTTTATATTGAGTAGCTCAGGTTTGTGGTTGGCTAAAAGGTCCTATATTGTTAGTTTTTGTTTGATATAGTTTGTATATAGCAGTGGAAAGGGGAAAGTAGTTTTAGAGGGAATATAGTCTTGATTAACAATATAAAAGTGGGAGATTAGAGGATCTTCGAAGAGATTGAGTATAATTGCTCAAAGTGATTAGTAATTGTTAGAAAGATTGTAAAGTCTGTTAGAGTTTTTAAAAGAAAAAAGAAATAGTTGATTATATTCTTTGTATCTCGCAAGATTGAGTTGGATTTGTTCAGCTAGTTGTCGAATTGGGTACAAGAATATCGGCAAAGCACCAGATACTCAGGTTCTTTGCTGTATCCGCAGGAGCATTCTGAGGTGGCGTGTTGTACTGAAAGTGTTGGTGATAGAATACAAAGTCCCCATGTCCGGTTCTGAGTGTTATTAGTTGTTGAAGAATAGAACGGGGGAGAATAAGTTCCTCAGATTCCTTGACTTGATAGTTGAGATGTCAGCAATAGTATTAGCCAGCAAGGGTAACCTCATTTTGCTTCCACCATCTCTATTCTGTTTCTTATCTGAGGGTTCTGGCTATTGAGCTTATTCTATTGATAGTAGGAAGCGATGAGTTATCGTTTTCGATACAATCGCTACGAGTGCCTAGATCGGCGAGCCGATTGGCCTTCTTGTTTCTAAGGATTCCAATATATCCAGGCGATTATCGGATCGCTATTTGCCTGTTCTTTATAATCTCATGACAGTGTAGAAATGCTTATTGGGATGAGTCGGAAATGTTGTTTCTGATACATCAGATGACTGAGGTGCTGTTGATGTATATAGTGATCTGCCCAGCCGGCTTCAGTCGGATAATACACTTCAAACCTTTTAGAGCACCTACTATTTCGATGTCGAAAATATGCGAAAGCAGATTGATTGCCCTATAATCGAATGTTATTGGAAATTGTTCCCGGTAGATTGTATAGCTATAGCCAATTATCTTTTGCCCTTAATAGTACTATTCAGTGTTGTCCGAGAAAACTGTAATATAACTGTCAGACAAACAGTTCCACCATTATATGAATTCAAACGCGGCTACTTCTTTCTTCAAACCTCCTATAGGATCGTTACGGCTCCCTGTGGAGAAGTGTGGCGGGGAGAGTATTGGTCTCGGTGCTTTTGGGATTAATCCGGCTAGTCTGCGGAGGTTGGTATTGTTCATCTAGTGGACTTATTATGAATCCTTACAAACAATATCCAGAAATTCGATAAAGATAGTGAAGAGAATATTATTGAAATCAATTTGCTTAAATATTCAATACTATCTTTGAAAACAAATGAAATAGAGATATTAGATATTGCATCTATAAATGATTAATCCTCTATTAAAACCCCGATTATACCTATAGATATAAATACCTCTGAAAAATACTCTTTTCAAAAACATAAGCAAGATAATAATAAGCCAGATAAGTATATTCAAAAACTGATAAGAGTAATGATAGCAATACTCTTAGAAAATCCAAATAGAAATATTATTGAATATATTATAATCTTTATACCTTTTATATTAAAAACCGATCTAAATATTAAAATAAAACTGTCCAAAAATCTTTAAGTGATTCTAGGGAGCACTGCAGACAAGAATATAGCCTTCCCTACAGAACAGATTCTAGAAATCCCTATTCCTATTATATACAATCAAGCAGTCTTGAATCCTAAATATAGAAAAAAATGGAAATAAGCTATTGAAGAAGAAATCAGTTTATTAATTGCAAATAATACTTAAAAAGAATATATTCTATTAAAAAGAGGAAACCTTATTTCAACAAAATAAATATTCACAATAAAAACAAAGGATAATAAGATCGAGAGATTCAAGGTACGATTAATAGCAAGAGGTTTTAGCTAAGTCCTTGGAAAAGACTATAATGAAACCTTTGTTTTTATAATGCAATTCGATACACTTCGCTTGTTTTTAATGATTATTACAAAAGACAATTTGGAATACTGATATTTCGATATAAAGAATGCTTTTATAGAATCTTATCTCAAAAAAGAGATATATCTTGTATTATTTTAAGGAATTAAGATATTAAATAGATATGTTTTATATACATTGAGAAATTTATATAGTTTTAAATAAGCTGGACAAAATTGGAATTAACTTTTAAAATCCGAATTAATTAATTAGGGCTTTACTTAAAGTCTTATCAATCTGTATTTATATATATATATCACTTGTCAATTCAATTTGCTAATATATATTAATAATATAATTACTTTCTCGAACTTAAAGAATTAATTCAATTGATTCTCTACAATACTTTCTTTGTATTTCAATACCAAGAACCTAGGGGAGATTAATAAGATTTTAGACATTAGGGTTATAAGAAATCAAGTAAATAGATTATTCATATTGAATTAAGAGAAATATCTAAAAGCTATATTTATAAAATTTAGAATCTTATATACTTAATACTATACTAAGAAAATACCTGCCGCTAATTACTTATATCTATGACCCATTATAGAAGACAATAAACTAATTGATATTACCAAATATCAACAAGTTATAGGTAGTTTTATTTATTGAATAATATATACAAAACTAGATATCTCCTTTATATTAAATTGACTATTACAATATATAGCAAAGTCAGTAAAATGCTATAAAATAGGAATAAAGAATTTAATATGATATCTGAGAGTTACGATTATTCAGAAACTCAAATATGGATTCGAGGGAGTACAATATCAAATTGTAAAAGAATATAATTTATTAGTAAATATTATAAAAGTCTTTACTAATGCAGACTGAACAAGTGATCGATATAATCGGAAAAGTATTTCTGAGGGAGTTGCTATATTCTATAAAGAACCGATATTGTGAGCTAGTAAGAAGCAGAATTCAATAGTAATATCAAGTACTAAATCCAAATATATATCTATAATAATATTCATTAAGCAAAGGAAATGGTTAGCTCAAATACTCAAAGATTTTGGAAAAGCTGAATACATATCTGCATACAGAGATACTGTTTAATTGTTAGACAACAATCAAAAAGTAATTGCTCTAATTAAAAACCTGCATCTATATAAACGATTAAAGCATATTAATATATACTATTATTTTATTAGAAATCTTATTAAAAAAGAAAAGGTAATAACTAGTTATATCAATATATTGGATATAATAGCAGATGGAATAACTAAACCTTTAACAAGAATAGTATTCGAAAAATTCAAGAACATACTAGGATTGAGATAGTAGAGGTGCGGAAGATCAGGGAGATCAAAGGTGGTAACTCCTATAAGGGAGTGTTAAAAGGAATAGAAGCTACTGATGCTAAGCACATATAGTAATTAATAATACGATTACTTAAACGGGCTAGATTAGACGAACCATAGACAGGCATATTGGTCACCTTATATAATACTATGAGATGATCAATATGCTTACACGCGTAACAATATAGTCAACATAGAGGCCTCTTCCACTCAATCTTCTAATAATATATGAGATTGTTTTGGATGCTATAGTTTTTGTGGGAAAACTTTGTATTGATATTTATAAGATATAGGATAAAAAGATAACGTAGTTTATCATTATGTAGGTCATATCATTATGTGGGCCACTTTCACCTCAATTATTGTATTCAAATCCATATTATTTCATAACCATTAAATCAATTGATTGAAATTATTAAGAATTTAATAATCTAGGATCTATTATATTGTTTTGACAAGTTCTTGAATTGTGATCTGGTTTTCCATACTTATTATAACACTTATTAGAAAATACTTCCCTATTAGGATTTCCCTTATTTTGATACTCGTCGTATTGAATCTGAATATCAACCTCTTACTGAGATAATATATCAAGAGTCTTTTATTTAGTGAATACTCCTCCTTGATATAATTGGGTTTTTTTTATGCATCGACATTTGCTTAATGTCTCATTTGCTTTTCGAAATGTACGAATCTCTATATTCAAAAGTATATTCTCATGAGCTAATCTCTCTATATTTTTAGCTAGAGCTAATACAGTTTCGAATATAGGTGTAGAGGAGTTTGATTGATGATGAGTTATTCGAGATTTAATTAGTATTGATTGAGAAAGAGCTTCAGTTGGATTGTAAGGGGTTTGAGAGATCCATTGATTTATATCGAAAGAGGGAGGAGGGGGAATAGGTATATGAATTCGAATATCTAGTTTCGAAAGCACAGCTTCGGGATTAAAGGGTATTAAACCTGTTCCTTGAAATCCTGATTTCATATTCTGAATTATGATTGATTCTTCGTATACAGCTTTAAAAGCTATAAAGAATTCAACCTTCGAAATATAATTGATATATGCCTTAATAAATCCATCAATTTAATCACTATATAAACATTTCAGATTACCAAAACAACCCACATTAAATAGTTGAGTTAAATGACTTAAATGTAATAGTAAACCTAAATATATAATATCGTTTTCTTTACAATATTCCTGAAAACTATTTGATTTATGACTTTTATACCCATTTAGCATTAACATTTGATATTTGCCCTTTCTTCGATTCTTAATATACTTATCGAAGTGTTTCAACTATTCTAAACCTATCTCATTATTTGTCCATCCATTAAATATAGATTTAATAATCTAATCCGCAGGAAAACTGATTTCGGTATACCAATTAGAAAGATAAACCTGTCCCTGAACCACTAGAAATGAGAGTATAGTTTCACTTTCCCCATTACTACATATGATCGCTATAGCCTATTCTCTATTATCTGGTTGTATTGCCTTACTTCTGCCCTTTCGTTCAATATTAGTTATTACTATTCCGGGGTATATTATACTCATTATAAAGCCCGTTTCGTTGAAGTTATAGATTTTATTATTTATTTATTTATTTATATTAATTAACGTCTGTTTTGGACCTCTCTAAGGGTATTTAGATGTGCTAAGATAAGGAACTATTTGAGCGGTGTGATTGTTGCGATTGAATTTAGCAATTTAATTTTAATGTTAGGGGCTATTCGCTCTTCTGTGGGTGCGATCCGCTTTTGTTTCTAGAAGGGAATGTTTGATCCGGGTTGTTGTTGAGGCAGAGCTTGGTTTCCGAATGGATAGGCTTGTTGTGGGCTTCGATCTTTATAGTAGAGGAAAAGAAGCGAGAGTGGGTTGCTATTTGTTTAGCTGAGTAGTAGGGCTTTTGTATTATATATTGGGTTTGCGGTTTTTAGGGTGTAGTGTATTCAAGTAATCAGTTGAGTAATGAGTTTATAAGGGATGGGCAGCAAGTTTTATTAAAAAGATTATTGCTTTTTAAGGGTTCTTTAATAGTTAGAATAAATCTGAGTATAGAACTCTGAGTCGGTGATCAGCTGAATGAGCTTGCTAGGTGTGTGTAAGAGTTTTTTGATATATGTAATCGCCTGCTTGTTAGATTGTATTTCTACAGGGGCAAGGGGCCAGTCTGAATGCTTTAGGTTGTTTATAGTGCATTTAAAGAAATGATATAATTCCTTAGCACTATCGTATAAGCAGTCCAGCTTATTGTTTTAATAACCAAATCGCTAATAATAAGCAGTATAGTTACTATGGCCTGTTTTTATAACTATCAATCGATATAAGACTGCTTTTGGTAAAATTAGTTCCTTTGGCTCCTTTGTATTGTATCTAGAAGACCACTCCTTGTAGCTAGCGGAGAGAGAGGAGTTCATCTTTTCCTATTAGGTAGATTCTGTGTGTAGGCGCTTTTGACAGACGATCGTTCGGACCCTACTGATTGTTGATAGCTTGTCGATTGCCTGGTCTATAGGCCCAATTGTATCTGCGTTTGCTAAGCGATCTGTTTCCTTATTGTTTTCGATCTCTATATGTCTAGGTGACCACTTTATTCTGATGTTGAGTTGTTTTATTGCTTTGTGATACTTATGGAAGGCCCATTGTGTTGTGGGCAGTGTGTTTCCGTGTATACCCTAGATGATTGATGTATTGTTAATATATATCCAGATCTGGTTATTTAAGGGATCTTCAAGTATAGTGATTAGATGCTCCAATCCATGCTATGTTTTTATCGTTTTTGTATCGAATATATGTGAGTCGCTTCGGATTTGTTTAAATCCGGAGGCTATTTGAGTGCTATTGCGATATATTATATATCTATAGTTAATACAATATTTGCGATCAATAGTTTGTTCTGATCTGTCAGAGAAGATTGTATAGTTTTCAGATAGGAGTTATCACTATTACTCTTTGAAGGCTTGAACTGCTTCTTTTTTGGTTAATCCTTCCATTGAATCTATTCTACAGCTACTCGAGAAATGTAGGCAGAGTAGCTTCGAGCATTACATCTCTGGGATGAGACAGCTGAACCGCTGGATTTTTGTAAAAGGCCCTCTTACTATATCTACTTCTCATTCGTGTTTTTATATTACTAGTTTCAAACGATTTACTAGCAAGTATTGATTATCGATCGTTTTTAATTGAAATATGAATCACAGCTTGATATATTCTAATGCGACTATCCCCGATAACAGATCTGCTTCTTTGATAAGAGCTGCGATCGGTGTAGTCTTGTATATTGGGATCGCTTCTCTTACAGCAGTATTGATTATTCTATTGATACAATGGAGATGACTTTTTATGCCTGCACTTATACTTGGATCGCTTTGGCCTAGACTAGGCTTATGTTTATCAGCGTATTATACTTCCATGCCGAATAGTGCTACTGGGAGAACGCAGGTGATCACTGCTTTTCTTAGAGAGGAAGCTGGCGACCTATATATAGTGCAAGCGATCGATCTGATATACGAGACTACTTTCATAGCTTTCGCTGTATATATTTTGATGTATTATAAGAACAAGAGCTGGCGATCGAAGAAGATGCTTAGTCATCTTAGAGTAGGCTGAATGCTTCTACTCATTGCAATCAATACTAGAGTGATTATCAGATCTGGATTTATTACTAATAATGGATTAGTGATATCATATTGTTTGGTAATATAAAGTAGTTTGAACTTCTCAAGGGCGAATAGGATTTTGTTTTTTTTACCCTATCTAATGATTTGTTGTATTTGTTATTACAGAATCTTAGTATTTGTAGAGAGATACTTGGAAAAATGGTAGATCGTAATATTATCTACATAACCGAAATAGAATTTCGTATTTCAATTGAGAAGTTCAGTAAGATAGAGTATATAGAGTATAGGTAATAATAGGGATTCCTAAAGAGTACTGCATGCTACTAGATACTCTTCAGTTGTAATGCCTTCAAGTCTCATTCTGACTTTTCTGTTTATAAGGAATGAATCTATCAACTTGAACAGTAAAGTTAGCCATTTTTGTTTGATTATTCGGCTCAAAGTCAATATTTCAAAAGAGTATCAAAAGCTTCTTATATATTATAATAATAATCGAAACTATATTGCTAATTGTTAATACAAGTTTCGCATTGTAAATGAAGGCAGCTGCTAGATTTGTTCTTGATTTTTTGGGAAGTGCTCTGCAGTGTTATAGGCTAATTACTTTATATCTCAAAGCTGTCCAAGATATTTGGTTGACTATATATCGTTCGAGACTCTTTTCGATATAGGAGATCAGAGCTATTGGTTACTACAACCACAATGATGTTTTGTCTTTTTTACTTACTTTAGGAATCATTACTATCTTTATTAGCTTCCATCCTTCTGGGTAATAGTTTAGAGTTAGGCATAATGCAATATCTTCCGGATCAATAACTTGATATTCGACTAGTATACCTTAAGGAGGCACACAATAGCTCGATCCACTCTTGGTATAATATACAAGGCTCCTATAATATACTTTTCTATTTCTTTAACCAAAATCATTCTTTTTTAGGGAAGGGTTCTTTTATGTGTTTGATTGTGTAGTGAATTGTTTGGAAAATTATCATCCGTCTTAAATCAATCCAGAACTGCTGTAAATAGAGTGTCCGCTTTTTCTTTTATATTACAGATCTCCTACTCACCGATTATTAGGAAAAGGGATTTCGCATTACTTTCGAGAATCAATTTATACTATTCTATAATTCGATAAAGTTCTTTATCATCCTTAACCCTATCTAAACGCATAGCCCAATAGGATCTCTTGACTTATCACACTACTTTTTATAAAAAATGTATAGTATAAATCTTCCTTTCCAAATCTATTCCCCTTCGTACTTCTATATATACTCGATAAGCTTCTCTACACTCATCTATTTATTATGGCAAAGCTTTCCCTACCTTTTGATCGATCTTGCTAATTACTCGAATCGACTTGTCTAACGCTTTCGCAAGCTTACTAATGTAGATCTCAATCTCGATTATAATCTGAATATCTACATTACTGAAATAAACTAGCTGATTGGCTATTAGTCTATCCAATCTCGGCAGATCCGCCTTCTTTATCCGGTAGTAATACTAATCCCACTCTGTTATTCCGCAGTTTACTAGATTAGTAACCTGAATAGTATAATCAGATCCATAGTGGAGTTCTTCCAACACCTTTATATAAGCGAATGGTATATTGAAGAAGATTAGGTCTAGCACATGCCCTCTTGTGTGGATAAGTATGTCTGGAGTATCTATAAACTCTATACCCTACTCGTTTACCCATATTACAAACTGCGCCTTTTGATTGATTGTGATTACCCCCGGTTCCTATAGTTTATACTTTGTATTAAAGTCCCCTTCTATAATTGTATATTCATTTGGAATCAAATATATAATATAATTAATAATATCCAAAGTGCATAAAGCTTTATAAACATTCAGGATCGAGTATCCATTGACTCGTATTCAGAGTAGGTCTTTGTTTTCGAATCAACCCATTTGTTTTATTTTCAAGTGCGTACCTTTTCGTATATATGTTATAATCCGAGAGCCTTGTTCATTCTCCTTTAAGTCTCCTTAAAGGTTCCAATTATCAATTAACTAATATTGATTATATACATTGTGATTTGTATGATTGAATTCCAGTATAGTCTTGGTTTCTGTAAATAGATTATATCCAGCTAAGCTTCAGCTGCTAGTTGTAATAGTATGATATGATTCGCGTATCCCCGGTCTACATTCGCTTAAGTAATAGTGAGACCTTTGTTTCTCTGAATATGCTCGTTGATTGTACTACTTATAGAGAGGATCTAGATATAGTATCTATTGTTATAGAGGTTTTTGTATTGTTTATTTTCAGATCTATTAGAGTAAAGGCTTTTTCTGCTAAGGCTTCTATATTGAGATTCCACTGGCTTTGGCTATGAGCTGGGCGTGTGCATAGCATGGTTAATGCAATCGGCAGATTTGTACTAAGCCTACACAAACATTTACTGAGGTATTCATTCTCATATGTTATAATCCTCGCCTCTGGAGTGACCAGGGTTTCTGTGATTGTTATTCTAGGAAACAGAGGTAATTCAGGGGTATAATCTGCTTTATCTATATCTGCTCTGTACAGCGTCTCATAATCTTTTTTGTCAATAGCTCTGACTACAGCCAATTCCTTTACAATCAAAACAATCCATCGTTTAATGTAAACCCTAGAAGCAACTGGGCAATTGGAATGGCTAGTACGGAAAGGCTTATGACAATTAGTATATTAAGCTGTTTTAATACATTGCTGATATACAAGTGCACCCTCATACTCAATATTTAGTTTATTGTATATCAAGCATCTTGGAGCTCTATTGTAGATGAAGAGATTACAGTACCCTAGACAACCAATGCTATGAAATTGAATTTCCCGAGGTTTGTCTAAGAGAACCGAATAGGAGCTGTTATTGAATAATCGAAACCGTAATATTGTAATATTGAAGCTAATGATCCAGATGACTCTTTTAGTGATTAGGTTGATCCTGCTACATGCCAATCTGTAGTTGATTGACTGCTTGCCGGTTTGAACTGTGATTTCCTCCTTGATAAGCTCAGTGGGTATAAAAACAAAAACATCTTTGATATGATAGAAATCATGTAGTACTTGTAGGACTATATATATAAACCATTTTTCTAATCTATGCATACTTATTGTATGAAGGGTTTTAAATACCTATTCGACATTTTCTGTTTTCATAATCTCCTTCTGATTAGTATCAAAGCTATACCTTAATATCCAGTCTGTATTGTTCCTCTAAAGAAAAAGGATCTTTGCTAATGTGATCCCAGCAATTGCCTCTTTTATTCTAAGTCTTAACAGGAATGGGCTAGTCTCTGAAAGCAGAGCTTTCCCGCCAGCTATTATAAGGATCGTTTTCTCGATTTGATCATTCTCCCTTTTGAGTCTGCATGCTCCCAAGCAATCAGTGTTTATACTTCCACTAAAAGCAGAGTGCATTGTATTAGTAGAGCTTGTAATAAAGCTTGCTGCCTTAAACCTCATCTGAGTTTTCAGTGTATCAGTATAGATTTTCTGTATATTGTTTTCTGACTGTAGTTATTCTATTGCAGGCTTTCTCCTTTGATCAAAGATAATCTCCATTACTCTTAGCAAACAGAAATAATTGTACTTTTAAACTTCATAACGAGTTTGCGTTGTTAGCCTTGGAACTCTTGTACAAACTTATCTGCTAGTACCGCAAATACCTTAATCACCTCCTGTCTCTCCCCCTTTATCTTATCAATCCTTTCAAATCGTTCCTTGATTACATCAAGGGTAGAGCCTATAGGTAATCTTATAATTGGTAGGAGCTATATACCAGCCCCTAAAGTGTTGGTGATTGCTTAGAGGGGAAGCACCCCCTAGATTGAGGAACCGCTCAACGCGCCAGAAACACACATCGCCATCAGTGTGATGGGAGCCTCCTGTGGTTATAAGGTTTGATAGGATTAAGCCTACCGGGGCAGGGGAAATAAATAAGGAGTATATGTGAATCGTCCCTTGGAAAGTTGAATGTTTTGTTGAAGTTATAGAAATCGTAATCAAGAATACTATATTTCGCTTACATATTCGAAACTAATCGAAACCATTTTTTAATAAACTCAGAATCTTTGTAAAGAGCTTTTTGAAAGTTATAAACATAACTAAAATGTATCTTTAATTCAATTCGATGCTTTATAAATCAATACACTCAGAGTTTTCTAACAGGCTTTGTACCTCTCGATTCAAGAATATGATTTGCTATATCTTCCACACTTCTGAGTTTAGGTGGAAATCCTTTATCATTCATATCAATTATATATTGAATAATCACTTCCTCTTCCAATTCTGTAATCTTATAGGTTTTGTATCGATATTCTATACAAGAAGTTAAACTATCCATTCTATACACACAACAATTTCGGAGAAAACTTTTTCTTCGAAATACAACCCTTTCGCAATCGATCTAGATCATAGCCATTAAACAAAATTAATTGCAACTGCCCCTAAGTGATTCTAACTAATAATTATTGTGATACTATCATTAGCACTTTAAACACAAAACTCACATAAAAAATTCACATAAAATTTTCACTTTAAACCTTTAAATAAGAATATAACTCTCAATATAGATTGTCTCAATAATTCATCAACATTTTAAAATATAGTTATAATAAAAGCTCCTTCTGAAGCCTTTATTACCAAATATTTATTCTACTATTATCCTAGGTACCCCAATATCTTCAAGCCCTCCCCCATTTTCTGAAAACCCCCAATTCGAAATCTTTAGCCCCATTCTACCAATCAATCAGCTAATTATTTTTGAAAAAAGAATTAAAGAGTTCAATTTATTTAGTAATCCTTTTATTATTTAAGATATAATTAATACTATCTATATATTTAATCAGAATAAAAAATGTAGCCCTACAATACCCTTAGCAATTAGAACAAACAATTTAGAATATAAAAACAAATCAATTATACCAAAGAAAGTAATTCTAAAAGCGAGAGACCTTATATTACTAGTATTTACTCTCACTCAATACATAATAAACAATCTAAGCTTCTAGATTTTCTTGAAATCTTTAAAGAATATATCAAAAAGAAAAAGCTTATTACAACCTCCAATATTATCGTATCTCAAATCACTTATTTCGAATTAGCTACACAGAAGATTGAATGGTAAACTAAAATACTAGCCAAAAATCCAATCCCAATCACCACAATACTAATTAAATCTAATTATACAATTATAGCAAAAGAAGGAGAATAGAATCTAGTTAGTAAAGGGAAAAGCTATTAAGCCTATTCTAATAGATAAGAAGATTGAAATCATTTAAAGACACCTAATCCTAATCAAACCAGAGATTACGAACATTACCTCCTTCTCATCTATATCAATACGAAACCAAATAAAAAAGTATTTCAGAAAAATTGAAATTAAAGGTCTGGTTATAATAATAATAACCCTATCGCTGAATAGTAATATAATAATTATTATAAATACTCCTTTTATATTATAATTTTCTATTAGAAAAAAACATCTAAATAACCTTATCAAATTCAAAAGGATTCAAAAGATTAAGAATAATATAAGATTATTATTTATAAAATACCTATAAAAGAATTCTCAGAATCAAAAGAAATGAATCTCATCCTTAAAGAAATCAAAACCTTCAATCCGGATTTCAAGTTTATAGAAATACCTTTTGACTTATATCAACATCAAAAAGAACTTATTAACGGAAAGGAGCAATAGTAATTACTTTTGTAACAAAATCAGAAGTAAAGCTAGCTATTCGGAAACAATTATATATTACTAATATTAATATAAGAATAGAAAAGTTCTACGAATCCAAATCAATTATATAATATCAAAAATGCCAAGGATTTGGATATTAGAATATATATTATAAAAGGAATTCTTTTTGTAGACTTTGTAGGAGTTAAATAATATAATATCAGTATATTTGTATGTAGTTTGTGATATTAAAGGAAAGTTCTATCAATATCTAACTATCAAATACTTGAATTGCTAAGGAAAGTTATTAGCAAATTAATACTAATTTATGAGCTATACTAACATTCGAATCCTTCAAATAAATCTTGATAGAAGCTTATAAGCTATAAAAAACATTCTATAGCTTGTAATAAGCTTAATATCGATTTTATTATAATTCAAGAATCTTGAATTATCAAGAATGAAATCGATTACTCAAACTCAAGATCTATTATACACTCCAATTTTATATAAATACTATCAAAATTCAACCCTAATCACCGGTTATATACATTACTATATATATCAAAAACTCTTTAAGCTACAATCAACCTAGTTTTCGATTCTTCAATAAATTCTGATATATAATTTTTCAATTATTAAAATAGAAATAAAACCTTTCAAATCATTAATATATACAACAAAACTGATTAAGCTAAAAAGAATAGTTTCATAATCGAAAGATACTTGTATAATATATCTATCATATTAAAAAACTATTCTTTAGGTAACTTCAATGCCTATTACCCATAAGAGATCCTTTTTCCAAGAAAAGTAGAAATACTGATTAATTAGCCAAATGGTTTAAAGATCAAAATCTTACTTTTTAAAACAAGCCCGGAATCAGTACCTTCTATCAAACTAATCTTCTTAATTCAAGTGTTCTTAATCTAACACTAGTATCAGAGGGAATCTCTCTTCAAATTCACAACTAGCAAATGCTTTCAGATATAGGATCTGACCATGCAGAAATAATATTCGAATTAAAAGGAAAAAAAGTCCAAACTACCCCTAACACTGAATCGCGATAGCTAAATATAATACTAAACTAGCAATATTAGAAAAAGTTTGAATCAAATATTCAAATCATCGGAATCCTTATATTCCCTTATTCTTTTTATTTTTTAAACTCCATCACTTTAACTAAAAGGATTTTTAAATTCTCTGAAAGATAAAAATAATTATTATTCAATTCTAGATTAAGTAGTAAGTAAATTTACAAAGATTATTCAAAAAGCAATTGAAAGGTATATACCCAAAGTTATTTTAATTAAAAAAACTAAATTATAGTGAATATCTGAATTGAAGAATCTTTGAAAAAAACTAGGAAATGTAAAGCAAATAAGTAAATCAAATCTAAAGAATCCTAGTTTTAAGGAAGAATATCGAATTGCTAGAAATAAGTATTTTTAAGCTATTAAAATAGTAAAGAAAAATTATTAGAATGAATTTCTAGAAAAGGAAAATATACAAACAATTTTCAAAGCAATAGTTTATATTAAAGACTTTCAAGATCAAAGGATACTGAATATTTCAATAGAAAACTCTTTTGAAGAAAAATACTCTGCTTTTAGATTAACTCTATTCCCACCCCCTCCTATTATTCTAAAACTATAATAGAAAAGATATAAATAGTCTAAAAAGTAGGAATAACCTAATTTCTTTTAAATCGAATTAAGTAATACTTATTCAATCAAAATATAAGGCAAGACTTTTAGCTTAGATGGAATTATTCAAGAAATTATTATAAAGACTTATAAAGCAATCCTATAGATCTTTTTCACTTTTTCGGTAAACTCTTTAATCTTGGATATTATCTATAATGCTGGAAACAAGCTACTAGAGCTATTTAAAGAAAACTTCAAACCAGATTATTCAATTTCAAAAGTATATAGAGTAAATTGTATTTTTAAATTGTCTTGAAAAAATTAGTAAAAAGGATCTAGTCTAACGATTAGATTTTTTAGCGGAAATCATTCATTTCTATATAAGAGCCAAATAAAAGGTGGTAAAAAGAAATCAGTAATCGATACTACACTCCTATTAATTACAGAAATCGAAAGAAACAAGCATGTCCACGGGGTGACACTAAGCCCTTTCTGTCCTGTCCTGTCCTGTCCTGCTATATATGTGAGAGTAAGGTAGAACTTCCAGTTCTACCTCCTAGTCTTTTGGGCGTTTAGCTCAGGCGGTAAAGCTTCTGAATACTCCCAGAAGTGATCCCGTGACAAAGCAAGCCAATAAAAAGATCTTAATATTATTTATTGATATAAAAGGAGCATTCGATTATATTTCAAAAAAATCGACTTTTGGGTATCTATAAGAAGTTAAAACTATCAACAAATCTCATTTCCTGAATAGCTTTATTTCTTCAACAAAGACAACTAAAACTATCTTTTAATAATCAGATCGAATCTTTCAAGCCAATTTCGACTAGAATACCACAAGGCAGTCCAATTTCTCTAATTCTTTTTCTTATATATATTAGGAATCTTTTTTTATTTAATTCAATTAAATTTTTATTTTATATTGATGATATTGTTTTAATTTATTAATTTTTCTATATGGAAAAAGAATATTAAATCTCTAGAAAGAGTTACGAAACAAATCTATAAATTTAGTTTAAGGAAATACCATTCAATTCGATCTAACAAAAACAGAGCTAATATACTTTTCATTAATCAAATTAACAAAAACTATTCAATCACACTATCTAACTTGGAAATAATTATCCCTCAAACTTTAATTAGATGGTTGGGAATATGATTCGATCTGAACCTCAAATTCAATTAACATATTAATATTCGAATTATCCAAGCAAAAGAAGCCTTCTATCGAATGACCCAATTAGCTAATATTAAAAAAAGCCTTAGCCTTAAAGCTTTCAGATAGTTATATATAGTATATGTAACTAGTATAATTAATTATAGTTTAGTGATTTGATAAAAAGATCAAACTCATTTCAAGAATATAATACAATCACTTCAAAACCTAGCTCTTTACAAGATATTTAGAAGTATTCAAAACAGTTCCAATCATTCCAATAAAAGTAAAAGCCGGTCTAAAACCTTTCAAAATCCGATTAGATTCAAATATTAGATAATACACCTTTCCGATTAGCCAAATTATCATCAAAGCATTCCATTAATACCGAAAAAGAAATTTCAGCTTAATATCAAGCTGATTTAGAAGTAATCCCTATATCTTAAAAAAAACAATATAAATCTATTCAACTAAATAGAATTAGAGAATCGATAAACCAGAACTTTAACCCTTCCTTACTCGAAAGATTATTCACTTTAACTTTCCCTTATGAAAAAAAGATATTCTCTTTAAAATCAATATTAGCAATTTATCAAAAGAAGATACTGTTATTCTTCATAATATTATCTTCAAACACAAGGATAAGGATATCACATATATTTACACTAATACCTCCTCCACTAAAAAGGGAATTGATATTAGAATAGGCATAATGACTATATAGTCAAATAATCGAATTCTATATCAAGAGTAAAGTAATATTGGTATTAATCAATTAGTATATAATAAAGAGCTCTTTGGAGTTACAAAAACTATCAAATATACTAATTTCATTACTTATATAATCAAAAGTTCAAGATCTATTCAGATAATCAAGCTAGTCTTATACCATCTAAAAACTCCTTCAGATTATTCAGATAGGCTTACCAAATAAGAATAATCAAAGCAGCAAAGATTATCAAAGCAAACGGAACCGAAATCTTGCTAAATTGATTCCTGACTACACCTCAGTTGAAGGAAATAAGCTAGCAGATAAGCTAGTCAAAGAAGCAACCACAATACAATCCATCTCGAACAAAATAAGCTTTAGATTATTAGATATAATTATTAAGAAATATGCTTCAGATCAATAGCTTGATACTCTCAATCAATACGAACTCAGATTAAACCAATCCTTATCAATTACTTGAAGCTATTTCTATAGAAAATAGGCTCGAAAATCAAGCTACCAAGCAGAACCAATCGAAATATTACTAGTGTATTCTTTCAATTCAAATTAGATCATAATATATCAAATCCTATTTACATCGCTTCAAACTTTCCAATAACAAATATATATATAATAATATCGAAATATTATAATACCTTCTTATTAACTACCCCATATATAAAACTAAAAGAAAAGAAATCTTTAAGGAAATACTTTTATCCAAAATCACTATACAATTTCTACTTTATATTAAAATTAGTATTGAATTAACTATCAAATTTATTATATTATCAAAATAGCTATAAGGGCATAGTATTTGGCTAAAGCTTTAATATAAAACGAAATAGAAGAAAGAGAGGTAGTAGAAGAAAAAGAAGATACAATAATAGAGGAAAAAAGAGTTATTGTAGAAATGAAAGAAATAATAATTAAAAAAGAAGAAGAAAAAGGGAGGAGTTTCTTTTTAATTTCTTGAGTATTATATTTCCCTTTTCTTATTATATGCGATACATATAATAAGCGAATACTGATCCTCAACATTTATTTTCACTTCTCTAAATCGAATATATCTATCTTTGTAGAATAAAAAGTTATCTGCTAGAGTCTCTAGAGGCCTAGCCGTCCTATATAATCTTAGACTGAACGTGGAACGTAAATGAAATCAATCAATCAACTATCTATTCTATACTGAATCGTTGTATACGGGAATTATATAGTTTAGCAGCTTTTCGAATGCCTTAATTTTTTGTTTTTTGAATAGCTTGAATAGTTAGAATGATTTTGTGCTTTTTTATTAATCGTTTCCATAATGGATTGTTGATAAATCGCGTGTTAAGTGAAGAGATAATAATTGAGGTGAAAGTGGCCCACATGATGATATGGCCCCACATGATGATAAACCACGTTATATACTTATTTTTATTCTGATCAATCATAGTATTGATAGTTAAGCTAAAGATTAAAAAAACTCTACGAAATCCTTCGAGAGCTTTTAATAGAATTTGAGGCTTACAAGTCTGTTAATTATAAAGCTATTACAATTGATTTTATAAGAAAGGGACTCTTCTATCAAAAAAATATATTCCTAAGGATTTGGTTTTGAAAACTTCTATGAATAAGAATAAATCGCTAGTTCTCATTTGATATTTTAAAAATAAGATTTATAAAATAAAAAGGCTTATTGAGAATAAGTAATACAAACTTGATATACTCTTAAAAAAAGAAAAGATTAAAAAGCATATTAGATCAACTAAAAGAATTCAATCTCCGAACAAAAAGAAGAATAAATGTATTTTTAACTAATCTTTTAATTTAACTTTTTAATCCATATATCAATATTCTATAAATTGAATATTAATCGAAAGCGCTTGAACTTCTATTGAAATAGATTTTTGATTAATCTGTTTGCTATTATATTTGTTGGAAATCACATGTGTAGCACGTATATAGCATATGCACACCACTATAAAACTCCTTCTTCGAACTTCCCGAATATATAGATCTGATATACATATTTCAATATATCATTTCTTATACATAACTTACTATCTATTTCTAATAGATTATGAGTATCGTGTTATTATAAGCTTCATTTTATACCTTTATATTCCCTAAATCTCGAGTTCTCATTCCCCTATAGCTATTCTTATTCTTGATATTATGACAAACAAGACTATTATTAATACAATCCAAATAAAATGGGGAATATTAATTACTTTAATAATTATAACTGGATAGATTTCTATAAAATTATTCAAACTACTATAATAATAGCATCTACACTATCCCTGTGCACAAAGAAAAGCATAAGACTAGTAAGTAGTTAAGCTGATATTGCTGAATGGAATAAAAAAACAGGAATTACATTCTTTATTATCAATTCCTATATTATTCCTATATACTACTTTCAACTTATACATACAATTAATACAGAAGATATTATAGAAATCTAAACAAAACTCTTAATATTCAATAATAATGTAAATCTTCAATATACTTAGAATCTCCGGTAATAGTTTTATCCACAAGCAATTCAATTCTAAAACAGAGATGATTCAATTCTTCTTCAATTGACTCCTCGACTATCAATATAAATTATTTACAACAATACAATTTTTATTCGAAATAAAGATCTACTCTCATCTTTTGAATATACTGCCAGATACAGAAGTCTGGCAAACACAACGAAACTTTATCATATTATCAAATATGAATATATAAGATGCACTATATGCCCTACAATAAACTGAAAGAATTCCTCGAAGTACAACAAGTCATTTAACAATAGCTAATACTATACCAGGAATATAAGAGAAAGAGATAATAAGAAAGCTTAAAGAAAGAATAAAAAAGGATATGGAGAATATTATAAGAATAAAAGAAAATATATACCTGAAAAAAGCAATAATATTTCGCCAAATTCTAGTAAAGTTATCAAGGCTAAATCTTACACTTGCAAATTCTATAAGAAGAAAGGATACTAGCAAGATGCTTATTAGGAATATAATAAAATCAGAGAAGCCTGACATTCAAATAAAAATACTAAGAATAATGATTTTGTACAAATAGTTATAATAGACGAATATACTAGTTCCCTATATTCTAATATTGCAATGCATGCCAAAGTCTAAAATGATATATGGATTCTTGATTCGGAAGTCTTTTATCACTTCATTAATTCCATTGAAAATCTCTTTAATATTATATAATAAAATACTCCACAAAGAATCAAAACTATAAATAATGTATATTCTATAAATATTGCATACGGAATAACCACTATTGGAAACTTTACACTAAAAGATATCTAATATATTAAGAACTTTCGGATATAATCAACTCATTTCAGTTGAAACACTTGCCGAAACAGGTCGAAAAGTCATCTTCAAAGGGGGTTTAGTGTTATACTAGAAAAATAATCAGCTAGAAATAGCTGTAAGATATGTCAATAACAGTTATATCATCCAACAACCATTTATTCAATAAGCATATATAATGGATACAGATTTAGAAATAGAAGAGATTAATGCGAATAATGATAAAGCTGAGATTATATATCAATGCTTAAATTATCTTAACTATGATTAGATGGATAAGCTAAAGAAAGCTTCAAATAGATTATACTATATTAAAAGAAAGAAAAGTGCTGATCGAAAAACTTACAAGCTTTATCTTATAAAAAGGATAAATAAGCATTTCAATAAATATATAGCTATCTATATATCTATAAAACTATAATGCTTATATATAAATCTATTAGAAATTCAAGAATCTTCTGAAAATGGAAACAAATACTTTATTACAATTATTAATAATATAATAAAAGAAACTTAGCTTAGATTCACAAAAAATAAATCTGTAGAGACTATTATACCTATACTAATGAATCTTATTAATCAGATTGAGAAAGAATTCAATTACAAGATTGCTATTATTAAAATAGATAATAGGAAAAATGAATTTGGAATATCCTTTTAAATAGAGATTAGAAAGAGAGGATTGATATTCGAATCCTTATCCCCTGGAAAGCACTCTATAAATGGAATAGCTGAAAGAAGATTCAAGATATTAGTATTATAGCAAGATTGTTATTAAGCGAATCAAACATCAAGCCTAATATATAGAAACTTACCATTAAATATATTATATATCTAAAGAATAGATTATTTATTAAAGCATTATTTTTTGAAAAGGCAGGAATACTCTCTATATTGATAATACTATATAAGGCTATATACAGTAGATAGTCTGACTTTAAAAACTCAGGATATTCGATTATAAAGTATAGACTAGGAACCCTTAGTAATCAAACTTGATAACTAAGAAATTCAAATCTAGAATACTCAAAGAAAGCATATTATAATTAGAATAAATAGAAATAACATTTATCATTTCCTCAATCTTTATACCAAAACTATTATTAGAATAGTAGATGCTAATTTCAATAAATACAAATATCTATTTAAAGAATTCAAAAAGAGAATATTCCAGAACCGCTTAGAATAAAAAGGAAAAGGAAACCTCATTTATATGATAAGTAAAAGGCTACAAAAAGAAGAGTGTAATTAATAATACAAAAAGATATATAAGAAAATATACACACCAATAAGCAAGAGGAAGCTCAGATTCAAAATGAACGAGAAAAAGCTTGGATCTATTTTTTGCAAATGTTATAGTAGTGATAACTATAGGGAACTGGATATTTAGCACAAAATGTATAAGTATTTCTATCTTCAAAATAAAGAGTATAAATAGTTATAGAGATTCTAAAAACTAGGTTTGTTTCGATAGCTACTCTAATCTGAGATATTCTGAATAAAAGTTATAAGAAATGATTAAAAAAAATCTTTAGTAATCAGATTATTCAGTATATAGTTGTATTACACGCTATCTTCGTATATTCTAAAGATCTTTTAGTTAGTAATTATAATTCAATATTTGAAAAATCAATAAAGTTTGAAAATACTATATAAGGGGACATTCAAATATAGATGGAAATAATCAGAAATGAATTATAGAATCTTAAGAATAATAATATTTTCAAAATTATAAATGAAACTATACCTATAGATCGAAAACTATTAAATAGTAAATATATTTTGAAAAATAAACTAAATTATTTTAGTAAGTGATTAAAAGAAAAGTAAGACTAATAATTAAAGGGTATTTTCAAGAATATAAAATAAACTATTAAAAGATTTTCGTTAATATAATAAAATACTCGATATTACGCATTTTATTAGTAAAAGTTATAATAGAAAATCTAAAGATTGATAATATAGATATTTATTTATTTATTTATTTTTTATTTATTTATTTATAGTGATTAACGTCTAATATCTGACCTCCCAAGGGGTATTCTAGATGTACTAAGGAGCGGGCCTACGGGCTGCTAGCGTTCCAGCCGCTTATAGTAGTATAATGTTAGCTAATCAGGGGCTTGTTGCCTCTAGTATTCCCCCGCTTAGTACCGCTCATAGCGATCCTGCGGCTGTTCTGTTTAAGGGTTTGTAGTCCTATTTCAGAGAGCCTTATTTCATATACCATCCAGGTATCGGTGGATGATCAGATCGATTACTATCGATCGGGAGAGCGCTCGGAGCGCTTATGGCTGTTCGGTGCGGATCTTAGATTGATTGGGGTGGAGAACTCATCCTCAGGGTATTGGAGCAGATTGGAATTCGTGTAGTTTCGTGTAGTTTGAGCATATCCTAGTATAGAATTTGGATCTAGCGAGAAGGTCAGTAAAGCTATATTGTGTTCACAGGATGCGGTTGATATATGCTATCGCGTCCCATTCGGATCGAAGTCGATTTGGTGCAAGTGGCCAGTCGCTACGCGTCTGATTATTGATTGAACATTGAAAGAAATGCAGTGGGCTTTTCTTAATCCTGTATATACAGGTATTTGTGTTATTTTTGTAATTGAATTTAATGTGATAAGCTGTAAAGTCATTGTGTCCGGTCCGTATCGCTATGAGTTTGTGTAGTACCCCACGAGGGAGCTTGAGGCTTTCCGGTTTCGAGGTATTATATACCGGTTTCCATGTATTGTATGTTTCAGAGATTAGACCCTTTTTTTCCTTTCACTATCTACTCTTGGAGTGTCGACATTTGATATATAGGATAGAGCGGGAGCTGCTGACTGTGGAGAGGCAGGATGGGCCAGGGTCAAGCAGCCCAGCCATACCCTGATCAGCAAAGCGATCGATTGCCTCGTTACCCTCAATCTCAGTATGCCCAGGGAACCACTTGATTACAATATCGTAATGTTGCATTGCTTGATAGCACTTATGGTATGCTCATTGAGAGGAGGCAGTAGTGCTTCCTCGCATTCCCTAGATTACTGAGATGCTATCAATACATAACCATATTCGTCCCTAGTAGAAACAATCAATAATGCTCAGGAGGCATTCTAGTCCCTACCACGCACCGATCGCCTCAGTATCAAAAACATATGATTGTTCGTATACACAACCATAACCACTATCGATCTGTTGCTTGCCGTGGTAGATTGCAAAGCCGTATTCTATACGGTGACTGTGTTCGTCATATTGTTCAGACCCGTTTGAAAACATAGAGTAGTTTTTTTGGGGGATTAAGTCCCATTATTTCTTGAATACTTTTACAGTATTCTCTTTATCCATATCATTTGTTGGATCGGTGCAGTACTCGGGAGAAAAGTGAGGCCGTAAAAGTCTGGGGCGCTCGGTGGCAGGGATTGCTCGTCCCATTCTTTGCAGTTTTGTATTGGAACCTTTCAGAGTACCTATGCCTCGTTCTCTCTTCCTGATGCATAGCTTCAATCGGTTTATAAGTAGATATTGTGTATCCATTATCTGAAGTCGAAACGCGAATCTCAATCTGGCTTGCTCTAATGTAACAATTCCAACTAGGAGACCAGTTTTTACAAAGAGTGTGATCATCGGGATCATCTTGTAGATAGATAAAGCTCCCCGTGTTATACTGTGAATTGTTTTATTAACTAGGTCGATGTATTTCTTGATCCCAGTGCTGACCGGAATATAGCCTGCATTTGGGTATTGTTTATATAGCCTATCGAATTATACTTCGGAGTCGAAAAGGGCGACAAGAAGTATACAGGTAATAATTGCTTTTTACAAGCAGGCTGTAGATGGTCTGTGGGCTGTATAAGCTATTGATTGGATATGGGATGCAACACGCATAGCTTTTGTAATACGCGTTTTGATATGCTATAGGAACATTAGGCGCTGATCAAAAAAGACGTCAAGCTAGTATAAAATCGATTATACTTCGTTGGTAAGCCCTAAAGGGATCGGCATGATAACTAGATCCCAACTTATTCTCATAGCCAGATTTGCAATTTCATATTTCCTCGATATATAAAATAACTCAAACTTTTCCAAAGCGAAAAAGACCTTATTCTGATCTTCTATTATAGAATACATCGAATAGTTCGGTGGAGGTATACATGTATTCGTGGATAGGTCCTTAGATGTATGATATATAGCTATATCGTTAGTATATCCGAAGCACTATACTCTATTTTGATTGAAAAGCTCAGTAAGGTAAAAGGTATACAGGATAGGGGAGAGTGGCGATTCTTAGGGAGTATTACATACAATCGGGAAATCTTGTATTATAATCCCCTCAAGCCTTACACGCATATATCTCCTAGTTAGAAATGAATCAACGAGTTGTAAAGAGTGCTATAAGCCAACCCTGCTTCTTTATATATTATAGAAGCTATCTTTTAAAGAATGTATTATAGGCGTCTTGTATATCTATTGTTATTAATATAACCACTTTGCCAGTTGTTAAAGCAAGCTTAGCATTATAAGTGAAGGCAGCTATGAGATCAATACCGGCTCTTTTCAGTAGTGCTCTGTAATGCTAAGAGCTGATAATATTATATCTTATGGCCATCCATACAATTTGATTAGTGATATACCTTTTTAATCCTTTTTCAATACATGATATCAATACAATCGGCCTCTACAATCTCGGGGATATCCTGTCCTTTTTATTAATCTTAAACAGTATAACTACTTTAGCGAGTTTTTATTTGTTAGAGTAATAGCTAAGCCTAAGGCAAGCCACGAAAATCTTATGTATTACATTCTTTGTGCTAGGCCAGCACGCCTTGAGAAGGCGAACGATTGCCCGATCGATTCCGGGTAACGTGCTTCTGACTTCTATTACATGTTTTTCCACTTCCTTTGTGGTGATTGTTCTTTTTTATGGTAGAGTTGTCTAGCAGCCCTGTTCCTATAAAGAGTCGTGCTATAGATTATCCAATGCTTTGAAGCGGTTGAATACTATTGTAAGAGTGCTTTGGCTTTTTCCCTGATATCAGTGATCTTCTGGTCTTCAATCACCAGAGGAAAGGCCTTGAAGTTTACTTTTAGGGTCAGCTTATACCAATTCATGACTTTGTATAGTTCCTAATCGTTCTGTATATCGTCCAAGCGCTTAGTTCAATAGGCTCGTTTCGATGCTCGCACGACCCTCTGTAGATCCTGCTGGGCAGTTGCCATTCCGTCTGCAATTCCAGTTCTCCTGGTTTGTGTGTATGTTTGGTGTGCCTCCTTATACTCATCGATTCACTACAGGAATGATCGATAGGGTTTGCGGCCTTTCTGCTCTATAGCTACTACAAAGACACTTAATGTACTTGTAAATCTAGCGATCAGTTTGTCGATATTGTAGATAGATCGAAGATCCGGGTTCTGGAAGTTTGCTAAGGCAGTTGGCCATTATACCTACCAGGCAGGGTAAATCTGAATTGCGTATCCGGATATACGCTTGCTTGTATTTAGAGATTCCTCTATCCGAGATAATAATAACTTGAATGGCGTAATCAGAGCTATTGTACAGATTGTTATTAATCACCATCATAGCATAATCAGATTGGAAAAGGTTAGGTCCAGAATGTATCCCTTTGTATATATAAAGGGCACCAGGAGTCCCAATATACTTCATTCCTGTTCAGGCAACTTATATGCAAGTATATTATTTTGGTTGGCAGTTGCTATTCCAGATTCCTATAGATTATACTTAGCATTGAAGTTATCTTTGATGATTATACTAGTCCCCTGGGGCGATTTTTAGTTCAAGTATATATTCTATTATCAGCGGATCAAGTAGGGTATGGTAGGTATTGAGAATCGAGTATTTGTTAATATTGATTCAAAATAGGTTTCTACTTTTAGTCTACCTTATTTGTCTGACCTTCAAATTATCTCCTTTTTGTATATAGATAATCATTCGTGGCTTATACTTAGGACCATCAGCTGCTCCCCAGGTATTGATTAGCTGATATCAGTTATATGCAATATGATTTTGGATTACTAAGTTATTATATAATCAGGGTTTTTGAACACAGATAATATTCATATCAGTCTTTCCAGCAACCTGTAAAAGGGTAATATGATTGAAGTGTCCACACCCCACATTCACCCACACAATCGTGAGCCCCCTTCCCCCTGTTGAGTTCGTACTGGTTGTGCGATTTATACAGAGATGGTGGCGGCTTCGTCAGCATTTGACTCACTCCCCTTGCTTATTTCAGAGTCGGGAAATGAGAAGGCTTTTTCAGTTATAGCTGTTACATTATAGTTTACTTCTTTGTTAGCACGGCGCAGAAAGTTATGGTTTGGGGTGTGAATTGGATTGTTGGAGGGGCTTTCCCTTAATCGAGTTTGTTTGGGTAATCGGTCTATTAATTGCCATTTGTTTTTGTAGGCAATAATACAGGCCCCCGGTATAGGGGATCTGGGGATAACCACTTGAGGCTGTTTGACTGGCATTGGAGTAGGTGCCTTTCCCTTGTGTATTTCCTGAGTCTCCTTTCGGCCAGCAGTCCTGACTTCTTTTATTTATCGGTGGGTGAGTCTGATCAGTTTTTTATTGATTGATTGTGGTGCCGCAGGGCAGTTGCTGTGCGCGGATCGGAAGGGTTCTAGGCATTCTGTATATTGAGCATTGTTTTGGTATTGCTTATGGATCTTTCCATTGGTGTGTTTAGCAGTCAGTTCGTTGTATTTAGAGCAACGAGCCGGGCGATAATATATATACGGGTTACAGTATAGCTGGCATCTGTTGGAGTGCTGTTGTGGTTGAGGGCGTCGCGACCTATCAAGGGGCTTCGAGTATTCACTGACATTAAATAGCCGGAATGGTTTTACTGTCTTCTTGAAACTAACAATTCAGTTAGCCTTCCCTGTAAAAGGGTTCACCCCATACTTAGAGACTCTGTATTGCATTGGTTCCTCTCCTGCCTGCGCCTTGATCTCTTCTTAGATAATTGTGTTTGGAAGTGTTATGAATGCGTTTAGCGTGTTGTAAAGGACTTAAGGCACAATATAATTGTATCAGATCTCTGCGGCTTGAGCATCATCCACACCAAGCGCAGTGATCAGCCATATACGATTTTCGTCTCGCAAGAGGTTCTTGCATTCCTCTGGCATCTTGCATCCCAGAGTCCACCCCATCCTATTGCAATAGAGCAAGGGGATCAGTTCGAACCTTAATCCAGGAACTGCTTCTATAATCTTCAGTTACAGTTTGAAAAAGTTATTAACGATTATCTGTTGCCCACTTCCCATCTTTATAAGGATCGTACGGCTGTTTTGCTCCCATCGTTCGCACTCCTATATCGTCTCTGTCGTTTTGGGCGTACTCACCTTGACGCCCTTCGGTGCTTAAGGCGCCCCCCCAGTCTTGAGTACATCAATATAGGATTTAGTAGTTCCCTCTAGGATTGCTCTTGTGATTAGTATAGGGATTCTTTGTATAAGCCCGGCTTGTCTTATAGTCTTAATTATACTATCGATACACACAGACCTCAGCGTATCGGCATGGCTTAGTTCCGTTTTGCTCAGGGTTTTAATACACACGTCGATCGTGCTTGCGATCTTTAGGGTTACTTGTTGCTTTCCGTCCTCCTTATAGAATTGATTGGTTATTGCTTTGTAGATAGACCGTATATTGTCATCTCCACTCGTTTCAATTGTTAATGTGATCGTTGTCGTCGTTGTTGGAGCAATTGGGTCGCGACCCGACGCGCTCGGCGGCGCGACAGGTCGCTTACGACCGCATATTGACAATATCATGGTATTGTAAGATTCCTTCAATATGATTTGTTATAATATAGCTAGTATCCGTTGTGAGACAGCTGGATAATATAGATATTGATATTGCTTTTTTGAATAATAAACTAACAAATATAGAAATCCTTATAGAAATATCAGAATTTTTCGAAGAAATCTTCCCTAAAATCAAACTCAAAAGTAAATTATATTTCAAACTGAAAAAGTCATTTTATAATCTAAAACAAATGCTAAGAGTTTGGTGAACTATAATTTGAAAATTCTTTAAAGAAATTGAACTTGAATTGATTGATTGATTGATTTAATTAACGTCCACCTTCAGTCTATGACTATATAGGACGGCTAGGCCAAATGGTCTAGCGGATAACTTTTAAAGTACAAAATTAGGAATTTTAACAATAGGGTAAGTGAAAACTAATACTGGGGACTCGTTCCCGCTTACTATACGAAGTGCGTATAGTAAGATATAGAGTAGAGAGGGTTAAACCCTTTCTTTTCTATCTTTTCTCTCATCCTCCTCCTTCTCTTTCTATTTCCAAAATGGCTCTCTCTCCTTCTCTTATTGTCTCTTCTTCTTCCACAATTTCGTTTTGTATCTCGGCTCTTGATAGGTGCCAAGTTCGAGTAGCGATTTTGGTAGTATTGATGAATTTGATTGCTAGTTCGATACCTATTTTCGTATGTAGCAGAAATTGTAGGTTGATTTTAGAGATTGGTATTTCTTTGAAGATTTCCTTTCTTTCTTTTCTATATATTGGGCAATCAATAAGGAGATGTGCAGCTGTTTCGATATTGTTGCAGATATACTTATTGTTTGAAAGTTTGTATCGATATAAATAAGACTTAATATAACCATGGCCGATTTTGAGTTGAAAGAAGGCGCTAGCAGTATTTCGCTTAGTACCTTCTGGTAGCTTGATTTTGGAGCTGATTTTCCATGGGAAGAGTTTCGAATAGGTTGTATCTGATTGATTTGATCTGGATTCATATTGATTGAGAATCTCTAGCCATTGATCGGAGTCGTATTCCTTTACTATCATACCAAGTAGCCCTATACTGGTTTCGCTTGAAGTGGCCTGTATTGAAGTTGCTTCTTTTGCTAATTTATCAGCCATTTCATTTCCTTGTATCGAAGTATGATCTGGAACCCAATTTAAAGAGACTTCAGCTCCTTTTGCTCTAATATCCTCTGCTGCCTTGATTGCTCGTATTTGGTAGGCTTGCCCGGGGTGATCAGAGGGGGTTTTTAGATGATAGAGTTCAGCTTGGTTATCCGAATAGATCTTGAATTTCTGTCCTTCATATGCTACAGTGCTAGCATATTTGATAGCTTTTGTAACTCCCAATAATTCTCCATTATATACTAATTGATTGATACCAATATTCGAACGTTTTCGATAAGAGATTGATCCATTTGATTGTATTGCAACTATCCCTACTCCTATTCCAATTCCTTTTTTGGTAGAAGATGTATCAGTATATATATAAACTGTATTTTGATCTTTGTGTTTAAATATAATATTGTGAAGAGTAGCTGTATCTTCTTTCGAGGTTTTACTAATATTGACTTTGTAAGGTATATCTCTTTTCCAGGGAGGGAAGTTGAAATGGGTAATCTTTTCGAGAGTAGATGGATCGAAATCTTGTTCTATGGATTCTCTTATTTTATCTAATTGAAGTGGCTTGTATCGTTTCCTTCGAGGGGTAGCCATTACTTCTAGGTCCGATTTGTGTTGAGATAGCATTTCTTTTTCGATATTGATTGGGTGATTTGGTAATAGTTTCATTAATCGAAAGGTATATCGTTTTATATTTGAGTCTAAACGGATTTTTGCTGGTTTTAGTTCTGCTTCGATTTCCATTGAAAGGATTGGGGCGGTTTTGAAGACTTCAAGTATTTTTCGAAAAGCTAGATTTTGAAATGATTGAAGCATGTCCTTGAATTTGATCTGGCCTTTCCACCAAACTTCTGATCTGTAGTCAGCAATACTAATTATACAAGCTATGTATAGCTGTCTCATAGCCTTAGGACTAAGGCCTTTTTCTGTATTAGCTAAGCGAGCCATTCGTTGAAAGGCTCTTTTCGCTTGTGTTGCTCTGATATTGACATATTGATTGAATTTGAGATTCGGATTGAATTAGATACCAAGCCATCTAATTAGAGATTGGGATATTACTGTTTTTGAATTGGGTAAAGTAATAGGATATTGAGCTGTTAATTTGGAAGAGGAAAAATGTATTAGCTCTGTTTTAGCTAAATCGAATTGGATTGCATTCTTTAAGCTGAGTTTATATAATTGTTTTGTAGCTCTTTCTAATGAATTAACATTCTTTCTTTAAGTAGATGACTTAGTAATAAGAGTGATATCGTTAATATATAAAAGGAATTTGATTGAATTGTTTTGGAAAAGATCTTTAATATAAATTAAGAAGAGGATTGGCGAGATAGGGCTGCCTTGTAGTATTCCGGTCGAAATTGATTTGAAAGATTCGATTTGATTATTAAAAGATAGTTTTAGTTATCTTTATTAAAGAAATGAAGCTATCCAGGAAATAAGATTAATTAGTAATCTCAGCTTCTTGTAGATATCTAATAATCGATTTTTTGAAATATAATCGAATACTCCTTTTATATCTATAAATAAAACCGAAGTCTTACTATTAGCTCGCTTGTTGTTTTCAATCTCTGTATTCAAAAGGAGAGCTGTATCGATTGCCGATTTCTTTTGTCGTCCTCCCATTTGGCTATAATGTAAGAGATGGGTAGTTTCTGTTAGATATTCTAATCGTTAAACTAGAATCCTTTCGCTTACTTTTCCTAAGTAATTGAGAAGTGCAATAACTCTATACGCTTTTGGTATCGAATAATCTGGTTTCAAAGCTTTTTTTAGGATTACTCTAATGGCTTGTTTCCAGTATTGTAGGTAATATTCAATATTGAGAAGCTTGCTATATAAAATAAAGAAGATTTGTGGAATAGCTTTATACGCTTTTATAATGATTTCTTGAGTAATATTATTTGAACCAGGAGTTTTCCCTTGAATTTTAGCCGAACAGGCGTTCTTTAGTTCATTTTTAGAGAGATCAGGCTATTCCCATTCATTGGATTATTGATATCCTTCCCATTCAGGTTCGGCTGTGATAGGAGGTTGAGGGAATAGGGTAGTTCGAAAAGCAGAGCATATTCCTTCAAAAGAGGTTTCTGAAGCAATATCAGGGATCCTTTGATTTTGATAATCCTTTATATAGGCCATTGCTTTGAAAATAGTTTGAGTATTCTCTTTTTCTAGGAAATCGTTTTAATGATTCTTCTTTGCTGTTTTAATAGCTTGAAAGTATTTGTTTTTGATAATTCGATAAGCTTCTTTTGAACTAATATTTTCGAGATTGGATTCAACTTGTTGTTTTGCTTTTCCTAGTTCTTTTCGAAGGGCTTTCAATTCAGGAGATTATTATGGCTTAGCTCTTTTGTTTGTTATAACCTTTGGAGTATAGCTTTCTATTGTCTTTTGGATAATCCTTGTAAGTTCGCTAGTAGCTTGATCCAATTTGGAACGATATATATCGTTTTCTTAAAGGAAATCAATCGAATCTTGTGTGGTTGTTGTAAACATATTTAGTTCGGCTAGAGTGGGCGAGTGTTTGGCTTTGAATTGTAGAATAAATTCGAATAGCTCCCAATTGGCTAGCTTTGTATGATATCTGATTATTGGCTTTTGAAGAGGGGTATTTGGATTCTCTTTTCCTTTTAATTCAAATAGAATCCCTGAATGATCGGATCTAGTATTAGAAAGTGTTTGCCAATCTTATATCCTTAAAGAGATACTTTGAAAAGCTAGTATGAGGTCAAGTATACTTGGATTTGTTAGATTAGTTCGAAAGAAAGTAGTAGCTCCAGGCTCATTCAATAGACTTAGATTTTGATCTTCAATCCACTCTGCTAGTTGATCGGTATTAGCACTTTTGTTTGAAAAGGGATTCCATAATAGATAATGGGAGTTGAAGTCGCTTAATATTATTGTTTGTTGATTAATCGATAGATTGTAAAGGGATTGATCAATTGTATATCCTTTTTCCTATGCTTGATCTGCTTTGTTATATATATTGATAATTTGGAAGGTTTCGCTTCCATTTTGGCAGTTTATTATCTGTATATCCGGGTCTATTGGCGAATGAGGGGCTAGATTAACTGTAGCTCGGAGGTCTTTGGAAATATATAGGAGGGTTCGGGGTTTGAGATCGGGGTTGAAGTTGAGGAGAATTTGTATAAAATTGAAGTGTATAATCGATCTGCAATTAGAGAAATTGGTTCCATTTTTTTGAATCTAAGGTTTCTGAATTAAAATCAGATCAATATTGAGCTCAAGAGTAAGCTATAGAATGTTCTCTGTGGCTTGAAAGCTTTTGTTGAGGTTTATTTGAAGAAATCTGATATTATTGTAATACATTGATTAGTGCTGTTAGCTTTTTTGTTAAATAGCTTTGAAGATTTCACAGCTTTTAAAGCTAGCTATATGATTTCCTTGATAATTAAAGCATTTGATGATAATATGAGAGCAGAGTTTTCCTCTTAAGTTGCAGACCATACAGAGATATATTGCTGTAATGTGTTTGCCTCTGCACAATCCGCAAGAAGGGTCTTTTTTGCAATACGAGCTTTAATGCCCAAAGCCCTGGCATTTTTAGCATTGTATAATAGATTTGGATTCGTAGAATTGTTCTACTCTAACACTAGTGCCTGCAATATACAACCGCTTTCGAATAGCTAGTTCGGCTTCTGATTTTGAGGCAAAAGCTATAACGATAGCCCCGTCTTTTTGGTGGGCTCTTTTGGCTATTGGAATGAGCCAGAAGGGAGTTCCTATTGGCTTGAAATCTGTATTGAAGGTTTTGATTTCAGTTGTAATCAAATCCATTCCTTTGGGCTCAGAGAACTCTTTTATAGGGATATTGTGAATAATAACCCTATGCCATTCTTGGTCTTTTTGAATCCTTTCGAATTTGATAACATTTTTCCAGATGGCTTTCTTTTCAATTAGGAATTGTGTTGTAAAGGGATTATTAGTAGTGATAATGATATTGTTATTGAGAGAGAGTATTGCTGCAGTAACTACTGGTCCTTTGATTCCAATTTCCTGGAAGGCTTCATTAATCTTGTTTCGAATCGTTAAAGGCGAGAAGGTTTTGGAGTTAGGGATTTCTGGTTTGATTAAGAGTAATCGTTTTTGGATAATACTAGTCTTTTTCTCTATTGGAATAGATTTGTTACTTTTTCCTTTAGTAACTAGATTCCATTCCCCTTCTTTTGTAATATTAGCGTAAGAAGGTTTTGATGTTGATATTGTGGTACTGGTGGGAGCCGATTTGGTTAAAGCTTTGGTTTGAGATTCGATTTTCCGTGTAGCTGTTTCCAAGTAATTGATTTGGGATGTGATGATTTTGGAAGCTGTAGTGAGGTTTCCTTTTTCAGTGTATTCTCTAAAGATTTCTAAAAGATCTAATAGCTTAGATTGTTTGTCACGTGATTGAGAGAGAGTGGAAGCTAGAATTATGAGATCTCTAGCTTTTAGAATAGCTTCTTTAGGAGTGATTGGATCGTTTTGGATTTTGAATTGCTTGTTTGGATTGGTGAGTGGTGTAGTAGAGTTTCGCTTTTTGTTTTGGTTGAAGATTTGAGTGATGTTGTTTGGCTTTTGAGTAATAAAAGGATCGCTAGGTATACTGAAATCTTGTATTCTGATTTCAGGACTGGTTATTTGATTGATTGATGAAGTAAGGCTTGATAATTCGATTGGGGTTCTTCTGGAATAAGTAGGCAAATTTGGGATTGTAGAAAGGCTGGAAGTGATTGCTGGATAGGTATTTGGTATTATAGATTGGTCTAGGATGGCTTCTCTCATATCTATATCTGAAAGAGTATTCAGATTAGTATTTGAAATCTCTACAACTATACAATCAGAGTGTTCTATATTGATGTTGAGATTGGGTTATCTGTTCTGAAGTCTTGGAACAGAGTTTTTCACGCGTTTTTTCGCGTGCGTTTCGTGTTTCGAAGCGTCGACGGCAGTATCACAACAACTACTGGTCAGAATCACTTGGAGATAATTGCAATGGAATTGTATTGATAACTATGATCTAGAGCGATCGTGAGAAGGTCGTATTTCGAAGAAAAAGTTTCCTTCGAAATTTGTTGTGTGAGGGATAAAAAATTGAACTTGAAGAATTGATAATAAATTCGAATCTTTTTATAGGAAAAGAAGTATATATCCTATTATATATAGATAATCTGCTAATAATAAGAAATTGTATTAATATAAATTTGATGAAAAAGATGATTGGAAGTTGATGGAAATATAAAGACTTAAGTGAAATCAATATATTTCTAGGTATTCAAATAAAATAATATCAACAAGATTGATTACTTAAGATATATTAATCGAATTATACAAAAAAGATCTTACAAAGATTTAGAATCGATCTTATCGATACAAAAGATTTGCCCTTATCTCCTGATATAACTATACAAAATGTAAACAAAAATAAATTTCTTTATTAGAACAATACAATACTATATCTTCAGATTGTTGATAGCATTATCTATCTTTTGAACTATATTCGATCTGATATAGTATATATTATTAGCCAGCTTGCTCATATTATATATACACTAGGAAAAAGTCATCTAGTACTTACAAAACACTTGCTTCAATATCTTACTAGCATATACTCAGTAGACACAGTCTATTCAAATCAACTAAATATACTTGTATACGAATATTGAGCTTATACAGATTCGACTTAGGGATCTGCAGCCAACAGGAAATCTGTTCAAGAAATAGCTTTTATCAGATATAGAGGAGCTATAATATAGTCTTCAACAAAACAGAAATCGACATCTCTTTGTATAATGGAAGCTGAGATTATAGCAACAAACGAGAATACAAAAGAATTAGCTTGAATGAAAAAGCTAATGAAAAACTTAGAAAAATGTTCTAAGAAAAAGCCCTTTATCCCAATTTTATACTATAATAATACTAGTGGAATTGATTGGATATAAGAGAATAAATTCCATAGTAAAGCAAAGCATATCGATATTCGATAACACTATATTCGAAAAGATATGATTAACACCAAAAAACTATATATCGTATGGATTCCAGAAACTAAACAAACAGCCGATATCCTTACAAAACAGCTCATATACCCTAACTTTATAATTCATAAAAAAGATCTAGGATTGAATCTGGAATGCTGAATATGAATATATTAAAGAGAGTCAATAGTTGCATTTGATCAAATCAGTCACCTTGATCGATTTGGTTGATTTAACTCAAATTAACCAAATTGACCAAATTGACCAAATTAACCAAATTAATCAAATTGACCAAATTGATAAAAATCACCAAATACACCTATTTCAACAATTTCATTAGATTCATCAGATTCACTATATTCACCAGATCTATCGAATTTATTAAAAATTATCCAAATTGGTCGAATTGATCAATTTATTATGAATTGATCAAATTGATCAAATTGATCATTTTAAGAAAACCATATGAGGTAATAGATAAGCTGGAGGTTTGTTCATATGAGATTGGATTTGGATTGTTTATTATACTGAAAAGGTGATTTTATGATTCGAAGATAACGAATCCAAAGCAATCTGTTGATATATATACGAAAAGGATTTTACAAAAACAGATTGATATTCGAACTGCTAGATGGATTGGATTCGATCTGACATAGATAGAGAAAATAGGATTCAGATAAAGAATACTCTTATACTGTAATACAATATTAAATCATAGAACTGTCGAACTTTATTGGAGATATAGATACCACAGGCAACTCTGGAATGTTAGTATTGTCGCAGGAGTTAATAAGGCTCTTCACAAATATGTATATATAGAGAGTTTATGTGATTTAGATAGTAGATTCCTATTATAAAAGGGATGTTGGAAATCATATATGTAGCATATGTATGGTACATGCATATCACTATAAAACTCCTTCTTCGGATTTTCCGGATATATAGATCTGATATACTTATTTCAATATATCATTCCTTATGCGTAACTTGCTGTCTATTTCTGATAATATTAATAATAGATAAATAGGTGATATTGAAATTTTCTTTTAGCGTATTCTTAATATAACTATATATTTTGTATATCAATATATCTGAATTTAATAATAATTTATTTGTTCTCTTTGATTACTAAATATATTGATTATACATTATTACAGAAAATGGTTATTAATTCTTAAACTATAAGATCAATCTTTTTCAAAAGATATAGAATAGTTATTATTTCTTTTACTATTTATTTTATATTTTAATAATTCTATTTCAGTTATAAAAATAATTATAGTAGATTAATATAATGCTTTTTAAGAAATTAGTTTCCTAAAGAGTGATATAATATATCCTTGAGATAATCTTTTGGTTTCCTTATTGTCTATAAATAATGTATTTGAAAATATTAGAAGTTGAGGGATTGGCTGGGAATTGTATTCTATAAATAAAAAGTGAGTATTCTATAAATATATAATACAATGATTAATAGCTTTTATATAATTAGAAAATAGATTAATAAGGAATAATTTAATTGAAAGATTATAAATACAATATTGTCACGGAATTCACCGTATAGTGTAACCCTACGGTATTAATCCGAGTACTCCTCCGGAGTACTCATTCCCATGATTACTAAAACTATTTCACTCAGTTCATTTGTGTACCCTATATACCTAATTAGGCGACTCCATCGCCTGATCAGGGTATATAAAGCAGGTATGATCCTTATGATCACACCTCAAGTCAATCTAGTTTATTATCACTCTATATACCTATCTCCTGATCAAAGTAACCATTAGACATAGCTATTACCTCCGTGATAAATATCAAAACAGATTGTGATTATTATATATAATATTGATTTTATCTTTTCTTGATATTTCTTAATTACTAATATAATAGCTGTTTTATCAAATTTAACAAATTCAATAATTGATAGTAATATATATATACTATCTTTATTGAGCTTGAATTTCTTAATAATCTTTTCAATATAAATATTATATACTAATTAAAATTTCTTTACAGATCTTTTTTTCAAAATTCTAATTTCTAGAAACTATTTAGTATTATCTAAATCCTTGAGTTTGTAAGCTAACTTAATCTGATCAATAATCTTTATAATATTAAGTTCATTGTTTTTATAATATATAATTTGAAAGTTATCAACAAAAAAGAGAATTAGCATAATATACTTTTTATTGAAATAAATACACAGTTTTTCTATACATCCGATTATTTCAATTAATCTCAGAATTGATATGAAATCCTTAAACCAATGAATAATAAATTACGGAGTCTATATAAAACTCTATCAATAATCACATCCTTTTCTGGTTTCTTAAATCCATCAGATAATAAATATACTATAGAATTGCTAATTGAATCGCGCTGTATGTTTATAAAGGTATTAACTATGTCACGGGGTGACACTAAGCCCTTTCTGTCCTGTCCTGTCCTGCTATATATGTGAGAGTAAGGTAGAACTTCCAGTTCTACCTCCTAGTCTTTTGGGCGTTTAGCTCAGCGGTAAAGCTTCTGAATACTCCCAGAGGTGATCCCGTGACAAACTATATCGTATTACTTGATTTCAAGATTATACTTTACAATTAGAAACATTACAATACAAAACGATTGATTTGTAAATATTACTATATATAACGTAGTTTAACACCGAGTGGCCTATATCACCGAGTGGCCCACTTTCACCTCAATTTACACCTTTCTCTTTCAACACGCGTTTTATCAACAACCTATGATGAATTCGAATAACCAAGAAGCTCGTATACTCTTCACTATCGAATCTATTTATAAAGATAAAAAACTAAGCATTCGAAAAGCCGCTATACTCTATAATATCCTTTGTACAACTCTTCGACATAGAATGGAAGGTTTATCTCTTTATACAGAAACTCGAGCTAATAGTCATAAGGTTATAGAATTAGAAGAAGAAGTGATTGTTTAATATATATTCGATATGGATTCAAAAGGATTTCCATCAAAATTAAAGAATGTGGAAGATATAATGAATTATATTTTTGAATCGAGGGGTACGAAACATATTAAAAAGCTTTGGGTGTATTGATTTGTAAAATGTTGAATTGAATTAAAGATATATTTTAATTGTATTTATAACTTTTAAAAGGTTTTCTATAAAGATCCTAAGTTTATTGAAAAGTGATTTTGATTAATTTCGAATATACAAGCGAAATATGATATTCTTGATTATAATTTCTATAACTTCAATAAAATAGATTTTATAATGGATATAATATTGTTGGAAATCACATGTGTAGCACGTGTGTGGCACGTGCACACCACTATAAAACTCCTTCTTCGGACTTCCCGGATATATAGATTGGATATACATATTTCAATATATCACTCCTTATGCGTAACTTGCTGTCTATTTCTGACAGGTTATGAGCGCCGCGTCATTATAAGCTTCATTTTATACCTCTGTATCCCCTGAGTCTCGAGTTCTTATTCTCTTACAGCTATCCCTACTCTTGATATCATGGCAAGCAAGACCACTGTCGATACAGTCCAAACAAAATGGGGAACACTAGTTACTTTTAATGGTCATAACTGGATAGACTTTTATGAAGCTATTCGAACTGTTATGATAGCAGTATCTGTGCTGTCCCTGTGTACAGGGAGAAGCATAAGACTAGCGAGCGGTCGAGCTGATATCGCTGAATGGGATAGAAAAGTAGGAATTGTATTCTTTATCATCAATTCCTGTATTATTCCTATATACTGTTTTTAACTTATGTATACAATTGATGCAGAAGATATTATAGGAATTTGGGCGAAACTTTTAATGTTCAATAATAATGCGAATCTTCAATATGTTTAGAATTTCTGATAATAGTTTATTCGCAAGCAATTCGATCTTAAAATAGAAACGATTCAATTCTTTTTCGATCGATTCCTCGATTATCAATATAAATTATCTGTAACAATACAACTTCTATCCGAAATAAAGGTCTACTCTCATCTTTTGAGTACACTACTAGATATAGAAGTCTGACAGATACAGTGAAACTTTATTACATTATCAAATATGAATATACGAGATATACTATATGCCCTACAATAAACTAAAAGAATTCCTTGAGGTATAATAAGTTATTCAGTAATAACTAATGCTATATAAGGAAATATAAGAGAAAGAGGCAATAAAAGAGCTCAAGGAAGGAACGGAAAAGGATATAAAGAATATCATAAAAATGAAAGAAAATATATGCCTGAGAAAGGCAACAATACTTTGCCAAGTTCTAGCAAAACTATTAAGGCTGGATCTTATATTTGCAAATTCTATAAAAAGAAAGGATATTAATAAGATGTTTGTTAGAAGTATAATAAAGTCAGAGAAGCCTGGTATTCAAATAAAAATATTGAGAATGATGGTTTTGCGTAAGTAGCTATAGCAGATAAATATACTGGTTCCCTATATCCTAATACTGCAATATATGCTAAAGTCCAAAATGATATATAGATTCTTGATTTGGGAGCCTCTTATTACTTTACTAGTTCTATTGAAAATCTTTCTAATATTATACAATGGGGTACTCCACAAAGAATCAAAACTACGAATAATGTATATTTTATAAATACTATATACAGAACAGCCACTATTGGAAACTCTATATTAAGAAATATCTAGTATATCAAGGACTTTCGGAATAATCAATTCATTTTAGTTAAAACACTTATTAAAACAAATAGAAAAGTCATCTTCGAAGGGGGTTCAGTATTATGCTGGAAAAATGATTAGCTAGAAATGACTGCAAGACACATCAATGGTAATTATATCGTTCAACAACCATTTATTCAATAAGCATATATAGTGAATATAGACTCAGAAACAGAAAAGATTGATACAAATAACAATAAAGCTGAGATTATATATCGACATTTAGATCATCTCAACTACAACCAGATGGATAAGTTAAAGAAAGCTTCAAATGGGTTGCATTATACTAAAAGAAAGAAAAGTGCTGATCGAAAAGCTTACAAACCTTGTTTTGCAAAAAGGATAAATAAGCATTTCAATAAACACATAGCTATCCATATACCTACAAAATTATAACACTTATATATAAATCTATTAGAGATTCAAGAATCTTTTGAAAATGGAAACAGATACTTTATTGTAATTGTTGATAATACAACAAAAGAAACTTGACTTAGATTTATAAAGAATAAATCTACAGAGATTGTTATACCCATACTAATAGATTTCATCAATTAGATTGAGAAAGAATTCAATTGCAAGGTTGTTATTATTAGAATAGATAATGGAAAAGGTGAATTTGAAATATCTTTTCAAATAGAGATTGGAAAGAGAGGATTGATATTCGAACCCTTACCCTTTGGAAAGCATTCTATAAATAAAGTAACTGAAAAGAAGATTCAAGATATCAATACTATAGCGAAATCACTGTTGAGCAAATCAGATATCAAGTCTAGTATGTGGGAACTTATTATTAAATATATTGTATATCTGAAAAACAGATTATTTATCAAAGTATTATCTTTTGAAAAGGCAGGGATGTTCTTTATAGCGATAATACTATACAAGACTATATACAGCAAACAGTCTGACTTTAAGAAGCTTAGGATATTTGATTGTAAAGTGTAAGCCAGGAATCCCTAGCAATCAAACCTAATAACTAAGAAATTCGAGTCTAGAATACTCAAAGGAAAGTATATTATGATTAGAATGAATAGAAATAATATTTATTGCCTTCTCAATCTTTATATCAAAACTATTATTAGAATAGTAGATGCTGATTTCAATAAATACAGATATCCATTTAAAGAATTCAAAGAAAAAAGTATTCCAGAATTGTTTAGAATAAAGAGGAAAAGGAAATCTTATTTATATAATAAATAAAAGGCTATAAAAAGAAGAATATAATTAACAATACAAAAAGATATATAAGAAAATATATATATCAATAAATAAAAGAAAGTTTAGATTCAAAATGAATAAAAGAAAGCTTGGATTTATTTTTACAAATATTATAATAATAATAACTATAGGGAACTAGATATTCAATACAAAATATATAAGTACCTCTATCTTCAAAATAAAGAGTACAAATAGTTATAGAGATTTCAAAAGCTAGACCTATTCTAATAATTACTCTAATCCAAAATACTCTAAATAAAAGTTACAAGAAACAATTGAGAAAGATTTTTAGTGATTAGATTATTTAGTATATAATTATACTATATATTGCCTCTATATATTCTAAAGATCTTCTAATTAGTGATTATAATTCAATACTTAAGAAATCAATAAAACTTGAAAATACTATATAAGGGGATACCTAAATATAAATAAAAGTAATCAAAAATGAATTACAAAATCTCAAGAATAATAATATCTTCGAAATCATAAATAAAGCTATACCTATAGATCAAAAATTATTAAATAATAGATATATTCTAAAAAATAAACTAAATCGTTTTAACAAGTTGACTAGGAGAAAAGCAAGACTAATAATTAAAGAGTATCTTCAAGAATATAAAATAAATTATTAAAAGACTTTTACTAATATAGTAAGATACTCGATATTATACATTTTACTAGCAAAAACTGTAATAGAAAATCTAGAGATTGATAATATAGATATTGATATTGCTTTTTTGAATAATAAACTAACGAATACAGAAATCCTTATAAAAATATCAGAATTTTTTAAAAAAATCTTTCCTGAAATCAAACTCAAAAGCAAACCATACCTCAAACTAAAAAAGTCACTTTATAGCTTAAAATAAATGCTAAGAGTTTGGTGAATTGTGATTCGAAAATTCTTTAAAGAAATTAGACTTAAAGAATCGATAGCAGATTCGAATTTCTTTATAGAAAAAGGAGTATATATTCTATTATATATAAATAATCTACTAATAATAAAAAATCATATTAACATGAATTCAATAAAAAAGATAATCGGAAGTCGATAGAAATATAAAGACTTAGGCGAAACTAATATATTCCTAGATATTCAAATAGAATAATATTAATAAAATTGATCATTTAAAATATATCAATCGAATTATACGAAAAAGATCTTATAAAGATTTGGGATCGACCTTATTGATATAAAAGATTTGCTCTTATCTTTTGATATAATTATACAAGATATAAACAAAAATGAATTCTTTTGTTAAAACAATACAATACTATATCTTCAGATTATTGGTAGCACTGTCTATCTCTCGAACTATATTCGATCTGATATAGTATACACTATTAACTAGTTTGCTTATATTATATATATATTAAGGGAAAATCATTTAATGCTTGCGAAACACTTGCTTTAATATCTTGCTAATATATATTTAATAGGTATAGTCTATTCAAATCGATTAAACATACTTGTATACAAATATCGAGCTTATACAGATTCGACTTAGGGATTTGTAGTTAATAGAAAATCTGTTTAAGAAATAGCTTTTATTAGATATGAAGGAGCTATAATATAGTCTTTAATAAAACAGAAATCGATATCTCTCTATATAATAAAAGCTGAGATTATAGTAATAAATAAAAGTACAAAAGAATTAGCTTAAATAGAAAAGCTAATAAAAGACTTAGGAGAATGCTTTAAGGAAGAGCCCTTTATCCTAACTTTATACTACGACAACACTAGTAGAGTTGATTGGATACAAGAGAATAAGTTCCATAGTAAAGCAAAGCACATCGACATTCGATAGCACTATATTCGAAAAGATATGGTTGATATTAAAAGACTATATATCATATAGATTTCAGAAATTGAACAGATAGTTGATATTCTTATAAAACAGCTCACATACTCTGGCTTTATAACTCATAAAAAAGGTCTAGGATTGGATCTAGAATACTGAATACGAATATATCAAAGAGAATCAATAGTTATATTTGATCAAATCAGTCACCTTAATCGATTTGGTTGATTTAACTCAAATTAACCAAATTGATCAAATTGACTAAATTGACCAAATTAACCAAATTGACCAAATTAACCAAATTGATAAAAATCACTAAATACATCTATTTCAATAATTTCATTAGATTCATTAGATTCACTATATTCACTAGATCTATCGAATTTATTAAAAATTATCCAAATTGGTCGAATTGATCAATTTATTATGAATTGATCAAATTGATCAAATTGATCATTTTAAGAAAACCATATGAGGTAATAGATAAGCTGGAGGTTTGTTCATATGAGATTGGATTTGGATTGTTTATTATACTGAAAAGGTGATTTTATGATTCGAAGATAACGAATCCAAAGCAATCTGTTGATATATATACGAAAAGGATTTTACAAAAACAGATTGATATTCGAACTGCTAGATGGATTGGATTCGATCTGACATAGATAGAGAAAATAGGATTCAGATAAAGAATACTCTTATATTACAATATAATATTAAATCGTAGAGCTGTTAAACTCTATTAGAGATATAAACATTATAGGCAATTCTGGAATATTAGTATTGTTATAAGAGTTAATGAGGCTTTTTATAAATATGTATATATAAAGAGTTTATGTGATTTAGATAGTAGATTCCTACTATAGAGGGGATGTTGGAAATCACATATGTAGTACGTGTGTGGTACGTGCACACCACTATAAAACTCCTTCTTCGGACTTCCCGGATATATAGATTGGATATACATATTTCAATATATCACTCCTTATGCGTAACTTGCTGTCTATTTCTGACAAATATATTCTAAAATGGTAATAACAAGTACTAAACGAAATGACAGAAGCAAGGCAATATAATTAAACAATAAGGAATGGGCTACAGCGATTATATATAATAATAGAGAAAGTGAAACTATATCCCCATTTCTAGTGATTCAAGGATAGGTTTATCTTTCTAATTAATATACAGAAACCGATTTTCCTATGGATTGGGCTATTAAATCTATATCTAATGGATAAACAAATAATAAAATAGATTTAAAATAATTGAAATATTTCAATAAGTATACTAAGAATCAAAGAAAGGGTAAATATCGAATGTTAGTATTAAATAGGTATAAAAGCTATGAATCAAGAGCTTTTCAAGTATACTGCAAAGAGAATAACATTAAATGTGTGTGTTTACTATTACATTCAAGTTATTTAATTCAATTACTTGATGTGAGCTGTTTTATTAACCTGAAATATTTATATAGTACTTAGATTGATGGATTCATTAAGATATATATCAATTATATTTCGAAAGTTGAATTCTTTATAGCTTTCAAAGCTGTATACGAAGAATCAATTACCTCTCAGAATATAAAATCAGGGTTTCGAGGAATAGATTTAATTCTATTTAATCCTAAAGCTATGCTCTCAAAATTAGATATTCGAATTTGTATATTTACCCCCTCCTCTTTTAATTTAGATTAATGAATCTCTCAAATCTCTTATAACCCAACTAAAGCTCTTTTTCAATCAATATTAATTAAATCTCGAATAACTTGTTATCAATCAAGTTTTTCTATATCTATATTTGAGACTGTATTAGCTTTAGCTAAAGATACAAAGAGATTAGCTTATAAGAATATACTTTTAAATGTAAAGATTTATATACTTCGAATAGCAAATAAGGCATTAAGCAAACGTCGATACATGAAAAAAACCCAATTACATTAAGAAGGAGTATTTATTGGACAAGAGACTCTTGATATATTATCTCAATAAGAGATTGATATTCAGATTCAACATGATAAATATCAAAAAGAGGGAAATTCTAATAAGGAAGTATCTTCTAATCGATATTATAGTAAATACGGAAAGATAGGACATAATGCAAGAACCTGTCAAAATAATATAATAGATCCTAGATTATTAGATTCTTAATAGTTTCAATCAATTGATTCAATTGTTGTTGAATAATATGAGTTTGAAAGTGTAAATTGAGGTGAAAGTGGACCACTCGGTGATATGGGCCACTCGGTGTTAAACTACGTTATGCTTTTGATTATAATTTTCTTTTATTATTATTGTTTTTATATAAAAAATAATATAATAATATATCTTTTTATATATATATTTCTATATTCATATAGTATACTAAGAGCGAATCACAGGATCACATGATCAAATCACATGATCGTCGCTTAAGAGAGCTCTTAGCCCAGAACGGCCTGAAAATCAATTCTTTATTAGCTCTTTATTAGTTCTTTCAATCCATTCGTAGTAAGATCGACATAGTACTAGCGAAATCGAATAAGGAATAAGAAAGAAAAGCTTTATTTGATGGAATGGCCGGATTAGGAAGAGATCTACGAGAAATAAACGAAAGTGGAAAGCTAGATTAGTAGGATTTATTTATTTATTTTATTTATTTATATTAATTAACGTCTGTTTTGGACCTCCCTAAGGGTATTTAAACGTGCTAAGATAAGGAACTATTTGAGCGGCGTGATTGTCACAACCGAATTTAGCAATTTAATTTTAATGCTAGGGGCTATTCGCTTCTCTGCGGGTGCGATCCGCTTCTGTTTCCAGAAGGGAACGTTTGATCCGGGTTGTTATTGAGGTAGAGCTTGGTTCCCAGGTGGATAGGCTCGTTGTAAGCTTCGATCCCTATAATAGAGGAGAAAAAGCGAGAGTAGGTTATTATTTGTTTAGTTGAGCAGTAGGGCTCTTGTATTATATATTGGATTTGCGGTTTTTAGGGTGTAGTATATTCGAATGATCAGTTGAATGATAAGTTTATAAGGGATGGGCAGCAAGTTTTGTTGAAAAGATTGTTGCTTTTTAAAAGTTCTTTAGTAATTAGAATAGATTTGAGTATAGAATTTTGAATTGGTAATCAGCTGAGTGAGCTTGCTAGGTGTGTGTAAGAGTTTCTTGATATATGTGATCGCCTGCTTGTTAGATTACATTTCTATAGGGGCAAGGGGCCAGTCTGAACGCTTTAGGTTATTTATAATGCATTTAAAAAAGTGATATAATTCCTTAGTGTTGTTGTATGAGCAGTTCAGTTTATTGTTTTGATAACCAAATCGCTGATGGTAAGTAATGTAATCACTATGGCCTGTTTTCATAATTATTAATCGATGTAAGATTGCTTTTGATAGAATAAGTTCCTTTGGTTCTTTTGTATTGTATCTAGGAGATCACTCTTTGTAGTTAGTGGAGAGAGAGAAGTTTATCTTTTCCCACCAGGTAGATTCTGTATATAAACGCTTCTGACAGATAATTGTTCGGACCCCACTGATTGTTGATAGCTTGTCGATTGTCTAGTCCATAAGCCCAATTACATCTGTGTTTACTAAACGATCTGTTTCCTCATTACCTTCGATTTCCATATATCCAGGTAATCACTTTATCCTGATATCGAATTGTTTTATTGCTTTGTGATATTTATGGAAGGCTTATTGTGTTGTAGACAGTGTGTTTCTGTGTATACCCTAGATAACTGATGTACTGTCAATATATATCCAGATCTGGCTGTTCAAGGGATCTTCAAGTATAGTGATTAGATGCTTTAATTCGTATTATACTTTTATTACTTCTATATCGAATATATATGAGTCGCTTCGGATTTGCTTAAATCCGGAGACTATTTGAATACTATTGCAATATATTGTATATCTATAGTTAATATAAGTTTGCGATTAATGATTTGTTTTAATCTGTTAGAAAAGATTGTGTAATCTTCGGATAGGAATTGTTGCTATTATTTTTGAAGGCTTAAACTATTTCTTCTTAATTAATCCTTCTGTGGATTTGTTCTACAACCACTCGAAAAGTGCAAACAGAGTAGCTTCAAGTGTTGCATCTCTGGGATGAGATAACTGAGCTGTTAGATTCTTGTAAGAGGCCCTTTTATTATACCTGCTTCTCGTTTACGTTTTTGTATTACTGGTTTTAAACGATTTACTAGCAAGTATTGATTATCAATTGTTTTTAATCGGAATGCGAATTGCAGTTTGGTATGTTCTAACGCGATTATCCCCAATGATAGGCCTGCTTCTTTGATAAGAGCTGCGATCGGTATAGTCTTATATATTGGGATTGCTCCTCTTGCAGCAATATTGATCATTCTATTGATACAACGGAGATGACCTTTTATACCTACACTTATACTTGGATCGCTTTGGCTTAGGCTAGGCTTATGTTTACTAGCGTACCATATTTCCGTGCCGAATAGTGCTATTGGGAGAATACAGGTGATCACTGCTTTTCTTAGAGAGGAAGCTGGCGGCCTATGTATAGTGCAGGCGATCGATCTGATATACAAGGCTATTTTCATAGCTTTCGCTGTACGTGTTTTGATGTATTGTAAGAACGAGAGCCGGCAATCGAAGAAGATGCCTAGCTATCTCAAAATAGACTAAGCATTTCCACTCATTGCAATTAGTACTAGAGTGATTATCAGATCTGGATTCATTACTAATAGTAGATTAATAGTATCATATTGTCTAATAATATAAAGTAGTTCGAACTTCTTAGAGGTGAATAGGATTCTGTTCTTCTTACCCTATCTGATAATCTGCTATACTTATTGTTGCAGAATCCTAGCATTCGTAGAGAAATACTTGAAAGAGTAGTAGATCGTAATATCATTTGTATAGCTAAAACGGAATTTCATATCTCGATTGAAAAGCTCAGCAAGATAGAGTATATAGAGTATAAATAATAATAGGGACCCCTAAGAAATACTGCATACTACTAAATACTCTTTAGTTGTAATACCTTTGAATCTCATTCTGACTTTTCTATTTGTAAAGAATAAATCTATCAGCTTGAGTAATAAAGTTGACCACCCTTGTTTAATCATTCGGCTCAAAAGTTAACATTTCAAGAGAGTATCAAAAACTTTCTATATATCTATAGTAATAATCGAAACTATATTATCAATTACTAATATAAGCTTCACATCATGAGTAAAAACAGCTATTAGATCTATCCCTGATCTTCTAGGGAGCACTCCGTAATATTGTAGGCTGATTACTTTATATCTTAAAGCTATCTAAGATATTTGATTAGCTATATATTATTCAAGACCCTTTCCGATATAGAAAATCAAAGCTATTAGTTGCTACAACTACAATAACGTTTTGTTTTTTTTGTTTACCTTAGGAATCATTATTACCTCCGCTAGCTTCTATCCTTCTGGATAATAATTTAGTATTAAATATAATGCAAATATCTTCTGGATTAGTGACTTAACATTCAGCCAGTATACCTTAAAGAGATGCATAGTGGCTCGATTTATTCCTGATGTAATATACGAGGCTCCTATAACATACTTTTCTATTTCTTTAGCCGAAATTGTTTTTTTTCAGAGAAAGGTCCCCTTATATGTTTAATTATATAGTAGATCATTTGAAAAATCATTGTCCACCTTGAATTGATCCAGAATCGCTATAAATAGAATATCCGCTTTTTTTCTTGTATTACAGATCTCCTGCTTATCGATTATTAGAAAGGGGGATTTCGTATTACTTTCGGGGGTCAACTTATACTATCCTATAATTCGATAGAGTTCTTTATTGTCCTTAACCTTATCTAAACACATAGCCTAATAGGATCTCTTGGCTTGTCGCACTACTTTTGTAAAAAGTATGTAGTATAAGTCTTCCTTTCCAAATCCATTCCCCTCCATACTTCTATATATACTCGATAAGCTTCTCTACACTCATCCGTCCACTATAACAAGGCTTTCCCTGCCTTTCGATTGATCTTGCTAACCATTCGGATTGACTTGTCTAACACTTTCGCAAGCTCACTAACATAAATCTCAATCTCAATTATGATCTGGATATCTACATTACTGAGGTGGACTAGCTGATTGGCTATTAGTCCATCCAATCTCAGCAAATCCGTTTCCTTTATCTGGTAGTAATACTGATCCCACTCTGTTGTTCCGCGGTTTGCTAGATTGGTAACCTGAATAATATAATCAGATCCACAGTGGAGTTCTTTCAGCATCTCTATATAAGCGAATAATACATTGGAGAAAGTTAGGTCTAGCATATACCCTCTTACATAAATAGGTATGCCTAGGGTATCTATAAACTCTATGCCCTATTTGTTTGCCCATATTGCAAGCTGCACCCTTGATTAGCTATGATCACCCCCAGTTCCCACAGCTCATGCTTTGCATTAAAATCCCCTCCTATAATCATACACTTATTTAAAATCAAGTGTATAATATAATTAATAATATCCAAAGTACACAAAGTTTTATAGACATTCAGGATCGAGTATTCATTGACTCATATCTAAAGTAGGTCTCTGTTTTCGAGTCGACCCATTTGCTCTACTTTCAAGTGCACACCTTTTCGTATATATATTATAACCCAAGGGCCTTGTTCGTTCTCCTCAAGTCTCCCTGGAGGTTCCAGTTATCGATCGGCTGATATCGATCGTATACATTGTGATTTTGCGTGGTTGAATTCCAGTATAGTCTTGGCTCCTGTAAACAGATCACATCCAGCTGAGCTTCAGCTGCTAGCTGTAATAGTGTGATATGATTCGCGTCTAGATTAGTAGGAAAAAGCATAAAATAAGGCCTTTTCCCCTCGAATATAGAAAAAGAAAATAAGAATATCAATATACTGTTTCATGAAAATCACGTGTTTCATAGCTATTTAGTTGTTAATACGAGCCAGCTTCCCATAATAGACTAATATTAGTCTATTCCCTCTTATATACTATATACTCATATACTAGCTCATGACCTACGATAGTTATCAATAAAAAAGGCTAAATATAAAAGCTTCTTTCTTTTTGTATCGAAAACAATCAGATCGATTATCTAACAGATTTTTAAACCTTGCTTTCAGACAGTGTATTCCTCTTGTCGAGATATCAATCCTGTTTTCTTCCCTCAAAGGGATTCAGGGTTTTTTGAAGTTTATTATCAGCCAGCCCTACCTTGGATAGGAGTACTTAATGGGTTTTATATAAGTTGAGATTGTAATAATTGAGTTAATTAAAGTTAAATACTTAATTAATTATTTATAGTAGTTTTAAGGAGATGCTTTGTAATTAAGTTTTGTTTAAGTATTTATTGAGTAATAAAGAATGAATCGAATATGTGATTAATAATATTGTATAGATGGTTAAGATAATCCTATTGATTTTGTGTTAATATCAATAAAGAAAAGGAACTATAAAGTTTATGATTCTGAAGGCTAAATAGCTTTCCTATAATCCACTGTTATTGATTAAAAGTGTTATTGATTTCAGCTCTAAGTATTTCAGGCAAAACAGGTGGTGATGAATTAGTGCTTGAAGTGTTTGGTATATTAGTTATAGTAGGAAAAGAGGATGAAATGAAGATATAGATAAAGATAAAGAAAAAGATAAAGATAAAGGCAAAGACAAAGATGAAGAGATACAAAAGGCACAAAGATTATAAAAACTATAGAAAGATTTGTTTTGGATAGGTAAAAACAGGAATAAAGAATTTCTTTTTAGAATTGGATTGCTTTTACTACAATGAGATTCTTTTGTAAGGTAGAATATATTATTACAATGTAAGAGATAGGTATTAGGTGAGATATATATATGTGAACAAGGGAATTCACTTCAAAAGAATGACTTCAATACAATGGCTACTGTATCAAAGGTATTTAGGCGAATGCGAAGGAGACTAGCTCTTTCAGTAGTGCCTATATAAGGCCTACTATTTCCCCTTATTAGCTAGCTCTTTAGATTGAATACAAATAGACATTTAGGGGCCTATTGATAGTGGGAACCACATCTTCCGTATCTCTCTCGAATCAACACTAATTAATGATATCACAAATTACTTAATTATTTATTCCGAATCCCTTTTTATTTTATTTCTTTTATTTCCTGTTGTCAGTATTATAATATCCCGGGCAAGCACTAATACTAGTTTTAAGCAATTAGCAAGAAATCTGTTCCATTTAATCAATCCACCAGCATAGGAGGATTTATTGATACAATAACTAATAATACCAATCCTCTATAATAAAAGTTCAAGACTTCTCTTTACGATGATATAATCAGTACTCCTCCTTATCCTCCTACTTCTTTCAATCCCTATATTCTTGACAAAGTAGTAGCTAAAAAAAGAAAAACTCAGGAAACTACTAAGGATTTAAAGTTCAAAAAAGAATCTCAGAATTATTCCTTTCCAAAAGATTTCAATAAAACTAAGCAGTTTTACAAAGGATATATATTCAAAATAGGAATAAAGCACCAGATCGATAAATACTTTCTTTTTCGAACAGCTGTATACTCGAATACAGAGATTACCAACACATCTCTTCAGAATATAGTTACATTCGATTTCGAGCTTATTCAACAAGCCTTATTCAGAAACATTGATAAGTTGATACTATATAACTTTTGTAAGATCTTACGACGTCATAGAGTTTATATCAATATGAATGCAAATCTCGATAATACTTTAATAAAAGCATTTCTCTGTAAAGAGTATTACGATTGGACTACAGAACAGCTTTTGGAATATCAGATTAATAAGATATAATTATTCATATCCACGAAATGGGCTTATCTTCCTATCGGACTCAATCCAAAACTACAAGCCGAACCTTCTATTGAACCTTAGGATAGTAATCTAACTGGTCACCTAACTTTACCAAACCCAGTTGATTGATTGATTGATTGATTGATTGAATTTACGTCCACCTTCAGTCTAAGACTATATAGAACGGCTGGGCCCGATGGGCCCAACAGGTAACTTTTTGATTTACAATATTGGTTATGATCTTATTAGGGAAATGAAAACAAATACTAAGGAACAGTGCCCACTCATTATACGCATTACATATAATAAGAAAATTCTAACGATCAAGAAATTGTGAGGAGGTCAAGCCCCCCTCTTATTTCCTCAACTGCCTCTTCTTCATTCTTTTCTTCTCTCTCCTCTTCCACTACTACTCCTTTCTCTATTACTTCTTGTTTAAGAGTCCTTGCTAGATGCTATGTCCTCATAGCGATTTTGGTGATATTAATAAATTTGATAGCTAATTCGATATCTATTTGGTATGCAATAGGAATTGTATAGTGATTTTCGATAATAGTATATTCTGGAATATCTCTTTTCTTTCTGTTTTGTATATAGAACAGCTAATTAGGAGATATTGTGGTATCTCAATATTACCGTATATACATCTATTATTAGAATGATTGAATCAATATAAATATGATTTGATATATCCGTGATCTAATTTCAATTGGAAAAGCGCACTAGCAGTATTTCGACTGGTTCTAATTAATAGCTTAATTTTCAATCCGATTTTCCATAGAAATAGTTTTGAATAGATTAATACCAATTGATTGAATCTGAGTTTATATTAATTGAGAATTGAATTCTATTGATTGAGAGAGGATTCTTTGATTATCATTTCTAGCAATCCAAAACTGATTTCATTCGAGATAAATTGTATTGTAATAGTCTCTTTTGCTAACTTATCTGCTAGCTTGTTCCCTTTAACTGATATGTGCCCTAGTACCCAATTCAAGGATATTTCAGATCCTTTAGTTATAATAGCTTTGACTGCCTTGATTACTCGAATTTGATATACTTGTTCTGGGTGGTTTGAGGGTGTTTTTAATTGAAGAAGGCCTGCTTGATTATCTGAATAGACCTTGAACTTCTTTCTACTATTAGCGATTGAGCTAGCATATTCGATGGTTTGGGTGACTCCATATAGCTCTCCATTATAGACTAGTGATTGCTTTCAATATTGACTTGTTCTTGATATGAAATCTGATCATTCGATTGTATTGATACTATCCCTATATCAATACCTATTCCCTTTTCAGTGGAAGAGGTATCTGTATAAATGTAAATAGTATTTTGATCTCTGTGTTTAAGAATGATATTGTGGAGTATTGCTGCATTTTCTTTTGAAGCCTGGCTAATATTAACTTTGAAAGGGATTTCCTTTTTCCATAAAGGGAAGTGAAAATGGATAATCTTTTCGAGAGAGAATAAATCAAATTTTTTATCAATTGATTTCCTAATTCTATCAAATTGAATTAACTTATATAACTTTCTTTAAGGAGTGTTAATCACTTCCCAATTAGCATATTGATATGCTAAAATAGCTTTTTCAATATTGATTGAATATTTAAATAAGAGTTTTGTTAATCGAAAAGCGTATTACTTGATATTTGAGTCTAATCAGATATTTGCTGGTTTTAATCCCGATTCGATTTCCATTGGAAGAATTGAAACGGTTTTGAAAACTCCTAATATCTTTCAGAAAGCTAGATTTTGAAGAGCTTGTATTTTATCCTTGAAGTGGGCTTATCCTCTCTACCAAATCATTAATCCATAATTAATTATACTAATCACACAAGCTATATATAATTATCGAAAAGCTTTAGGACTTAGGCTTTTTTTAATATTTGCTAGTTAAATCATTTAATAAAAGGCTTCTTTTGCTTGTATAATTCGGATATTAATATATTAATTGAATTTAAAATTTGGATTGAATTATATACCTAACCATCTAATTAAAAATTAAGGTTTAATAATATTCGAATTGAATAATATAATTGGGAAGTTTTTGATTAGCTTGAATACTGAAAAGTGCATTAATTCTATCTTTACTAAATCGAATTAAATCGTACTTTTCGAGCTAAATTCATAGATTTGCTTTGTAGTTTTCTCAAGAAATCTAATATTCTTTTTCTATAAGGATGAGTTTGTAATTAAAGTAATATCGTCAATATAGGAGAGAAATTTAATTGATTTTAAAAAGAATAATTCTCTAATATATATTAGGAAAAGGATTGGAGAAATTGGACTGCCTTGTAATATTCCGGTTGAAATAGGCTTAAAGAATTCGATTTGATTATTGAAAGAAAGTTTTAACTATCTTTGTTGTAGAAAAGAGACTATCTAGAAGATGAGATTCATTAGCAGTTTTCAATTTCTTATAAATATCTAGTAATCGATTTCTTGAAATATGATTGAAGGCTCCCTTTATATCTATAAATAGAACTGAGGTCTTTTTGTGGATTTACTTGTTTCTTTCGATTTCGATGATTAGAAGAAGGACTGTATCAATTGCTGATTTCTTTTATCGGCCTCCAATTTGACTTTTGTATAATAGATTAATAATTTCTACTAAATAGTCTAATCTTTGAGCTAAAATTCTTTCACTAATCTTTCCAAATAGTTTAGAAATACAATGACTCTATATACTTTTGAGACTGAATAATCAGGTTTTTGAAGATTTCTTTAGAATCGCTTTAATAGCTTGTTTCCAGCATTATGGGTAATATCCTAAATTGATTAGATTACTAAATAAATTAAAAAGATCCATGGAATTGCTTTATATACTTTTATAATGATTTTCTGAATAATTCCATCTGGGCTAGGGGTTTTTCCTTAAATTTTTGGCTGAGCAAGCATTATTTAATTCGATTTGTGAAAGATTAGGCCATTCCCATTTCTTGGATTACTTATATCCTTCCTATTGTGGTTTTGGAGTGATAGAAGAAGGTAGAAATAGAATTGATCTAAAAGCAGAGCATTTTCCTTCAAAAGAGCTTTCTATTGAAATGTCCAATATCCTTTGGTTTTGATAATCCTTTGTATAAGTCATTGCTTTGAATATTGTTTGTATATCCTCTTTTTTTAGGAATTTCTTTTAATAATTCTTTTTAACTGTTTTAATAACCTGAAAATACTTGTTTCTACCAATTCGATATTTTTCTTTAAAGCTTGAGTTTTTTTAGATTCAATTTAATTGATTATTTTACTCTTCCTAACTCTTTCAAAGATTTATTAATTCGGGGGTCCACCATAACTTCACTCTTCTAATCGACAAAGCTTTAGATATAGAATTTTCAGTAGCTTTTTGAATAATCCTTATAAGTTCGCTTACTACTTGATTCAGATTAGAATAATTATTTCTTTCTTTCAAACCATTTAGCGAATCCTCTTCAAATGAGATTATTGATATTAGAGTAGAGAGAATAGGGGAATATAATGATTCTGATTTCAATATCAATTCGAATTTATTCCACTTAACTAGCTTTGTATTATATCTAACTAGCAATATTATATTAAGAAAACTTGCTTCTTTTCCCTTTAACTCAAATAATATTTCTGTATAATCGGATTCTGTATCTAAAAGTGTTTACCAGTTTTGGATTTGAAAGGCGATTCTTTTGAAACTAATATAAGGTTAATAATATTTGGATTGAGAAGATGATACGATAAAAGGTACTAAAACCAGGTTTGTTAAGAAGAGTAAGATTCTGGTCTTTAAATCATTCGGTTAGTTGATTAGTGTTTCCATTTTTTTCCGAAAAAGAATCCCACCATAAATAATGAGAATTGAAGTTGTCTAGGAGAATAGTTTTTATATAATTATTGAATTGTATAAGCATCTTTCAATTATAAAGCCCTTTTCTTTAGCTTAATTAGCTTCATTGTAATATTAACTATTTGAAAGGTTTTATTTCCATTTCGATAATCGAAGATCTGAATATCAGAATCTCTTAGAGAATCGGGAGAAAGGTTGATTGTAAAATTAAAGGGTTTTTGAGATATATAATAGTATTCGTAATCGGTATTTAGAATCGAATCTCAAAAGTGTTTATATAAAATTAGAGTGTATAATCGATCTTGCATTTGAATAATCATTTCCATTTTTGATAATTCAAGGTTCTTGAATAATAATAGATTGATATTAAGTTCTATTACAAACTATAGAACATTCTTTATAGCTTGTAACTCCGATTAAGATTTATTTAAATAATTCGAATATTGATATGATTCATTAATAAGTATTATTCGATTTTTATTGAATAACCTGATAGATTTCACATGTTTTTGAATTTGCTGTATGGTTCCCTTAACAGTTCAAGCATTTCGCTACTAAGTATTAATAGAACTTTCCTTTGATGTTTATATACCATACACAAATATACTAATGTAATATACTTGCCTCCATATAAACCACAAGAAGGGTTTTTTTTATAATAAGTATTTTAATATCCAAACCCTTAACACTTTTGGTATTATATAGTTGGTTTCGATTTATAAAAGTTTTCTACTTTTGTACTACTTCCAGCAATATATAATCGCTTTCGAATAGCTAATTCTGCTTCTGATTTTGTGGTAAAAGAAATAATTATAGCTCCCTCTCATTAATAAGCTTTTTTTAGAAGCTGGTATAAGCCAAAAAGGGGTTTCGATTAGTTTGAAATCTGGATTAAAGGTTTTGATTTCCTTTAAATAAGATCCATTCCTTTCGATTCTGAGAATCTCTTATTGGGATTTTGTAAATAATAACTTTATACCATTCTTGATCCTTTTGAATCTTTCGAATTTTAATAATATTATTCCAAATAGTTTTTTTTTTCTAAAGAAATTATAATATAAAGAGATTGTTTACTATAATAATAATATTATTATTAAAGAATAGGTAGCTACTGCAATAACTAGCTCTTCTAATTCTATTCTTTTGAAAGACTTCATTTATTTTTGTTTTGAATAATTAAAAAGGAGAAGAAGTAGAATTTGGAATTTCTGATTTAATTAGGATAGGCCTTCTTTGAGTGATTTCAATCTTTTTGTTTATTGGAATAGGCTTAATAGCTTTTCCTTTATTAATTAGATTCCATTCTCCTTCTTTTGCTATAATTACAAAGTTGATTTAATTGATATTATAATAATTGGGATTGGATTTTTAGCTAGTGTTTTAGCTTGGAATTCGATTTTCTGTATAACTGATTTGAGGTAAGTAATTTGGAATACAATAATATTGAAGGTTTATAATAAGCTTTTCTTTTTCGGTATATTCTCTAAAGATCTCTAGAAGATCTAATAGCTTTAATTGCTTATTATATAATTAAGAAAGAGTTAAGGCTAATACTATAAGATCTTTGCTTTTAGGATTGTTTTCTTTGGTGTAATTGTCTTGTTTTATATTCTAGGTTATTTATTCTAATTGCTAAAGGGTATTGTGGGGTATCATTTTTTATTCTAATTGAATATATAGATAATATTAATTGTATCTTGAGTAATAAAGGGGTTACTAAGTAGATTGAACTCTTCAACTCTTTTTCCAAAACTGATTAACTAATTGATTAGTAGAATAAGACTAAAGATTTCGAATTAAGGGTTTTCAGAAAACAAAGAAAGGCTTAAAGGTATTAGAATACCTAGGATAATAGTAGAATAAGTATTTAGTATAATGAAGGCTTCAGAAAAAGCCTTCATTATAGCTGTATTCTGAAGTATTAATGAATTATTGCAACAATCCATATTGAGAGTTATATTCTTATTTTGGAGATTTGGAATGAAAATTTTACGCGAATTTTCGTGTGAGTTTTGTGTTTAAAGTGTTGACAATAGTATCACAACAATTACTAATCAGAATCACTTGGGGGTAATTGTAATCAATTTGGTTTAATAACTATGATCTAAATCGATCGCGAAAGGATCGTATTTCGAAGAAAAAGTTTCCTTCGAAATTTGTTGTGTGACCAAAACCCAGTAAAGTTATAAATAATTCGATTATTTCTTTTGATATGTATAGAGAATCAGTTCTATTTCAATCTGGGGATATACAAGTCCTATGTGTACTTTTACCAGTACCAAAACCAGATTTTAGAATTCCATTGGTTGATGCTTCTGCAGGATTACCTAATAATAATGATAACCCAGATGATGATAACGATTGGGGCAGCGATCGAGATGGTAATAATGATAGAAGCAGTGGTAATAGCGGTAGAGGTAATGGTAGAGATAGTAGGGATAGAGATCATAATATTGATTCTGAAATAACTTTGCCAAATTCCAGCAAAGTTATATTATCTTCTTTAGAAATAGCGATTATGTATATAATGAATCCAAAGGAATCTCTCTTGGATTTATTCAAGAACAACTAGATACCTATATCAATATCTTTCCTATAAATAGTTATACCTCAGATTCAAGCTTATATACAAGATTACTACTTCGAATGTTTTACTACTGATTTCAAGAATCCTATTATATATAAGAAATCCAAGAGAAAGAATTGATGGATTAACAGTTAAGAGTATATTTGAAATTATATCACTTTCGAATATTCCTTTTGATATATATATTTTTAAATTGCGATTTGTTGATAAGATTAAGAATAAAAGAATAAGATTAAAGGAAGGGATTAGTTCTATTGGTAAAAGGTTAGAGACTTTAGTTAATAGATAAAGGATTTTTATAATTTTATGAATTTCTTTTTAGTTATTGTATTGAAGTTATAAAAAAGAATTCCGATGGTGTGAATAAGAAAATTTATTTCAAAAGAATGATTTCAATACAATGGCTACTGTATTAAAGGTATTTAGACAAATGCGAAGGAGACTAGCTCTTTCAATAGTGCCTATATAAGGCCTACTATTTCCCTTTATTAGCTAGCTCTTTAGATTGAATACAAATAGACATTTAGGGGCCTACTGATAGTGGGAACCACGTCTTCCGTATCTCTCTCGAACCAACGATATGATATTCTATAAGGAGTGAAGAAGGAGGCGGAGAGACGCCGATTATATGGAGGGTGGATGCCTAAGGCATCCACATAACTACGTATTGAACCCGTGACAAAATCAATCAAATTAATTAAATCAATCAAAATGATTAATTTGATTGAATATAGTATTAGTATCTATTAATTCTCTTTGATATATATATATTTAATATTTCAAATTTAATCCTAAACTTTTTCTATAAATTATAAAATCAGGGTACGTGAGTTATTTTATAAGAATATCAATTATTTGTTTAACCCTTAGGATTTATATAATATATAATCTCTTAATATCAATTGTATTTTTTCGAATATAGTATTATCAAATATTGATATACTTTGTTTTACTATAAAACTTATTCTTTTGTATTTAATTAACTCTACTAGCATTATTGTAATATTATTATTATTATTATTATTATTAGTAATTTTCAACCGGGCCGTATAGGCGAACCTCCCAGGGGGCATTACGGTTGGGCTAACTGCGGGATAATCTCTAATTTACATGATCCCCCTCTCCTAAAAATGAGGTCTCAATACCCTCAGTAGCCTCCCAAGCGATAGCTAGCGCGCTTGCGCTTTTGTCTCCGATCCTCTGAGCGCCTCCGTGCACGCTTTCCGATCTTTTATATAATGTTTTGATTGAAAGCTGCTTTATTCTGTAAGGGTAGCTTTTGTATGCATTCTAGTGCAACGCAGTGTATTGCATATATCGATTTTGTTCTTTATAGCCTTGCTATATCGGTTGCCTCCTATTCTGTATTTGTGTTCACCCGGATCGGTCGATTCATTTCCATTTCCTCTTCCTATTCTTCTGGTAGCGTTCTAGGGCATATGCTCCTATAGAAGTCTGTTATAGCAATAAATTCAGCGAACTTGGCTGGTGTGTGTATTAGCTGTTTCAGTAGTCGTTCTTGAGCCGCCTGGTTGCGGGGTGGTATTTGGGCCTGATATCTGGGGGCCAGGTTTCGTAGGTCGCAAGGACTTTGCGGCAGTGCACGATGTGCTCGGGGGATTTGTATGCGCCACATGAGCAATGGATCGTTGCTTCCTCGTGTTTAAATCGTCGGTGATAGCTTTCGAAATCGCCGTGTGCTGAGCGGATCGCTAGCATGCGGTGGAGAGTAGCTCGTGAGAGTTCTAGTTCATTAGGGCATTTGTTTGTGCTCCTTGGATTCCATTTCTGGTACTGTTTGGAGAGCATTGGTTTCTGTTTGATCCACCACGCCTGTGCTGCCGATTCCATAGCAGTTTTTGCTATAGAGCGGATACCGCTTGCTGTAGGTCGATTCGCATGCCCTGAGGCTGATTTTCTTGTCCCTTTATCAGCATTATTGTAATATAGAATTAGAATAAAAGGCTTTTCCTTAGAATGTTTTTCTAAATCTTTTATTAGCTTTTTTATTCAAACTAATTTTTTGTACTCTCATTTATTATTATAATCTCAATTTCTATTATACAAAAGTGTCACGGAATTCACCATATAGTGTAACCCTATAGTATTAATCCTAATACTCCTTCAGAATACTCATTCCTATAATTACTAAAACTATTTCACTCAGTTCATTTGTATATCCTATATATCTAATTAAGCAACTCCATCGCCTGATCAAAGTATATAAACCAGATATAATCCTTATAATCACACCTCAAATCAATCTAGTTTATTATCACTCTATATACCTATCTCCTGATCAAAGTGACCATTAGACATAGCTATTACCTCCGTGATATATATAAAAATACATTAGCTTTATTCTTCAAATATATAGTTTTCTTTTTAATATTGAATCTGATATACATTATTATAATACTTTCAATAATCAAAAAGATCTTAATACTATTGATCTCCATTCCAGGTTTTTCGATTTATGTATAATCCTAAAGCATGAATTCAATTATATAAAATCAATCCTTTCCTCTTAATTATATTTTCATTTACTAAAATTATCTTTTATAAGTTTCTTAAATAAAAGTTGGGATATGTTTAACTTACTCCTTAATATTATTCATTTTAATATCTATATAGAGAATTTATAGAGTTTTTTCTTTTCTTTTCCTTTTTCTATATAAATAATATTATACAGATTTGTAATTATAAATATATAAATATAAATAATACTATATACTCTTCAACTCTACAAATTAATAATAATAATCGATTATAGTATCATATACTGATTATAAAATAATACTATATACTTTTCAATTCTGCAAGCTAGATATAAAATAGTATTATATGTTCACAATGAAGGAGCAGGCCAGTGGAATGCATGTAATATTGACTATGTAGATTAGTAGTACTAAGGTAAAATCTAACTATGAAGTGGAAGTGATATATGCACAGTAGCATAGCGCACGTGCCACAACTTCCAACATTATATACTCTTTAGCTCTATAAGCTGAATATAATATTGATTATATTAATTCTATTTAGAGGTTATACTAATTGGATCTTATAATCTATTAGAAGATTGAATAGAAAGGCTTTTATTTGATTATATTATAATATATATTGATCTTGATTCTCTTATAATAGGGGATCAATATACCTGCCTTGCTTAGTCTAATCTAGTAGGCTTAAATAATCATATTACTAATCTCATCACGTGCTTAGCGCTGGTAACTTCTATTCCTTTTAACAATTTTTAATATTTTTTTAAAAAAAAGTTATAGAATCTTAAAATTGAAAATTTTTAAAATTTATTATATGTAACACTTTTCTTATACAAAAAAAATCGATTTTTTGAAAATTTTAGAAATTCTAACTTTAAGATCTTATAACTCTTTCCAAAAAAATATTAAAAATAATTTTTTTTTAAATCATTTCAATAATAATTTATCATATTTAAATTTTTTAATAATTCACTTTATATATTTATTGAAATATTATATAATTAAAAAGTTGAATAAATAATGATTTTTACTATATTTTCGCTTAGTGTGCGATAAGCCGGGGCCTAAACTTGTCACGGATCGCACCCAATCGCAGCTGCGATCGCTCACGTGCGCGCTTGCGCACGTGCACGATCACGTGTACATAGCTAGTATATAGGAGCGCTCTACGAGCGCTTTGCTCCCGATTCTGTAGTTGTAGATTCTAAGGATAAATTGTACCCTGCTCTCGCAGTTCTTCTAAGGCAAAGTGTCACATTATCTACAACTCACTATACGATCGCACGGCCATCTGGTGGCCGATCAAATAATACCTTATAACCATAATACCTTCTTGGTATATCGAGGACGTTCGATATTACTTATAGGAAGAGGGCTGATTCCGAGTAAATCTACTCGACGGAAGACAACAAACCCCCAACATACAGAGTTACAAGTACCGCTATCATGTCCGACCCATTTACCTCAAAGGGACTCCATCGCTCTCCCCCTCTCGCCGGCCGAGCGCCCCCAGCCGACGACAGTCAATCTCAACGGAGCGACGGTTACAGTCCTTACGGTTCTAATGTAAATACTGATAGACGTGGAAAGGGTAAACAGCCTGGAACGACTCCTCGATCGAGGCATTAACTCTCGAGGGTAGCATGCCGACGCACACTCTCCCGTCACAGGAAGAACAAGTGCCGACCCTTAAAGACTTTGAGGACTTGCGGAACGAAATCGCAAGACTCAAAGACGAATTGTTACAGCGTAGTCTTAGTACCGCTCACCCATCTCAACCTCCAAGACACCGACAGCAACATCACGCAGATTCCCTTGCGAATCGCGGAGTCCGGACTCCTGATGTTCCAGTCGATTCTATTGAGAGGGCATCTCCTACTACCGGGAAAAGGAAGAACAAGAAAAACCCCCGCTCGCGAAGTCAGTCTTCGCGACGATCCCTCCGAGTACCGATAGCAGACCCCTCTCAAACCCGGTCGCCCTGCCGAGCGACCCACAAATTCACCGAACACCCACTCTCGTTCACCTACCACTGCAGTAGAGCGTCCGTACATTCCGAAGCCCACCAATCTTTCATCCAAACTCAAGATGGTGTGGAGCCGAAAGCAAGCCTCTGGCAGCTATTGGTCACCGAGCGACTCGAACTTTACGAAAATTCGCTCATCTCGGAAGCGCAACGGCGATCTTATGTAGTAGATCAGACGGAAGGAGAGGCACAAGAACACGTGTTCTCGCTGTACACTCAAGTCCCCCGCTTGACAGGACAGCAATTGATCGATCAGCTCGCAGCCATTTACAAGAACCCGGCCGAAGCCGATCACGCACGAACTGAGTACGAACACTGGGTTATGCCTAATAACACCCAACGAGGAAACTTCCTAGTATGGTATCGCAGGTTTAGACTATTAGCTACACAGGCGGAAATCACCGATCCGACAACTCTCCTCCGCGATCTGGAAAGAAAAATATCCGATTTCCTCCGACGAGCTATTGGCCTCCACATCAACGAATGCTACACTGTTGAGGACCTGGCTACCAAGCTTACTGAGATCGACGAACTCGAAGTTACGCTTCGAGAACGCAATCGTCACAGAACGACTAAAGAGACACCTCTTAGAAAGCCATCTAGTAACACCGATTCGTCGACTACCCCTAGAAGCACTCTCCGCTCATCGGGTAATTCGAACCCATCTACTCAGTTTCACACCCAATATCCTCCTCGCACTCCTACTGGCTATACAGGAACCTTCAAGCCAAACAACACTCCATCTCCAGGAAACAATTTCAATCGTAGTACTACCGCCCCTGCATCGGGAGTGAATCGCAGTTTCACGCCACGCACAGGTAATGTAAGCGCTATGGCCGAGATCCAAGAGATTGGAGAAGACGAAGAGTTCTACGATGTAGAAGAGAATGCCGAGGAGGATGTAAACCAAGAAGTGCAAGCGGAAGCTGTCGAGTCCGCTCGCACTGCCGAAGACCAACGTTTAAATCAACACGCTTAGGTAGAAGTTCCCTCCTAAGCGCGATCCGGGACATGAGATTCCTCGATTTGACAAAACTAATGGGAGGTGATTCCATGAACCTACCATGCACACTTTCGAAGAACGGATATTCATACAATACTCAATCTCTCATAGATTCCGGAGCGAATGGCTTCGCTTTTATCGACAAGACACTCCTTTCATTATTATTCCCTATGTTCAAACCCCGCTTCATACTACTCGAACCACCGATTGAAGTCAAAAGCTACAATGGTGTACGAGGTGAAGCTATCACTCATTTCACATTTCTTAATTTCACGATTGATGCTCGACAACAGTCTTATTTGCCATTTCTCATCACCGATTTGGGTTCACATAGTGTAATCCTAGGTCGCAAATGGTTGGCAGAGACCCGAGTTAAAGTCGATTGTTTTAACCGACGCCTCGAATGGCCTCCCGAGCATCCTCCTACTGTTTCCTTATCAAAAAATATACTTTTAACCAGAGACAGTCTTCAACAACCCAGAATCAGTCACTTGAGACAGAAAGATGCTGACGATCGGAACGCCCGATGGAAGAGATGTACCACCGACTTGACAATGGACAACCGACCATAGCACCGATTGTACCTGAGATACTTATTACCCTCCCCAAGAGACTAATACAGTAATCTCAGATGCGATCGAAGCTCAGGTTCCAGTCAATCTGAAGAAGAAACCTACTCTCGGTCAAATCTCTATTCAGTCTGTTTACGAATCCCTCCCGCTTCGTATCTCCGACACGTTCGACATCTATGCACTCAAGCCGACTCAATTTCAACTCACCTGCAAGAGAAGCAAGGATCATGAGATCTTACAGTCACATGTACAGAGATTGACGATGTCATCTCGATTCACAAATCTAGTCAAGACAACAACCATCGAATCTCAACCGCAGTTGCTGCCTTAAACAGTTCTAAACCAGAAACTATCGCTGCTCTCAATCGCGTCATCGCAGACGTCGAGACGGAGCCTCCGATCCCCGAAGCTTACCAGCAATATCACCGAGCGTTCTCCAAGCGCGAGTCCGACATCCTACCTCTCTCCCGGTCGTACGATCACAAGATCATACTTGAAGGAGAAGGTGAAAAAGCTCTCAAATACAGTCCCCTGTATAAGATGTCGCTCGAACAGCTTGAGGTCGTTAAAGAATACATCACAGAGAACCTTGCCAAAGGATTTATAGAACCAGCCAAGCACCGTTCGCAGCGCCGATTCTCTTCGTGAGAAAGCCGAATGGAAGCTTAAGGTTCTGTATAGACTTCCGACTACTCAATTCTTTAACACGCAAAGACAGGTACCCTCTACCTCTCATTGACGAGACACTCGCACGACTCGCTGGTGCGAAGGTGTATACCAAATTAGACATTCGACAAGCGTTCCATCGCATCCGCATGGATCCAGCTTCCGAAGAATACACTACCTTCCACACTCGATATGGTTCCTACAAATGCAAAGTTTTACCTTTTGGACTGACAAACGGCCCTGCGACTTATCAACGATATATGAACGATGTCCTATTTGACTATTTAGATGACTTCTGTACTGCTTACCTCGATGATATTCTTATATATTCTGAAAACGAAGATGAACACGAGGAACACGTCAAGCGCGTCCTCGAACGACTTGAGTTCCGCTGGCCTCCAGGCAGACCTCAAGAAGTGTGAATTCAACGTCAAACGTACAAAGTATTTAGGTTTTATCATCTCTACAAGACGGCGTACAAGTCGATCCAGAAAAGATTGAAGTGGTCGCTACTTGGACTTACCCCACTACCGTAAAAGGTGTCCAATCGTTCTTAGGTTTTGTAACTTTTACCGCCGATTCATCAAGGATTACGGTTTATAATAGCAAAACCTCTTCATGAACTCACAAAAGCGAACGTCAAATTCCACTTCGACGAAATCTGTCAAATTGCATTGATATACTCAAAAGATAGACTCATCTCCGCTCCTCGCCTGCAGCATTACGACTATACACTACCCTGTATGCTGGAAACCGATGCATCCGATGGTGTAGTCGCTAGCGTGCTATCTCAGAAGCACGGCGACGAATGGTTACCAATTGCCTACTTTTCGAAAACGATGGTCGCCGCCGAGCTGAACTACGAAGTTCATGATAAAGAAATGCTCGCGATCATCAAATCCCTAGGCCACTGGAAAACCGAACTTGCCGGATCCTCGTACTAGATCAAAGTGTACACCGATTATAAAGCGCTCGAGTACTTATATCTACCAAACAGCTAAACGCTCGACAAGCGCGTTGGGGCAGAACTACTCGCTGATTATAACTTCATCATCATGTACCATGCTGGAAAGAACAATCCACTCGCAGATGCGCTTATACACTGCACTGATGAGTTGGATCAATAAAACAGTATTAAGAAGAAGAATTGTTTTTAGCAGTTTTATAAAAGATGATCAAGTGGACACAAAGATTATGCACGAATCTCTGTGGCAAGACCTGGATGTAGTCGCAAATATCAATATACACACAATCATACCGCTTTTCGATATTGTAAATTGCATCATTGAAGCAAATAGATCCCATCCGAGTTTAGAAGCTTTGTGCGTTCAGATTACCAAATCGTACAAACATCTTATGCTCGAGAAAGGACTTTTACTTTATAACGATCGATTTTATGTACTGGATACCGAAAATCTGCAAACCTATTTGATTCGCGAAGTTCACGATTCAGTTTCCACTGTATACCCTGGTGTCAAAAGACCTACGTTCTTTTGGCTAATCAATACTATTAGAAGAATATGAACAATACAATCGACCAATATATATGGAATTGCTACAAATGCAAATGCAGCTCTGTACTAAGAGATCGCACTCTCGGTCTCCTCCACCCACTCCCGATCTCTACGCGAGTATGGCAATACGTTATTATGGATTACTGTAGTTTCAATAAGGATAAATATGGTTACGACAATGTATTCGTTATTATTGACCGATTGACCAAACAAGCTATTTCGATATTCTGTCATAAATCAATCGATTCGAGAGATTAGGTCTGCTTGTACCTATATTATGTATATAGATACTACGGTGCTCCGGAGACTATAATCTTTAATCGTGGTTCTCAATTCATATCCAAATTCTGGTAAGAATTCAATAATATCTTAGGAACGCAAGTCAAATTATCTACTCGCTCATTACCCGCAAACTGACGGTCAAACTGAGATTTATAATCAATATCTCCAACAACGCTTGTGATCCTTTATAAGCTATTATCAAGATGATTGGTCTGAATTCCTACCAATGATGGACTACGCTCAATTCACGCTTCCCTATGAATCACTAAGTGGTCAAACCCCGTATGAGACCTTGTATGGCTACCTACCCCGCAATCCCTGGGATTGGAAACTCGACTCCACTGCGCTTGTCGACGATTTGAATATAACCGATGCTAGAGAGTATGCCAAACGCAATAAATTAGTACTCGATCGAGCAAAAGAAAATATCTTGCGTGCGCAAGAAAAGATGTCTCGATCGGCCAACTCGCATCGCTGCTCAGTCGACTTCGATGTGGGAGACTATGTATGGCTCAGTATGAGGGACTTTCCGATACAACGACCATCCAAAAAACTGGATTACCCTATTCAAGGTAGATTCAAGATCATTGGTCGGGCCGGAGATTCCTTCCGATTGGACTTACTGCCTACTATGAAAGTCTATCCCGTGTTTCCACCTAGCAAGCTCCGCAAAGCGGTAGACGACCCACTTCCCGGACAAATCCTCGAACCACCTGCTCCCAATAAATATCACCGGTGATACCGAATGGGAAGTGGAGCGTATTCTAGCTGTAAAGAAAGTACGCCGACAGCTTAAGTACAGAGTATCGTGGCTGAACGCCGATGACGATCTCACCTGGTACCCCGCCTCTGACTTAAAAACTGCCCCGCACCACCTCCGTGACTTCCACCTACGAAATCCCACTCTGCCAGGACCCCCTACGCACCTACCGGAGTGGATTCGTCTCTACGAGAGTGGAAAGGATGATTACGATTTCACAGACAAACAATCAATGTATGAATGAAAAAGACAGAAAGAACTTCTTTAATTCATTATTGTGACAAAGAAAATCCTAATCGCACGAGAGGCTGAAAGCGACCGGACAAAGATGAAATGTCAACAAAGAAAGTCTTTTCCCCTGCCCGGCAGACTTAAACCAAGCCAGAAAGAAAGCCTCTACGGGCATCAACGGTTACGGTCGGGCGAGGTACGACAGCAAAGACTGGATGGTTTAAACCGAAATACCAGCCGAGTCCCCAGCCAACAGCGACGACAAGCACACACAGGACAACCACAAGCCGAAAGACAAGACGACCCTTAGTCGCAGCACGCGCGACAACAAGACCGAGCTGGCGCTCAGTCGCACCCAACCGCTCGCGAGCTGCCGAAAGCTCTGCTTCCATCTGAGTTACGACGAGCTGGTGCTGCTGCTCCAATTCGTCTCCCCGCGCTGCAACCTCCGCCACGCGACGCTCCGCGGCTTCTCGAGCAAGGGTAAGAGGAAGCATTTCTTTCGAAACGCGACTCTTTAGCTCCTCCCGCATGTCAAGCTATCTCAAGAGTTAACTTTGCTAAAAGCTGGCAAAGTTGTAACTTACCTCTGCCATGTTGCCGTACTCAGCAACAGCCGATCGGTATTGGAGAAACATCTTGCGCGTATCCCCGTCAGGCAAGCGCTCACACTTATGCTTGCCAGCCAGACAAAGCAGACAGCGAGATTGACCAGACGATTGTCCAGGAAGTCGATAGCAGACGCCATCTCCCTTGCCGGAAACACAACTGCGTACGCAGCCAGCACAAACCCAGCCGTCCTCCCGAACGCATTGTTCCCGCTGTGGTACCGTCTTTTTTGGTGACCTCTTGCTTGGAGATCCCCACTCGTCGACGTCAACGAAGCCAACGCTTCTGCGACGGGGCGTATCGAATTTGCGACCAGGTTGACTTTGACGCAAGGCCTCCAGGATGTCTTCCTCAACTATCTCGCCATCATTTTCGAGATCACGAAAATGACGTACCGCTGCGGTCAACTTGTCAGCGAACTTCTTTTCGTAATCGTCAACACGATCGATCAAGGGATCGTATTCTTCCTCCGAATTCTGCCTCGGAAGACGATGGAACGGATACATCCAATGAGCATATCGAAGATCGACCCCACCCTCAGGCACGTTGCCTTCGGCATCTGTAATCGCACTTGTTAGACAAGCCGACCGCAAGCCGGAGACACCAAAAGAAAGTCTCACTTACGTGCATCTTCGTCGTCCAACCCATCTTCCTCATCATCCTCCTCCTCGCCGACAGGATCACTGCCACTCCCGCTGCGGCTCGACTCCTCCTCTTCCTCAACAGGACGCTTGCCTCGCGCAACAGAAGAGGCAGACGCTCTCTTCGCCGCAAGCTGTAAAGAAGCATATCAGCAAAGCAAACGCAAAAGAAAAATAAACAACTCACCGCCGCACGCGCGTCCTCCCGCTGCTTCAGCTGCGCTGGCGACAACTTGCTCTTGCTGCTGCGTTTTCTTGATGGTGTGGAAGGCATATTGATTATTGATCGAGGGATACGAAGAAGGTGAGTGACCGGAAAAGATTTGGAAGAGAGAGGGAAATTCGGGCGATCTATATGCTTCGAAGGTTTCGCGCTGTTGCTAGGCTACAGGACGGTTTCCTCCGTTTCCCATGCGCCTTCCCGTCGCGAAAAAAGCAAAATTTGCGCACACGCCCGTTTACCACGCCATGCTACAACGTAAACAACGACGCATCATTGGGATCGCCGATGCGTCTACGGATTAGGTAATTGTGAAGCTTGAGGGCAAGCTTTTTCGAAAGGGGGGGTAGTGTCACGGATCGCACCCAATCGCAGCTGCGATCGCTCACGTGCGCGCTTGCGCACGTGCACGATCACGTGTACATAGCTAGTATATAGGAGCGCTCTACGAGCGCTTTGCTCCCGATTCTGTAGTTGTAGATTCTAAGGATAAATTGTACCCTGCTCTCGCAGTTCTTCTAAGGCAAAGTGTCACAAAACTCTTACTATAATTTGTATTCAATATAATCTAATAATTTCCCCCCTCTTTTCATCCAAGCGTATCATCAACTTTCCAAGGGACGATTCACATATACTCCTTATTTATTTCCCCTGCCCCGGCAGGCTTAATCCTATCAAACCTTGTAACCACAGGAGGCTCCCATCACGCCGATGGCGATGTGCGCCCTTGGTGCGCCGAGCGGTTCCTCAACCTAGAGAGCGCTCCCCCCCCAAGCAGTTATTAACACTTCAGGGGCTGATATACAGTCTCTATCAATTATAAGATTGCCTACAGGCTCTGCCTTTGGTGCAATCAAGGAACGATTCAAAAGAATCGATAAGATAAAGGGGGAGAGACAGGAAATGATCGAAGCATTCGCGGTGCTAGTAAATAAGCTTGTATAAGGGTTTTAAGGCTAACAACACAAACTCGCCGCGAAGTTTAAGAGTACAATCATTTCTGCTCTGCTAGAAGTAACAAAGACTACCCTTGATCAAGGGAGAAAGTCCGTAACGGAGCAACTACAGCCAGAAAGCAATATGCAGAAAACCTATACTAATGCACTGAAAACTCAGATGAGGCCTGAGGCAGCAAGCCCCATTACAGGCTCCACTAATACAATGCACTCTGCTCCTAGTGGAAGCACGAACACTGATCGCTCGGGAGTACGCAGACTCAAAAGGGAGAATGATCGGATCGAGAAAACGATCTTTATAATAACTGGCGGGGAAGCTCTGCTTTCAGAGACTAGCCTATTCCTATTAAGACTCAGAATAAAAGAGGCAGTTGCTGGGATCATACTAGCAGAGATCCCCTTTCTTCAGAGGAACAATACAAGCTGGACATTAAGGTACAGCTCTAGTACTAGTCGGGAGGAGATTATAAAAACAGAAAATGTCGAGCGGGTACTTAAAACCCTTCATGCAATAAGTATACGTAAATTAGAAAAATAATTCATATATACAATCCCACAAGTACCACACGATTTTTATTATATCGAAGGTGCTTCTGCTTCTATACCTATTGAGCTTATCAAAAGGAGATTACAATTCAAACCGGCAAGCAGCCAATCAACTACAGATTGGCACGTAGCGGGGTTAAACCGATTACTAAAAGAGCCACCTAGATCATTAGCTTCAATACTGCAGTACCGCAGTTTCGACTATTCAATAACAGTTCCTACTCGATTCTCCTAAACAAACCCCGGGAAATTCAACTTCACAGCACTAACTGCCTAGGATACTATAATCCCTTCACCTGTAATAGAGCCCTAAGATGCTTGACATGCAGTAAAACTAAACATTGAGTATGAGGGTGTACTTGTACATCAGCAATGTACTAGAGCAGCTCAATACACTAATTGTTATAGGCCCTTCCATACTAGTTATTCCAATTGCCTAACTGCTTTTAGGGTTTATACTAAACAACAAATCGTTCTGATTGTAAAGGAACTAGCCGCAGTCAGAGCTGTTGGCAGAAAAGACTATAAAATGCTGCACAAAGCAGATGCAGACGAAGCGGATCACACCCCTAAACCACCTCTACCTCCTAGAGTAACAATCGCAGAAACCCCGGTCACTCCGGGGGCAAGGATCATAGTATATGAAAATGAAACGCTTCAGCAAACGCCTGTGCAGGCTTAGTACAAATCTGCCGATCACATCAACCATGCTATGCACATGCCCAGCTCGTAGCCAAAGCCAGCGGAATCTCAATATAGAAGCCTTAGCAGAAAAAGCCTTCACTCCAATAGATCTGGAGATGAACGATACAGAGACCTCTATAACAGTAGACACTGTATCTAGATCCTCTCTATGAATAGCACAATCGACGAGCATACTTAGAGGAATAAAGGTCTTACTATCGCTTGAGCGAATGTAGGCTGGGGATATGCGAATCATATCACATTATTACAGCTAGCAGTTGAAGCTCAGTTGAATGTGATCTGTTTATAGGAGCTAAGATTATATTGAAATTCAACCACGCAAAATCACAATATATACAATCGATATCAGCTGATCAATAACTGAAACCTCCAGAAAAACTTGGAGGAAAACGAACAAGGTCCTCGGGTTATGATATATATACAAAAAGATACACACTTGAAAGTAAAGCAAAATAGATCGATTCGAAAACAGAGATTTATTCTGGATACAAGTCAATAAATACTCGATCCTGAATGTCTATAGAGCTTTGTACACTTTGGATATTATTAATTATATTACACACTTGATCCCAAATGAGCGTACGATTATAAAAAAGGACTTTAATGCAAAGTACAAGCTGTGGGAACCGGGGGTAATCGCAGCCAATCAAGGGACGCAGCTCGCAACATAGGCAAAACGAGCAGGGCATGGAGTTTATAGGTACCCCAAGCATACCCACCCACGCAAAAGGGCATATACTAGACCTAACCTTCTCCAATATACCATTCGCTTACACAGAGGTGCTGGAAGAACTCCACTGTGGATCTGATCATACTACTCAGGTTACCAACCTAGCGAACCGCGGAATAACAAAGTGGGATCAGTACCATTACCGGATAAAGAAGGCGGATCTGCCGAGATTGGATAGACTAATGGCTAATCAGCTAGCTCACCTCAGTAATGTAGATATCCAGACTACAATCGAAATCGAGACCTACGTTAGTGAGCTTGCGAAAGCGCTAGACAAATCGATCCAAATAATTGGCAAGATCGATCAAAAAGCAGGGAAAGCCTTGTTATGGTGGATGGATGAATGCAGAAAAGTTTATCGAGCATATATAGAAGCACAGAGGGGAATGGACTTGGAAAGGAAGACTTATGTTATACACTTTTTACAAAAGTAATGCGATAAGCTAAGAGATCCTATTGGGCTATGTGTCTAAATGGGATCAAGGACGATAAAGAACTCTATCGAATTATGGGATGGTATAAGTTGATCCCCGAAAGTAATGCGAAATCCCCCTCCCTAATAATCGGTGAGCGGGAGATCTGTGATACAAAAAAGAAAGCGGACGCTTTATTTATAGCGGTTCTGGATCGATTCAAGACGGATGATGATCTTCTAAACGATCCACTACGCAATCAAATACACAAGGGGACCCTCCCCTGGAAAAGAATGATCTCGGCTGAAGAGGTAGAAAAGCACATCATAGGAGCCTCGTATACTGCACCAGAAATGGATCGAGCCACTGTGCGCCTCCTTAAGGCATACTAGCCGAGCATCAAGTCACTGATCCGGGAGATATTTGCATCATGCCTAGTTCTAAACTACTACCCAGAAGAATAGAAACTAACAGAGGTAGTAATGATTTTCAAGATAAGCAAGAAAAACAAAACGTTACCGCAATCGTAACAACCAATAGCCCTGATCTCCTGCATCGAAAAGAGTCTCGAACAGTATATAACCAGTCAAATATCTTGAACAGCTCTGAGATATAAAGTAATCAGCCCACAATACTACAGAACGCTCCCCAGAAGATCAGGGATAGATCTAGCAGCTGCTTTTATTTACGATGTAGAACTCGCATTAGTAATTGGCAATGTAGTTTCGATTGTTACTATAAATGTATAGAAAGCTTTTGATGCTTTCTTGAAGCATTGACTCTTGAGTTGAATAATCAAACAAGGATAGCCAACTTCGTTGCTCAAGCTGATAGATTTATTTCTTACAAACAGAAAAGTCAGAGTGAGACTCGAAGGCATTACAATTGAGGAGTATCTAGTGGTATACGGTATCCCTCAGGAATTCTTACTATCACTTATACTCTATATACTCTATCTTGCTGAACTTCTCAATCGAAATACGAAATTCCGTTTCGGCTATACAGATAATATTGCGATCTACTATTCTTCCAAGCATCTCTCTACGAATACTAAATCCTGCAACGACAAGTACAGCAGATCATCAAATGGGATAAGGAGAACAGAATCCTATTCGTCCCTGAGAAGTTTGAACTACTTCATATTACTAGACAACATGATACCACTAATCCACTATTGGTAATGAATCCAGATCTGATAATTACTCCAATACCAATTACAACGAGTAGAAGCACTCAGCCTACTCTGAGATGGCTGGGCATCTTCTTCGATCGCCGGCTCTCGTTCTTACAACACGTCAAAACACATACAGCGAAAGCTATAAAAGTAGCCTCGCATATCAGATCGATCGCCCGCACTATACATGGGCCGCCAGCTTCCTCTCTAAGAAAAGCAGTGATCACCTGCGTTCTCCCAGTAGCACTATTCGGCACGGAAATATAGTACACTGGTAAACATAAGCCTAGCCTAGGCCAAAGCGATCCAAGTATAAGTACAGGCATAAAAGGTCATCTCTGTTGTATCAATAGAGTAATCAATACTGCTACAAAAGGAGCGATCCCAGTATACAAAACTACACCGATCGCAGCTCTTATCAAAAAAACAGGCCTGCCATCAGGAATAGTCGCACTAGAATATACCAAGCTGCGATTCGCACTCCGGTTAAAAACGATCGACAATCAACACTTGCTAGTAAATCGTTTGAAGCCAGTAATACGAAAACGCAGACGAGGAGCAGGCACAGCAAGAGGGTCTCTTACAAGAATCCAGCGGCTCAGCCGTCTCATCCCAGAGACGCAACGCTCGAAGCTACTCCGCCCGCACTTCTCGAGTAGCTGCAGAACGGATCCAACGGAAGGATTAACCAAAGAAGAAGCAGCTCAAGCCTTCAAAGAGTAGTAGCAACAACTCCCACCCGAAGACTACACAATCTTCTCTGACAGATCAGAACAAACCATTGATTACAAACATTGTGTTGGTTACGGATATGTAATATATCGCAATGGCACTCAAATAGCCTCCGGATTTAAGCAGATCCGAAGCGACTCACATGTATTCGATACAGAAGCGATAAAAGCATAACGCGGATTAGAGCATCTAATCACTATACTTGAAAATCCCTTGAACAGCCGGATCTGGATGTGTATTGACAGTACATCGGTCATCTGGGGTATACGCGGAAACGCACCGCCCACAATACAATGGGCTTTCCATAAGTGTCATAAAGCAATGAAACAACTCGACATCAGGATAAAGTGGTCACCTGGATATATGGAGATCGAAGGCAATGAGGAAGTAGATTGTTTAGTAAATGCAGACGCAATTGGGCCTATGGACCAGGCAATCGACAAGCTACCAACAATCAGTGGGGTCCGAACGATCGTCTGTCAGAAGTGCCTACACGCAGAATCTACCTGGTGGGAAGAGATGAACTCCTTTCTCTCCACTGGCTACAAGGAGTGGTCTCCTAGATATAGTACAAAGGAGCTAAAGAAACTAATTCTACCAAGAGCAGTCTTACATCGATTGATAGTTATGAAAACAGGCCACGGCGATTACGCTGCTTATCATCAGCGATTTGGTTATCAAAATAACAAGCTGAACTACTCATGCAACAGTGCTAAAAAACCATATCACTTCTTTAAATACACTATAAACAATTTAAAGCATTCAGACTAACCCCTTGCCCCTGTAGAAATGCAATCTAACAAGCAGGCGATCACATATATCAAGAAACTCTTACATACACCTAGCAAACTCACTCAGCTGATCACCGACTCAAAGTTCTACATTCAGATCTATCCTAACTACTAAAAGACCCTTAGAAAGCAACAATCTTTTCAACAAAGCTTGCTGCCCATCCCTTATAAACTCATCACTCAACTGATCACTCAAATACACTACACCCTAAAAACCGCAAATCCAATATATAACACAAGAGCCCTGCTGCTCGGCTAAACAAATAGCAACCCACTCTCGCTTCTTCTCCTCTACCATAGGGATCGAAGCCCACAACAAGCCTATCCACCCGGGAACCAAGCTCTGCCTCAACAACAACCCGGATCAGACGTTCCCTTCTGGAAACAGAAGCGGATCGCACCCGCAGAGGAGCGAATAGCCCCTGGCATTGAAGTTAAATTGCTAAATTCGGTCGCGACGATCACGCCGCTCAATAGTTCCTTATCTTAGCACGTCTAAATACCCTTAGGGAGGTCCAAAACAGACGTTAATTAATATAAATAAATAAATAAAATTTTCATCCAAGCGGAGAGACATCAATAGTTGCGAAATGAATAATCATCATAAGATTTTACATAACACCTCGAGTTATCAATTTAATCGGTATTAAATCATTGTTGGTATATGATGATGATTTCAATGCGAAGACTAGAATGCTAGATAGCCAGCTAGGAAGCCAAATGGTGTTATTCAGATGAGATGAGATGATAGGAATAGGAATAGGAATGTTTGAAGGATATCGTATCGGAATCTAAGCAGTAAATATAAGTTAGCAAAGGATGTTTTGTGGATTGTATTTGAGATGATTTAGGGGATTGGAAGGGGAAATTAACGGTGGGAGAGAATAAGAGGTGGGAAAAACATAATAGAGGAAATACGATTGTGGATGGGTATAAGAATGCAGGAATAGAGCGAGGAAAGAATGCTAGAAGACGAAAAGAGCTAATTGAGATAAGTATAATGAGGTGGAGTTGAGAAACGTTAAAGTGACTGAGATGAGATGATATAGTGGAGGGAGGGGAAAGGAAAAGAGAAGAAGGGGAGAGAGAAAAAGGGAAGAGATGATATGAGAACGAAATAACAAGGGAAAAATTGAGCGATACAAAACAAAAAGAAGTATTACCATACCATCAAGGGGGAAAAAATTCAAATACGCACCTACAATCCCCAAATATCTCGAAATAACAACATGTCCCAATCCAATCGCTTGCCTATAGCCGAGTACAAATGAGTAATGTAAAACATGAAATATGAAATAACCGAGAGTAACAGCTAAAGAGCTGCAAAAATCTTCAGAGAAATCCCAAAGACTAGTATTAAAAATCAAAAGGACATGATATTTGTGATTGATAGTAAACGATCAATATGAAACATCAACTTAAAAGGGAAAAAGAAAAAAAACTCCATCCAACTAAAGAAACCGCAAATAAAGCGTCAAAGCGACATATACGCAGTAGCGGAGAAACATCTTCCTAAATACTTCAGATAGAGACGGAATGAAGAACAAACTCCGAAAATATATATCTCCTTAGTCTTTTAATCCGACGTTTTGAGAAGTGGATTGATTGAAAGACCAAAGACTTAGCTTAGCTTAGCGTTTGAAAAAACACAAATAGAGAAAAAGGAACAGAAGATCGAGATGGAAGATTGAGAAAAGTTCTGGTAAAAAGGGATTGAGAGAGGAAGTGAGGGATTCGAGCATTAATTTATGAGATGTGGATTTTTGGTGGGAGGTAGGGAGTTGAGAATATTGAGTATGAGGAAGGGTTGGGGTTTATCTTGATTTTGATTTGGGGAGAATGAGGATGAGGGAGGTGTATATATGAGTGAGTGAAATGAAATGAAATGATGTGGTGAATGATGAATGATGGGTTTAGATATTAGAATAGATATAAACGTAGTTTTATAGCAAAGCGTACAACCTCCACGAGATACAAAAGAGTGTGATAGTAGCGAAGCAAATAAAAAACAAATGAACATCTGGTCAAAGGAACAAGGTCCAAGGTCTCGCACCCAAGTCTCCAGGTCTCTCTCTACATATCCATCAATCTACAGCCCCATTCCGCCTCCCTCCCTCTCAAATTCTTCATATCCCTAGAGTCAAATAAAATACCCATACAAACTCAACTTAAACCACGAATAAAAATACACTCATTAACATACCTATCTAGTAATATCCTACCCATAAAAGCGGGTATTCATGACTAGAAATCCGAATCTGAATATGAAGTAGAAACCATCTTTCATCCAACCGCAACTCGCCAAGAAGGAAATCCGTATAAGTCGATAACAAACAAAATAAAAAATACACAAACGAATAGAAGAGATCTTTGTTTCATCTCATCTCATCTTATCAGCGGTCTAAAGACCTTTTACCTATACTTGCGTAACTAGGTACTTAGATCCACCCAGCCCTACCACAAACCGTAAGCGATGAGGTCATACCAAATCATATCATACTACGGTAACAACACCGCCCCAATGCCGGTATCCATCTAGGTTATTTCTCCTTTCACTCCTTTTTCTCGACCCTCAATAACCTAAACTCACCCAACAAACCGTGGCTCAAAAATCCTCCATCCCTCAAAACATTCTAGCCTGATATTCAACCCCTCAACCCGATTCTTCACCTAGTTTGATCAGATCAATGGGACGGGATCCTTTCTTCTCCTGTCGTACGCTTGAGTGGAGAGGGGAAGAGGGAGGGAGTTGATATAGGTAATGATATTTGAATGGATGGATCTGGATGTAATACCGCCTGAATATTCGGATCATGGAATAGAGGTGAAGGAATTTGTATTCAGAAGAGAAAATTCGAGTTTAGATGGATCCTTAAATAAAGATGAGGAATTCAGACGAATAAACTTGGATTCAGAAGAAATAGATATTCATATTTATATTCTATCTACTGAATCGTTTTATATATCCAGGTGAATAGATATGATATAGATTTCTCAAGCACATAACCATACAACCATACAAATCAAGAGCAAATAAACCACCTCCAAAGAGAAGAAAAAGAAAAAGTATACTGAATTAATCTTAATCATAATATTCACTTTACTTACTACCTCTACCAAACTAAACAACACACCTTCTCATCCCATCAAATCCCATCTCATTATATTCCAATATATTAACTCCTCTTTACCCCATCCTAAATTCGGGGCGAGGCAGCTCGCTAATATTTCGGAACGCTTAATATTCCCAATCTATCAAGAATAAATATAGAATATAGTTTTGATAAAGAAAAATAATTTAAAGGCTAAAAATAAAGCTTATTCTTTAATTTTAAAAGATTTTTTCTTTCAATTCTTTATACAATTGAATTTATAATATAATTATTTATATACAAATTATATAGTAGTATATAAATTGAATTCTTAAGTATAGAAAATATAGTTAATATAAACTATATAAAAATTCCGTGAAATTCGATGTATAAGTTTCTTTCGCTATGCTTCGAAATATTTAAATATTATCTTATTATATAATAATACAATATCTATTCGATTTCCCGATCTATTAATAATCAATAATTTAAATAAATTATTTATCTAATTTATAAGTCTCTCAAATCTCTCAAATCTCATTATACAAACAAAAAAATCTAATAATACAAAATAAAACCAACTCGAATCAATCCAATTCAAACCAATCCATTTTACATTAGCCAAAAACAAACTCCACCCCTCAAATTACACACCGATGCACTATACCTAAAAATTCAACACTCACCTCAACCTAACCCCTTCCTTATTTCAACTTCCCACCAATCCTCAACTTTCCATTTCCATTTCCATTTCCATTTATATTTCATTAATCTCAATCTCCATCTCAATCTCCATCTCAATCTCCATCTCAATCTCCATCTCAATCTCAATATCCACAAATACAAAATCTACCTATCTATCTATAAATAGATGCATTCTCATTCCTAAAACGAAATAAAACATAATTAATCAATACACCAACTAATTAATACATCAATTAATCAATATACTAAGAGCTTGTTCAAATCGATTTTTTATTTTATTATGAAATCTCTAATAATAATTAAATGACAAGGGATTTAAAATATTAACAGCTAATATATATTTGGATGAAGCTAATATATTTGGGATAATATTGGAACATAAGAGATTGAGTTGAAAATAAAGAAATTAAATTGAAAATAAAGAAGATAATAACTTTTCTCAAATATATTTATCTAATTTACACCTCAAAAGCTGCTGTCGATCACTATTGAGAAAGGTTGAGAAAATTTGTCGTATTTATCACTTTAAACATTATTAGACTCAATATTTTATTAGCTCAAATATTGCGTTCGCTTCAAAATATTTCAGCTATATATTAGATCTAATATATATTGGAACTCAATACTGCGTTCGGTAAACATCATATTAGATTAATATTACTAATATATTAGGTCTAATGTCGAAAAAAATTTCGATCCGAACGAGCCCTACTATCATACATCATCACTATCAACAACTAATCATCAACTAATCAATCAACTAATCAATCACTAATCAATCAACTAATCAATCAACTAATCAATCAACTAATCAATCAACTAATCATCAACTAATCATAACTAATCAATCAACTAATCATCAACTAATCAATCAACTAATCAATCAACTAATCAATACATCAATCAACCAACTAATCAACTAATCAACTAATCAACTAACCAATACATCAATCAACCAACTAATCAACTAATCAACTAACCAACCAACCAACTAACCAACTAACTAACCAACTAACCAACTAACCAACCAACTAACTAACCAACTAACCAATCAACCAACCAATCAACTAATCAACTAACCAATACATCAATCAACCAACTAATCAACTAATCAACTAACCAACCAACCAACCAACCAACTAACCAATCAACCAACCAATCAACTAACCAATAAAGTAAATCTAATCTAATACCGAGAAACCCTCTACCCCCTAATCTAAAAAAATTAAACACGCTTAAGGTTATCGTATCGTATTTCAAATATTCAAACACTCAAACACTCAAACACTCAAACACTCAAACACTCAAACACTCAAACACTCAAACACTCAAACACTCAAACACTCAAACACTCAAACACTCAAACACTCAAACACTCAATCAAAGAATCATCTCTGGTTCTTTCTCATTATTTCTCTCATTCCTCATCTCATCTCATCTCCTATTCCCCATCTCATCTCTCATTCCCCATCTCATCTACTCCAAATCCTATAATACTAATACCAATACTAATATCAATACCAATCCTAGCTATATCAGATTAAATTAAATCAAATCAATCAAATCAAGTCAAGTCAAGTTAAGTTAAGTTAAGTTAAGTCAAATCAAGTCAAATCAAGTTAAGTTAAGTCAAATCAAATCAAGTCAAGTCAAGTCAAGTCAAGTCAAATCACGCTCAACATACAACTAACCAACCAACCCCTCAAACCAACCGAATTCCACCCCACCCCACCCAAGCGCGCGGCAAGCAAGCTCTGGAGTTTAGTCGCTCGATTTCGATCCAATTCAATTATAATTTACTTAGTATTTATTCCTCTAATTCTATTTCACACTGATTAATATTCCTGTGGTGACAGAATCCGTGGTTGATAAAGTGAATGCTTTGTTAGTGTAATAAGATCTTCAATAAACATTTCTAAACCCCTCCACCACCCCCCTCAAAACTTCCCTCGCAACAAGAGGTTGAACCCTACCCTCCCTCTCCCCCCTCATCATCTTCCCCAACAGAAAATTAATCTTCCCCTCCTTCCCCTGCAAAATCTCCTCTACCGTTTTCCTCTCCTCTTCACAGATCCTCCTCGCCAACCCTTCATACTCACTTCTCTCCATCTTCCGCAACCACAATTGTCCATCTTCAATAATCTCCTCTACCGATTTCTCTATCCCCACCTGTCCATTCTCAAACAACCCCTTCAAAACTTTCTTTGCCGTCTTTCCCGTAATTCGCTCCTCGTTAACATAATGTATCAGATGAGCCATTTGAGAATGTGAAATCATACACTCTCCATAACTCGTAAACCTGAGTGGATTTTCCTCCTCTCCATAATCCGAGATCAACGCACCCAATTCATGTAAAACCCAATTGCTTGCCCATTTTCCCAATTTCGTTTGCGGTTCGTGAGGATTCAACAATGTCAAAACATCTACTACATTACGAAAATATTCCACTCGTCCTCCTTCATTCAAAGACACTAAATCAATAGCATCTTTTACCGTGATACCGTATTCAGATTCGAGTATTGCCAATTCTTCATCGGGTAAGACGCCGAGTGTAGCACCAAGATGTTGTGTAAGTGCTTCATCGATAATCACAGGGGCTAGATCTGGATCTGGCATGTATCTATAATCCACCTCTCCTTCTTTCCCTCGAAGTCTTCGTGTCTCTGTACTTCCAATTGCGTATCCACGAGTTTCTCCTTCAATAACCCCACCTTCTTCCAGAACCGAGATTTGTCTATCACGTTCGGCAATGATAGCATCTTCAATAGATTTGAAACTACTCAAATTTTTGATCTCGGTTCTTTGTCCAAGTCCTTGAACACCTGCATATTCAAACCCGGAACCTTCCTCTGTTCTTCTCTTTACAGAAACATTTACATCTGCTCTCAATCCACCAGATTGCATACCCAAAACACAAGCATCAACCGAGTTTAGCAACATTTGTACCTTTCGGACAAATGCAGCCGCGGTACTTGGATGATGTATCTGTGGCAGAGAAATAATTTCAATCAATGGTAAACCCACACGATTGAAATCCAACAAATGTATATCCCCAGGTTGTGAGATTGTTTTGGCCGTATCTTGTTCCATTTGTACTTGCTTAATTCCTATCCGGATTTCTTCTCCGTCCTCCTTTGCAATTCCATCGTGCGCATATAATGTAATATATCCATCTTTCGCAAAAGGTTCGTAATATTGTGTAATTTGATACCCCGCAGGTTGATCCCAATGAAAATAATGTTTGCGATCAAATCGACTTGTTCTTTGAATATTACAATTTAATGCTAATGCTCCTCGAATAGCAGGTATCAGAGTTTCCTTTTGAAATATGGGCATAGAGCCTGGTAAGGCTACATCGAAATATGCGACATGTGTATTGGGCGTATCGTTAAAAGATGAGGCAGCGTATGAGAAAAGTTTTCGTTCCGTATTTAATTGTGCGTGTATTTCGATTCCTACGGTTAACTCCCACTCATCAAGACTTTGTACCTTTTCTGAATTTGGATTTCTTCCAATTCCTTCATCCTTTGGCTGTTTCCGCGCTGCTTTGAATGAGTTTTGAATGCTGTGATTCGTGGGGGAGGATGACGCCGATTCTATCTTGGTATGCAATTCTTGTATTGCCCGAGATCTTGAGGCGTAAATGGGAGGTAAATGGTTACTACCAATAGCTCGATGACGAAGACAGCCCGTCGAATTGATTTGGCCCCCAAGGAGATATCTGCGAAGAACCAGCGGAGAAAATCGAGTCATCGGACTTACGGATCCTCTCAACGAGGTGGTATCTTTCCAATTGGTCTTTGCTTGGGCAAATAATGGTTTGATCGAGAATTCTAGGAAATTCACCGTCGTTGATCAGATGGTCAGGCAGAGTTCGGGTTCGGGCTCGGGCTCATGCATGTAATGAGATTTTCTGAATAATTGGGCACCCGATTCGAGCTGGTGGAGGGGTCTCGGGGAAAAAAAAGATATGGATAGGATCACTTGGTGGCTATGACTCCTTCCTCTCTGTCTTATTTGTGAATGATGCTTGAAAAATGAAAATGAATGAACATGAAATTCGAATGAGACTGATATTGTTATCGATGAACGTATTATGATATCCCGTAAGGCGTAAGATATTGATTGATATGATAACATGTGTTGAAGAAGTATTGGTTATACAAATCCAAGGTGTCGAGTAAGAATGGCGCACGTCTTGATGGAATCTTCTATCTCGTGTAATCGAATCTTCATCATACTCGGCGATGATATTATCTTTTCTTATCCAAAAGATGAAGGAAATCAGAATAGAAATGTGAGAAAATGTGAGGCTGAATGAATGTTTATCACAATCATTTTTGATTTGTGAATTGAAAATTGGTACCTACATTAATGATAATTCTCATCACCAATTGACTAATAATATATTGATGTCGGTAGCTACCCAATTCAATAATTTGAGTTGAATTGTATGTGTGTGTGTGTATGTGTGTGTGTGTGTGTGCTTGTTTGTTTTTATTTGCTGCGAGGTTAAAGATTAATATTTGCTGCAATCTGATGGTCCCTTCCCTTCACTCTCTTCAGCATTCAGCATTCAGCATTCAGCCTTCACCCTTTACCCTTCACCCTTCACCCTTCACCCTTCACCCTTCACCCTTCACCCTTCACTCCGTTCACGCTATTATAGCTGCATTATCACCTACTCTAGTTTGGTCTAATGGGAGGTCCCGCAATGCAGCAACGCAGCAATCTATTGACCCGACCAATCCCATCATACTCGTATATGAGATCTTACATAGAATTTAGTATTTGCTTTGTTTGATGTTACATACTGGCCAGGCCGATTTTACATTCATCATCGATAAGAGGAGACAGGAGTATGAAAATAGCTACATAACGACCGGCCAAGGAAGAATACCTGATTCAACGCAAAGAAAAGTAAGATGTTATGTGACGCTCCGCTGGCCCTCCGGGGGCCACTGCCGTGGAGGCCGACTAGTATTGTATTGTCACGGAGTAGAGATGGTGAAATGGTCACGATGGGATGGGAGGGGATGGGATGGGATGGTTTACTTTTTCTACTATTTTCTACTTAAATCTACCTGGTACCTTGGCTTCTATTCCCCGGATTATAAGACAGTCAGTCAGACGGGGTACTGGTCGCTTGATTGATATCTATATAGTACGCAGGTAGATCAGATAGCCATGGAACGAGCTTGCAAATATATAATCTTACATATCTAGGACCCATACCTGTGTGTATTCTGTCTATTCTGTCTATTCTAGATAGGTATGTTATATATCGAAGAAAGCAAACAAACGCCATCAAAAGATACTCGTATATTGAAAATGCATTGGAGCTACAAACTATAACCATGGATGTTCCGGTTCCCGCCACAAAAGCCAAATGTTGTGATCTTCATAATGCATGAAATCCTTCGAATACATCAAACCAAGTGTGACCAACCACCAACCATCAACCATCCAGTTATCAATGCCATCGCTCCAAACACACGCCCGAAATGTGAAGAGAATCATCATGGTCAAATCGCAATCCAAGACCTCCAAGATCTTTACACAAACAACATCATACATCAATCATACTTCCTACATCACATCACCCAACATCTTGTGCGAATTCTCAAACAATCTCTACCATCGACCCAACTTATCCACTCACGGGAACTCTCCCATGATCATAAAGTCTTAAAAACTCCCCTGCTGGATTTCGGATTATCCCTGGTCCCTTCTGAACCCTTTTCTTCTTACCCTTCACGGTCTGCCTCGCCTCCCTTCCGTCCCTTGTAAGATTACTTGAGATCTACTATCGTTCATTCTTTTCGCATCATCTGTGTCCGGTGTTGGTGGTTCCATCTTTCAAGAATCATTTGAAACACTTCTTCCCTCACAAAACACGAGGAGACAAGACGGCTGAACACTCGCTCATCACACCCACACAAACACACACACACATCCATGTCCCCTCGCCCCATCTCATCCCATCCCCTCATTCATCATCACTCATAGGTATAATCCCAATTTGATCAACGCGCGCGCCAGTTTTATACCATTTTTGTATTGTAGCTGAAGCTGGGAATTGATATACAGTCAATCACTTTGCCATCCTCATCAAACAAATTGATCCTTGGGAATTTGGATACTTCTCTCTTCTTTCTTGCTCTCTCTACTCTTGTCTTGAATTCCTCCCTTTGATCTCTCCTCCTCCTCCATTATCATGTTTACTATTATTAAATATTTTAATTCATCCGTATTATCAATTCATTCACTTCGCTCAATTGTTTTCTTCATCGGGCATTGATAATTGGTTATCGCATGTTGACACACGATCATCATAGCTACCCAAAAAGTCTAGGTAAGCCCTGTCAATCTAAAGAACCTTCCCCTCCTAATGAGGTCTATTGATTTTTTCTTTTTTTCTTTCTTCTTCTTGTGCTTTTGGATAATGGTGTTAAGCCGAGCTGATAAGAATGGACTTTGGTAGATCGCTCCGTAGATATGGCTACAAGATACAAAATACCAACAGTGGAATCAATAATCGAAGATCCCGAAGACGAATCAAGGGACGATGTAAGGGGTACTGAACGAGAATTCCAGAGTAGCATAACTCGTCGTCAACATCGATCAATTCATGATTCCACAATGTCTTCTTCACCCACAAAAGCAAATACGAGTAGGGAAAGAGATAGATCAAGAAAGATGCGTAAATCTACTTCCAGTGGCAACAGACATTCTGCATCAAAACCAAAACCTAAGCATACAAATGCGAAGCGCGCAAGTGGATCATCTTCAAAAGGAAATGAAATGGAGGGGCAACGTCTTCGCCAAAGGCCTGTACAACGGAACCGAGATTCAAGTTCATCATCGTCGTCATCGTCAAGCTCTTCGGATGAAAATGAGAATATCCCTAATCACAAATCGGTCCTTGCAGCTTCCAGAGCAAAATTAACATCACCATCTATGATATCCAATTTAACATCTTTAACTACATCAACCAATAAATCTAGTAGCTCAAGTGGAAGTAACTCAACAGTAACTCAGGCTTCTATTACGAAAGGTTTATCCCTAGGAAAAGAAGCTGAGGCTAAAGAAGAGTCTCTATCACCAGCTGTACCATCTCCACCAAATGTGTTTGCCTATTTACAGCAGGACTCCGATGAAGAAGATGAAGAAGTTGGGGAGGCCAGGGAAGATCAAGCAGAGGGGAAAAAGGTGGAGACACAAGACGATACCTCTAAATGGTTGATTGACCATGACGATAAAAGCTTCACCCCAATATCACGTCCACATACTCCCGAAGAACATCCAAGTGGACCCTCATCCGTACCAAGTAGTCTTCATAGTGATGATTTCTCAGCACCAGAAGCCGATATCGACACAGATAGAAGTACATCACCAGAAAGAAGTGTTAACGGTCGAGAAAATCTACGAGTCACCACGAATCCCAAAGATGCGTCAGTTAAATTAGCGTCTCAAATGGCAGCTGCCAATCAACGACAAAATTATTACGGAGCAGCTCCATCATTTGGAACACCAAAAACCCATCATCGCACAGACAGTAGCCCACTCTCTCCCGCTGATCTTGAAACACCCCGCAATCCACATCCACCCAAGCATACACTCCAATCTCAGATTGATCCGACTATTACAGGCTATGAACTTCTTGCTTCTCGCTTATCAGCATCTTCCCATTCTGGTTCCGGCTCGGATACAGTAGTGGAAGATCGCATCAAGCCCATGTATCGAAAATTCGAAGCGCTCAATCATCGTCTTCTCCTTCATCTTCAAGATGAAATAAGCGAACTCGAGGAACAATTACAAAGATTGGATAAAGCCGATACGGAATCTAGAAGGTTACGACATACTGGCAATGGAAATTTCGGGGTGGATGTAATTCCTGCATCGAGAAGAGCAAGTGAGCAAATGGGTGGTGATTTACAGTGGCATAAAATGGATATTCTGGGGAGGATCGGTTACAAATTGGCTCAATACAGTCAGCACTCCTCACTATCCCTACCTTACCCCATACCCCACATATTTCTCCATACTAACCTCATCCAGATCAAACTCTAACCTCGTTCCACTCTCTTCAATCACTTCCTCCCGCTGCTCAACCGGATATTAGCCATTATCGCGAATACCTTGAAACCGTCCGTCCCATAACCGAAGTGGAAACTAGATTCTTAGATCCAAAAGTGGAGGATGATTTGGTTTCAGTTGCTTCTGGTTCTTCTGGTTTTAGAAGTCAGGGTCGTCATCGAAATGGAGATCAATTCATTCGTCACAAACATTCATTACCATCATCCATATCAGATAGTAGTGATGATGATCGTCCAATTGAGAGAACACCCACTAGTAGCGCAGTCGATTCACCTCTTCATCCCCCACCTCATCTAGCGCATGATCATCTTGGAGTGGGAAATACAATTTCTCATGCAGAAGATTTTCCCACTCTGGCATGTGCAATAGCTCTTAGTATTTTAATACCAATCCTGACTTTTGCAACGATCCCAACATTCCTAGGCAGAATGACGGTGGTTTGTTTGGTAGGATCGGGTATTGTAGGAGCACTGGTACAAAGTGGATTTATAGGTCTAAATGATGTTATTGAAAGTATCAAGGGCTTGAAAGGTTCACAAAGAAGAGAGGGATGGGTTTGCGTGGGGGTTTATTTGGGGTGTATGGGGGTGCTTGCGGGGGTTGTTGGGTAATGAATCCTTTTGTGTGCGTTCTGGAAGGCATCAGGATGCTGTGATGCTATATTCGATTTCTTCTAGGTTGTTTTTCGAATTCGAATATTTCGATTTGCACAACGACCTCTTGCTCAGAGTTCAGCAAGAGAGCAAGAGAAAATAAGAGCTCTTCATAGATTGAGCTATGATGTGTCGAAGAAGTTTCATCCGGTCATGATCTTTTTTCTGGATTTCATATCGACCTTGCTTGGTCTGGTTTTATTCATTTCGCTCGGTTCGTTCGGTTTGCATGGATTTCACGTATACATGATACCCTTTCTTCTACTTATTTGTCTCTCGCGCTTTTGGGAATTGATGATTTGGCGCTATGGCTCTGATTCTTTAGTCACTCGGTTTCTCAGATTCTCGGATATCTTCTCCTCTTTTCTCCTCTTTTCTTCTCTCCTTTCCTTTGATTTTGAAACGGGATTTCTGGATTGGATTGGGCTTTTTGGAGAGTCGGGGGAGGGAATACTGTTACACGTTGAAAGGTTATGCTATGCTAGGGTATCAGGATACGTATGATAGGGAGATGCTTGCGGTTGCGATTGCGGTTGTGGCTGTGGTGGAGTTCTTGTATTTTATTATTCTATTGTGTATTCATATGTATGCTTTTCTGTTGATTGATGGGTTTTCTGTAGGTGGAATTTGTATGCTGGGTGGATTTGAGTATGCGTATGAGTATGAGTATGAGTATAAGTATTATGTATTGTGTATCAGGATCTGGAACTCTTGGAATTCTTGGAATTCTTGGAATGGAGAATAGGGAATGGGGATTTGAATCTGGGGTTGGGGGAATGGGATTGGATTGGATTGGATTAAATTGGATTAAATTGGATTGGATTGGATTTGGAAATTTTATGTATATGTATATGTATATGTATATGTATATATGGACTTTTGGGATGAGATATCTATTTATAAGACAGTGATAGAAAGTGATCAGATATTTATTGATGAGAAAATGATAAGAAAGTCTTGGTATCATCATGTGAATGGTGAATTCGATTCGATTCGATTCGAACCGGCCGTCGGTACCTAGACTAATCGTGTGAATCAAAATCAAAATTATTATAAACCAAAATCATCAAATCAAAATCAAAATATCAATTAAGTTCAATTATCAAAACCAAATCATTATATCAATTATAAAAATCAAATCATCAACTCATCAAATTAAAAGTATCAAAATCAAATTAAAATATCAAAATCAAATTAAAATATCAAAATCAAATCAAAATATTAAAAATATTAATACTAAATTAAATCAAAATCCAAATCAAATCATTAAAGTCAAATCATTAAAATCAAATCATTAAAACAAAATCATTAATTAAATCAAAATCAAAATCAAAAATAAATAAATAAATGCATGTACTTACCTAGGTATCTATTCTTTTAACTTTCCCCGCCTAACTTTCCCAACCCAACTCTCCCACCTTCATATTTTCAAAGATCAGAGAGTAGAGTATAACAACACGATACGATACAATACGACACGATACGACAGGACACAACACAACACAATATAATATAATATAGTAAGCAAATCATCATCAGCAACCTCAACAACCAACAACCAGCCCATCCATCCATCCAGTCTAAATTCCACTTTCAAAGATAACCGCCCACCCTCCTTCCTCCTTCATTTCCGTTCCCTCATCTCTCACAAACAAACAAACGCTGCTCGTAAAAGCCCCTGGTATAAAGAACTCTAAGCCTCACACCATGCCATCCCATGCCATTCAATCCCACCCCAGCCCACCCAATCAATTCAATTCAATTCAATTCGATTCGATTCAACCACACCTCCCCAGTAATATAACCAGCAAAAACACTCAGAAAGACTTAGATACCCACGCCATAGAGCTTCAGCTCAACTCCCAACACCATAACAAACCCTTCCAAAATCTTCCACTGAAACTCCAAGGCAAAGCCAATCCAATAATGTAATCAGTCCCTCCAAATCCAGCTAGCAAAACAACCTAGAAGAATTTTGCCAATTAACCATCCTTGAAATGCTCGTTATGATTCGTCGCATTATCGAAAATTCGTTTATATTCGTCGTCATTCTTCCTCCCGCTCTCTCCTCTCCTCGGTTTGTCTCTCTTTTACCACCAGTAAACCCCTCCCTCGCGACACAACCCTTCCCCTTCCAACTCATTCCATTCGTTCCACTCGTCCCACTCGTTCCCCCACTCCTTTCACTTTCTCTCCCCTCCTCAATATTAGTAATTCCACTAACACCACCCTCATTAAACCCCAAACTTCGCGCATGAACAGGTTGACTCTCCATTGTTGTTCGTCCTCCAAGAGATGCCGGAACTGCCGTTCCACTTCCCCTGACACCACCATTACTAATTCCCCCAAGTCCAATATTTCCCTTTCCAATTTTGCCCGTTTCATCAGCTCCCGTTCCCGGACTTCCAGAACTTGCAGTCCTTACACTATTATCCGAATCTTTTTTCAAAAACTTCGATGGTCTCGGAACCGCAGCATCGGCCAACTTTCCAGGATTGATATTTAAATTTGGATTTAGTGAATCTGAGTTTTGCGGAATTTCATTATGTAATGGGCTGGAATGGCTCGGCGAATTGGAATGTTTGCTTGACGCATCACCATCTTTACTGCGTTTAGAACTACGCGAGGATATGCGACCTTGCTGAACGTTTAGAAGATATGAGATTAGTGCCGTGTGCCGTATAAGTAATGCGATGGGGTGGATGAGATAACAAACTAAGAACAATGATAGAGCAAAGAGGGCGTAAAGCAGCTATGTGCTTGAATATTTTTCTCGCGGATAATAGCGAAATGGCACCTTGACCCGCCCTTGATATTGAAGTTATCCACTGAGAACTTTTCGATTTTGATCCAGAGATGAATATAGAAGAACCGTGAATTGAAGCGGGGTTTTCTTTCAACAAACTCAACTTCAAGATGTGGAGGATGATGAATGATCAACAGCTTGACCAGCTATTGGTGCGGTGTCAGAACCGTCATCACTCACCTGTTTCGCCCATCTCAATCCACAACTATTACACAAGTCTCGATTCCCACTCGGTCCCCTCCTCCATTCCGGGGTATTCTTCGTATGGCAATTGGCACAATCTCGTTGCACGTTACCAGGTAATTTTCTTCGTTTTCGCTTCTTTCTGGCATTTACTAATGATGCTACCTCTTCGGCGAGTGATCGATTTTCCTTTTCCATTTGTCGAAGTTCATATTGCCAACTTGTAGCGCGTGTCGTCTTCAATTCTTCGAAAATGTTATCCCTAGAAGCTAAAGCTTCATCTTGAGAACCAATTGGAAGCCCGGATCCACCTGGTTGTGTGATAGGTATAGTTGTAGTACCAGAAGCTCCCGGTGTCATAGGTTCAGGGAATGGGCTAGCTTGAGGACGAGCTAATTGATTGTTTGATGATATTCCATCGGAACTTTGTGTATCTGTTCTAGTCATGGGACTCATGATCATTGTTTTACCGCCAGGAATAGTAGTACCATTAGCTCCTGTGGCCGAAGCAACATTTCGAGATGCTTTATTAACCAATCGAGTCTGGGCGACAAGAAAGGTAGGTTTACGGCCCTCCGATGCATCTCCAGGATATAGTACTGTCTCGGTTTGTATGACAAGACCACGCTTGTTGAAAAGCTCATGTGAGTATTTGACAATCTTTCCCGTTCTTGCCTTTTCTAAGGCTCGACCAAATGCAACCTTAGAATCAGCACGCATCAATGCTTGAATGCTTGTACCAACAAGATCATCTGGTGTACGATCTAGGAGGGACCGAACATTTGTTGCAACGTATAGAAACATGCCCGAAGTTGACAATTTCGAATACATTTGTTGATCACTAAGACCGTCCATTCGCATCAAGTCGCTTCTAGCCAATGCGTACACTGGTCTTATCCGGCCAACCATTACTATGCATTTTCGACCTTTGCCTTGCTCTGCACAAAGAGAACCATGGCTCTCGAACCATGTGTAGCCACTATTTTTTCGACGAATGCGGAATACAACATTGACAGCACTCCCTTGTGATGTTTCCTTCAACTCTCGAGTCACAGGGACTATATCACTAGGATGACAGATGGAGGATAGAGCAGTTCCGACCAGCTCAGATGCATCATATTCCAAGACTTGACAACATGACGGCGAAAGATACATGAATAAACCTTTCAGAGAAAGAACATGAATAACATCATCGCTATTTTCCAAAAGCACTTTATCAAACATTCTCTTGGTGGCTTCCGGATCGCTACCATTGTCGTATGAAGCTAGTGCTGCGCTAACATCATCTCGACTTATTGTTTGTCCGGCATCAATTAGACGAACATTTTGCTGAGGTGGCTGCCATTGATATCGTGGTAATGTACCTTGTTTATAATTCATGGTGTAAATCCCACCACTCACGCCATCGATACTAGTTGGGTTCGCAACCACATCAACCTGAAAACCGACGACCAGAGAAAGTGTAGGGTCGTCATCACTTGCAGGGATAGGAATCATCGTCAAAAGATTCATGAATGGCTGACCCCCTCTTCGATAGTTGATAATGGCTTGCTGAGTTTCCGTTCGATTGTCTACGGCTTTCTTGAGTTCATAGACCTTATCATTTTCCGTGGCCGTCCTACGTTCACCAGCTTGGATTTTGCCATCTGGTGATTGAAGAAATCGACAATTTCGTCCTAATACCTCATGTCTTGAATACCCGGTGAGGTTCTCAAAAACATCAGATACATATATTATAGGGCAATCCGTCTCTCGTAAATCGCAGACGACAAATGCACATGATAAATCGACGGCGCCTATGTTAATAACTTTATTTGGTCTTTTTGCCACTCGTATCAATGCTCCAAGCATATCAAACCCAGTGCTGGAGTATATATCCGTAATTCCTTGTCCCGATGGGGAGGTGTCGGGAGCGGTGAGAGCTGTGGGGGTTGATGCAGATGTGGAGATCATAGCCGTGCTAGATATTCGTGTTAAAAGATTCGGAGGTGCATTTGAAGTGGACGGGGAGTTGTAATTGATTAAGGTTTGAGGCATGCTCATAGCGCTTGGTGATTGGCCCATGACATCGAATCTCGAAGACATTGCTTCATTATTCTCATCTTCCAAGGGTCTCATTATCATACCCTCTCGAGCTCTCAAGAGCGACTCCGATGCTGTGGGGCCCATGATAACGGACCTCGATGATATCTCTTCGTTATTCTCATCGGCCATCGTTCTTATCCTCCCACGGTCTTGACCTCCCATAAATATATTCGAGTCCATCGAATCCATAGGATCATTCCCATATACCGTAGGTGAATAATTATCATTCGAGTACATGCCCATCGGCGAATCTTGAGACATACCATCCATACCTATGGAAGCATAACTCATCATGCCAGGCATCATATCTCCCGAGAAAGATCCATATCCCATAGTAGTATCCATCAAATTTGGTCGCACAGAGTCGGAATAACCAAGTTGCTGCATTTGAGGCATTATACCCATTCCAGACTCCATCCCACCGCCATAAAGGTCGTTCATGTTCATTTCACCCAAGGATTGTCGACGTAGCATTGGATTCTCGGAAGAAGATGTTGGGGTGGCAAATTGAAAATCGTTCAGACCGACATCACTATTGCCAAATTCTAGCATGGAAGATCTGCGATCGTGATCTTGCGAAAAGTCTTGTGAGTAACTCTGCCGCCGTTGTAATTCGTTGTTATTCTGCATGATGATTTCATCCAAGCTATTCCCGCCACTCATGTTATGGTTCATGCTCATGGAACTTCCGTTAGATTGTGCGGAAGGTCGCTGTTGTTGCTGCTGCGGTTGAGGTTGCGGTATACTCAGAGACCTAGAATGTGCCCTCCTTTGAGCAACCTGCCGCTGCAGGTCCTCTTGGGTCATTGGCATATTAAAGAAATTACTCATGATAACGTCGACATCTGCGTCGGAATTGCTGGTGGCTGTATCGAAATCGAGTGCACGGTAATGACACTCGAGTGTTGAGGAGGAATGAAACTTTACGTGAACGTCGAATATTCGTTCGGCCTGCCGTGAAATCTTCTCTACACTTGATCGAGTTCACGAACACTCCACCAATCAAAGAATCTCAAGAGGAAACTCGACGATTGTGTATATTTATATTGGTCGTAGGCCTATCAGGTTTTTTCTCAATCAAGTATGCGCTTTGTCGTATGCCATAATTCTTTCTAGGTCGCAGAGTGTCGAGTCGCTGTGCGTGATGATAATATCGAGTCGCAGAATTCACCCGTCCTTCGCAGAAGATTTCAAAAGACACACTCTCGGTCGGAAGATTCTTGCAATGTTTTGTAGAGCTTGTGTACTTTGTACAATTTGATTGTCTTTCGTTCCGAAAATCTGCGGGGGGCTTTACGTCGGAAGTGGATATCGGTTTCGAAAGTACCGATGATTGAAATGCGTGGGATTTGGATCGATATTGTAATATGGATGGATAACTGGCAGTCTTCCCAGATGCTGGTGGGGATTCGATCTGAGGTAAGTGAATATCATACAAATCAATAAAATCAATATATTTCTGATATCAATTGATGTTGTTTGTAAAGGGGAAACAAAGCTTGTTCAGTAGTAGTGTTAGTAAGTACTATATAGTTAGATCAGGACGATCAATGTCAATGAAGCAACCTTTTGTGTGGTGATGCAAGAACCGAAAGGCAAATTTACTAGGGAGATGGGTAGTTGTGATTTGAAGATTGATTACATAATGCTTTCATTGGGAGTGAAGTATTTTGGTAATCTCGTAATCACACATATATATTATATATAACGTGGTTTAACAGTGGCTCGGCCATATCAGTAAGTCGGCCACCATTTTTACATACAAAATACGTCTGTGCACAACCGTGCACTTTCTTTATTTATTGATATAATTTTCTAAAAATCTAATATTAAATATTTGATTATATATAGATTATAAAAATCTAATTAGTTTCAATAAATTAGAATTTTTAAAATAGTTATTATAAAAAAAAGCTTTTTTGTAACGAAAATCATGACAATTTTGATTTTTTTTGAAATCGAAAAGAATTATTTGAAAAAAAAATTATTACTTTGAATAACTGATTTTTTATTATTATTTAATATTCTTTTCTTTTTCAAAAATAATGATTGATAATTAAAATATGAATATTGAAAAAGGCTGATTTTATATGTATTTTAAAGTGGCCGACCCACTGATATGGCCGAGCCACTGTTAAACCACGTTAATATTTATTGCCTTGACTCAAGCATTAATATATAGGTATCCATCCATATGTATTTCTCATTTCTTATATTCTCAAATAAGATCCTCGAATAAGATTTATCTATCTACCTACCTATACAACCTCACAATCTATCAATCTCTTCACCCTTCCCATTTCGAATCTGAAGATCTAAGCAGATGATGCACTTAATCCTCGAAGAAAATATCTCCCGTCCCGTCTGCGGACACTTCTCCTTCCATACAACTGGATGAATTTCGCTTCAAATATACTTTATGCCTTAGGTATCTAAGAATCTAGGTAGGTTATTGATCTACCTATCCATGCTAACCTCATCCCATCTCTACCTACGCATATAATTAGAAGAAAACCCCGAGTCAAAATTAATCATCCATATAACTTCTCAAGTAATCATCAACTCTCCTTCCCAATCAATATAGAGATCAACAGATATATCACTACATAGGTATAAAAGATTACAAAACAAAAAATACGAGTAAAAAATAAAATAAAAACAAAAACAAAAAATAAGAACAAAACATCATTTACCAGTACTCGCGGTAATGATCAAATATCCTGATTGGATGTGTGGTCGAGTTATCATTATTATTATTATCATCCCTCAGTACCTACCTAATTGCTGATACATACATACCCAACACCAAAATATTCAATCCCTCTCTCTTTCCTCCTACACAAATCCCTTCACTATCCTCTTCGTCACTCTAAAATCCATCTACATAACCAAATACACCCACCGCTATCTCTCCATCTCTCTCTTCTACATTCCATCCCTCGCACACCGATCTACCCACTCACCCACTCACCACCCACCACGCATCCCCTCCTTCCCCCTAGTCTCCCTCCCCGCCAAACCAATGCAAGAAATCATCCAATTCCCTCCCCCCTCTTCCCCCTCCAAAATTCTCGGCACCACATAATCCCAGTTCAAAGATACCGAAAGCCCAGTATCGGGCACCACGGCATTGCGTCACCATATGCAAGCCACTATCATGTAGGGACCCCAACCCTTTTTGGGTGACCATTGTGGCCCCTGATTTAAAAAGTATCACGAATTTTCTCAGGGATTTTATAAGTATATTTTTTTTTCATTCGCCTATCTGTAATTTTGAATTGACCCTGTTCTTGCTGGGTCGAAATCCCATCATAATAGAGATCCTCTGTTCTCTCTTCTTTCTCTCCCACTTCCCGATTTTTGGTCCATCTGCATCCGAGGCTTTCCTAAGCTATTTAAAACATGAGGTGATCTGAACAAACCATTATCACTTTCCTCCTCAAAAATAGAAAGAAAAAAATGTAGCTTGCAGTGGCTCCCGGTTGATCGCCATGTCATTCCATATACCCATTGAACTCGTCAAGTAATATTGATGACTAGCCAAATTCCAACCACCACCTTAGCCTAACCATCCCAAAGGTAACCCGGAAAATATACGTGCTCATATGGTATCATTCTATCATCAAAACTTCATCTCATACTCTCCACCACCCATGCAAATCGAACCAATCCCAAGGCAAAGTGAAAGATCAAGCAAACCATGCGTTAACAGCTGCTTGTGTATCGGGGGCAAGTTGCGTCAAAAGTTGAGCGGGGTTTAAACTTGCGGCAGCGAGGAGGGTTTTGGTAGCTTCAACAACTCTGTTTGCAGTCTGGCCTTGTATTGTCTGGCCTTCAAGAGCTTGAGCAACGAAAACAAAGACCTTGGCTGGTTGAGAAGTAACGGCGGGGTTTTGTCTAGATGTGTTAGTCATGTATAAATCAAACTTTGGATACATAAACTTACTGTTCAATGAGCTGGACAAGGAAAAGGTATGCATATGGAGCAGCCTCTTCATCGTTGACAATGGGTAAAGTATCGATCCATGCTGTGACGACTGCTTGTTGATTCGCAACACCAGATGCATTATAATGTAATATCTTAGCAATGGCAGCACATGCATTTTCTGTCGCGTAAACATCATCTTCGCCTCTAGCGGTGGGAATTTGCGTCGCATCAAACAAGAGCTGAATTGTGTTGCCTACAAACTCGGTCCAGGGTGCACCTCCTCTGTGGGCCGCGACACCAATACCGTAGGTAGCGGCTTGACGATTGGCGGGAGCAGGATCTTGGCATCCAGCAATCAAGGGACCCTTGATAAGGGGTTCCATATATCTAGCGCTCTCTGCACCACAGAATTCGAGAACATCATCAATGATACACAATCCCCATTGTCTTTGTGTGGGATCCTCGCTTGAAAGAAAAGCGGAATATGTTGTGAGGAGTTTCTGCCACGATTCCAAGAAAGCGGGACCGTGGTTCTTGAAAATACAGTGGAATGCCTTGTTCATGTCGGAAAGCAGAGTTTGGTCGTCTTCAATAGCGTAAAGTGTTTCATCGGAATCTTCATCACCTTCTTCTCGGTTGGCATCAGCTCGTTCCTCCGCCCTAGCCTTGACGCGTTCTTTGTAATCTTCTAGGGCAGAAATAGCAGAATCCATGAATAGATCCATTTGTTGTCTAGGGAGACAATTCTTGCCCATCACTTCCACCGACTCGTAGAAGCATTGATACATCTCAGCAAGTGTATCGATAGCTGGTTCGGCACTCAGAACCTCGAGAACCTTAGGGATTGTTGCTCCCCAAAGGTCCCGTAGTTGAGAGGACTCGGGACCGTATGCTTTCTTATAGGAATTGAGCAATTGCGGTACACACTTCGCCGAGACGACCCGAACGGGATCGTGGAAGAAGAATGCGAGACCTGGCAAGGCAATGTTGGCCATAACACCCTGCACGTAGGGAGCAAAATGGGCCTCCAAGACCTGAGCGTAGACCACCAAGAGCTCGATTGCCATGTGCTTGTCATCAAGAGTGCTAGTTTTGATGCCGATGACTTTGCCCTTGAGTGGAACAAGCTCCCAGCCCTCTTGTGCCTGTACGGCCTCAACTTCATCTTCATCATCAAGAAGTTGAATATCTGCTTTAGCACTTGCCAACTCCAAAAGAGGAGGCATGACATATTCAAGATATGCGAGGAAGTCGGTTCCCATAACCCTACACATACGTCCCCAGCAGTGCATGAGATATTGGGCTTGTGGATCATCCGAATCCACAATGCCTTGCTGAACAGTGGCCAACAATTTGACCAAGTCTATTGCGTCGTTGCCTAATCGCTCTCTTCCAACTGCCAAAGCAATTAGAGTAGCGCATTCCATTGCTTTTGCGCGTAGCAAACGAAGCTCCTTGGTTGATTCTGCCTTCAAAACGTTGAAGAGGATAGGCATCAAGGTATCGTAGTATTTAGTAAAGGCGGCCTCTGCGGAGTCGGCAATAGTTGCGATTGTAGAGAGAGCCTGTTCTTGAACATATCTCTTTGGACTTTGAAGTAGTTGGAATAAGTTACTCAACAAGTCATCGAGGTATGGCTCAAGGGTCGTCTTTTCAGCCTCTTCACAGAAATTGACGAGAGCAGCTGCTGCGTGAGCTTGGACACGTGGCTCTGGACTCTTGAGAACCGGGATAATGCTGCGTACTACAATTTCGTGATAGGTCTCCTGCATGGTTCCTGCAAAGTCTGTACTCATTTGTCCCAGAGCATTGCAACCGGCCCAACGCACACGCGGATGCTGATCGCTCAAAGCAGGAACAACAAGCTCTAGAACTTTGTTCAGTTCTCCAACCATCAAATCTCTGCAGCCTTCTGAAATCGCAGAGATGGCCATTAATGCAGCATGTCTATCTCTCCATGCTTCGGAAAGCATCATTCTGGGAAGCCAATTGAAGGTAGGCGCCAAGATAATTGATCCTCCGAGCTTGTTTGCCAATCGATCCATACATTGTTCACCAGCAACGTGATTCAGGTCACTCTCCTCCGGATCCATCTGTTCAAGTCAGTTAGTGATTTGACAAAGCGAGTGGGGATATTCGTACATCATCTGAAGCATTCCATTCGGCTGCATCATCGTCATCCTCGCCAATATCAGTCATGAGACTCAGACATTGAGTAATCATATCTGTTACAAAGCTCGAATCTTTCTTCACCATAGCTGGAGCATAATCGGCAAATGTTGCCATGAGCTCGAGGGCATTTTGGCGAACCACATCGCTCAATTCTTTCTCCTGAATTGTTTGAATACAGAATGTGACTAGATTGTGAAATAATGGTCTAAACATCTTTGGGGCAACCTCTGCGAGGGTCATGAGTGAAACAAGTGCTGTACTGAGACTATCCGAGTCTAGACTTTCCTTTAGAGGTGGTAGGATCGAAAGGACTTCTGGAATAAGGCCATAATATTTTAATTGTGACTTCTTGCCGAGACTAGAGAAAAATGATGTAAATGCTTCCATAGCTGCCAAGCGGACCTTGTTGCGTTATTAGTGATTGTCCTATATGTCAGCAGTCAAGAGAACTCACTACTGTTTCGGTATCCTGGAAACCATTCTTAAAAGCTGTTAATACTGTATCTTCATGTTGCTTTTCGATTATGCCAGGAGTCGTAGAAAATATTCTAAATGCTATTTCTCTCTGTCCGGCTAGTTGTGAAGAACTTAGAGTAGAGAGAACACCCAAGATTTCTGGCCATTGTTCACCTATGAAACGTTAGATTGGCTTCCTACAACATTTCCTGCGCCCAAGTAGCATACCATTATCAGAATATTCTCTAGCTATTTCAGCGACCGCATCTCCAATCTTATTTCTTACTGGATTCGACTTCTCCAGGCCTAATGCCTCTATGAGCTTTTGGCGGATAATATATGCTTCTTGCTTTGGAATGGCGAGAAATAATTCGATCGAGTTGTTCTCATCTGTCTTGCGAGACTTGGATGCTATACGACGGAAGATGACTGCAGCGAAGGATCGAGTCTATGAGATGATTGAAATTAGGGACACAAATCTTCAAGTTGGATATTGAGGACAAGTGATAAAGCTTACTGTTGCGTCGTTGGAACCATATATTTGCTCAACCAAGCCCATCAACAACATTTCAGGTTTGGTGGCTACCCAGTTGTTGTTCAAGTGCTCTTCAGCCTGCGTACGGACATTGTTGTCGGTCGACTGTAGAGCAGACAGCAACTGTGCCAGCTCTGCATGTGCGTCTGCTGGAAGAACAGACATGATGGTGGAATGTGGGTGGGAAGACTCGAAGGGTTTCAAAGGATACGAGGGATCGGAACGTCGAATATTAAGGAAGAAGTTATAAACTTGGGCGCGAGGCGCATTCAATGCGCCTTAATTCCTACAGAGTCGAGGATGGAAGATAATTATTGCACGAAATGGGAAGAAAAATGGAAAGCGTAAGGATTTGTCGGGAGGGAAAGAAAGATTTCTTTATTTGGAAAGTTGACGTTGGATAAAGTTGTGTTGTTGTGGTGGGGGTTTAGATTTTCGATTTTGGAATTTAGAATTTTAGGATTCCCTCCCAAATTTTTTTGGAGATCACCAAACATTTAATAAAGTGACTCTCGCGCTAAAATCTCGGATCCATGTGAGTGGTCTCTACGATAATGGGTTATGCCTTGTCAGCGACTGGTTAGAATTGAATGAATACCAACAGATACACGGTAGCCGTACTTCTTGACGCCCCCTTGATACTGTTGGATATTCCTGTCTGTGGATGTGGATGTCTATGTTAGATCTGGTGGATGCATTACATACAATACCTTCATTACATTACAGCTACCGTACCTAGATAGGTAGGTATTCATGTCTCAGTCTTTCCATGAAGTTTTGTTATGATACCGTTCATTGCCGATGTGAGAGCAAGGGAAGGATACCACGGCCTACGTACCTACCTAGTAGGTAGTAGGTTACCGGTTAATTATGACTTGATTCTCGGAATGATAATGCGTATCCTCTATTTTCTAATCGAGGTGCCCCTCCTTAGACCCCCTTGCTGATGGAAGATGTATTGATGAAGACACCGATATTACTACCTACTATGTATCCATTCTCCTTCATTACACGCGTACTGTACCAGTAGTAATAATTAACTAGTCATACCCATCTATCCAGCCAGTACTGGGTGACCATCAGTGCCCAGAACACAGCCTCATCAATCTATATCATCCTACCTGAGCCTACTTGTTAGCCTTCTGTCGAGATGAACGCGCGCACCAGTGATCCTTGAATCCCGAGGTCATGGAGAGTACCCAAGTCCTCGGGGGAGTACGAAAGGACATTTGACAGATATGAATGGCCTTGCTACCGGGCTCGTGTATCATATCGACAGCCCCTCTTATGATACCTAGGGAACAAAAGTGTTGGCTGGTAAAAGGTCAAGGGTCTGGTAAATTTGATCACTGGTGGATATACCATAAATCATATGAGGACATGAAGAGCAAAGGATAGAATATCATATTAGGTACTCGAGTACTCATCAACATACCCACCCAAGTGATCGTAAATAAATGTTATACTCGAATCCTCAAATCTTCAAATCCTCAAATCCTCAAATCCTCCTCACAAATTCCTCTTCTTCCCTTCTCTCCCTGCCTTAAACATCTCTCTATGACCAGTATCCCATTCTCAAAACATCATCAAAATTGGTAGTAAATATCATCCCTTTACCTCGTAATTTACAGCAAATCAAATAATTTATAGATCCTCAAACAGTCATCATGACCAAATTTACCCCAATTTTTTAGATCGTAAGGGATCTTAGCGTGCTGCTACCCCTCAATCCATGTTCGCTATGATCATCATTCCCATCTATTCTCCAACAACAATCAAATTCAAAAATCATCAATCCAATAAATTAAGATCACGACTCATACAATCCCAAAGAACAAACTACTTACTTAGGTAGCGATTAATTCAAGTCTCATATTAATCTTTCTCTGCCATGGCAGATCGTACAGTTTTCGATCCTCCTCCGAGGCAAAGTACTTCTTCACCTAGTAATAACAATCCTGCCAATATCAATCATCGTTCTAGCTTCGCCGAAAATCTACGACAATCACCAAGAGCTCAGAGGCATCCATCATTCACACAAGCTGCGGTTCAAGAGTTATTAAATCATCCCCCGGCACAAAAAGGTGGAGATCCAAAATTCGCAGGAAGGGATTGGAGACAAATTCGCGTGGGAGAATTGGTACAGGAATCTGACATTCATTGGTGTGAACTTGATACAGATGTTGAACATGCGACAAAGGTTTGCATAAATCTCTTCATGTTATTTACTTTGAATATTAATCTTGTCGATAGGCGCTCATAGAATCCGGCCCCCCAAATGTCATTCTTATCCGCGAAACGTCAAACGATGTGACTGCTTGCGATAGCTTCGACTACAATGACCTCAATGCATACCTACTTGTAGTCCTTGGACTAGCAAGCCCCGATGAAGGACAAACAGATACATATTCGCAATTAGCAAGCAAAGCTCGGGAACGCGCACCTATCCCACTTCGAGATGTAATAACACTTGCCAAGAAAGAGCCTCTCACAACACTTTCTCAATCAGAAGACCTTTCGAAGGCTGTAGAAATATTTGGCAGTGGTGTACATCGCATTCTTGTCTGCAAACCAGGCACTACAACAGTTGTGGGAATTTTGAGTCAGTTGAAATTGGTGAAATTCTTGTGGGATAATGGTAGCAGTTTTCCAGCCATCGATCAATTATATCCAACTATTCTGAGAGATTTGAATATTGGAACACAGCACGCTATCGCAATCAAGTGAGTTCTCAGTATCTTTACAACACAACTTCTGCTAACAAGGGTATAGTGGTGACAAACTTCTCACGGATGCTCTTCAACTCATGAGCAACGAAGGATTGACCAGTATTGCAGTGGTTGACAATGCTGCAAATGTTGTTGGTAACATATCAACAGCTGACACTAAACTTCTTACACACACAAGTAGTCTACCTCTCCTCCAATCCTCTTGCATACATTTTATCTCTGTCATATTGAGCGAACGAGGAATTGGTGATGGAAAGGATTCCTTCCCAGTCTTTCACGTTAACCCATATTCGACTCTCGCCCATACCGTAGCAAAACTTGTCGCGACTAGGTCTCACCGTATGTGGGTCGTCGAATCGGCATCTCCATCTCCATCGGCACCTGCAACCCCATCCCTCACACATGTCTCTGTTGTTCAACAACCAAGTGGCAGTGGCTCCGTACCACCTTCTCCTTCATTCCCTGCCGTATCTGCCGCAGCTTTGCCCGGTGCACGTATTTCAGGTCGTTTGACAGGTGTCATTACTCTATCCGATATTCTCAATCTCTTCGCTCGTACAACAGGTCTCAATCCCTTGAATCCAAATGAATCTCGAGCGAGAAGAAGAAGGAGCTCAAGTTCTTCTTTAAGACCAAGTATAGATTCATCGAGAGGAGATTACCTGGATACAATACGAGGCGAGCGTGGATCGAGCGTAGATAATAGAAAATGAGGAATTATGTGACGAAAAGTGTGCGGGGCTGAATCTTGACATGAACGATGAAAGTGGGGATAAAAACGTCAAATTCAAGCCTCGCCTGTCACCGAGAGGCGTCATCCAAAGAAGAAATGATTCAAAGAGGAATACGTAGGAGTAGTTATACAACATGATGGGCAAAAGTCCGAAAGCTATACGCATCGTTTAGGATGAGCAGCAGATTTCGAATCGAAATGCGTAAACGAGGACCCGAGAACGCCCCCAAAGTAATGAGAGTACTCAGATCAAAGGTGCGTTCGATCTTTATAGTGAGCAAAGCGTCATTATGATAGGTTTCGATATCTCTTTTTTTCTTTCACGCGCGTGCTCTTTTACTCTCTTCTTAAGAATCGCATTACATTATCGAATTGAATCGGAATTGGAATTGGAATTGGGAGATGCGGAATGTTCCTAGATACCTTAGTCTTAGCAATAACATATAATATGATTCGAAAAATTCACATCTTTACTGCATCGATTCAAGTTCACGTTTAAATTTTATTCTCTCGGATACTTGTTGATTTCGAAAGTGTGGAATTGTTTGTGTGGGTACTTGTGATGTGAAGTGTTTGATTGTGTTTTTGTGTATCTGCTTTTACTTTTATTTCTACTTTCTATTTCTATTTCTATTTCTATTTCTCTTTCTATTCTATTTCTATTCTATTTCTATTTCTATTTCTATTTCTATTTCTATTTCTATTTCTATTTCTATTTCTATTTCTATTTCTATTTCTATTTCTATTTCTATTTCTATTTCTATTTCTATTTCTATTTCTATTTCTATTTCTATTTCTATTTCTATTTCTATTTCTATTTCTATTTCGCTTTCTCTTTATATTTCTATTTCTGCTCACGCTCATGCTCTCTCATATAACCAGTTTCATTATTGTTGTCTTTGTATTATTATTATCCTTGTTATTATCCTCATTCTTATATTCATCCTTACCCTCATCCTCATATTCATACTCATCCTCATACATTCAATTAGGTTGTGCATTATGTATTTATGTATCTGTGAAGATGGCTTGTTTTTACTTTTTGGTTCTTGCTTTTTGGGGATTGAGTTTATAGGTGTGTAGGTGTAGGTGTGTAGATGCTGGGTTTTTGGTTTTTTGGAGGGGGGGAGGGGGAGGGGAAAAAGGGGATTTGATTTAGGATGAGATGGGAGATGGGAGATGGGAGATGGGAGATGGGAGATGGTTCATTCTTTTTAGGAAGGGTAAAGGGAAAAAGGAAAAGAAAAAGAGGAAAGAAGAAAGTCTAGAATTTTTTTGGTTATATTATAGAGGAGAACTGAGAGGGGAAGGGGGAAGGGGGAAGGGGGAAGGGGGAAGGGGGAGAGAGAGGGAGAGGGAGAAGGAGAAGGAGAAGGAGAAGGAGAAGGAGAAGGAGAAGGAGAAGGAGAAGGAGGAAATGGAAATGGAAATGGAGATAGAGATAGAGATAGAGATAGAAATGGAAATAGAAATAAAGATAAAAATAAAAATAGAGATGAAAATAGAAATGAAAATAGAGATAGAGATAAAGATAAAAATGAAAATGAAGATAGAGATGAAGATAGAGATGGAGATGGAGAAGGAGAAGAAAATTGATTGTTATTATTACTAGTTATTTGAGGAGAAATGTTATTGGAGATAGGTAAGGAGGGGTAAAGTAAGGAGGAGTAAGGATTGTAGTGGAGATGAGATAGATGTTGAGTAATAGGTGATAGATGATAAAAAGTATGGGAGAGGAAGCGAGATAGGGGAAGGATTAGAGAAGGAATAGAGAAAGAATAGAGGGGTGTAGAAATAGTGAGATATTGGCGAGGAAAGGGAAAGTATAGTGATTCGGTATGCAATTACAGAGGAGTGTACCAATAGAGATAGATGAACTTTGGAAGAGTTTTGGTATGAGTTGATTGTTTATTGAGAGGATGGAAATTCATGTATGTATTTATCGAGTGATGTTTGTAGTTTATATTCGTCTGGAAAGCTTGAGAGATGGAATTGTCGATGTTGTTGGAATTGGTATTGGAATTGGAATTGAAATTGAAATTGAAATTGAAGCTGTACCCAGTAGTGTTGAATACTTCTTATAAGTATTAGGCTGTACTGGTTTGACACGGGAAAGATAAACTTAACTTAACTCAACTTCAGTGTTATATTACTATCCAAAGCTGCTTGCTATATTTAGAGAAGATGAGTTGAATTGAATTAAATGGATTTATTCATCATGTTGTAGAAAATCACGATGATGTCGCGGCGTGAGTTGGAATAAGATGTAGTCGGATAAATCTCGGTTGTGGTTGTTGATGAAGTCTTGATGAAGTTACTCTGCATTGGTTTGTGTGGTTTGTGGAATCGACTTCGTGCGTCATTGTGTGGATGAGGGGAGAGACTGGTATGGATATCTTCGGTATCTACCTATTCAATTGTATCCTATCAATTCTTTGAGCATTATATCCTATCCTATCCTATCAGTTCGAGCATCCATACAATCTTTAAGTGACGGTATACATTCGAAAGGATCATTGAAGAAGGATCTCGAGTCTGAAGATATTGACAACCACATCTTATTTTCTTCCATCACGATGATCAGTAATCACAGATGACATTGGGAAGAAGATATCCAAGCTTTAAATCTCTCCCTTATCAAAGTTCGGTGCTAGATACAGATAAAGTGGATCCATGACCGAATATCCCGTTGTATCCGACAGATCTTTTCTTCAAGAAGCTTTGGTGAGAGGGAATCCCAGAAATAGCAAGTATCATGGAATTTTTGGAACTCCTGACCCAAACAATTCTCAAATTGGAGAAGTCAAGCAAGTACCGAGGATATCTACCTTGAGATTGAAGTTGCCAACTTTATCAGTTGATGCAATAACAACATTAATACGCATAATTATATAAATACATACATACACAAATATATATGTATATATGTATATATAACTTATTAACCTCCTGAAAAGACTATGCGTTAGACAATTTTGGTGAGCGATTTTGTATTCTTTCCTGAACAGGGGTTTGGAAAGTCCTACATGAGACTTCGGCCAAATTAGAATCTATCCCGGAGGCGCAAAATTTCATTAAAACATTTGAGTTTGAACCAAAAAATCATTTCCATTGAATCAATTCTACCACATATATTGAGAGGAAAAAGAAAGGAAAGATGGATAATCAGTTATTGAACCAACCAACCGAATCGAGTCAACAAGTGCAGCCGCAACCTTTTGCGGGAGATCAGCAAATCGATCCCAACTTACCAAAACAACCAGGCTCTGACATCCGACCTGATATCCGACCTGGGCGGCAACGGGTCAAACGTGCATGTCAACCTTGTAAATCGAGAAAGAAGCGTTGCGATGGATCGGAGCCTTGCGCGACATGTATTCGATACGGCTACGAATGTCATTACGAACTCGGGCCGAGGAAACGGAGGAGACACACGTTGAAAGATCACGACACGGATGTTTCGCAAAGTCATAGTTCGCCTGATGCGAGCATTCATCATCGCGATGAGCGCGAGAGAGCAGATAGTGAAAGTGCTCATGTCCCCCATACCAGTGGTGCCAAAGATACAAATCTTTGGGGGAAAGCTTTTGCGGCTTCTTTGGCCTTGAAATTGGATGCCGGGAAGTTGAGTAAACCACATTTGGCTTGGAATTTGGGTCTCAAGGATGAGCAATCATATGCTCAACCGCCGATCACGAGAGTGATCGGGCAGGCTGAGATGCAGAGACTTGCAAATCATTATTTCAATACCACGCATCAAATCTTTGGCATTTTCAAGAGAGATCTGTTTGATCGGAAGATCGTGGAGAGATGGGGAGTAAATCTGGAAAGCTCTGATCCGCATGATCCCATCTTGTGTGGGGTTGCAGCTTTGGGATCTTTGTTTTCGGGTGGCAATCCAAGTCCAGCGGAGGCCCAATTGGTAGAATTGGCAAAGATGGCTTTGGAAACGACGAGTGTGTTGAATTATCCTTCTCGACATCATGTGGTAGCATGGGTATTAAGAACACTTTTCTTGAGATGTACGGCTTGTCCTCATGCTGCATGGATTGCCAGTTGCACGACAATGCACATTATTGAGAGTGTCGGAATGGAAGATGATTCGGATAACTGCAGTAACGACGCAGAGCTCGAGAGGGGAATTGGGTGTGGCGTCTTAAATATGCAGAGGTTATTTTGGATTGCTCGACTGATGAATTCATGGGTGGCAAATGATTATGGTCGGTCGAAGGTTACTGTGAAAATACCTACACCTCCTTTTCCCTCGCCCGAAAGTGAAGCGGATATCACACTCGATTATCTCACCTTGTTTCAGATCTCAGAACGCCTAGATCAGGATACGAATCATACGGCCGTGGAATTCGAAGCAGGCATAGAATCGATCTACAGGTTTCATGCTCGATCAGATGGAGCAATACTTTCACAAACGAACTTGGGTTTAGGATTATACCGCCGGTTGCGTCTCCTCGCCTCAACTATATCACAAGATACCATTTCTCAGGTGATATCTATTGGTATCAAAGGCTTAGGATCCGTCATGAGAATGGTGGAGAGTCGTCAACCTTGGTGGCACGTTGCCAATATCCCCTTTCAATTCGTCTGTATCCTCCTCGTCATAGATACCCCCGAGTCCCTCTCGCATATCGGCGAGGCTCTCGAAACTCTCGATGCGGTGTCCCGCTGTTTCACCACTCGCTCACTTACAGAATCTGCAGCAACGGCTAGAACACTGGTGGAGTTATCTCAAAAGAGGAAACAGGAAGATATTAATATTTTGGGCCAGGGTCTCAAGACCAGGATGGAACCAATGCAGACGAGCCAATTGCCCATTCCGAATTTGAATACTAGTAAGATGATGCTGGCGCCGACGATGATGGGAAACGCAAATGTGAATGGGAATGGGAATGGGATGATGCCGGGAATGCCAAATATTGGCTCGATGGATTTTACGGGCTTTGATTGGGATTCTTTCTTGAGTATGGATATTCCGGTGTTGGATGCCACGGCGATTCTTTAAGGGAGGGATGAAGAGTTTCGGATGTAGTATATTTTTGCAGAGGCATTTGACGTTCTCAAATGTCTTTCCTGTAGAGCTTGATAGGTCGGGACCGCCGGGAAATTTCCTGCTACATTGTAGTATCGCGATTGATGTTATTGCTGTATATACCTACTAGGTACTTGAAGTGTTCTAGGATGAGTATGGATACTTCACAATCAAATACGCGTAAATCATGAGGAGAATTTTTTGAGAAACTTGGTAGGAGTAAATTATGGGAAGAAATATTTCTTGAATGGTGAATGAAGTAGGTGTAAAGAATCGGATATAGCTTAGAAAATAATGGGAAGATTAAGTACATACGTATGGGTATAAAGATGGATATACATACAAGAATCTAAAAATCCAGTAGTATCAAGTATCTACCTATACTCTGCGCATCACATAGCGTAGCAGATAGATAGATGTAAACTCAGATAGAGATTTAGAAATGAACACCCTGTGATAGACTCGTTAGTATTGTTATAAATAAATCTATGTATTTCGACTTCAAGGAAGAATTAGAGGGGCTTGTGGTGTATACTGAATATGAATACTTTCTATTAGTTTTATTCATCTGTTTTGGGGTTGATGATTATTTATTCGATATTCTATTTTAAATTTTGGTCAAACGAAATCGTTTGTTATTTTTCTATATACATTCAATACGGAGGTTGACGACGTAAGTCGTAATAAGCCTTATTTTTAATAAAAGTTATTGTTTTATAAAATTCCAATACTGCTTTTACTAATTTTACTAAATATTCAGCTATCCTCTCAAAATTTCGAATTTTGAATTCTTTATTCACATTTTCAATTTTATAATTTGAAAGCTTTTAAAGCTTTCATTAAGTTCTAAATAGATTCAGAATAGTATTTCTAAAAAGCAAAATATGAATTTCGATAAATTTGAATGATTTTACTAATAATAAAATAATTTTATAATAATTTCACTATCCAAAGTTCATCATATAAATTTTCAATCAATATAATAATATAATTAATCCAAACAATAAAATAAAGAAAAGCTTGATTGCTTTTTGATATATTTTACAACACTTACGCCGTCAACCTCCGTAGGTACCTATATATCTCGGTTTACCTACCTACCCGTGGACCTACCTATTCACATACATCCCCCCCTGCACGATTAATTCAGCCCTACGCCACACATACATACATACAAACCCAAACACCACCCCACGTCCCTGCACCCGACATCGGCAAACCTCACCGCACAACCGAGAAATCCCATAACCATTACCTCGGGCCGTAACCGCATGCGTCAGCAGCGAAAAAATGCGATATCAGGGAACGGGATGGGGATGATGGGGAGTGGGAAAAATTTTGCATGCAAATGGGCCGAATGGAGTGCCAAGATGTTGATGTTTGGAGAGGTTGCGAGGTTGCGAGGTTGGGAGGGGAGGGGAGGGGGATGGTGGTGGGTGTATGAAGTAGGAAGTAGGAAGTAGGTATTGAGGGTGGGTGGGAGAGTCTGGATTGGGTGATGTGGTGTGGTGTGATGTTGTGGTGTTAGGTCTGTGAGTGAGTTTATGGTTCATGAACTTAAGATGAGGTGAGTCTTCGAAGAAATCACATTTTTCACAGGATGATTGATTGATTCGATGCCGAATCTTTGGATATTTACAGTTACACGTGAGTAGGTAGATGCAGGCTATATCTCATACCGAGAACATGGTACAGCAACTCAGATTCAACGGATAAGAAACGATATTCTCATCCAACCCATCACCACAACGAATTGTCTCCGAAGTACCAACCCTGTTCGATACTTATTCCCGACTCCTTTACTCCCTGACTTTAAACGAGGTTTATTCATCACCCTAGACGCAGGATCATCTCCACCCACAACATCAGTTCGCAGACCAACACACCCGGATGAAAGCGGATGTAAGTCGGGAAGAATAAATTTTTTGATATCGCTTGGCTTTTTACTCTGTCAATAGATAGCGTCGTGGGAGGATTTTGCAATGACTTTGAGGATCTGACACAGGGTTGTGGGATTATTTGTGGATCGGTGAGATGAGTTTACTAGTATGTATAGGGTAGTTGAGTCGAGTGTGTGAAGGGTGAGAGGAGGATGTCGGATCTTGAGGATGTTGTATGGGTGAGAGCGGATGTGAAGATCTGGATGGTGGGATTTATATAAAGGTCAAGGTACCTTTGTGAGGGGATTTATCTGTTTGCTAGATTGGGCTTCAGATTTTTTTATATGGTCTTGCATTCTTACTTGGCTTTATCTCTTCCTCTGGTACGAGTCGTCTATTTCCGATCTTCATTATATTGCATGGTAAACATCCGCATCCACCTCCAAAATGTCAGACACAGAGAGTAGTACCTCGAATCCCAAAGATGTCCTCTATGACTCCATCCTCAACAACCGCACAAAAGACACACAAACACCCATCACCCGCACTCCCACCCACAAATCCACACACTCCCGACGCGGAAGCACCACGCTCCGCAACACCCCAACCCATCTCTCGCAAAAAGAAACCCGAGATCCAAATCTCGATATCAATCTTCCCTATCGAACACTCAGTCCCAATGCCAATCTCTCCGAATACACAGCCGAGAAACCAGAAGGTGAAATTCCCTCTGCGGCAAGGAATGGAAAGATAGATTATAAACTCGTTACTTTCCTGCCCGATGATCCGGAGAATCCTAAAAATTGGTCAAAGGCGTTTAAATGGTATATCACCATGGTCGTTGCATTGACGTGTTTTGTGGTTGCCCTCGCTTCGTCAATTATCACGGCGGATCTGATTGGAGTGGAAGAGGAGTTTAATGTTTCTGAGGAGGTAGCTCTTCTCAGTATCACGGTTTTTGTGATGGGCTTTGGTATTGGTATGTTGATTTTTTATTCTTTGATGTATATCTTAAATCGAAGAAGAAAAGCTCACACAAATCAGGTCCCATGATGTTTGCCCCTCTTTCCGAAGTCGTCGGTCGCCGCTGGATATACGGAGTGACATTATTCCTCGCAGTCATCTTCATCATTCCCTGCGCCGTCGCGCGAAACATCCAAACCCTCCTCGTCTGTCGCGCTCTCGATGGAATATGGTTTTCCGCCCCCATGACCCTCGTAGGCGGTACGCTCGCCGATCTCTGGCGCACCGAAGAACGCGGTGTTCCTATGGCCGCCTTCTCCGCCGCCCCTTTCATCGGTCCCGCCATCGGTCCTCTGATCGGTGGCTTTCTCTCCGACGCAGCAGGCTGGCGCTGGCTCTACTACATCCAAATCATCTTCGCCTTTGTCGTCTGGGTCCTCATCACCTTCACCGTCCCCGAAACCTACGCGCCCACCATCCTCGCGCGCCGAGCCAGAAAAATGCGCGAGCAATCCGGCGAACAGGAACACGTCACAGAACAAGATCTCGATCTCCGCCCCTTCGCAGAACGTCTCCGTATCTTCCTCATCCGTCCTTTCCAACTGCTCTTCGGAGAACTCATCGTCTTCCTCATTTCTCTCTACATGAGCGTTCTCTACGGTCTCCTCTACATGTTCTTCGTCGCCTTCCCCATCGTCTATCAAGAAGGAAAAGGGTACTCCGCTGGCACAACAGGACTCATGTTTATTCCTCTCGCTCTCGGGGTCATCGCATCGGCTCTGTGCGCTCCAATCGTAAACCGCAATTACATGACCCAAGTACGAAAATACAACGGACATCCCCCCGCCGAAGTGCGACTAATCCCCATGATGTGTTCCTGCTGGTTCATCCCCATCGGTCTCTTCATCTTCGCATGGACCTCCTATCCCCAACTCCACTGGATCGGGCCCGCTATCGGCGGCTTCCCCGTCGGCTTCGGATTCATCTTCCTCTACAACGCGGCAAACAATTATCTGGTAGATAGTTACCAACATCAAGCCGCTTCCGCGCTCGCGGCGAAAACTTTCCTACGATCGTTCTGGGGGGCCGCGGTCGTGCTTTTCACGGAACAGATGTATGCGCGACTGGGGTATCAGTGGGCGAGTTCGCTACTGGCGTTTATAGCGTTGGCGTGCTGTGCGATTCCGTTTGTGTTCTGGGTGTGGGGCGCGAAGATTAGAGAGAAGAGTCGGTTTGCGTATGCGGGAGGGGATGAGGAGGGAGTGGGAAGGAGGGTGGAGGAGGAGGAGTTGGAAAGGCAGAGAAGTTATGTTAGTACGCCTTAGGGGTTAGGAGTGGGGAGATGGTGGGGATTAGAGATGGAGGGGTCGGGGTGGGAAAGAAGATGATGTAATGATTTCTATGAGGGGATGGATAGGGATGGTGATTGTAATGAAACAGGATGGTTTGTGGGCGTTAGAGATAAACATTAGAGATTCCCCATAGATTTGTACTTATATTTCCATATTTTAACAATTTAATTGCATTCATAGAAATCACAATCATAAAATACCATTCACACGAGCATTTTGTCATCAAATTAAATGCATACATGTAAATAAAATTTGTGAAATGAACCCTCCATTATGCATTTGATTCAATTCATTCTACTATCCACCAATTAATCTTCATCGACCTCCTCATTTCTATCCTGCTATACCGATACCCCAATTCCTCATTGAAATAATCCAATCCACTCATTTCCTCCCCTAAAACCAAGATCCAAAACTTCCGTATTCAGTCGATGGAGGCGAAATAGTCGATTATGGAATAATAGTGCAAAGCGAAGTGTTGAACTATCGATGTTTCGTCCCCGTTGTGATGTGAAAGTAGAATATATTTGGATTTTGATAAGTTTTGAAAAGGACTTAAATCTTAGCCTTCACATTATCGACCCGGACTTGAATCTTAGCCTTCGCAATCGACTTATCCGACTTCCGATTCCACATTCGTAGTCCTCGCGATTACATCTTATAGCCTGCTATACTTGATGTCCTCGTATCGTGTGTACTTTATCAAGTCCAGGGCAGTATCAGTTCGAGTGGTTAGATAAAGGCATGAGAATGTGGTTGGCTTTGAGGTCTGCTTGATTGCGATGACGAACGAGATCTTGAGCTGTGAAATGGTCTGGCTGATGCTGATGCTGATATTTGTTGTTGTTGTGGTAATGGAGACTGTTTGGACTGGTTTGTGTGATGAGAGGATCTTGGATCTTGGCCTTGATGTTGAAGAGGGAAACATAGATCTTGGCCTTGATGTTGTCGATAGATTCATGCAGTCAAGAAGAAGAAATCATCGAATCGCTTTCCGAAAAAATCCACTCCTTATCCTGGATCTTGGCCTTGATGTTGCTCTCAGTGGTGTAATGACACTGAAAATGTGGGAATGATCATGCGCAAGCATAGCACTAATTGTGTGATCATGATTACTGGTCTAGTCCTTGGATGGTAAGGAATCAGAAGCCAGGAAGTAATCACGGAAAACCGTAGTCTTAAACTGTGATTCCGAAATAAAGAGTGACTCCACCTGGATGTTGTAATCACTCAAGCTGCGAGAATCCTCAAGTTGCTTTCTGGCGGAAAAATACTTGGATCTTGGCCTTGAATATCCATTTGCCTCCACTATGTTAGAATCCTAGAAATCAATCAATAATAGTTGTAGTTTTCGACTCCATGGCTGATAATTGATCGATTTTGATGTTTTGATGAGTATGTTGTGTGTGAATCGTATAGTCTTAAGATTTTATTGTCGTCGAGTCTAGATAAAAGATTAGTATATTGTAGCAAGCGAGAAGAGGTGGTGTCATTTACCATATTATTGTTGAAGTTGAGCTTCTCCACAGGCAAAGCATTTGAATGCTGTAATCGGAGAGAGAACAAACATCAAGTTGCTTTCCGACGAAACTAACCCCCTGGATATTGTAGTCAGAAAGACTACACACATAAGGAGGATTGTAACAAGATAAATCTTGAGTTTTTGCCATTTCCCTTCCTGTAGGATCCCAGATTTTCAGCAGGAGGTTCATGTTTTAGAGCTTGGCGATAAAAACATCGTACCGAGGTTTGGAAGGAAGTGCAAAAGGGGATTCCCCTTTGTATCTGCACTCACTTCCAGCCTCAAGCACGAGAACTCTAAAACAACGCGGGCACCAGCTCGCACACCATCAAATCTAAATACACACCAGAGTGTATGAAGATTATGACAGCTGTCCAGCCCGCCGAACACATGGGATCCACAGTTAATAATGTGAACATTATCCTTCACAGGACTTTTTTCACATTACCAAAAAAGGGAGGCATGAGGGATTAAGTAGTAACACTAACCACTCCGCTAAGAGATCGTTCCAAACGAGGGTGATTTGTTGTTAAATGTAATATATATAGTTGATACTGAACATTAGCCTCATTCGCAGATAGTGATTAGCGAACTGAGAATGAAGGTAGAATGTAAATGAGTTCGGATTGCAGTCCAACACTGAGACACTTTCTATGTTCGAAAGTCTTTCGATATCTGCGAGCAAGTGAATACGTGAATATATTTTGGAATCGAAGACTCTTAATGTCTAGATGTAATTCGATGTCTGAAGATATCTCAGTGTAAAGTTGTTCAAGCTCTAAAAATAGTCTAACGTTTGCAAATATTTCAACGATCTAGATGATTTCGGCGTTTCAGACTATCTCAATATTACATTCAGATTCAGAGATTGAATGGCTTCATCGTCAGATTGTACACCAAAGTATTCAAAGGTTGAATCAGTATGATCTGTCTGATTTGATGAAGTGTTGATCTAATATGAGGGGTTCTTAGATGCTCAAATCTTGAGTAAATCAGTGAGCCATATTCGTGAATCTTAGAACCTTTTATTAAACCCAACAGTAGCGAGCAAATGCTTTTGTTGCATGAATATCGCATTTAAAGGCTTAGTGGCATTTAAAACTTTGTTAAAACCAAATCAAGGTGACTAGAACTCTCTGGGGAGTAGTGTATCTGGTCAAGTTTCTGGTTTGGGGTTGCATCCAAAAGACATAGACGGTTATCTTCGCGCCAGAGTTGAGGAACAGAATTGGTGACGAGATGCTAGGGAAATCTCATTCTCCATCCATAAGAATGTGTTAAATATTTCTTATACATAATTTCTGTTACCTTGGCTGCGATGTCGAAAGGCATTTGAAGTACTAATGTCTTACAGTATGCATTGTTGGTATTGGACTGAAGTTCAAGATGTTAGTGTATGTTAATCATGAAGAGTGAGGAATACTGACTTGGAAGTTTTATTTGGGTATGCTCATGATTGTCGTAGATGTGGTCAGGCTCGAGCCTCAGGATCCGAGGCGAAAGGACTCTCAAGGCGAATTTGATCTTCCTCGATAGGATAGATCCATGTGGAGGATAATCAGAAAACTACTCAACTCCATGTACATTTTTGATGGATTCAGAAGTTGAAGAGAAATCTAGAATTGCAGGGGAATTGCAGACTTTTATACCCCAAGTCAAAACGAAGATCTTCAAGCTAAAATTGCGTCATTTTCCTAAGCTCACTACTTCGAACTCCAATTTCAATACTATCGATTCTTGTGGATCTTCGTTTGATCACCAGAGTCGATTTAGTAAAGTTTGATCATATTTTTCTGTTTAAGAAGAGCTTGGTATTCGACTAGTAAAGCTGGCAGCAGCTATCATTATACGTGTCCTTCATTGACGAATCAAACAGCTTCCTGGATACTGACTCATTAGATATTCATTTCTAACACCTCTCAATGTGTCTCTGAAGCCTGATAATTATCGCCTTGGATTTATGAATATATTCTGATCCAGAAGTAGTTCGATGCATGGGAAAGGGTTATTCGTTCGATTAATCAACTGACTCTCTAACAAAGTAAGAATTTAGCTGACTCACATATGGTAGTAATTATCAGGAAAGCCCCCCCCCAGAAAAATGGATTTTATTTAATGGACATGGTTACCATTGGACCAGCCATACCCCGAAAGGCACTGGCACTAAGCTAATTCTGTATCATATATGCCTCTTTAGGCTAGCACCTTCCTCTCCTCCCCCCCCCCCCCCCCCAAGATGAAACTAGACCCAGAATATCCTGAAGCTCATTTTAATCCTGTTTTTCTGCTTCGAAATCGCTATAACCAGACTCTTGTAGCAAATCGAGCTTTCTGTTTTAGGTCAAACTTCAAAGTTTCCGCGGTAATATCACGAAACGTCTATCATTTTTAAAAAGTTCATCGTATGTTATTAAATTAATACTAATTTACAACTTCCTTTGGTACCAGATCGATCTTGCCCATCCGACCCCTGGAACAAGATTACGAAAATACGCTAGTGGTACCCACGGAGCCATTTGCTGTGGAATCGTTGATGGGGAGGACTTTGGGGAGGACTTTGGCGAGGCAATTGATATCTTCGTATTCTTAAAAGTTTGCAAAGATTTTCGATCATTCTAAAGCAACGCGGCTTGAGGGGTTTCTCGTTCCATCCTTCCATAAATTGTAGTGAAATGTAAGCGTCATCAGCAATATCATCAGTGTAGCTAAGCCAACTCTCCATATACTTTAATGAGATGTAGGCATCGTCATCAATGTCATCAGTATAGCCCCAAAGCTTGGAACCTGGGGTCAATATATGAGTGATTAACTCTCTCTCATTATTCGAATCATTGATAAGGAGGCTCCTTAAACCAAGCATAGCATGATGGAAATCCCAAAAGTAAGAAGTCCTTACATTGATGGCATATCGTGACCTAGACCTCCTGGACTCGTCTGATTCTCCCAATTTGGTCAAAATCGGGCAGATTTCAACCTTCTTAATTCGCAATTCTCTAAAAAATCGGACCCAAGAGAACCTCATTGGAGACTTCAAGACCTCCTGGAAATCATCTTCAGCAATCGTCAACCAGATAATTGCAGAATCAAGGTTGGGAAGATCGCTTGATATATACCGGCATAAAGCAACAAAATCCTCAAAAAATGGTACATTAAATTCATCTCTAGGGTCGAAATCTATAGAGATATGCTTTATGCAGGGATGAAACAATTTGTTTCTCTTCAACCACGTCAAAGACTTCTGCAAGAGTAACTTTGTTAGCTTTTCATTTACAAAAGAAAAACAAATCCTTATGATGGCAAATCAATCACACACCTCAATGATAGGACCATTACGATCACTCGTCCACTGCTGGTTGCAACATTTCACACACCACACGACACGTGGGATGAGGAACCCGAGAAAATCGATCAAAACCTCTTTCGCCTCTTGGCTACCGTCGTTTTCTCGTCTTCGCAACGCTTCGGCAAACCCTCTTACCCAACAAAACTCTCCCATTGCATGGCACGTGGTTATCTGAATCTTATCTTCGAGTGTAGGGACCCCATAATACCGCTCCTGGGCGAAATCAGCAACTGGTTTCTTGGCCTTTAATGTGGATGTCGATATATCATTCGTGGTAACCCAACTTAGAAGACCCTCATGATGAACGGCATATTCATAGATAATTTCTCTAATTGGCAAAGGTAGAAGCATAAGACCCTTAAGAAGCCTATGATTAGTGTTAGCATATATCATGAAATCTTAACGATGTGCAACATTACCAAGGTGGAGAACAACCATGGCCGTTAGAATAATATGACAACTTTTGTCCACAGGGAATAAATCTTGTAACTGATGGGCAGGTGAAGTGAGTTAAACCCATATGCCATTCATCTTTGTGATCGCAAGGCAGACCAAGGAACGTATCTTTGTTTGCTGAAAGGGGAGCCAAGTTACTGCGTTCCATGTATCTTACTCGTCCGTCAGTCGATAGGAAATCTTTCGACCAATTTTTACTGTCGTATAATTCCAAGGTGTTGTAAAGGTATCTTTCGGTTGGTGTGCGATCAACTCCGTCGTCAGGGAGTGGACCGTTTCCAAGAGATCTCATTCCTGGTAGGCCCGCCATTTGTAGTAAGGGGTCTCTCATATTTGCGGAAAAGACAACGTCTGCCAGCGATTACTTCTTGATTTCTTCGGTAATTATTTTGATATCAAACTATGTCTTCAAATCTTTTGTTTTGCTGTAATGTCAATGAGTTGAAATTACTGGGCATGTTGTAAAACCTATGACAAGCCATATTAGAAAGCTCATTAATTAGATGAGCCATTGTATATGAAGATTTGGCCGAGACAGTGAATGATTAGATCGTACGATAGATTCTGTCTGCAAATTGACTCACATTTCTTACCTGATAATATTCTCATGATATTGATGTTTTATTTATGACAACGGAAGGATGGCAAGGTGGCTATCGCATATACTAATCACACAGAAAGGAGCAGGATGAAGTCGGAGAATAAGACCTCACAACATAGTAATCTCGAATGAAGCCATGACACGTTCGTGAAAACCTTCGCCCTATGTTTCTTATGATTTGGGTGTTTTGCATTCTATGAACTATGAAATATGGTGTAATGTTGAAGTCATGAAGCATGCTGAGTCATAACCTTTTGGCCGGTGTGATTGCATTCTCTACCCCACCATCAACAACGACACCTCATTATTTGCATGCTCTATGGTCAATTTGAAGCCATGGAAATGTTGCATTCGACGTGTTTTGTCTCTAAGCTTACAAGCAGAGGATAAGTCTTGATAAGGCTTGATAATCCTCGATGTATTTATGTAACAAATCACCATTCATGTTTGATTCCCACTCCAAATCCATCAAGATATCTGCTCGTGCCCGGAGCTCTCCAGGTAAACCCTCATGATTGTTGATTGTGTTTCTGAATCCTCTTAATATAGCTGCACCTTATCAAGCGGGGGCATCAAGATCCTCGATACATGCCCCAAGCTTCTGATGGCGTTGCTCATGCAGGCTGCTTCGGGAGACACCATCAAAGGTGCAAGATAGGCTTTTGGCTCGGTTCAAATCTTGGTGCATCTTTGCCCTTTTACACCAGTCTTCCTTTCGATACAATCGGCCTGTCCGGGTATCTTGTTTCGTCGCTAGGTGGGTGGTATTTTGCGGAGTATCATTGCCATCTTTAGAATGGTAAGTTAGCCTGGTATTCTTGATAGGTAATGACTAAGTATAAGATGATTCCGAATTCCAATGGGACCTAAAGACTGTCTGGCATATGCATCTACAGGCTTCCATAGTCTGAAGCAGATATGCAACAAAACTTCTGAGACATTCTGCCAAGCGGTGGAAGACGTGGACTGGATAGTGAATATGACTTACATGCGAGATAAATTGATGGTCAAGAGGGGAGCTTAAATCAGAAGTCCGAGGATACCTGACGTTTCTTGTATCCAAATCTCCTAATTGAATTGGAAAGAGATTATCCGCATGTAATTGTATAGTATTATTCCATCTAAGAACTATCAGCTGATGAAAGTTTATACATAACATGAATCATCACATTTATGAGAGATTAACTCCAGTAAGTCTTAACTCTTATCACTATCGATTTCGCCCTAATAACTTTCGTCGACATTGGCATCGGAAGCGGATTGTGTTGCGAACGTGGGAGATTCAGTGTAATATGTTATAGTGTCAATGGCAGATTGAATTCTAAGGTCGACTCCCTTTTTGGTTTCGATGCACTCTCTTGGGCTGGGTAGGCTTGCGTTGACCGCATACCCATTGAGACTAGTATCTCCATTGTTGATATCCTCGTTCATGTCATACTCGTACTTTGTAAAATTTTCGCTCTCGCTTTGCACATGTGAAATCCAGTTCTATTATTTCTTTACCACTTTGTGCAGCATCTTGTTCCGACCCATGTCCATTCAGTATTTCCCGTTTTTGGCCGGCGATTTGTACGTCATCCATCTCCGAAAGGATATTTAAGAACAGAGGATCCTCACGAAACTTTGAATCCCGGGTAAATTTCTCAGCATTGTTGTATTCGCATTGGTTCTCGGGGCGGTATCCGACGCTTCTGGGAATAGTCTCTTGGTCCTGTTGAAGGGGCGCTGAGGATTCATCGGCCCCAATAGGCAAGTTTTGAACAGGTAATGTTCGAGACATCTTGGTATTTCGGTAAGATTTTGAATATGTCAATGAGTTATCGTAAATACTTTCCGGATTCCAGAAATTCTGCAGTCTTTGAATGTTTTTTACAGACAAAAGATTTGTGTGAGGGAAAAAAATATTTAGCGTCGCATTTCATGGCATAGATAAGCATTAGCAAGCTACGATAATTTAACAAAACTAGCTCAGAAGTATGATTAGTGGACCGAACAAATTCTTCACTTTGGGTATAGAACTGACGTCTGGAATACCATGAACTAAAGAACTTCTAGTCCGGTTCCCCTAGATGGTTAAGCGAGACATCGGCTCAAACTCAAATTTTGTGGGGTATTGAGCAACTCAGAAGCTCTCAACGCACATGGACTCTGATTTTTCAATAGCAAAAATCCCAACTGCAACAGCATTTATTAGATAATACTGCACGTTGAAAAGATGCGATTGATGAGAGTTTTCGCACTCGGAGCAGTCCATTTCCATCAGTTGAGTGCTGTAAATTCATAATGAATTTTGAGTCTTGGCGCCTGGGTCATAATAACTTTTTCGGTAGTCTGATTAATACATCGTCAATAAGTATTCTTTCATATCCCGAATTCTCTTCTATAGGCAAATGAGATGACCCGTGTCCTTCGGCTTGATGTTTCCTGATCATGTGATTGAGTTTTTCTGTGGACACATGTCATTGAGGATCTCTGCGCTAATTACTCTTCTAATTAATTAGGTTAGGATCGATGACACCCGTATATTCATTGAGCTTAGGGCTTATGGTAGTCAGACTGTTAACTTGCAGTGTGGCTGTGTGCATTATTGCTTGTTACTACATTGACCACTTGCGCAGAAATAAGGTAGTCGGACATGCATTGGAAGCAGTTCTTTGGAATACCTACAATTATATACTCAGGTTTCATACAAAAAGAATCTACAAGATTTCATGAACTCAGTTTACTTTAATTGTGTAATATTCTTAGCTTATACAAAGTGTAAGATCATCTTGATGTTTGTCATGTTTACTATGCTTCTTTGTGCCTTTTCATCTTTCAATTTCATAGTACTGGTTTGGGGATTTAAAAATCAGAGATCAGAAATGATGATATGTCGTTTTTTTATAGAACTCTGATCTTTTTACTAGCTGATACGTCGAGTTGAAGGCTAGATAGTAGTATTAGACTAGAGCATTATGCTGAGACATAGTGTGACAGAAGAAAGATTGCTTGAGTGGGTGGATAATGAGTTGTATTTTTTTGGAAATGGTAGTAAAAGATACGATATCTTTATACTCCGGTTTATTACTAATCGAATGGGAAAGCACCCCCTTTAACCTTCACTTTCAGAGAAAGGTGGTAGCCTAAATAGGCATATAATGCATTATAACTTCGACGCCAAAGATTTAAGGAGCATGGCTAGTCTAATAGTAATTAGAATCAATATAATAAAACCCATTTTTCTTCTCCCTTCTGTGACCAAGCATCAATTATGACATCCAATATCATACAAACTTTAATTAGAATGAGATTCCTATTGAAATCTGAGCGTCAATCAAGATAATTTAAAAAAGAGAGTCAAACCAAATCCCACTCAACCCACCGAAGTATTGTTCTGTCAGTTCATATTTCTTGTCGTCTTCCCCCCTTTCCTTCTTTTCTCATGTTTCTTCGTTTGCTTTTCCAATCGCTTTTTCTCTCCAGAGAATAATTTTGAAAGGCTGCCACCTCCACAGAGTATGAAAACTAAATGGACAGTCATTTCCTAAAACTCAGGTGAGAATATAAATAGCGAGACCCATGACATATTATCACGACCCCCCCCGGTGAGTATACAAACTAATGCGATGCTACAAAAATGGACATTTAAATATCTTTTGATATTATAGATCATTTATTTTAGAAGTTGTTATAGTTGTTCATTAAAGATAGAATAATCAAATTTTGAATTATGATGTCAAACAATTGAAGAATGAATTTGCCAGAAACATCCAAATTTGGGAAGTAACCCGTCAATCCACACACCCACTAGTGGTCCAAAATGTATTGAAAGCAGTTATTTAGAATACAGTCATAAGCTCAAAGTATACTGGGAAAACATATGAGGCTCTGTAAACTCAGTCTATTTCAATTATGCGATACCCTTGAATCATAAACAGCATAAAACAGCCAATTTGTCTGAGCTATCACATATTGCCTTCCTTCCAAATGTTCTAACTACCATATCGATATTAATTCTGCCCGTTCTTATTTGGAAGAGCCATTTCAGTGTAGAATTGGCTCATCTCATCCACCGTATTCAACTTCACACTCCTGAAATGCAAACCGTTCTCTTGTTGGTGGACTTCCAAATTCACGTTCTTTTCCTTATCGATATCTCCTACGGGTTTCGGAATCCCTTCGAAAGTACCCGTGAAAGCTCTTCGCTCGTTGTAAATCTCGAAGAATGGATATCCGTGTCTAGCGTAGGTTCCCGCGGAAATCGGAGTCTGAGGAGGTGGTGTGCCTGTAACTAAATGGAATGTTTTGGGGGAAAGTAATTGCATGTTGAACATAACTGCATTCCTTTCGTCATATCTGTCTCTATGAAAACAGTCTTTTCGAATCGCTTGATGAATAGAACCACCGGGTGTCAATGTCAGTTCATGATGTCTGTCGTAAAACTCTTTTTTCATCGGTTCGAATTCTCTCATCATTTTATTTTGCATCTGCTCTTTCTCCCAAGAGGACAAATTTGAAAAACCGAAACCTCCACACACTCTGAGAAGTAAATACACAGTCATTCCCTAAAAATCAAATTAGAATGGACTTTGTGAAGCCCATGACATATTACTGACCTCTTCTACACTAATATCTCCTAAGGTATCTGCGAATCACATGTCAGTCCGGCTACTTGTGAATGTTTTTAATTGAGTCAAACTAACGGTGTTCTTCAAGTATCTTTCCCATAAATATAAGACGCTGCTGATCTATCGGTATGCTTTCTTTGCCCTGTATACGATCCTTGAGCGTTGCAACAGTCATGTCGGAGCTCACATGCACAGGGAAACTCTTGCTCGTCAGAGTTTTAATGATTATTTTGCCATCAAAATGAAACAATACGCGGAACGGAATTATTTCGAACCGAAGGCCAGCGATTTTGTCGAAACCCTTGATCTGTGCTTCAACCGAGTATCCTGAGCCAGTAGGCACTGCGACAAGTTGTATGACTATCTCATTAATTCTGACAAAGTCGCCAAACCATTCTTATCCTGGCACTACAAGATAATCTTGCTTTTCGTCTGATTCAGCGATAGGCTCCCCAGGTTTCATCTCACAATGTCTGCTCTCTTCTGACATAGCATTAATTCCGCCAACAAAGACTTTAACCGCAAGTCGCGAAGTCTCGTACGCATGAAATTTAATCCACAAAGCCTCGCGCTCTAATCCCTTCATCAGCATAGCAACCATGCATAGGTGCGAAAAATATCAAACTTACGCCAAATAGGAACAAACACACCTCCCTCCCTAACGATGTCGAGAGGTAGCTTCTCTGCATAATCATCTATTGAATAAGTAGGGAATTTTCCAAGGTCAGGGGGAAGCTGGTAGTTCTTGCCGTCATCCGGGACCCGAACCGTTCGATGAAAAGAAATCTCCATTTTGCCACCACTGTTATTATTTATGGCAATCTTTTGGAAAGCTCCTGGAAAAACATCAACAGCGGTTTTCAATCCGACTTTGAGGGGTGAGGAAGTCATGGTGAAGGTATCCGTGACTTGAGTCGATGGTGGGGAGGAGCGATTGTTTTAACCTCACAGAACGATTCTCTCATTAAGTATCTCTCACAATATCATCCACCAAGCTCCAGAAGCTCCAACTGAAACAGGAATATTCAACAACTCCATGAACAAACAAAGAAACGATCGTGTTGGAATTTCTAGCACAGCAGTTTTCGAAACATGATTCCACGATTCTCTCTGTCTTCTGATTCCATATTCTTCTGACAACAACGCGATGCCTCGAGTGGATTCGATCGGTGTGCCAACTACATCTACCGATTGCCATCTACCCGTGAAGAGGAGCTGGTTTACGACTGCGAAACGAGAGGAAAAGATATTTGCAAATCCGAGAAACTTTCAATGGTTGTTTTTTCTTGCTTTGCGGGGTATAAGTTATATAGAGCAAATAAGGTTGAAGCTTTCACAAATGATCTGTAATAGTAGGTAGGTAGGGTTTTTGCTGGGTAATCTTATTAATCTACAGAGCGGATTATCCGAAAATTACTCACGGGTGCGGATAAACTCTACGCCGCCTACGATTCAACGTCACAATTCTAGGTTCAAAAATCTTTCTCACCTATAACATCACCAGTAGCCTCCTAATCCATCTCTTCATCAATTTCCAATATGATATCATCCAAACTATGCGCCCAAGTATCAGTCTTCTCTTCATGCAGTATGAACATGGAAGTCCAAGTTCATCATACCTAGGTGGAGCCTAGCCATGATAGGTGTTGGGGGTGGCTCTTTTCCCGTGAATATACGGAATGTGTCTGGTCCAAAAAGTTGAAAATTAATTGCGCTTCTGTTCGCGATACCATTTCGTTCGGGATTAAGTGGATCTTTCTGAATGACTTGACAGATTCATCCTCCAGGGCCTGTGGCTTGTCCCTCTGTTTGCTGTATCTTTGGTGCTGAGGTTTCACAACTCCTTTCACAAAGTCTCATGTATAGATCTAAGGGTAGATTCATATCATATATGTAAGTATAGCTGCTAACCTTGAGTATTAAGAGTCAGAGATTATTGATGCCTGTAGCTATCTCGAAGAGGCCCCCCAGAGCGTTGCATACATCTATTTCCTCACTGGACTTACATCAACCACAAGTATACTCTAGTGAGAAGAGCTTGAGTATATAGTGGCCGAGTTCGAAAGTGACATGCATGCTATGTGAGTATCGATGCTTCTTTGACAGTAGAGCTTTCGTTCCAAAGTTGCTACGAGGCAGGTTCGTCGCTCCTAGGAGCGTCAGACCAAGTTGATTCACTTGATTTGATCTTTTATTTACATTGTCCGTTATCACTTTCAAGCTTCAAAGTACTCAGGGTACTCAGTAAACACTCATATCACATTCAAAATCACTTCAATAATAATTCTAGGCCAAGTAAGAGAAGTATGTTATAGTCATCGATTGTTTCTAGATGCGAGTGTCACAACATCCTGATAAATGTCAACTCCACGCCGAGGGTGGACCCAGTAGTGAAACCCAAGTATCATTAAAGAAGCATTAAGTGCTATATGTGAATGCGACTTATGTTGGACGGGCAGTTTCAGCTTAGGCGTAGGAGACTACAAGTTCCAATACCTTAGTCTTAAAATTCACTCTTGAGGAAACGAGAGCGCATAAATATCTTACATTAATTCTTGTTGCTGTAGTCATCCTCTGGGTAAGGGCCGAACTCGGTGGTCTGGCGCTTGGTGTTGTAATCGTCCTCTGGGTAAGGACCGAACTCAGTGGTCTGTCTCTTGGTGTTGTAATCGTCCTCGGGGTAAGGACCGAACTCAGTGGTCTGTCTCTTGGTGTTGTAATCGTCCTCGGGGTAAGGGCCGAACTCGGTGGTCTGGCGCTTGGTGTTGTAATCGTCCTCTGGGTAAGGACCGAACTCAGTGGTCTGTCTCTTGGTGTTATAGTCATCTTCAGGGTATGGGCCAAATTCAGTAGTTTGACGCTTGGTGTTGTAATCATCCTCGGGATATGGACCAAACTCGGTAGTTTGGCGTTTGGTATTGTAGTCATCCTCAGGGTATGGGCCAAATTCAGTAGTTTGGCGCTTTGCAACACCATTGAGCCTTGCACTGGGGGCGGCGGCAGCGAAGGTGGCAGCGAAAGCCAGAATTGCGGTGATCTTGAGCATCTGCATGATGGCTTTTGGTAACTTGATGTTGAGTTGAAAGTTGAAAATGTAAAGAAGTTGTTAATGTTTGACTTGTCAGTTGTGTGAGTCTGATAGAGATTGAGAGAGAGCGGGAAGAAGCAGGTTTAAATATTGTTGTTTCTTAGACTTTTCGACGATATGAGCTTATCATGCGGAGTCTATTTTGTTGACTGCATCGCGCGGCCGAAGACAATCGCTTTTCGTGGCCGGATACAAAGATTCCACAGCCATAGTTACGTTGACTGAGGGCTCGAGATGCTTTGGGCGTGATGGCGATACATCGCATGCGGACAAGTGCATTAGTGATTAGCGAGTCAGCGATTCAATGCCCAACTAAACTAGTGAGGGGACCGCTGCTAGAACTGCCATCTTGATCTTGCTAAGTTCAAAGCTAAAAAGGCTATACAGTGACGTTCCTGTGCCAGGTACAACCGTTGCTAGCACCGGTCCACTTTTGATACAAATTACAGTAATAACCTCATATAGTAATGTTTAAGTATCAGTACCTCAAATGTTAAAGTTTATAACTAGTATAACCTCAAACAATATTTTTAATACTTCAGTCTCTACTATTTTAGTCTCTTTTTTTAAAATTTTTTTAAAAAGAATAGAAACTCATCGGAATAAGAATTTTGAAATATTATACTTTTTTAAAACCCCTAGAAAAGACCCAGAAAAAAACTAAAAGACTAAGATAATATGATATTTTTTTTTTAAAACTCTAAATTAGAGAAAATAAAAATTAATATGAAAGATTCAATTCTTATCTTGAACAAATTCTGAGACTCTCGAAAGTAGAATGATTTTTCTTAAATTTGAGACTAGAAAGTAATAATTATATATCAAAACTATAATAGTAATATTCATAAAAAATGAAGTAAAGTAACCTGAAACAGTATGAATTAGACCCCGAATATCATTTGTACTAATCGAGGTATGAACATACCGAATTTTGCTCTATGAGGGTTATTTGCCGGACAGATTATATCCCCTCATGCCACACTAAAGGATATCAAGGTGTTCCGGCAATATTGCCTTAAGAGGAAAAAACTTTACACCACTTCTGATATGCAAGGGGTCACAACATAATAATCACCTCTTTATACAATGAAGTGATGATCATACCCATGATAGTACCATGTTGCCGGGAGACAGGGCTCGGCGGATCGGCCCACAGAATAGTGTTGCGCCACTTCCACCTCTTGGTATAAATATTTCTCCAGCTACCGGCAGAAAGTTAACATTATTAAGTCTCCTTGGCGTATGCTATAGTTGGCATGTCTTATCTTGTGCCATTGTGTTACCATCGAGCATATAAGGCGGGTCAGATATCTGTTCTATAACCCCATTACCCGGTCACAAAGGTGTTTCAAATCTTTGTGATTCCTATTCGGGACTTTCTTAAGACCTTTTTATATTAGCACACTATCATTTAAACAAAAATGGCTCTCAAGCAGATCTTTTACATCTCTTCTATCGTGGCTCTTCTTGCTGCAGTATTTTCGGCTGTTTCACCATCTATAACGGTACCTGGCTTCTTGGCCGGAAACTCCTGTTCGCAACCACAGTATATAGTCCGCACTTTGTCGTATGATCCACTTATCCAACACATCGAGAACTTTATCACTCCTCGAGAGGCTTATCACCTGGTCCAAATCGCGTAAGTCATGGTTTCGATAGCAAATCCGGGTAACAATGCTAATGAGGAGTGCAGACAGTCTAAGTTCCGCCCCTCTCGTGCCATCGAATCTGATGGGCGGTTAGTAGCCACACATGAGCGAACCAGTTCTACTGCATATCTGCCTTCGGATGATCCTGTCGTCCAATGCATTATGTCCAGAGCTTCGGAGTATCAGGGTTACGTTGACCTTGAGATGATGGAGAGCCTGCAGGTAACACGATATCTAGAGGGTCAACAGTATACGAACCACTACGACTGGGCAATCAACCCTGCCGCAAGGAATCAAACAACGAACAGGGAGACCACTTTTTTCGCCGTGCTTGATGTGGAGTGCTCCAACTGCGGGACTCGATTTCCTAAGATCTCAGTAGACTGGAGCGTGGAGGATCAGAGGTGGTGCAATTTTGTTGATTGCAAGGCTACCAACGAGTTAACAGTACGTGGGGTTGCCGGCAGTGCTGTATTTTGGAGGAATCTCCATTCTAATGGAACTGGGGATACGCGCACGCTACATGCTGGGCTCCCCGCTCTGGGCGGTAAAAAGGTGGGGTTAAATATCTGGACACGTCGAGAGGTTTAATCCTGCCACTTGAATCCACAAAGAAGGCCGTTGTCTCATCCTCAAGTTCTTTACTTCGTATGTACGCTTCGCTTGTTCGGACTTTTCGGATTCACCGACCTTTTCCCTTCGTATAGGGCGTAAACGAAGGCCTATGATTAGTAATGAATACGTTCGTACGCAAATGAATTAACAAAAACTCAAATCAAAGTACTCGGTGAGGGAAGGTATGGGCCAATGATTATGCTTGCTTCAGTAGATTAACAAAGTATGTTGAAATACGGAATGATCCGAGTACAAAGCATGCCATCCCTGTCATTGAATCGACGCCCCACTTTTGCATGCTTGGGAACACATAAAAATAAACCTTTTTTTATGGGGAGGAATAGTATAAACTACAATAGTATGCTGGCCCTCTACACAGCAAGCTTTGTTGACTCGCCAAGTTCCGTACAAATGAACCTCGTTGTAACTTCCCCCAAGTAAGTTAAGCGTCTCAGAGTTATCAATCCGAAAGAGAGTTGTTTTCATGTGGATAAGGCTAGCAGCCATCAAGTCGGATATCAATATTAGAAAGATAAGGAATGGTGTGCTCTATTCCCGGTCATTGGTAGAATAGCTTTCTCGGCTTGCTAAGAAAGCTTATGCGGGCAGAAAATGATAGACTCCCTGATTGCTGCCAGTTTCTTGGTTCTGTGTGAAAACAAGAGAGTCTGTACTACCTATTAACGCTCTCAAGAGACCTCCGCACCATGCCATTTACTTCTCTTCTCTTCTCTTCTGCCTTCAATATTTGCCAAAAGCACCTTTAGTACCGCTCCGTTTACTCCAATGGAAGAAAACAAGCTACTTGGACGCACTTCGTCGTCGGACGATGATGCAGAAGACACAACATTCGCTAGCAGAATGAAACGCATTTCTAGTCGTGAAACTTTCTTCTCCCGCATACAGATTTTTCGTTTTTGTCTTGAAGTTATTCTCATTGTCTGCCTTCTTGGCACGACTGGTCTTATTTTGAAGAATGACATCGGCAAAGCTGGTACCTGTGATAATCAGGTTTGGCCGGCAGGAAGTGATTACAATCATTTCGTACCTCATGGTAAGTCTCTCTTGCCTTATGAACTCTCCTGATCCTTCGAATGTCACTGACCTCAAGAACAGATGTCAGCTCAAGAGGTGTACCCAAACCCTCTGGCCCAGATCAATACCAGATAGCTGCTGATGCATTCCGTGACCGGGGTCTGTTTAATCAAACTCTAAGCTCATGGCAAGGTCTTTCTCATGGTAAAAACCCTCCATGTAAATTGTTCATCGTGTGGCACATGTCTGATTCAGAAATTCTTAGCGTTTGTGCGAGCCACACCGTATGATGGTAGCGGACCCCAAAAGCTGTTTGCAGGAGATCTGTTCGAGATTGCCGCATTTCATCAAATGCATTGTCTAGTAGGCCATTTCCCCGTTCCTGAGACTTCAATTCAGGCCTCTAACCTCTGTTGATAGACATCTATACTTGAGGACTTTGGTCTTCTGGCTGCCGGAATCCCCAAAGAAGAACTGCCGGGTTACCACAGTGGTGTAACGTTGACATGGGAAGAGCACAAGGCGCATTGTTTCAACTACGTCCGGCAGGCTTTGATGTGCTTCGCTGATTCTACCGCTGAAGGACACATTGACGGCGACCCTCATCGTGTAGCTGATCATGGGGTAATTCACGTTTGTAACGATTTTGATGCCTTGCTAGCGTGGTCCAAGGAGCCAGAGAGAATTTTGCCTAAAAGTTGGAAGGTGACCGATTGAGAAGAAGAATTGCTTGTAGTTATATTTGACGAAATGGAAGTTGAAATTTTCAATTAAGTAAACAATCTGCTAGTTCTTGACCCAAACACGGAGTGTACATGGGAAGATTTTCCCTAGAAAATGAAATATTGTAGACAGAGCAATAATAGACAGTTGGACGAAAAGAACATAGTATAACAGCGAAAATGAATTCAATAGATTCTTGGTAGAGCATAGCTATTTGCAATTTTCCATGCTTCATAATAAATATCTACATCATCTATCTTCCTCTCCTAGAAAAGATTGCACAACGAAGGTCTAAATCTGTAGCAAAGAGCAGTCTAAAAATGATTTACAACGTGCTGACAGCAAGGGCTTTTTAACAACTACATTTATAGGTATCCCATGAAGCTATCTAATATGATCACGGAGCACTATTCCATGTTTGCGTGTCCATGATGGTGGTTATGCACACCGTCCTTCGCTTTCCCTGGAAAGTCCTTTGAAAAGTGACCGCAATCTGGATATTGAATCTTTGCCCTAACCTCAATATCATCCGGGTCATTGATTCTCGTCAAGACCTGCGAACAGTGTTCCGTGTGGGTCAAGACATCTTCTTTGTGAACCATTCGACCTTCGGTGAGTGCTTTGTGGAATCTGAGAATGTTGTAGGCACAATGAGTCTTGTGCAGTTTATTGGTGAGGTAAACGGGTTGCTTGTCGGAGCCGAATTGTTCTTCAGTGACTGATGCAGTTTTATTCTGATCGGTGTAAAATATCCACGGCCCAGCTTTGCGGAACTTTTCTGTCAGGTCTCGATCAAAGCACTCATCCGGGACCCAGCAGAACGAAAGAACGTCAAAATGACATCCTCGTGCAATCGCCTCACTGGATGAGTTTCCGCAGGGACTTTTGAGAATTGGTTGAGCGTTGGTATGGGTAGGCAGGACGATAGACTGGAAAGCCCAAATAACTGAGAGTGCTAGTAGAATGCTCGATATGAGGCCGACGAGGAGCATAGGACAGGTCCTATGACGGCTTTGCGGTGGCGGTGAAGTAGCAAAAGAAATCGGATTTTCGTCTTCCTCTTCGTTGAGCATGGGAAGTTTACTTTCATCTGTATCCTGAAAAGCCATGTTGTTGAGGGGCTCGATGGAAGTTTTGGTAAGCTTGTGATACTCCTAGGTGAGAGATTTTTGGTTTTCTGGGCGGTAGATATGAATGCAAAAGTAGCGATTAGAAATCATCCACTGCGATAAAACAGAAAGCCAGGTTTCAGATATGAGTTTGAGGACGCTTCTGACCAAACCATCCTGTTATGACTCGAGACACTTCTTTGTCCACTTGCCAAAAAGTCCGCAAGATGAATCACTTAGCGAACTAACCATGCCATGAAGGAACTGGGGAAACTCGATCACTCCGTACTCGCGCTGCCAGAAAGTGTGCAACTCCGACACTAGATGCACATACCACAAGATGGTAAACTACAAGAGGACTAACCTGGTTTGCATAGCGCCGGAGTTGCATACTTTCTGGCCGCACGAGTACCTTGACGACTCCTGAGCCCCTGAGCCCCTGATCACTCGGTATCAGGCCTGATAAAGGTTAAATCTCTATTTTGAGGGATGCGTTGGTTTACGACATGCTAGCTACAAGATATCGTGATATGATAGATGTGAAATTTAGCGATGACTAAATTTGAAAAGCTTATTCTTGAATTCAGCACATGTACGGCCTCGTGTTTATCAGATTGTGATGTACTCAAGGGATCAGATGATGTGATTTTAAGGTTAAATGCCCTTGTTTACACTTCATATCGATAGTAGAACACATCAAATAACCTTTGTTCTTTAGGATATCCGAAATACTCACGAACCTTACTGCACAATGATATCATGATAAATCAAACCCATGTGGTTTTAAGGTTGAAGACCCTTGTTTACACGCTCTTTAAATTGACAGCGGGACTCGTCAAATAACCTTTTATCTTTCGGATAACCGAACTATTACCGAGGCCGATAATACGCATTTGACACACAACCCAAAAATAGATCTCTGCTTAAGCTAAAATCTAATTTAGAATTTAGTAGTATATATTTAAAAATGAGAATTCTTTAATCTAATATACTACCTTAAAGAAATTAATAAAATAACAAGAAAAGAGATATATTTATTAATTAGAATTCAAGGAATAGATTGATATAATTACTTTTTAGTTATCTCAAGAATTGAAACTTATATTTAATTTAATATTATTTCAAAAATAAGGATTTAAATGTTGAAATTAAATCTCTTTTTAGATCTATTAGGATATTTTTATATTGAATATAAATTTCAAATTTTAAGATAAATTAAAAGTAATTATATAAATCAATTTCTTGAATTCTAATTAATAAGTATATCTTTTTTATTATTTTTAATTCCTATAAGATTGTATATTGAACTAAAGAATTTTTCTAATATTAATAATATTATTTAAAATTTGATAACCGAGCTTTTTCTCGGCCCTTCGTGGCTAAAAATAACAACGGCCTCGCTAGCGCTCTCCGTAGTTATTTTTAACGCCACTCAAGACCTACGCCTACGCTCGTGCTGCGCAGCTTTTAGAATCCTAAGAATAAATAAGATTTATATTCCTATATTCCATCAAAATGTGAATTTTGAAACTTTTGAAGCTATTCAGAGATTATAGGCTTTTTGAAGTGGTGGTCTGTGCATAGGCTTAAGCGAGGTGGGGTATATCTAATCCTAAACTTTGAATAATAATAATAATAATAATAATAATAATAATAATAATAATAATAATAATAATAATAATAATAATAATAATAATAATAATAATAATAATAATAATAATAATAATAATAATAATAATAATAATAATAATAATAATAATAATAATAATAATAATAATAATAATAATAATAATAATAATAATAATAATAATAATAAATAGATTTCGCTAGCCTCTCGCTTCTAGCTCGCATAAGGGCGCCGAAGGCGTCTTTAAGCCTAAATCTAATAAATCTAATAAATCTAATCCCCTCCCCCTCCTCTTTCTAATCCCCTCTTTCTAATTCCTTATCTCTCTTATCGCAAATCCCGAACCTCCGATATTCGCGCACGGGGCATCCGTACTTTTTCTCGACCAATCAGCTTCCAGTTATTAATCGTGTTTTAAATCCTATATGTTAGGGACTATATGTTAGGGAAGGGATTCTAATGGTTTAATTAGCTACCGTATTCTTTTGAGAAATAGGCCATGCGCTAGCAAGGATTAATTGTTTAAGTTTTTCGTGAGTTAGGGTTGCGATAACCATCGGAGTTGTTTGATTTGTCTCTTTGATGGATTATTTATCAAATGCCTAGTATTTCGATTGAAAACTTTTATTTTGAGATGTTTGATTTTACTTAAAAGGGAGCCAATTGGCTTCAAAATAACCTTAAAGTAATGAACCTTGCTAGCGCATGGCCTATTTCTCAAAAGAATACGGTATTTCAACCCATGTATAATCCACTCAAAAAGTGCGATAGCATAGGATTATATTATCGTCCTTCAAAATATATATTTTGCTCAACCATAGCTATAGTACAGCGGTAATGTTTTCAAGCAGCGTTTAACAAGAGCAATACCCTGGCACTGTCCACTCAGTTCAATCAGATAGTCAATCAAGAAAGTTAATGTACTCGTACACTCGTATACTCCTCACAACTCCCAGCTCAGTGAAGTTAAGTTCGCAGTCCTAGGATGTTACCCCGCTAGGCTGGTCAGATACTTAAGCGCTACGCCCCCCGCAGTGGAGAACATAGAACAGGTATCATGAAGATCGAAATCGAAGTCGTTTCACCGTCCCCAAATTCATTAATCTCTTTTGCTTATCAGATCTGACCTCGTATTTTGACTTTCCATGAAGAAAGATACAACGGAGCTCCATAAGTTGTTCTCGGAGTCCAGTGAGATTATGTGGGAAACGCGGTTCCCAGAATCCCTCTCGAGATAATCATTGATCTAGTTGAGATTTCAGACATTGCACCATCATGGCATTTCCTTGCGAAGATTCTCTAGTTTACACCGAGGAACCTTGTATCCCCAACATCAAAATCTACCGCCCATACACCAGCTATTCATCAGCGAACTTCTGTTCAAATCTTCTGTTGCAAAGATGTCATTCATAAAACTCTTTTGGGCCGACAATACAACAAAGTATGTCTCTGTTGAAGATGGCTCCGATACCGAAGATCGAGCTACAGTGACAACCAGCCATTCTTCAAAAGTGTCGATTTCTAGATCGTTCTACTTCGCTTCCTTGTTCTTATTTGCCGTCTTTCCAGTCCTTATTATCGCCTTATTTGTGCTACATAGTCGTCTCGCAGACGCCCAAATCAACAATGGGTTTCTCAAAGGCTTCACTACCGAGTTGGGTATTATTTTCATTCAATGAAGTCCAGACCACTGGCTAATCATATGAAATCCCAAAGATCCAATCAAAAGTGTAATTTCTGAACAAACTGTTCGTTTCACTGGCGGTCTTCACTTCCGCAAGAATGGGACACTATACCGAGAGACAATCGAAGGGGAGCCTCAGTATGTTGGAAACCCCTCACCAGAGATAGATGCAGCATGGAGTCAACTACTCAAAGGTGAGTAAGTAGATACAATGATTGCCACACGCAACTGACTAATTTTAGGTCAATATATGAACCTTGTTGGAGACGAAGCCGAGAGTATGACCGACCGGACGTGGAAAGATGATCATGGCAACTACGAAGTTGCGTAAGTTCAGTATTCTCCTGTACTTCATGTCTAATGGAAGCTGATGATATAAAAAGTCTAGATGTGATGCATACCCTTCACTGTGTGGTGAGTTAACATGAATGACTTGAAGTGCCTTGAGCCTGCCTAGCAAGACAGTTAACAAAGATCTAGAATAAAGTGAGGATGGCTCTAGATCCGGATTATTATCCCCAGAAGGAAAGCCATAGAATCCACAGGATGCACGTCGGTGAGTAGTATAACATACCCATACCTCGTACAGAATAGCATCGCTGATGGCGATTATAGATCACTGCATCGACTATCTCAGGCAGACTGTGCAGTGCCATGGGGACCTCACCCCCATGGTCTTCAGTTGGTCAGATGACGCCGGTAGAGTGGTGGCTGATTGGAGAGAGCCTCATACTTGTCGGAACTTTCATCAAATCCGCAGTTGGGCTGAAGATCATTTCCGTCCGTGAATTCCACCTATTGTACCATAGATTATTTGCCACCGATTCTAGGTAGATTGCGTAAACTAAATCGCAACGGGAAAATCCTCTCTTTACTCCCAATTATAGGACAATTATAATTTTACATGATTCCAATTCCTTCAGTTCCTCCGTGGTCTTCTGATTACCCCCAAGTTCGTTTTGAACGATTTTTGTTCTCATTCACGCCTTCACATCTACAGTTCGACGTGGTCTCGTGGCTTTGTTAGTAGCAAGTGTACTTGGGAAAGTCCTCTAAGTGTTCAACGTCCTATCCTCAGCGGCTGAAGCAAGACCTAGCCATGCGCTTTTCCCGATGTTCAAATGTGACATATCGGTAAGTGATTGCAGCCTCTGCTTATAGGACCTGTGAGGATTTAGGTTCAATATGTAAATCAATTCTACCTACAAACCGTAATACAAAGAATCAAAAAGAGGATCAGTAATTCCTCATGTTCTTAAAATAATTGAAACCAGATGTGTGATATTAAAAGTATAGTTCTGTGGCAGATAGGTACTTCGTAGTGGTGCCCTTGATTATAGCTATCCCGTTTAGCAAGTACCTAGCAGCCATTTACTTTTCAATTCCCACTTACACTTAAAGCAAAAAACACGAATCAAATTTTTGGAAAGTACATCTCATAACACCTCAAAAATCCCTCAGAAAATTTGAGCTGGCCTCTAGAGGACTGATTCATTCACGGTGCAGCGATAGTGAAGCGACATTCCGAGCAGTTATGCGAATTTAAATTGCCAGGAATACCTCATATAGTTGAATATTTCCTTGCAAGTTATTATTGCGAATGGCGGAGATATCTTCGGAAAAATAAAAGGCAGCAGAAAGAACAAGTCAGCAATCAAAGTGAAATGAGCCAACCCGCCGTACTGGAACTTTCAAGTAGTGTTTCTGCTTCCAATCAACATTTCGTCACAAAAATGAACAATTTCTCATTGATTCGAGGCAAAGTAGAGAATATTGTTGTTTGTAGCTATCATAATAAAGTCAAACTACGCATTTTGAATACGTTCGAAGATCATGTCCCTAGTGTTTATCGATTTGGCCTCGGATATTTCCCGAAAAATATCTTACCCATTCAAATTTCATTCCACCCAGCTCAAATATCATCATCATCTGGCAATTGAAATATCTCGCCCAACCTGGCTTTCATCTCATCAACCGGAGCAAAACTACCCCTCGCGCCCAACTGATCAGTTGTGAACTTGAAAACTTTGTGATCGTCCTCATCTTCGTCTTCATCTTGGTTATCATCGTTCCCTTCCTCATCATTATCGTGGATGTTAAGGAGTTGGCGGTTATGTTCTTTGTACATTGCCATTGGGATAGGACACTGCGGAGGCTTCATACCTAGTACGATTTCAGAAGCCGGTGTATTTATCATCTGCAGGTTAAAGATCAAAGTATTGTCCGTATCCCAGGATTCTGCGTCAAAATCATCGACTTCGATATCTTGCACAATGTTTGTATTGGCATCTGCAATTATTACATCTCTTTTCTCACCGTAACTCTCTTTGATCGCCGCGGGATACTTTAATAGTCGTTTTCCTGCTGTTGTCTGGCACATATGTTTTTGGGCAGCATGAGATCTCGGCCTGCGGCCTACACAAAAGGTCAGGAAAAATCTCTGAGCCCTGTAGATAAAGTCAGACTTAAGCGATTCATTTCAATCTTTTATATCGAAGGCAGATGTAATCATGACGTACCGCCTTAATGCCGTAAAAACTCAGATAACGGTCTTCTGACGAGTCAGCAATTGGTCATACAACGTGCCAAAGTGACTTACGAGGTTCAAGTTGCTGGCCTGCAAAATTGATTCGCTGTTCCTCCCAGGGAATGCTAGTTACTCCTAGAATTTTTTTCATGAGATCGTTCACAAGACATATGTTGGAGACATTTATATGAAAAACTTTGCTAAAGAGCGTGCGCACAGTGATAGGCATGCGTTTTGTCGTGTCCAGCTTTTGTGGTACAATCTCAAATTGTATTCTACGAATACCGTCAGTCAAATTGATTGAGGATTTGGTTGATGGCGCCATAATTTGATTCGGGGCCGCGAAAAACTGCATGATCTTGTCCTCTTTTGTCTTGACGCCGTCCAACCATCTTTGACCAGAATTTCCTGCAACAATGTAATCTTGAATTGATTTTTTTTCGTAAATTAATGCTATACTTCTGAGATCTGCTGATAAGCATCTTTTGTTAGATTCCCCAGAGATGGCATTCACGCCATCGATAATGACGTTCACCGCGAAATATCCAGTTGACTCAAAATGGATCCACATTGCCTCGCGCTCTTTCACTTTCGGTCAGCATTTCTCGACCGGTAACATTGTATTCAGTCAAGTTTATGGAAAGGGAAGCACTTAAGATAGATCGGGATAAAGACTCCATCATTTGTAGATACAGAATGATCAAACTTATCTTTATATTTATCAAAAGGGTAGATAGGAAAAGGTCCAAAGTCTGGAGGTACTTTCAAACGATTGCCACTTTCTGGAACACGAAGAGTGCGTCGAAACGAAATGTTGAGGAAATCTCCTTCCACGTTACTGACATGAATTTGCTTGAAACCTGTTGTGTCTATAAGAGGTTCTCTCAGCTCAACTTTGAAGCGGTTGTCGGCCTCAACTAAGTTATCCATTCTGCGAGCTGTTAGCTGCAGATTTAATTGATTGGATGATGTTGAAACTTACTTGAAGGCAAGATTGATGGCCAATTGTTCTTGGTGAAGTCTGTCTTAGGCAAGACGGATAACTGTAGTTTAGATTCTCGAAGAAGAAAAGAAACCCACGTTCGTTGTAAGAACATAAGAAAACGAAGAACAAAATTGAGAAGAAAAAGGAACACGAAGAAAGAAATTCAATCATGTAGAGCAAACCAAAGACAAGACTAACGAAGAGCGGTATGATACTAAAGTCGCTCCTTCCAAAAACTTATAAAAACTGAATTTAACGATCTCTGGATACCTGTCAGGTACCCACACAAGTGGATGATGAAACCCTTCCTCCCCAAACGCCCAATCAATTATCATTTACAAGAAGGAAATGTCAAGAAGAAAAATGAAACGAAGTGAGAAGCTTCCTCGTAATTAGAAGAGCGTTAAGACATTAGGCGAATTCAATAGTCTCTAGAATTGTAAGTGAACATCGAGTAAATTGAACCACTTAGTTTGTAGTATCTATGATTTTTCACATTCATCCGAAGTCTGGATCAGAAGTGGATGAGCACGCCGATCATAGGGATCTTGTTGTAAGGGGTGTATGATATGAGATGAAGTGAAGTATACGATACTCTTGTGTACGCACGTCTTCCTATCAAACACAACAGACAAGGAACGGAGCGAATATACTAGCGATCTATCAAATCAAGAATCTAACATATCCAAACTAGACCTCATCCACCGCATGCAAAGTTTCATCAATTCTCAGGTTCAAATTCACAATCCAAAATATAAAAGAACGATTTTCGAATATTCATCACTATATATTACGATAGCTAGATCACCCGTTCGTTTGACTTCTACAACTTCCTCAGCACAAATCTCATTCTCACATTCATTTAGTTACACACATCCATTCCCAGTTTCTCGTTCACTACAGAGCCCCTTTTATCCATCTTCCTCAAGTTCCAGCAATCCTGAGGTTTTCACCTCGGATCCATTCCAGTTCCATTTACAAATACCGTGGACGTTTCATTCTCCATCACCCAGCAATCAACGATAATCCGATCAAACCGAACATCTTCACAATCATCTCCAGATGTCTCCTCCCTTTTCATATAATCTAGAAAGACAATAAATACTCTTAACCGAAGAATATTCTCCCCCCCCCTAAAAAATCCCTTGTATATTCTGTAAAAAAGCTTTCTAATAAAGTATAGATTCCTACGTACTTACTAATATTAGCCTTCTTAATAACTTGGTAATAATCACTGTCTCAAAACTACTATATTCATAGGCATCTGAATATTGAAGATTGAACATGAGAGTGTTATCGTTGTTCCAGTATGTAATGATAAACCAACTACTCTCTCCAAAGTCTCATTCTCAAGCATTTGAATCTCGAAAATGGGCATGTTATTTTATTCCATTCTACAATAGGAACATAATCTTTACTAATAATCCATTCAATAAACCCGCCAACAGAGATCGTCTCAGCCACTCTTTTTTCCCTAATCCGAAATCCTTAAGCGAAGTACCCTCCTCATCTCCTCCTTCCCACCCCATAACCCATAACCTCAAAACAAAATTTACCCAACTCCTTTAATTAATTAATCAATTAATCAAAGCATGATATATTTAAATTTCTATCTTTACTTACCTACCTATTCAACATCAATTAACTAAATAATTTAAGTATACAATATCATATAGTTTAATAAGAAGAGCTTATCTCCAAGACCTAATATTCATATTATTCGAATACTATCATCTATTTAATTGAAATTATAATAATCTAATAATCCTCTCAAAATAATCATCCAAATATAACATTATATTCTATAAAAAAAACACTAATCCTATCTATCTAAAAAAGAAAAATCAAAAAAAAAATCAAAAAAAATCCAATCTCATAAACAACTAATCAACCCAGAAAATAAAAGAATTAAAACCCAACTCTTCTTTTATTTCTCTCTTTCTTACTATTAAATACCTATCTATCTATCTATCTAATTTCCAAAAATAATACAATACAAAAGAATTAAAAACAATAAATCATAGAGTAATTAAATTAATCCTTTATATCTTATACCTATTCATTTATACTATAGAAAAATCATAATAGAAATAACCCCTCCCCCCCCCCTCCCCCCAAAAAAGGAATAAAACTAATAAAGTCCAATTAATTAATACTTCACAATATCTACCTATCTACCTACCTACCTACCTATCTACATAAACAAAATTACATTACATTAATAACCAACCTTAAAAGAACCAACCACCTCCTTTCCATACTACCTTAACTACCTACCTACCCATACCAAACCAAACCAAACCAAACCAAACCAAACCAAACCAAACCAAACCAAACCAAACCAAACCAAACCAAATCAAACCAAAAGAACCGACTCCTTTTCCACACTACCTCGACTACCTACCTACCTACCTAGCTACACCAAAAACACCCAACATACCCAACCAACCCGCATATTTTCCATACACACACCGTATCCTCATTCATCCTCAATATCTATCTATCTATCTATTTATCTAATTTCCAAAAAATAATCCAATATTAAAAAAATTGAAAATAATAAAATCACAAGTGAAATAATTAATTATTTATATCTAATATCTAATATCTAATATCTAATATCTAATCATAAAAACCAGGTTTTAAAGGAAGGAAACCTTGGAAACCCCCTCCCCTGTAAGCTATTTATTACCTATGGATACCTAGTTTTATTCATAGGTACCTATCTAGAAATATCATATCATATCCCTCTCCCCCTCCCTCCCCAACCCCCCTCACCTCAAAAGAATCAAAACCCTCAAAAAAAACCAACAAATTAATATTCATACACCTCAATATCCAAATTCAAAAGCCAAATTCAAATTCAATAAAGTAACAACACAAATAAAAAGACAAGCAGCTGTGACAAGATTATAAAAAGACAGATAAAGTAAATATCAAATACCTCATTGTTGAATAACAATCAAATTACAACTTTTGTCCTCAAATACCTACATAACATAATGAATCAATAGGTTCATCATCACAACACCCATTTATATCTATACATTCAAAACACTATTTCAAAATCGACGATAACAATAAATATTTCGCGTGCAATTGTTATTACTTAGCACTATCCTGTGCATCCCTACCACCCAGATCACCTCATCACCTCATCACCCTATCCTCATCCATCCTCATTCCTTATTCTCATAACTAAATAAAATCAATAAATCAAAACTAAATCCAAAAAAAACACACATATAAACAACGCCTAAAAAGAATGGGTAGATGAACAACCCCCCATCAAACCCAAAGATGTCCTAAATCCTACACCCATCCAAACCATCCTATTTTGTCCGATCCTAAAATTCCACGCCCTCTAGTGTACAGTTTCAATCCAAAGAAGTTGGAAGAAATATCCCAATATTCTCTCACGGACTGCCAAAGAAGACATCCTCTTCATTCCTGAACATGCCAGCATTATCAGCTGCTACGCCAAACATACTATCGAATTTTCCAATCAAAAGATCTGGATCACGTTCGAGTTGAGTAATGCTGGTACTCCCTGTGACAGCAAAAGCCTCCAAGAACATATCATCTTGCTCTGTAATATTTGGAAGATTACTGAGTTCACCACTATTTGAGACGGCATCTAGGTCATATTGATTGGCGCTAGCCGTGGGTGAAGAAGATGACTGGCACAAAGCAGGTGGTGAATAATTGCTTTGTGCAGATTTGGTGGGTGATCTAGAGTTTGATCGAAGGTGCTCAGGAAAGTTGAGTCGAGTCCGGAATCCATTTGGCGCATGCGTTGATTGTATTGAATTTGGTTCTACGCATTCGGCAATTGATGTCATGGAGGAAATTGAAGATATTGACGCTGCTACCGAAGAGGACCTTTCTCTAGAGAATTGATAGCTGTCGTGTGTGGCGAGAGAGCTTTGAGAGAAGCCATAGTCTCCAAACGGTCTATCATCAAGGATATCTAGATCGCTACGAGGTGATTGGGCGCATGCACTTTCCGAGTATTCTGATGATGATGTTTCTGAAGGACTCGTCTTGTTTTTGCTTCGAGTGCGCGATGCCTTTTCAACACGTTCTTCATCATCAGGTCGATTCTTCCTCGGTCTACCTCTCTTTACTGTCTTCTTTACCACACCTTCGAAAGCACCAATACACATCCCACGTTGTCTGTGGCGAGTCAAAGCATCATGTCTAGCAAAACTATTTCCACATTGACACGGATAAGGTTTTACACCAGTGTGAATCTTTGCGTGTCGTTTGAGATCATGTTGGCGTACAAAGCATTTGTGGCAGTGTGGACATTGAAATTGTCTATCCCCAAGATGGGTCTGAACATGTGACTTGATATTTTCCTTTCGACCAAATCGCTTACCACATTCTGGATACAAGCAAAGCCACTTTGTGTCGCCAGGTTCCGGTGCTTGAATGTAGGTAGCGATATCATCAATGGTGATTCCCGTATCGGTAATTGACTCTTCGAGGTTGATACTCGAGACTGATTCGGATCGTCGATAGGATTGAGCAGGTGAACTACAAGCTGGCTCCGAAGCGGGAAGACCGTGAGAGTAATTAGACATAGGGTAAGGCGATATGTCTGGCGCTTCTAAGATGGGTCTGTTTGTGAAAGGATCTCTAAAAACATTTCTTCGAGATTGTTCTGGAGATGAGGGATATGATAGATCTTGTGAAACATTAGAAGAAGTCGGTGAGTATTGTGCCGCTTGAAATTGTGGATCATTTTTCATAAAATCGAGGTTAATAGTTGACATGTTCATGAAATTCGATGTTGGCATCGGTGCGGAGTCAAATGTGCTGGCAGTGGGTATGGGTCCTGATCCTAGTGGGGCAGGTTCAGCTTTCATCTCAGCTTCTCGTCTCATGTCGTCAAAAACATTCTTGGTTCTCTGATTACTTTTAGGCTTGATCGTTTCCTCCATCGATGTGTCGTAATCATCACGAAATCTTTGTGGGATGTGCTCCAGCTTGATGGTTCGGTCGTATGGACTTTCTAGTGGAGCGGGGGGGAAGTAATCTAGAACAATGAGAAGATATCCGAAAAACCTAGGATGACAACTTACTGGTAGAGTTTGCATCTGGAGGTGTAATTGGTCTTGATGGTGATTTCAAAGCTAGATTCTCGAATTGAGCAACCCTGTCCAAGATGACACCACTAATACTTCTCGATGATCTTCTGCTGTGATTTGCAGAACTTGGTTGTGAATGGACACTTGGTACCTCGGAATCCTGAAAGAATTCCATGAAGGTTGGTGTCATTGCCGTGTTTGTGGTGAAGAAGTCGAACTCATTGTTCCCATTGAAGTTTGGATCGACTGGTATTATCGGGTTCATGGGGCCGGAATATGAATATGAGTGTTGGTGTCCTTGCACTTCATATGGATTTGAACATGCGGCGTCGAACGATTGTCTGTGTGGGGTGACGAGTGGTGAAACAAAATGATTCTCGTCATTGTCGTAGATAGGAATTGGCTGCTGGCCCGGGCGAACCAGTCTCTGCTGCTGCGTCTCTCGCAAAATATGCTGTTGTGTCGTTTGATATCCTATGTTAGTATTACTTACCGATTGACCCTGCTGTTGAATTGGACGTGGTCGTGTATCCAGACTCATCCCACGTCTGTGGGCATGTCGTTGGACTGGTGGCAGGTTGTTTGCCTTCACTGCATCGAATGCGGTTGGAGTCGAATTTTGGCGTCGATGTTGTCGATGTCGATTTTGAAGGTTGTTGGATGGATTAGACAGCATTATGAATGCTCGAAGAGTTCGGAAATGATGTCGATTGAAAGTATTGCAATTAAGCAAACCTATATGTTCCGAGACTATGCAATGCATGAATTAGCGCGATGATCGATGTATGAAGATAGAGCGGTCTAGATATCCATAATCGTACATACATACCTCACGCAGCGCAAGCCGTTAGGCCGGGCAAATGTTGATCTCAGGATTGTTCAGCAGTACTTGACTCTTTTTTTATTTGAGTCTTGATTTTTTATATGTAATAGATGTAGGACTTCCTCAGCCCTTGGAAGTCAATGGAGCAATTAGCTAATGGGGGTGTTTCTAACGAAAGTCTTCTCCGGTCGAGGAAGTGTGATCTACTTTTGGTAGGATTAAAATGTAGGGAATATAATTGATTCTTTGGTAGAATATGATTCTTTTTTTGAATCTGGATGTGAATTTGTGGGGATGTGTGGAGAGATAAATGAAGGATGAGGGGAGCGAAGAGAGGAATTGAAGGTTTAGATAGTCCAGCGCGCGTCCTGAAAGCTGATGTTATCTCAGGCGCCAAAATCAACAAATCCGAGGGTCGGTTGGGATAGCAACGAATTTGGTGTGATGAACCAATGAGAGATGAATCAAGATCAATCGAGATAAATACCAGAGAAAAGAGCTTAATAAGATGATCCGTGTACGATGGATTGAATTGAATTGAATTGTCCTAGGCCTTTGTGAATATCAAACTTTGGATAAAGTTTATTAAAATGGTGAGCTGAGGGTACGCAGGAAGCAAAATCGATAATTTGGTGAGGATGGCCAATCAATTAACTCAGGTAGGGAAAGGTTTATGAGGGAGAGAGCATTAGGTGGAGGGAGATGGAGGGAGATGGGCATTATTGTATACAAAGTCAATTTGATGATTATCCCGAGGTCCTTTTTCCGATTGCCAGACGGGAAGAGAAGGGAAGTTTGAAGGATATAGGAAGATAAGTAGGGAACTATCTACCTAGGTAGGTAGTGATAATAAGTACTCGAGTGCTGACTGGATGATGGTTAAATTAATAAAATATGGATGTTCTGTTGTGTAACTTATGTTGGATGATTTATACTTGATTTATGTTTGATTTATACTTGATTTATACTTGATTTATCCTCTGATTTATATTATACTTATGAGGTATATACCTACCTACCTAGTATCATCAATTTACCTACTATGTAATCATAATTATATATCTATCTACTACCTATCAATATCTACCTAATAGATATATTTTATCATCTGTACAAATTCCATCAATATTATTATATGACTGCTGTCTAGATATCTAGGACAACCAATAAACTAGATACGAGGTATGATTACCTACCTACCACATTCTACTACATCTTAGATCCTCCATACTACATACATCTACATCTACATCTACATCTACATCTGCATACTACTTCCTAGGTACATACCACACACATACCACATGCCACATACAAAACACCACATACAGTCTTGATGATTTCACCATGAATCATTTTGAATTTCCAATCTGAAACTGATTCACATATCTCTCTCCCTAGTACCTACCCAGCACTCACCTAGTCCTCACCTAGTACATACCAAGAATCCTCAAGTATCTATTTTTAAACCCAATCATGAGATCACTCCAATTTGAATTTTCCTTTTCGAGCTCTCCTAAGAAATATCGTCCTCAATTCAATCTCCGGGTGGAATCGCGTACCAAAGATTCATTCATTTTCTTCTACTTCCAGTGGTGGGCGGTCCAGGTAAAGTATTGAATGGGAATTGCGGTGTTTCCCTATCAACTATCACTCGTACTTCAATCTCTTCTGGACTATTATATACCTCCCAAAGCGTCCCGGAAAGATACACCATCCAAAATTCAATTTCGTGAAGATTTACTAGTTCCCATTTCATTTCGTTGGAATTTCTTCCAAACACTTCGAAAACTTCGAAACTTCGAAACTTAATGAATCTACACCTCTTCAACTCTAGTCCATCCATTCTCCAATAATTAATTGACCTTATAGATGATGCACAATTAACTTTTTTCATTGGCTTCTCCCGATTTTCCTTGGGCGTATCATCATACATACTACGACTACTAGTAACTCCCTAACTCCCTCGCAACCTAACTAATCAGGTCCCCCGTTCATAAAGTTGTGAGCGCATAATTAATCATGGCATCCACTACCGGCACAATGCGTGGGACACCAAGTCGCAGCGGTCAGGCGCGCGGTCAATTGCCTGTCTTTAGCAATAGTCCTGCGTCGAATATCCCTCGACCCGCACAAGATTCTCATGCGACAAATGCAACGACTCCAAATACACAAAGTGAAGTCGGTGGATCCAGTATGAGTGCAAGCAGAGCAAAACAATCCAAGAGGGATGAGGTACGTTATATCATTTTCAAATTATAGTTTCATCTTGTCCCCCCGTCGCCATTTTTATCAATCCTTTGCATATCAAGAAATTCGTTCGCTGTGTGTGTGCAGTTGCCAACCATCCCACCATGCCGCAACTTAGACGTCAAAAAAGTAAATCGAGGTTAACAGTTCCACAGGCCATCCGGCGGAAGATCGAGACGGATCTCAGTAAGAAGAGTAAGACGACAGGTCGTGCTCGTCAAACAAGAAAAGCCCCGCCAGGAACCGTTCTCGCCCTTCGTCCAAGTCAAGCCCTCCAGATCAAGCCGAATACCACGGTGGCAGAGGCTGCACAGTTGATGGCAGCAAAGAGAGAAGATTGCGTTCTAGTTACCGATGATGACGATCGTATTGCAGGCATTTTTACTGCCAAAGATTTGGCATTCCGAGTGGTTGGAGCAGGAATCAAGGCCGCCAATATCACAATCGCAGAGATTATGACCAAAAATCCTCTCTGTGCGAGAACCGACACCAGTGCTACCGATGCCTTGGATTTGATGGTTAGAAAGGGATTCCGTCATTTGCCAGTCATGGACGAGAACCAAGATATTTCAGGTATTCTCGACATCACAAAGTGCTTTTACGATGCTATGGAAAAATTGGAGCGGGCTTATAGCTCATCGAGAAAGCTTTACGATGCTTTAGAAGGTGTTCAATCTGAATTGGGATCCAGTCAACCCCAACAAATCATTCAATATGTGGAAGCTCTTCGATCAAAAATGTCCGGACCTACTTTGGAATCCGTCCTCAATGGAATTCCACCTACCACTGTCACCGTACGAACATCGGTCAAGGAGGCTGCTGCATTGATGAAGGAGAACCATACCACGGCTGTTCTTGTACAAGATGGGGGATCAATTACTGGTATTTTCACAAGCAAAGATGTCGTTTTACGTGTTATCGCACCAGGATTGGACCCCTCCAACTGCTCTGTTGTACGTGTCATGACCCCGCACCCGGATTTTGCTCCTATGGATATGACCATTCAAGCTGCGCTACGAAAGATGCATGGTAAGTTGTGTTTTTTCCCCTTTAGATGTACATTGACTGACGTTATAAGATGGACATTACTTGAACTTGCCAGTCATGAACGATCAAGGCGAAATTGTCGGCATGGTTGACGTTCTCAAACTTACATATGCTACCTTGGAGCAAATTAACACCATGCAAACAGGTGAAAGTGATAGCGGCCCAGCATGGAATAAGTTTTGGATGTCTCTGGAGCATGACAATGAATCAATGATATCTGGTGAGGGAAGTCATCATCATACTACTGGCGGTCGTTCTTTGATGTCCCCAGACATGTCAAGAAGTCATGAACGTCAAGTGGATGCTAGTGTTGCTCCTAATGATTCTGCTTCACATGTTGGTGTAGATTCTCCTTCGCATTCACACTTGAGTCGTCATAATGACATTCCTCCTGAGGATGTTCCATTTGCATTCAAATTCAAGGCTCCAAGCGGACGCGTACACCGAGTTCAAGTCACAGCCAGCCATGGTTTAGCTGAACTTATTTCCGCTGTAACAGGCAAGTTGGGATCAGAAATTGATGCTGTCGGAGGTGTAGCAACCGTGGAGGACGGTAAAATTGGCTCATCTGGGTTTGCCCTCAGTTATCTTGATGACGAGGGTGATTCTGTATCAATCACAACTGATGAAGATCTTCTGGAAGCAATTGTCCTCGCTAGAAATGGCCATCGGGATAAAGTCGACTTATTTGTTCACGATCCTGAGAAGCCACCAATGGCTGCTACTTTAGATCCTCAACCACCTATCATTCAAGTAGCCACTCCACCAGCATCAGCTACTATTCGAAGACGTCGTGTTATTAATTCTGAAGAAGAAAGCGATGATGAACCTCGAGTCAAATCAAAGTCACGAAAGGCAGCAGCTCCACCACCAGCTGCGGAAGTCATTCAAGGAGTACCAAATGAGCTCTTATTACCTGGAGCAATTGTAACTCTTGCAGTTGTTATTGTTGGAGTTTTTGCATTGACTCGCGCTACGAGCCGTTAATCTAATGTTTTAGAGCTTGCGTTGATATTGTTAGACTTCAATTCTCTGTAGATCTCCATCTTTTAGACGGAGTCATACAAGCATCATGTTGCCTTTTGATAACCATTTGATAGTTTTGCGGGAATTCAACTCTATACCCTTCTTTGCAAATAAATAGAATTTACATCTTATGCTACATGTGAAACTTAGATTTTTACTCCATGATTGTTATTATTGTCTCAAATATTGTCGCCGTCATGAAAAATATACTGTTCCAAAACGGGGTTAGCGTAAGTTGCCCCACTAGCGTGATATCAATGTCCGAGATCTCAAAAAAGTCTCGATAACGTCAAAATAGCCATAACAACCCCCAAAATGATATTAAGAAATAGTGCGATACGGCATGGTAAATAATTGTATCTCTGTCTACATGGGCTGTTAATTGAAGTTTAAAACAGGCCGAAAAGCACTCGCTGCACCCCTCCGCCTCTCCCAATCCTGCTCTCTCTCAACAGAGACCTCGACCCTCGAAGCCTCAATAGACAACCACAACAAACAAACCAATTCCCTCGAAGCCACACTCAATTCCCTCCACCTCACCCGCAACTTCACACCCCCTCAAAAAAAGAAAACCCCCGGGCCCAAAGTTCCCAATGTCGCAGAAGATTTCCACCGATTCAACCACATCAAGAAACGAACTGCAAAGTTAGGATCCGTCGTCCCTCAACACTACGAACCCCATCAACTCATCGTCAACCCTCCCGCTCCCAAAGATGTAACACTCGAACTCCTCATGGCGAGTCAATCTCATCTGGGCCATGCGACGCAGTTGTGGAATCCCGCAAATCAGAGATATATCTATGGTATTCGCCAGGGCGTCCACATTATCAGTCTTGAAGAAACCGCCGCGCATCTCCGTCGCTGTGCGAAAGTTGTCGAAGGTGTGGCTTATCATGGGGGACTTATCCTCTTCGTAGGCACGCGCGCAGGCCAGGATTCCGCAGTCGTCAAGGCGGCGGAGTTAGCGAAGGGTTGTCATCTTTTTAATCGATGGGTGGCGGGTAGTATCACTAATGGTGATCAAATTCTGGCAAAGTGTGCGATTAAGGCGGTCGATGCTCTTGATGAGAGTGTGGCGGGCTATGAAGATAAACTTTTGAAGTGGAAAGCGCTGAAACCGGATTTGGTGATCTGTTTGAATCCGTTGGAGAATTATATCTTGTTGCATGAGTGTGGTCTGCATAATATTCCAACGATTGGGGTTATTGATACGGATGCCGATCCTACTTGGGTGACTTATCCGATTCCGGCAAATGATGACAGGTTTGTTCTTCTTTCTCTTCTCCTTTCTCTCCTCTTTCCTTTAGTTTCTCCTGTCCTCTTCTCACCCATCTCGTGAAATACACACTAACACCCCCATAGTCTCCGCTGCATCCAACTCATAGCCGGAGTCCTCGGTCGCGCCGGTGAAGAAGGTCAGAGAAAACGTCTCCAAGCTGCCAAAGAAGGTACGGTGACTTGGTTACCACCACCAGGTCTAGGGGAACCCGTAACGGCGGAAAGTAGAGCGAGAGAAGCGGCGGAAAAAGCGGCGGCCAAGAGGAGAGGTGGTGCGAGTACGAGTTCATAGGGATTTGTAGGATTGTGTAGATATGATAAAATGGGGGAAATGGTAAAATGGATAAAATGCATGATATGGATAAGATTATTTTATCGGGTATTTGTCTTGTGTGTGTGTGTGTGTGTGTGTGTGTGTGTGTGTGTGTGTGTGTGTGTGTGTGTGTGTTTGAAAGATTGATTTGGCTAGTAGTTGCTAACTCCGCGATCGTAGGTGGGTGTTTTTGGATTTGGAAACTGGAGATTGAAGTTTGAAAGGGGGAACTTTAGTAAGGGAGGCATTCATTCATTCATTCATTCATTTATCTATCTCTCCCTCTCTTTATCTGATATGTTTCATTCAATGTTATAAAAAGAGAGAAGATGAGATGGGATTGATTTTAAATTTCTAATTTGTTTTTATTTATATTGATCCTCAATACTGATTAGTTACTCTTTTTCTTTCTCCTTCTTTTTATTTATTTTCTCTTGTATTTTTTTCTTTCTTATATAGGTAGGTAGGTTATTTATAGATATACTTCTTTTCCTTTTTTCTTTTGTTTATTTTGGTTTATTTTGATTTATTTTGATTTATTTTGATTTATTTTAGTTTATTTTAGTTTATTTTAGTTTATTTTAGTTTATTTTAGTTTATTTTAGTTTATTTAGTTTATTTTAGTTTATTTTAGTTTATTTTAGTTTATTTTAGTTTATTTTAGTTTATTTTAGTTATTTTAGTTTATTTTAGTTTTATTTTTTATTTTATTTGGTTTATTTGTTTATGTTTATTTGTCTATCCTCGACTCGTTCTCTCGTCGCTCTCGCTCGCCGCGCGCTCGCTCGCGCGCTGCTCCTTCTCGCTCGCTCTGCCCTCTCTCTCTCCCTCTCCTCTCCTCGTCTCGTCTCTCGTCCTCGCGTCGCATCCATCTCCCTCCCCTCCCGCCTCCCCCCCTACGCTCCCTACCTCGCCCACCTCCTCTCTGCCCGACTCTCCTACCTCCCTACCTCTCCCTACTCTCCCTACTCGCTAATCAAAAAGACACAAAAAAACCACTCCCTACCGACCTACCTATCTACCTAATATCTAACTCTTTTCACTTCCATTTCATTCATTTATTTCTTAAAGTTTTCATCTTGATCTTGTTTAAACTTAGAATGTTCTTTTTCTGTTCTTTTGTTTTGTTTGTTTGTTTACTCGATTCGTTTCAAATTTATTTCAAAACACTTATTCATAATCTTCCTCTACTCTTTTTTTTAGATAGCTCGGGTAGGTAGGTAGTCCTAACTTTCTCACTTCCTTCCAATCTCGCTTCTTTTTCTTTTTCTTTTTCTTTTTCTTTTTCTTTTCTTTTTCTTTTTCTTTTTCTTTTTCTTTTTCTTTTTCTTTTTCTTTTTCTTTTTCTTTTTCTTTTTCTTTTTCTTTTTCTTTTTCTTTTATTTCATTCTACTCATTTTACTTCGACTGACTCTCCTTAACTAACTCTCTCTTGAGTTTAGATATCTCGATTTTTTAGATATATCTAAGTAGACTCGGGGTATCTAATTTAATTCATTTTGATTTAGTTTAATTTATTCTTTGTTTATTTATTTATATTTATTTTTATAATTCAAATTCATTTTATTTTATTGAATTTTTTTTATAATGAATTTTTATTTATGTTTTTGAAAGAAAGAAAGAAAAGAATAAGAAAATAAAATTTTATTCGTTTTACTTGATTTATTATACAATAAATTACTCTAATACTACTATCGTAAAAATAAATATATTTATTTTATTTTAATATTACTAAAATTAACTCAAATTTACTCGTATAAATAGTTATTGAGATTTTATAATAACTAGATGCTAGATTATAGTTTTGAGATCAGAATTGTATTGTTTGTAATGAGAATATATGATATGGATGTAAATGTTAGAATCTATAATAAGGTTGGTGTTTGTAATAAGATGGAGAATCTAGCTTTAATAGATTAGATTTTATAAGTGGAAGCTAGATTCTATAGATAGAGACTAGAATATATATATAATAGGCTAGAATCTACTGAGTGTTAAAGTAAAAAGATATTAATTTTAGTAGTATGAGAGTCATTTATTATTGATTATAATTCTGTTCCTCTTTTAATATTCCTTTACTCTTACTGTTATTTTTATTCTTATATTCTATCTACAAAACCCCTCATCCTTCCTATCTATCTTTAAGGGATACCTGAAGGTATTTATTTGTAGTATATGATATTAATTAGTATAGTGATAGAGAGAGATGTTGGAGCTGTGGGTGTGAGTGTGGATTTGGAGGAGTTGAAGATGATGGTGTGTGATGGAGTGTAGTGTGATCTTTGGGGGAGGAGAGGGGAAGAGGGGTGTGTATAGGTATGTGGGTGTGGGTATGAGTGTGTATTAGGTAGGGTTTGATGAGGAGAATAATTATTATGATGATGAGAAGAGAAAGAAGAAGAACAAGATTCAACAATGAATAATCAAATCTTATTTTATATCTTCTCTTATTATATTTCATCTCCTCTCTTCATCTGAGTTTTAAGTATTCCATGTCTGATCTCTAATTATTGTTATTGTCATTCTCATAGGAATGCTTAACTATCATCAAAACCCCCCTCCCATCATCATTGTATTTATCATTATCATCATCATCAAATCCAATCTTCCAAAATCCCGCAGTTTCTTAGCTTTGTAACGTCGCAAAAAAAAAAAAAAAAAAAGAATTGAAGTCTTTTTCATATTATAAAGTAGTGGTGAAGATAGCGGAAAAACCCGTTCCAGCCTAGGAGATTTCTTTTTGTTTTTTTGTGCGCGTTTGAGGAGTAGATTGAGACAGGGGAGGGGGTTTATATAGAGGTTTTTGCAAGTGTTGAAGGGGAGTCAATGAGGAGTAGGACTTCTATATTCACCTCTTCTCTTTCCTTCCTCCTCAGATACCTACTCATGCTTAAAAACTCCATCCCTCTATCCTTTCATTTACTATACGGTATCCTCAAACTTCCCAGACTAAAAAATTTCTCGCTTAGAACTCGGAGTTCCGAATTCGGAAGTTTAAAGTTATACTTCGATTCTTGACTCTCTATTTTGAAGTCTGGGTATTTAAGGGATTGGCTTGTTGGGAATAGGAGGGATGGGTACAGCAACGGGTAATGTTTGGAAGAGATTTTAATGTTGAGGGAGTGTGGTGAGATGGGGTGAGATGGCTGAGATGGGAGTGCGATCTTGGGTGTGTGATGTTTGGAGGTTGGGGCGACGGGGAATAGATTGTGAGGTTGTGAGGTGTGAGGGGATTGGTGGGATTGTAAGTGTTTCAGGACGGCGATTATCGTTGTTATTAGTCGAGTTTTTATTGTTATTCATGTTTAACTTATTGCTGTATTAAAATGTTACCGGTTAGTTGAGATATTCATCGTCAAAATCTATGTTCTTCGAGTTGATAGGTAGTCAGTTGAGTAGACTCCTCGGATCTGGATAGCCTCATTAGTCTTATGCAAATTTTATCTAAACTCCCCTTCTCCGTTACGAATATACCCTTCCATACATATTACATAAAAAGGAAAGAAAATTTGAGTCTAGAGTTCGAGGTTTGATGGGCGAGGATTTGATATGTATCATATGTCGAGTATTGCATGAAGTTCTGGATACTTTGTACAGCTATGATTTTGTTTAGTTCATCGTTGTCGTTCTATCTTCTATTGTTTTATTGTTATTGTTTACGCCATTATTATCACTCACCAATGCACTACTAGTCTTCCTATCTTCCAATCTCATACACCTCCAAGAAATAAAATAAAAATCTCAGACACAAAACACGATGTACCTCTTTCCGAAACCCAAATCTCAAAGTCTATCCACGGAGTGTATAGAGATATCAGAGAAAGCAAGCTCGCGAAACCATGTCGCAACGATACCCGATCTCTATGTCTATGTTCTAGGGTTTGAATTGGAGGCCAAGGGAAGGGAGTTATATAAGAGAGATTTTGGGGTGGGTTCTGAGATCTGAAATGTGAGAGACTGGGGTGATGAGTATACGGGCAACGAGTAATTCTTAGTGGTTTATTTCGGATAGGGAAGGTGGCTGGTATATGGATTTATACAAGTGTATGTGTATATAAGCCGTCTTTCGTGCTTTGCTTTTGAATGTAAGCACCTCGAGCGATAGAGGCTTCTCCGATGCGGGTGGGAGAGCTTGTGCATTTTCTCAGCATAGAAATTTCATTGATAAATATGTTGATAGATCATTGTTAGGGTGAAAGTCTTAAGTTGATCTTGACGGGTAAATTAAATCTCGGTTATGAATAGAAGAATAAAAGACAATGAAAATGCTTAGTGACGGCGTAAAGTATTTTGTGATGTTGAAAATCACTGTTTTTATTTTTCTCTTGTTTTGATAGATATCAAAACATATCTGCTTCCAGGAAGATCAGAAAAGTAGGCTTCGCGTACATGAAGATTTTTAATTCTTGTATCTAGTGTACCACAATATCTCCTCATGTGTAATCTGCTAGGCTTTATCCATCACCATTATACCTCGACAAAAATAACTCTGAGCGTGCCATTTATAGATTAAGAAATAGTTCAGTAACTTTGAATAACCTTTTCAAGGGTTTCTTGCTGCTCCTCATATCCCTGCAATTGCAGTGCGGAGATTCACTTCATCAGTGTGTGCTGGAAACAAAACCTCAATGTGATTTCTGATATTTTGTTATAAATGGTTCAGGGGATCCATGATAATTCTTTATCGATATACAAGGAGGTCAAAGCATTACTTGATAAGAAGGACTCGAGGAGTCCGAAAATAGTTTACGACTTGGCTATGTGAAAATTGATTATAAAATTGCAAGAGCGCTGGGACTTGGTTGAAACAGTAGAGACGCGACCTGAATCAAGACATAGCGATGTCTCTCATAACTGAGCGGTGGTGATAGTAATCGCAATAAAGATTGTATAGGATGATGATAACAAGGGAAATCTTTTACTGTCGAACTTTCCATTAATGAATTTTCATAATCAACTTGGAATCTCTCTACTTCATGTAGATTCTACATCTTAATTTAGCAAATTCAAATTCATGTACAATGCACACACTTTCCACAATCCTATATCAGGGTCATACATGATCTGTATTACTCTCCTGATGTTTTCCGGTGTGAGCTTGAAGTCTTTTATACTATTAAAGTCTCGAGGATTTTTTGGTGGTTTAAGGGAGTATTTTCTTTTGACTCACACTTTCTTGTTCATAACAGTTCCGGTTTTCGGGAGGATTTGATGTACTTTCATGGAATTTGTATGCTTTAGATTCACTTGCTGGCCATGCAAACTCTTCTGTTGCCACTCTTTGGGCTTAGAGAGATCTCCCCGCTTCATTAGTTGCCGATATCTGTACGTGTCCATATCTATTTAAGATGCAGAAACCTCCCCAAGGGTTTATTTTCTTGTCAAACTAAATGAAAGGACCTCCAGACCTGGAAAATGTCAGTTGAGGACTGGGATGATGAACGAGTTGATGATTGCAATCGGTTACAAGCCTGCAAGTGGGAATTCGAAACTATAGGAGTACTTGAAGGCATTCTATGTACACAGCAGTAGTTTGAATAGATTGATGTTGTTGCTGTAGACTTATATTTGATTGTATTTCTTGACTGGCTGTATTCAATCAAAATGGGACGAATGTTTGGGGGGGGGGGGGGGGTATTGATCGGAGTATCAATATGTGGCCACTGGATTAGACAATTTATAAATACCATCTTGTCATCTGAGATCTGTTTCTGCACGCAATTAAAATTCAATTTAATATTCAAACTAGGAGAGTGTGTATTGTTGAGGCAGAATTTTAGTATCTTTGTGAGCAATAATGAGCTAGAATCTGAATCTCCGTCAGCTGAATCAGAGATCAGATGAGATGAATATCAGGGGTTGATAAACGACAAGAATCGTTAGAATTGACAATAAACAACGATAACAGCAAATATATAGACATACAAACTCAGGCAATAAACTAGGGGGTTATTTTAATGCTCAAAGTACTGCTCAAAGTTACATCAATTCATACTGCTAGTCATATTGACACAAGTTTAAGATTCCTTCACGAGGTTTATGAAACCGCTCTTTTGACTGATACAATTCGATTGACTGGAAGGAAGTTGCTTGTTATATAGCCGTCAAATTAAGATATACCGTAAGAATTTATCTCTTTAATACAACCAGTGAATGACTACCTCAACACCTCCTACCTACCTGTACTACGCCTCAGTATTCCGTGCTGTAGATGCTTCCTTCCATGTGTGCATCATTCACTAGATACCACGAATATGTGAGCTGTTTCTCCCCGCTTTGGACCTGCATCTTACAGTCGTGATTTATATAAGAGGCCATCTTCGTCTCTTTTTGATACGGCAAGGCGATCACCGAAATGAAGAATATAAACACTACAGACAGAAGGGATCTCATGATGCTTAGGTCATCCGAAACAAAATCGGAATTTGGACTTTTGGTGTGTTAAATATGTAGAAGTAGAAGTAAAAATGACTCAAGATCTGAAAATCAGATGATTCTCATTGTGTTAAATTGTCAGCAACTTGTTCTTTTTCCATTGTCGTTATTGTGGGTAGTAGTATTGGAATACAAGTGATAGTATGAGTTTATGCACCAAATATGACAAATTATAGTGTCAAGAATTCCTTTTCTCCTTGGAATAGAAGACACCAAGAATTATTCAAAATCAAAGCTTGAAGTTTCTAGCACATCTAGATGTCTTGAACGGAACTTGCAATGCCACCTAAGTTTGTGTCGTAGCAGATTGATTTCAAAAATCTGTTTAATAAACAAATGTAAATGTGGTAGACTTTATATGTGGAAATAAAGTTTTCCCAAGCTAGCTCACTCGCATGATGAGAGTGGCCCAAGTACCCAAGTTACAACTGATTAAATTGTTCATGGTTCGGTAGTGAATAGTTCTTTACTGAGTCACCAAAGCCGCTGCCTTCATTTTCAAATCTCTAGAAAGATATATAAAGACGTCTGTCTCCATTAGAGAACCATAACAATAATCTAAAACCAATCAAAAGAAGTTAAACTCTGTTTGCCATTGTCCATAGTTGATACAAGAAGTTCTGGTTTGTACTTAACCTAAGACTACATTTCGTGGGAAATGAGCTCTAAACTCGGCGTATATAGTAAGACAGTAATCTAAAGATAAGGACAACAGTGATAATCAGTTATAACAATGATAATTATTCAAGTTCAGTAAAACATATTCAAAAACGGGAACCCCATTTTCTTGCAAGTAAAGACATCAGAAAAATGGCACCCGCCATTTTTCGGTACTGGATGCACTATCTAGCCTAACGCTACCAAAATCTTGAGTGGCTTGCTAGAAGAATAACACGCTAGATTCGTATGATTTCGTGAAATATGGAACTTTGTATTCAGAGTGGAATCGTCTCTCAATCATATAATCCCAAAGGTAGAAAAAAATTATAGCACTAGTCGTGGCGTTGCTAATCGTAGAAATTTTGATCTTAATTGATGATTCGTTGCATATCTACTCCATTTCGAATTTGACGTGATCAAGTTGAGAGAGCCAATAATGTTACGATTGCAAAGGAAATTTGAACATTATTCTTTTTTGAGAGACGGAAATTCGGTGCTGGCGCGAAAGCTAAGATTAACTACGCATCTTGTTGGAGGTTCACTAGTATGCCATGGACACTAGTTGTATTAGAACTAGAAGTGGGTGAATAAATTCGAGCCCAGATCTCCCGACACAAATTTGTTGCATATCTGACGGATCTCGAATTTGACGTAGTCATGTTGATAGAACCAATCAGATTCTGATCGCAAAGAGCGGTGGTCTCTAGTTCACTCCGAAAGAAAGGATCATCCGATCTTGTGGTTGGTGCTATTCACTAGCGTCTTTTAAGGACATAACTGAAGAAATGTAGCTCGCTAGTCTCGGCAACGCTTTTTGAGTATCATAGACAGCCTAATCTAGATCTTTAGTCTGGTTTTGTTGCAAATCTGGTGAATCTTGAATTTGACGTAATCGTACTAATTGAACCAATAGCATTGCGCTCGCAAGAACTATGTTCTGAGCTTTCGGTTAGAGCTCCCAATTCAGTATCAGTTTGGATTTGGGAGTTAGCGTCATAACATCATTACTTACTAGAGGCATGAGGTTTAAGTTAATTCATGAAATTTTATTTGTAGATGTAGATACTAGCGCAAGGGTCTGATTTAAGTGAGTCGTTGCTATCACTTTCAAGATTATATTCATTTTAGTATTCATTCTCATGATTGGTGAAATCACTAATTGAGTACCAAATATTGTTATACAGCTTGAAAGGTTGTCACTCCATATTATTTGATGTGCAGGAAAAGTTCTGATGTTACTAAGTATATAATTATGTCGGACAAGAACATGAAGATTAACACTTGGGGGGAAAAACCTAACTTTTTTCTTTATCGCCGCAGCAGAATGAAGTCTGAAGATTGCATCACCTAATCTAAGGCAAATTTAACAGCATCAATGAAAAGCAAACACATGTATACACCATTCGGCTTTGTGACAATTGAAACATCTGAATCCATACCTCTAGAGCTCTTTCAAACGACATAGATGGGAATCCTTCTACTCGACCACGAAAAACTTCACGCAATAGACATCCGGACTTCATACCTAACGGAAATAATGGAGGATTGAAATTTTGACTATATCCATTTAAGATCGCACTTGAAACCCGAAGGAAGTTGATGATCATTCACTCACAGATCTTCTCGCGTGGTTCAAAGAGCCCCGCAAAAATTCTTAAATTGGACGCAATACAAAAGGTATAAAGACTACAATCTTACAACTCATTCTATATTCCAAAGTAAAATCGAAGAATAGAGCGAAGGGTCTGTTGAGTCAGTGTGTTTGCAACCATTTGTTCCTTTCGAGGCACGAAAATGAAAATATCTCTCAGTGTACGGTTTTACCGAAAACCTTCATAACATTCGAACCGACTTCCAAGGAAATGGCAGCGAAGATTCAGACGAAGGTAGAAAGCAATATCAATATGTTGCTGTCAAAGTTGCACAATCTATGTTCCGGGATCCCAACGCGCGCACCGGACTTTGAAGTCTTGCATCTGTTTACATGCAAGATCCGCTACTCGCAAGCATGCATGTCAGCTTCTTTTTTAGGCTGTTAAGTTTTTGGGTTGATGCAATAATGCTGACACTTTGTGACAATTTATACTTAAAACAAAGAATTTTGCATTGAGCCTTGAGACTTCAGAGGCTTGTTTTAGGCATATTGTATCCGAATGATATGAACATAAGTCCTCAAGTATGGTTCAAGCTAGGTACATTCACTCACTTGAATCAAACTTTTTATCCCTCAGGTCTCGGACTCTGGCTATAAATAAACATATCTACTGCATGTTGCTCTGCAGTACAGTATTGTGCAAGCTTCTCTGAGAAAAAATTATGTCAAGTGCAGATTTATGTCTTTCGGTATCTGCAATAGCAGAGCCTCGCGCTCACAGCTTGTAGTTACCTAACTGTTATCCAGAAAAGAATGGTGGAGATTGAATGTTAAAATACGACAGAAAAGTCAAGAAACGACAGTGAAATCACAAAACAGCAATGCTGTGCAGAACGATACTTCTGGTACCCGGGTAAATCAACCCTGAGTGGTGAAACAGGCGTAAAATAGACGAAAGATTGAGGATTGGATCAAGCTGGGATGAAAGAAGATCCCAGTACCGAAACAAAGCACATTGGCATCTGGGATCGATTTGACGTGGCTCCATGACCGCTATTCAACCTATTTACTCTGTACTTTTATAGCACTCGCAAACATAATCTTTCAAACCTTTAGCGGGGCTATAACCTCGTAGAAAGTGGGGACATGGGATACCCAGAATCATCAGTCTATTCACCATAATCCGCCAACCCCACAACTTATTACCTTAATTTCTTTCTGTTTATGATTGAGAATATAGTATAAATAGAAAGATAAGATCTCAAGTATTGAATACCAAGCAAAGAGAAAGAGATTTGCAAAACGAGTTACATAGCTCTGTCGCCCCTTGTGAATTGAGGAAGCCGACCAGATGTAACTATAGCTAGGTATCGCAAGCTTCTTCCACACATCTTGCGTTATTAAAACCTCTCTATTGAATTTGAGGAGTGGTAACACTCCTTGAGTCAAACTCTTGACAGTGAGTGGTTTGAGTAAGTAACAACAACCACTGTATTTGAAAGTTTCTAATGAATCTTGACTTCCTGTCTTGATGAGATACGCGATCATAGGCTCGAGAACAATCAGGAAACGTGTCCATCAACCATAGCCTCATTGTGCTTTTCGTTCCATATGCAGGTTGTCTCAAATTACACTACTTCCCTTTTACACGAGAAAGGTGTGCTAAGAGGCTTGAGAAGCAGGGTGTCAGGAATAGAAGATCTCTTTATACTTTAAGGACCAGTATTGACTGATGCTCCAAAGAATTGAATAAACGGACAGAAAAATCCCAACAACTATCAAGGTACTCAGATTTATACACAAAAGCTCGTAAAAAGCGGTGAATAGCCAAGACACTCCCTCGGCCAAGCAAAGATAGATTGGCCGCCGACAAAAATCGCGGACCTCTGTGTCATAAGTGTTGTTTGAAGCCTGAAAGAAACCGTATAGCCAAAGCGACATCAGCGAGATGTCTTACAGGTGCTGTGCGATTCCCACCAGACCATATTGCTCATAGGTACTCAGAATTGACCGATTTTGAATGATAATTGTCACTGTTATGTCAAGTGCACGAGGCAAATTTTCTTCGATAGTATTGTCCCGGATGGCGATATAAGACTTAAGCGACAACAGTGAAGTACTCTTGAATTGAACGCTAACATTTTAGATGCAAGCGACTAATACATTGGCGATTCATATGCGCAAAAGAAGATTGAATGCGATTAGACTTCAAATTATGGATGAATTGGCACTATGCTCCGGCGCCTGCACCATGGTTATCTAGTCGTAGCGTAGCGTATCATTGCAAATGGGATATATGCTCTATTGCAACATTTGGTCATTTTGTCATACTACATTATTACACTGGATTCTTCTATATGTATATTTTTGAGATCAGAGCACATGTGGCCTATAAGCAAGGTGAATGAAGGAATTAAAGTGCGAGATCGGCAGGGTATAGATAAATCCATGAATACATCCTCAAAAAGGATTTTCAAACCATATCATGGATTGTGATCGAAAGTATAATCCATGAGTGTCAGACGTGTCTATTCCTCTTGTGACGGCGACCGGTCTTGACTCTCGTGATAAGATAGCAAGTTGTTCTTTAACCACGATATTAGAGATCAATATGGTAGGTGCGACTATAGGTTCTGTAAATTCCACGCCGCACGATCGTGTGTACTCGGAGAAATCAATGTGCTTCCCAGCTAGAATAAGAATACACTACCAATGAAGCAATTTTTCACTTGGGAATGAGAAGAATAATCGCTGTTTTAATCATCCTATCAAGAACAAAAATTTAAATCATTGCAACTCAATTCACGTTGCAAGACAAAAACACAACGAGAAATCAACGCACACGATACACACTACCACGATGCGGTTTAAGAACAAGAACTTCAAAAGAAGATTCAAGCTTCCCAGATCAGGCCCAACACAGACGCAATCTCAGAGACCACCAAGTCAAGCCACCAAAGTACAGTTTTACCAGAATTGCTTCATCGCATTCTCTTCTCTCATGGGAACGATCTGGTTTACCGGCAAAATCTTCTTCGAGGATCGCAATGAAATCGCACGCCTAAAAAATGAGAACGACAATTGGAGGACTTGGTGGAATGAGGAAGGAAGATATATCGCGAGCACAGGCAACGAAATGCGTCAAGGAGCGAGAGCTGGGAACATTGAGAATGAAGGCAATATAACTTCCGGATTTGACAGAAGAAAGGAGTAGGCCAAGGCTACAGAAGAACTAATTACTTGTAACGAGAGGCTACATAGAGAGAATGAGGAAGTAAAAAAAGATTTGAGGGAACTTTTGGTCTGGGTCGAGAAAAGGGGACAGGAGGAGTTTGGAAGAATTAGAGAAAAGCGATAGCAACGTGTTAGACCATAGTGAATCATAGTATTCACTTAATCCTTCTTTATTCTGTACGACTGGAGGATCAAACAGCATCCATCAAGGCCTGACGATGACTGTAAAATGTAGCTCTTGAGTTCTGTCTGTTCTACAAACTCTAACAATTCGATATAGCATTTTGTTGATGGTTTCTTGAATGGACCTTTGAGCTTTCAAAGAACCTCCGAACATTCAAGCTCGGTATATCAAACTATAATAGATTCGCTGAAAACGAAATGCTAGCGGATAATATATCTTGAATCCGATGTGTATATCAATTCCTTTATAGTATCAGACCGGGGTCTCGAGTGAACAAAAAAGGTGTAAAAGGGTTCGAGGATTATATTAGCGCCGTCTCACTGTGGCTGAACCCCGCACCAATAGTGACATCCATCCATTGCTTTGATTCACACCCGTGGACTCCACTGATATACACCTGGGCCTTCAACCACTTTCAATTCCATTCCCCTTCTTTATAACCAACATCAACTGCTTTAAATAACAACCACGGCCCATTGCTTCGAGCTTCAAGAGATTAACATACAATTATATCAAATAATGCAATCATGATATCTTTCATGGATTCTCCAAAGCGAAAACGAAATGATCCCCAGGCACCAACTCCGCCGGATTCCTCACCTATGTGTCTCCAAACTTCGATTACTTTACCTACATTATCTCTAGAAGAAGCTGGCCAAGGTAGTCCACGAACAAAAGTCGCATACCACTTTCAGGGTCTTGCCCTTGATGGACCCACCGATATAAAGAAACTGAATCTCATGAAGAAGGGACAAGAAGCAACAAATGCTGAATCTGATATGCGCAAAAGGGTTAAAATGTTTGCTTCCAGAGATGTGGATATGACTGGGAGTACAGTAACTGAAATTCCCGAGACACCACAACCAAAAGCCTTCAGAGCTGTCATCGGGGAAAGAAGGAAAGTCGATCCAATAATTCGGGAGATGGGAAATAATATTCGGCTTCATAACGAGGTTGATCCCATAATATTTCGAGCCGGATTAAGTGATGCAAAAGAAAAGGATGGTTTGACAAGGGCATATCCATCAATCAATCGATTGGCTGATTCCACGTCTCGGGGAAAGAAGAGGATGGGTACACCGCCATTGTCTAAATCTGAAGATGTCATGGAAGAAGAAAGAGAGGTTGTGGATCCGGACCGAGCTGCTTTGACATGGCATAATAATGAAATCACTGGACACAAACCAGACGATCCAGATGATGACGGAGAGGGAATCAACGGAATTGGATTCCGGCCAACGCCTGCTCTTGCTTATGCTAGAACGGAAAGAAGGAAGCAACAGATGGCAGATTACAGGAGCCGGGAAGCAAGGGAAGCTCGAGCTCGAAGGAGTGAAAGAAGACGAGGAACAGACGAATCCGCCAGAAAGGAAGCTGAGAAGGTAGCAAGGAGAGTAAGGTTTATTGATTCTGAGAACCCGGGAATCATTCCAACGTCTTGAGCTTTTAGTATTGGATTATTCCAGGAGTTTGACGGAAATTATGGTTACAGCGTTTGGTTATGAGCGTGGTCTCGAGACATGGCTTAGGAATTATAATCGGTATAGGTACTGACAGGCGTTCGGGGGTATTTATGAAAAGGAAAGGATCTCAAATTCTGAGTATACGAAATTATGCAAGCGGGATAGATGGTCATTATAGCGCAGTATGGGGCTGCTAATACATTGTTTTCGGGATTTTACTCATTACCAAAACTTCCAATTTGGTTTCTTAGCTGCTTCTTCAGCCTTTTGGTCCGCTTCTTCCTTCAGCCTCCTCCTTTCTTTCCTCCTTTCTTCTGCCTGTGCCTCCTTTTCTGCTTTCTTCCTATCAATAATCTCTACAGCACGCTTCATATGTGCTCGTTCTAATCGCCGTCTGTACAAACAAAATTCATAGGCTCCAAAAGCAGAGAACACAAATGTCCCAACTGCCCAGTTCGCGGCTTTAGGAATCGGCGCTTGGGTAAGGCGTCAGCATTTGGCCGTTCAAGCCCAAGACACACAATTGCAATAACATACCTCCAAATATAGCCCTGATTCCACCCATAGCGAACCCCCCACCAATTCCAGTAAGAAAACTTTCCCTAGCACATGGATACATATGAACTTGTGAGAAATCTTGCCATCGTACAGTCTTGACTGCTGCTCCTAGAGTAGGTGTCTCCTTGTGTGCACCTGCAGTATTCTGCCCTGAGCCGTCTGGCAAGGCATTTGCATTTTCAGGTGGCGTGTGGAATACTTCGTATACTTTATTGGGAGTTTTGACGTGATCGGGCGGTGAGGTAGCTCCTGGAGGTGGACCCCGTAAAGTAGAATTGGGAATTTCTAGTATCGTCTGCCATTGCTGTACAAAGTTGTCTTTGAATTACTTTTTTGTCGTACAATTGAGGGGAGCTTTGTGAATTGATACCGACGGGACGTAAATATGTGGGCCACCGTAGAAGGCTGCAGTGCTCCTCACTTAGCCCTGCTGATAAGGCTGAATTATACTTTACACGATTCCCACGCGCTATGGATATTTTTCGCGAGTCGACGCGTTCCCCAATTTGTGTTCCGCAGCCAAAAGTTACCATCTTCAATCATAATCTCACGATTTGTAAAACACTCCAATTCCATATCGCATATACCAATTTACGTTTAATATTCATGATAGTTTGATTCATCAGAACAATATTTCTTGAACGCCATAATTCTTTCAATAGAATTGTTCAATTCCTTCCAGGAGTAAACGACTTCACCCCTTTCGCCCCGCCATTTTGGCACCACACATTCGCTCACAATGCCACCACGAAAACCACAACATGGCTTCCGTCGTGGAGGGAAGCAAGCATATCATGGACCCCGAAAAGCCAAAACTTTTGAAAAATCGTCTGGGAGAAATGAAGGTACATCATTGGAGGAAAAGGTGGAAGCTGTCAAACTAGGCCATTCGATAGATGAAGCCATGGGATTTCCGCGGCATGAGTCTGGCAAGAAGAAGATTGGATGGTTGGTCAATATAAAGGCTACGACTATCGAGGATGAAAAACATTTAGAAGGTCGAGCCGGTGTAGACTGTTACTTTATCGAGGACGATGGAGGAACTTTCAAAGCGACAGTAGAATATGAACCCTATTTCCTGGTCGCGGTCAAAAGAGGATACGAACCAGAAGCTGAGGAATGGCTTAAGAGAGCGCCTGGAGGAGGTGTTTTGAAGAGTATAAAACGAGTGGAAAAAGAGGATTTGTCAATGCCGAATCATCTGCTGGGTTACAGGAGGAGTTTCTTTGAATGTAGGTTTAGGAATGTGTCGGATCTGCTGGCGGCTAGGAAAGACATTATGCCGGTGGCAGAGAAGAACAAAAAGAATATGAATGCAATGGATACGTATGCGGAGGTTGCTAGGTGAGTTTTTTGGTCATTGAAGACTTTATGGCAGAAGACTAATTAATTAGTGCAAATGCTGGATTCGATCTGTTTGACGACTCACGAGATGATGATAAACGACTTAATGTTTCTATTGCGGAGGGTAGCGATTTTATTGTAGATATAAGGGAATGGGATGTACCATACCATGTACGAGTAATGATAGATCAAGGTAATGGGGGGAATGCAATCAAAGTGCGGACAAATTAACTGACAAATTGTAGATATACGAACGGGAAAATGGTACTCGGTAGAGGCAAAACACGGTACAACGACGTTGAAATGCCTGGAAGATCGTTTGGCCAGAGCCGATCCAGTAGTTATGGCATACGATATCGAAACGACCAAACTACCCTTGAAATTCCCAGATGCTACAATCGATCAAATCATGATGATATCGTACATGATAGATGGGCAAGGATTTTTGATCACGAATCGAGAGATTGTTTCCGAGGATATTGAGGACTTCGAATATACGCCGAAACCTGAATACGATGGACCATTTATGATTTTTAATGAACCGGACGAGAAGGCTGTTATCGAGCGTTTTTTCCTACACATCAAAGAAGCACGACCTACAGTTATAGCGACATATAACGGAGACTTTTTCGATTGGCCGTTTGTTGACGCACGAGCTAGTGTTAATGGTATTGATATGTACCGAGAGATTGGATGGCGCAGGAGTCAAAGCGAGGATCAGTACATTTGTGATTACAGTGCTCACATGGACTGTTTCCACTGGGTTAATCGTGACAGTTACCTGCCCCAAGGAAGTAGAGGTTTAAAAGCTGTGACAACAGCAAAGCTAGGTTATGATCCAGACGAGATCGACCCAGAATTGATGTTGAGATATGCCAGCGAGAAACCCCCAAACTCTTGCAGAGTATTCCGTCTCTGATGCTGTAGCAACATACTATTTGTACATGAAATACGTACATCCTTTCATTTTCTCTCTATGTACTATTATTCCTCTAGGACCAGATGCGGTCTTACGAAAAGGGACAGGAACCCTTTGCGAGATGTTACTCATGGTACAGGCTTACCAAAAAGAGATCGTACTTCCAAATAAACATGTAACGCCAAAAGAGTCGTTTTGGGAAGGCCATTTATTGGAGTCGGAAACCTACGTTGGTGGACATGTGGAGAGTATTGAAGCAGGAGTTTTTCGAGCCGATATACCCGTTAATTTTGCTGTCGATACAACTGCTATCGATGAACTTCTCGAGGACTTGGATTCTGCGTTTGAAATTCAGTATCACGGTTGAAGAAAAGAAATCACTAGATGATATTGAAAATTACGAGGAAGTCAAACAACAAATTGCAGATCGCCTGAATAGTTCTCAAGAAAACCGCGAATCGAAGCGAAAAAACCCCTGATTTACCATTTGGATGTCGCTTCTATGTACCCAAATATTATGACGACAAATCGTCTTCAACCCGACTCTATGATTCAAGAATCAGATTGTGCGGCGTGCGATTTTAATCGACCTGGTAAAACTTGCGATAGGAGAATGCCCTGGGCATGGAGAGGCGAGTACCTTCCAGCGAAGAGGGACGAATATAATATGATCAGGCATTCGCTTGAAAATGAACGATTTCCAGGAAAATATCCGAAGCAACCAATGAGATCATTTCAGGACCTTTCTTACGAAGAGCAGGCTGCGCTGATTCGGAAGCGCTTGCAAACATATAGTCAGAAAATTTACCACAAGATCCATGACCAGACCACTATCGAGCGAGAAGCAATCATTTGTCAGCGAGAGAATCCATTTTATATTGATACTGTAAAGGATTTCAGAGATCGTCGATATGATTACAAGGGTAAGCAGAAAGTCTGGAAAGGCAAGACTGATGCTCTTAAATCAGCAGGTGCTCCAGCTGCTGAAGTCGAAGATGCGAAGAAGATGATTGTGTTGTTCGACTCCTTACAATTGGCTCACAAGGTTATTTTAAACTCCTTTTATGGTTATGTCATGAGAAAAGGTTCACGGTGGTATTCCATGGAGATGGCTGGTGTCACTTGTTTGACTGGAGCTCACATCATTCAAATGGCTCGACAACTAGTCGAACGAATTGGACGGCCTCTAGAACTGGATACTGATGGTATTTGGTGTATGCTTCCGGCGACATTTCCGGAGAACTATGCTTTCAAAATAAAGAACGGAAAGAAGCTGGCTATCTCGTACCCTTGTGTGATGTTGAATCATCTTGTCCATGACAAATTCACAAACCACCAATACCAAACTCTCACTGATCCGAAAACCTTCAAGTACGAGACGCATAGCGATAATTCTATCTTCTTCGAAGTCGATGGTCCTTATCGTGCTATGATTCTGCCTACTTCCAAGGAAGAGGACAAAAATCTAAAGAAACGTTACGCTGTGTTTAATGATGACGGGAGTTTAGCGGAACTCAAGGGATTCGAGGTGAAGCGAAGAGGAGAACTGAAGCTCATTAAGATTTTCCAACAACAAATCTTTAAATTCTTTCTGGAAGGTACAACTCTCGAGGAGACTTATCAAGCAGTGGCAAAAGTCGCGAATCAATGGCTTGATGTTTTAGATTCGAAAGGAAGAACTCTTGCCGACGCAGAACTTATCGACCTCATTTGCGAGAATAGAAGTATGTCAAAGAGTTTGGAGGAATATGGCACGCAAAAATCAACTTCGATCACTACTGCAAAGCGCTTAGCAGAGTTCCTGGGTGAACAAATGGTGAAAGATAAAGGTTTGAATTGCAAGTATATTATTTGCGCCAAACCAAAGCATGCACCGGTGACTGAACGAGCTGTTCCGGTTGCTATCTTCTCATCGGATATCTCAGTGAAGCGACACTTTCTGCGTAAATGGTTGAAAGAGGATCCCACAGACATGGATCCAAGAGCACTCTTAGATTGGGATTATTACTCTGAACGTCTTGGGTCTGTCATTCAGAAACTCATTACCATTCCTGCAGCTCTTCAAAAATGTTCAAATCCAGTGCCCAGAGTAGCACATCCAGATTGGCTACAGAGAAGAATTCGAATCAAAGACGACAAAATGAAGCAAAAGAAGATGACCGATATGTTTACCAAAACTCCCCTTGAAGACATATCAAATCTGCAGGATCCAAGAATGGCCGATATGGAAGACTTCGGAACGCAGCTTCTGAAACCTAAGACTCTGGGCTCTCAGCTAAATGCAGCGTCGCAGAAGCCTATGAAAAGGAAGTCTCCAGAGCCTGCGGTGGCAGTCTCCATAAACCCATTTGCAGCACTCCCGGATAAGATGCCATCACCAAGCGAAGACTACGAAGGATTCTTGGAGTATCAAAAACAAAAATGGAAGATTCAGAAACAGGCAAGAATACGACGTCGACATCTTTTCGGTGAGAATCGTGGCGCCCAAAGCAATATTGCGACTACTTTCCAAAATCAAGCCGAACAGCTATTCAAGAGTACGTGGCAGGTGTTACAATTGAGAGGTACTGAAAGTCCAGGTATTGTTCTTGCGTTCGTTCTTATTGACTCGAAGGTACATACATTGAAAGTCAAGGTTCCGAGAACAGTGTTTCTTAATTTGAAAGGCAAGGAACTACCAGATATTGAAATTGATGGCTGCGAAGCTGAGAAGGTCACACATACACTACCGAACGGACATCCATCAGTACATTTGTTCAAACTCACAATGTCCGAAGATGTCTATGTAAATGAAGCGCAAAAGATATCTTTACTTTTCAATCATCCGAGTGTGGAAGGTGTTTATGAGAAGCAAGTTCCACTAAACGTTCGTGCTGTTCTTCAATTGGGAAGTTTGTGTACATTTGATGAGACGCAGCCTGGTGTCTTAGGAAGAGGTCTTGAGCAAGGATTCGATTTATCTGGACTCCGTCGCGCGTCGCCGAAAAATCCATATCTTTCAAATTCGTCGATGGAATACCTCTTCCTTTACCATGTCATTGCTGGTGATAGACAAGTCTTTGCACTCTTTTCGACTTCAAAAGATCAGGCACATGTTGTCATTCTCCAGAAGACCAAGGTTGCCGAACAAGATCTCCCTAACATCGCGAAAACTTACGCAGATGCCATTGCCAAACGTCATCAAGATGCAAAGGGAGAAGTTTGGCAAAATTGCTTCAAATATCAAGAAAAGATTCAGTTCAAGATTAGTCAAGTCACTACAAGAAGAAAAGCATTGCTTGAAGTTGGTGACCTTGTCAAGAAAATGAAAAATGATGAGTCCAAGCCACTCATGCTCGTTGTCCAATCTCCGCAGAGAAGATTACTGGTACATGATGTGCCTATCTTAGGAGACTTGCCAATACTTCCCCTGAAATCCGACGTTCAAGATAGTAAACTCCCTCCACTAAACTGGCAATCTATCATAGCAAAGCGCTTGGTCAGTCATTACTTAAATCTCGGAGAGTGGGTCATTCATCTGACTGAGCTCGCGAGATATGGAGATGTTCCACTCTGCAACCTGGAAAGAGACGATCCTCGTTTCTTGATTGACGTGGCTTATGCGAGAAGACTACAAAGGAGTAATGTTGTTCTATGGTGGTCTGGTGGCCCAAAGCCGGACCATGCCGGATACGAACTCGATGATGTTCTTGGTGGTCTTGATACTGTGCAAATGCCGTCAGTTAATAACCCTGGTACTTATCCATCAGTTTGCATTGAGCTTGATGTCAGAAATTTGGCCATCAATACCATCTTGACATCATCTCTGATTAATGAGCTTGAAGGAAGCGACTCGATATCTTTCAATCCTGCCGCGCCATCAGACGATGCTCCTAGCGATGGCACTAATGTTCTCTATGCCGAGAATGCTTTTGCTACTGCCGGTGTTACGGTTCTTAGAGAAATGGTTAAAGCTTGGTGGACTGAAGCTTGTAGAGGTAGTAGCATGGCTGATATCATGGTGCAGCATCTTGTTCGCTGGGTTGAGAATCCGGACTCGTTTCTCTACGATCGTTCACTGCATTACTACGTACAAATGATGTCTCGAAAGGCTTTCCAACAACTGATGACCGATTTCAGGCGTGTCGGATCTCATGTCGTATTCGCGAATTCAAATCGACTTCTACTACAGACCACCAAAGCCGAAGTCGGAAATGCATATGCATACAGTCAATATATCCTCAAATCGATCAAGGCAAAGCCACTCTTCCATTTCTTAGACCTTGAAATCAAAGAGTATTGGGATTATCTAGTTTGGTACGATGAATTCAACTACGGCGGTAAAGGCTGCTCGGAAGTCGTCGAAGCCGAAAACCAACCCCTGGATAACATCATGCATTGGCAACTGAGCAATTTCCTCCCCGACAAGCTCCAACAGATCTTCAATGACTGGGTTTTAGAGTTCATTGATATAATGCACAGTCTCAAGAAACCACGTCTTGGCATTGATTCTACCCCTCGCGCCACTCAAATTCCAGTCCGAAATCTAGGAGATGACAAAGAAGATAAAATCATTCTTGGAAAAAGTTTCGAGAAACCACTCAAGAAACAGATAGCAGGTATCATTCGCAGACAAAAAGACGAAATGCTCCATCCCGAACTCGCGGAAGATTACAAATTTCCCGTTCTGCCTGGTTCACATCTCAAACCCACAAATCCAGCACTAGAGCTCGTAAAGAGTCTTATGCAAGTTCTTTCTCTCGACAAAAACATCACACTCGAAGCTCGTCTCCTACGAAAAGAACTCTTGGAAATGTTTGAAATCCGCGAATTTTCTAACGCGGCCAAATTTCAGAATCCTTCCACTTCTGCTAAACTCTTCAGCGTGGTCTGCGATTCTTGTACCACGTCAAGAGATATGGATTTTTGCCGTGATGAAGATTTACTTCCTAATAGTGAAGGAAGTTGGAGCTGGAAATGTCTATTCTGTAATGGAGAGTTTGAACATCTAGGCATTGAAGAGAGGATTATTGGGGAGGTGATGGCATGTGTGGGAGAATGGGTGGGCCAAGATTTGAAATGTGTTAGGTGTAAGGGATTGAAGGTTAATGATTTGAGACAGGGTTGTGGGTGTGGAGGAGAGTGGGGGGAAAGTGTAGATAGAGGGGAGGTGAAAATGAAAATTGAAGGGTGGGGGAGGGTGGCAAGGTCTTATGGGTTGAGAATGCTGGGGGCGGTTGTTGAGGAGGTTTTGGGGGGTCTGTAGGCTGGGTGGTTGGCTGTGGATTGGAGTTACCTCTGGCAATATTTGGCGTGTTTGTGGGGGCTTTGCTTCTGTTGGAAACGGAATGGGACTGGTGGTGTAGAAATATTGACTGCATGGAGTTTTGTATTCATATGGTACTTAATCAAAGAATTTTATTCTGTCTTCTAGCTCCCGTACTTATCGATAGGCATCATATGTTTCATCGTTATACACTCTTCTTGAGGATACTAGAGCTTGAGATTGACCGTCAATTCGAGTTCTAATACCTACTTTCTAAAAATTCTGGGTGGAAAAGACTTTTCTTTATTTTTGCAATTTGCTTTGATGATTTGTCTTCAAAAATACTTTTTGTACATCATTTTTTACGTTGTGTAAAACAGAAATCAGTTAATTTTACTATTTAATTAATTCAATCTAATGGCTGGGTTTTGTGCAGATAGTTAACTCAAAATCTCTAGCCTTAGAAGATATAACGTAGTTTAACACCGAGTGGGCCATATCACCGAATGGGCCACTTCAAAATACACCAAAATTAACGCTTTTTTAATATTTGTATTTTAATAATCAATCATTATTTTTTAAAAGAAAATTAATATAAAATAATAATGAGAATTTAGCTCTTTATAAATCTATTTTTGATATAAAAATTTCTTATATTTTCTAAAAATAAGTAGAAATTGTCACGATTTTCGTTACAAAAGAAACATTTCTATAATAACTATTATGATAATTTGAATTTTCAATAAATAATTAGATTTTCATATTATTTATATGATTAAGTTTTCTAGTTTCAATTTTTAGAGAATTCTGTCTATAAATAAAGAAAGTGCACGGTTATGCACAGACGAATTTTGTATGTAAAAATGATGGCCCACTCGGTGATATGGCCCACTCGGTGTTAAACTACGTTATAAGACTTACATACTCATATCATAAGATCGAATATCAAGATTCCTTCGATGAATAAACAGCTCTTGAGGATTGAAGAAAAAATGCTTGATTGCTTTCGGATATCTCTCTCTGATCCTATTTTCCCGATGCTCCCTAATAAGTCTTTGCTTTTTATCAAAATAACCTTTAGTATAAACGCCAAAGAGAGCATTCCAAAATACATGACTTCGGATCTCAATATAATTAAATCTTTCAGACGCCACTTATCTTAAACAGTCAATCCCCAAAGCAAAAGGGTTCCAAATGGATCGGACGGATACCATTTTTTTCTCCTTCGCTCCTGTATTTCATAAGGAACTAATTGGACGGTCTGCAATAGAAACCTCGTGTTTCAGCACTTCGTTTCCTACCCAGCTCATCTTATCAAACGATGTCCTCCTAAAAGAGATATTAGTTTCCTCACTCGCGATAACATCTCTGCTAAAGTTTACCATGAGGTATAGGATTTGTTTTCTTCGCTTCATTTTGATTCGGACTGAGATCTTTTGGCTGTGCGGTCTTATTCTTGTTCGTTTTCTCGCGCATCTTTTCACATTCCTTTTCAAAATCTTTCTGAAAGTATGCTTTTGAGGTTTCATAACTATCCTCGATGACTTTGTCTTTCTTCAAGAGGTCAAGAAAGGCTAAATGATTTTTTCTGACCTAAACCATATTAGTTACGTCACTCTCTCATCGTCTTACGGAAACGCAAAGTACTCACCTGATGGCCTCCGCTCATTTTGTTCAAGATAGATCTGCCCTTATACAACATATCTATTAATTCGAAAAGCCCATCTCGGTTTCTTGGTTTGATATGAAACATTGACCTTAACCCTTCCTTTGGTTTGGAAAACGTCTTTCCATCCGCCAATATTTTGTACGTTTCGCTTAGAAAAACTACTCCATTGCCTTGCAATTCATCATGACCGGTTGGAATCCAATAAATCTGTCTCATGCGAAGTCGCTTCCGATGATCTTCGTATTCTGCAAAATAAGTGTAAATAGGAAGTAGAATTGAATCATAGTCTTCTATAGAATTCTTCTCGGCTAGAGCGGTACTAGACTTGTGTGTTCGTGACATTTTCGTTGAATCTATAGCTGCGTAGAAGAAGAAAAGAAATTATGTACAGGATTAGAACGCGATTTAATGACAAGAGAAAATTTGATTATTATTTGATGTTCGTCATTGTATTCTTCAGGTAATGTTGCAAACATTTATAAGTTTCGACTGGACGTTTGTAGTTGGGTTCACACCGGCCAGTACATTCCAAGATGCCGTGACGGATTCGCCGAGCATTGTTTGGCCCGATGTATACACACACGTTGCACTGGTTCTGGACCCAATCCTTTCCCTGCTTTCACAATTCTGTCAGTCTATTCTCTTACTGTTTCGTATATAAGTGTAACTCTTGATGGATGCATATTAACATTGAGATGTCTGCGCTTTTGTGAACGAAATGCCCAAAAAAAACTTCGAGATTTATATAATATGGCAATCTACGATAACATCTGATGCGATCTATCAATCGCTCATTTCGTTTGCAAAAGTAACTCTCAACATCTCATCGGCGCAGCGAGTGCAGAGCCTCGGCGCTAAAAATCCCATCAGCTTGCTTCTCGACCGCGTAGCAGTGTACTTTAGTCTTTAGCCCCAACATAGCATTGACCATGCACATGAAGCGCTGCGATAAGCGCTTTAGTGGTCTCCTGATATGTGGCATTGTTGCACAAGTATTGTGTTGCTTTATGTTCTTGAAAATAGCTCTAGACTTTAGAGATTTCCATTCGGGCTTTTCTATACCCGGGGATTTTGAGTCTCGGCGCCTAGTGGGTTGGAAATGGGGAGACGTCATGGTGAGTTTTGTTTCAAGTCCGTGCAGTTGAACTTGGTTAGTTTCAGATGATAAGCTTTATTGGTTTTATTTATATTTCATCTACTGGTCAATAGTTCAATGCCCCTTCGTTACTCGCGTATTGTTTAACAGAGGGTTTGTTGCATCCCTAGGTATCTCTCATTGGCTCTAGCATGATTAGGCGCAATGATGCATGTTCACGCTGGATGTATACTTTATCACCTTCAAGAATCTTTCTTTGAATTTGATTGATGACACACAGGCTTGCCGAATACATGATCGGACAAATACTTCTGTGCTATTAGTGAAATTTTGTAAGTAAGGTGCAATATTCGATGATGTTGCATCTTTTATTACTCAAATCAGATTAGTCACAGAAATGATCTATCGATGATAAATAAATCATATCCAAATTACAAAAAAGGATGCGGAGAAATCTCAATTCGGAATTGCAAATCTACCATAAAAATACAAAACACCTGCCCAAAACAAGGTTTGTTGCCTTTCTGAAGAAATGAAATACAACACCCTTTCCCTAAATTGTTACTTATATACTACTACAAGCGAATACAAGAAGACCGAGCCCCGGTAAGGGTCCAGCCATCCTCAAACAATCAAACATGCAATCAAAAATAACGAAATCGCGCCCAAAACCCCCGCATCAACCCAGTTTTAAAGACCAGAGTCGGTCTTGACATAAGGAGCTTGGGATGGATACCATGCATTCCACTTATTGCAGGTATTTGTCAATGCTGGCGAGATCGGATTTACGGCGTTGATCTGGTTTTTGGTTTCCAGGAACTGTACCGCGAGACCTTCGCTTACGTGCCATGCCTGATTTGTGCGTTAGTATGAGGATTCTGAGAATTAGTCTATGGAAAGGAGGTACTTACAATATGGCAATGCATCAACCAAGCACCAGGGTTATCAGTTTGGAATGCTAGAACCATCCATCCTCCAGCAGGCAACATGGCAACATCTCTTCTAGTTGGATTGTCATAATCAAGATTTGGGCTATCGAGAGTGTTGTTGTAAGTTCCAATTCCCGTACCCAAAAGGAAGAAATCATGACCGTGTAAATGCATTGGATGTGGGACGTTAATAGAAACTGGGTTTCCGTTGACGTTTCCAGGTACTTCTTGAATGATCCAATAATACCATTGAGCGGCATTGGGCAATTCAATTAAATTCTCTGAAGCAGGCCAGGAGTTGTTGCCATCGAGGACGTATTGCAGGATGGGTTTCTTCCAGTCAACATCAATGGCACTGAGGTTGATTCCCCATGTTACAATTGGTCCGCTGGCATCAACACCAATATTGACGGCGACGTTGAGTTGATCAACGTTTCCACTAAGTGGACCACTGGGCACAAAGCTATCCCAGAAAGGAATGATTCCAGTTTCATCAGTACATCTACCAGTATATGGAGTAGCTGAAGATGATGGAGTGGTACTTGCTGCTCCTGAATAGGTGAAGATACTCTTGATATTTCCATTATTGTTGTTGGTGCCGCATCCATTCTGAACTTCAGCTCGGAACCAATAGCTTCCAACAGTTTGATTGGCAGTGATGATAACATCATATCTTTGGCCAATACCGATGAAAATCCAGTTTGTGGTGTATGGGACAATAGGCACAAAATCACTTGTGATCACGGTAAAAGCATGGTTATCTAATGAAACCATGAAATGATTGTCGACTGAAGTGTTGATGAGACGGAGACGGTACTTTTTGCCTGCGGTTATGGTGTTCGTGGTATATTTTCCACCACTTTGGCCAGCAGGAGCTACCATACTACCGTTAATAAGTCCATTATCACCCGATGGCGGTCCGGCTTGAGAATGAGCTATTCTTTCACCGAGTGCAAAAACTGGAGTATAATACCAATCTGTGATGGTGTATACTCCAAGATCAACATCGTAGTTAGAAGTTGCGGGTCCATTAATTACGATTCCACCGAGCATTCCTTCGCCATATTGAGAGGAGTAATGACTGTGATACCAGCTCGTGCCGAACTGAGTCGCCTGGAAAGTATATGTCTTGGTATCACCAGGAGCAAGGGGACATTCTGTGATTCCTGGTACACCATCCTCAGTACAGGTGTGGTATTGTCGAAGCCCGTGCCAATGAATACCAGTACCGTTATCTGGCATGGAATTCTTCAAGGTAACTTGAATCATATCACCCCACTAAAACTATGTTAGCAATTTGCACATATCATGAGAGCAATAATAAAAATCTTACGTCAGCATATAGGGTTGGTCCAGGATATTGGCCATTGACCAACATACAATTTTGGCGGGTAACTCCATCAGGAGCACAAGTCGTGTTGGTCACTTCCCAGTTATATTTTCTGGTGACACCAGTGTTGGGATTCTTGGTATCAAAATCAGTTGCAATACTGAAGCCATTGCCCCAACAGGCTCTGGTGAATGGCGAGTTTGTACAAGCAGGATCAGCGACCAAACTAGAGAGAGCAGAGGAGGAGCTTGAGCTTAAAGTTGTCGTGGTACCGACAGTAGTTGACGTGCCTGAAGTAGTTGTTGAAGCCTTTGAAGACGATGAGCCAACAGATGACGACTTCAAGGTTGACGAACTTGAGGACTTGGAGGTACCAGATGATGTTTTTGATGAAGTGCCAGAGGCTTTTGATGAAGTGCTTGTCTTGCTGCTGGAGACAGTCTGTCGTTTCACCAGGCCATCACGTTCATTGAGTTGAGCTGGGAGTATTGCTCCAATGGCAGCGGAAGACAAAAGTAGAATATTCAACAACTTCATTTTGAGCAAGTTAGAGAAAGACACTTGAGTGAATTGATCTGAAGAGAGTAATATCTTCGCATTCAAGTGAGACTTGATGTATTTATCTTGTCAGATCAACACTCAGACAGTTTTGACTAGCATTGAGATGCTTTTTCTGGATTCCCATGTCGATGCACACGAGATCGCGGTGCCGTCTCTGACACGAGGTGAGGCTCGACTGACAAGCAGGAGAAGCAGCCATTACAGTGTTACCACACGCGCTATCAGATGGCACTGCAACTCAAAAAATTCGTGGCTTACATGCATCTCGGGATGGAACATCCAATGACCAAAAATCACTGTGACTTCAGCTGAAAACATTTCATGCCCAATCATCTGATTTGTTGATTGAAATCAAGATTCCGGATCAGGATCACTTCAAAAATGTACACCACTTTACATGATGCCAATCCTCAAGAACTAGAATGATAAGACTTAGTGCATGGCTCGTGATATTGGTAGAAAAATCCAGGCACGGCAGCATGGTACATATGCTGTCAGCCCTCGGACAATACTGTAGTTGCTTTGGTGGCACGCCAAGATTCGTTCAATCTTCCACATCCGAGATTCTACGGGAAAAGATGATAACAATAGCAGCTGCTGCATCTCACACGATTATTGGCATACGTATGCTTTCCGTTCCCGAAGATATCGACAGGAAGATTATCAATGTCACGATCTTATGCCGAGGCCGAATCTCTTCATGTATGCGAGGCTGAAATGTTCAGGTGTGATCCTTCTTCATGGGATAGATGACTAGCTCGCTTGGCTTTGGCCGTGTTGATCTTTGGCGGGTTGATGGGCCTAAGATTTCTTTTGTGCCGTAGAACATAAGATCGATGGTTTATGGAAGATGTTGCGAGTGCAAATTCCGTAAAACCACCAGTTTTGCTTACTCAGACTTGCAGAAACCCCTTGGAAAGATTGAATAATTGGTCTAGCTAACAGGTAAATTAGTGTATATTTAGCGTCTGGGCACCTGTAACTGAGTTTCAATTTGGCCCAAGTCGTCCGTTATTCACGAACTTCTTGACGCCAAATCACATTCAATTCATCCTCCGGAAGCATCCGACGGAAACTAAATATACGAAACGACATCGAATCACCTGAATCACCATAAAAAGTCAAAAGAATCGAATAAATCCTTGATTTGGTAATAAAAATTGACAAAACAATATTATGCAACTGTTTTTGATAATCTGCAGCCTATCCTTGGCTTAAAATTAGTGAGCCACAGCAGCGGCTCGTTTATTTATTGGCTTAGTCTTCAGGCTTCTGTCGCACGTGTTTACCCTGCATCAGGGCTTCTTTTTTAAACAGGGTTTGCCCGAACCTTGGATTTTTCTTTCCCCGATCTTGTTTGTGCCATTGCATCCGCGATACTCGAAAAGAAACAAAGCTTTGCGGCTTAGTATCAGACACAATCTTCACTGGGCGGCACTTAGTTTTGTAGCACGCTGAAGATCGCAAGGACTGCTGAATTATGACACGGTCGTATCGGAGTTGAGACTGCCGTTTAAAGCCTTGTTTATATCAAAATGACCAAGATACACGGTATACTTACCCCAGTACCGTTACCGAGAATAGGACAGCTGCAGAGATGAAGATTGTGGCGTTTTATCTGCATTCGGATCAGAGGTAGTCAGAGATAGTTGGAGATACCTAGTCATCTCACACTACTGTACAGTAGCTTTGAAGTATCGCTGAAGTCACTGTCAGCACACCCATCATCCTTCGTATTGATCCTTCCTCTCACTGCACTCTTCAGGCTCTCTCCACATTTATCACTCCACTTCATTGCATCTGACAAGAAGTATTCAAGCAATGAAACCAATAAGGATCATTCTTCGAAATCGACTTGTTGAGTTTGTTGTGCGGCACAGCAAGGCTTGTATTTCGGTCTCTGGTGTAACGCAGAAGCTGGAGACGTTCCGTTTCTGTTGTTTTATGGATATTATTCATTCTGTCAGATGGAATCTGTCAATATTCTGGGTAGTTTTGAAGAATCCTGTGTAGTATTGCGCGTGTCTACGATTCTGTAGCTGCGGTATGTTTCTTTTTTTGGATGGGCTCGGCGAGCAGCGGAACAGCTCAGATCCAGTTGATCCAGCTCATAAAGTATTCGCAGATATCAAAGTTGCTATATGACCCCACGAACCCAATTGTAACTCACATTCATCACATTCATCATTCATTAGCATTTGGCTTTTCATCATGTTTTCTTCAATCGTTCAACTCTCTTACACGTTCGTTGTATTAACATCCATCTTTACTTATGTCAAGGCAGACTGTGCGTCATATGGTATCGATTTCCAGAATGGAGGAAACTACTTCATCAATAGCGCAGATAATTCCAGCTTCACCGCCGTCACTCAATTTACCGGATGCTCAGGCGAGGCTGAAGTGATTCTCGTTGCTCCTAATGATGATTCATGGGAGTGCAGTGACATTGAAACTCAACCTGACGGTACCAACATGCTTTCAACATGGTATTTATCATTTTCAAGAACTTCAGGTTGACACTTTGACTAATATTTGTCAGTCCCATCTCCAAAAATCAGATGTACAGCGGCACCTGGACCATTGTTATTTTGGCAAACAATGGAGCTGGAGCTTCTTTCGCCGCTCAGAGAACATTTGAACTCACCGTTGGAACTCAGGCCACAGTAACATATATCCCAACCGGTAAGTTGTTCAAAGTGATTGAACGAAAGTTCTGGGAATTTGACGTTCGTTAGTGAACATCACGAATGTTGTGATACCATCAACAACTCTACCAACTACAATTACTGACACCGATTCAACTACACTTCCTGCTGTTACAATTACCGCAGCTTCAGCCACTGCCAAAAGTACAGTTACAATTACACCCAAGAGAGTTACAACTACGAAGACTACCACCTCCACAAGGACTATCACCTCAAGAAAATACACCTTCCCCATCGTTACAGTTACAAAAACAGCCTCATGCAGACTTCCCACCAAGCCTCCCATGCAGGATGTATACCCCAATCAACATTTCCTTCTCTTGGCTCAAAGTGTCACATCCGACTCTTCCGTTAAACGTACCGCCATGCCAGCACCCGCAGCTGCAGTCATTACTCCGGCTCCGAGGGCCAATCCTGAAAGCCGAGATGCTATTGTTGACATTGCTAATGTTCTTGGACGTCGCGCTGTTGGTCGCGTCATGGCAAAGAAGCTTAAAAAGCGTGCTCCAGATGTTCCAACTGTGACAGTCACCGACACAACCACATCTGATTGGATCACATCCACTGTTACCAGCACTGCTGCTACTACAACTTTCTTTAGCACAGGTGAGATTTTATCATCTGAATTTTGTTTAATGGATGCTAGTATTTACTAATACACCTCACTCATTTAGCTACTACAACTGAATTCACCACTATGTAGGAATAAATCCCCCTTCCAAGTTATCTAATATCTAACAAAACCATAGTACCCCTGCACCAGTTACTATTCGCAGCGGGTTAACTACTGCAACTGTAACGGCACCAACGCCTACAACAACAAAGACTACCCAGACTTTCACCGTTACCACAGTTACATCGACAATCACGTACAAGTATGCGTATGTTTCATTGCGTGAAATTCAATCCATTTGAGCAGTCTCATACTTTTATCTAATCTTGCTAACATCCCACTTTCTCTAGGATCACTATCACAAAGACGACGACGCCGGCTTCAGTCATCGCAACCTGCACTTTGAAGGGTGGCTCAATTGTTTGATCATCTTAAATGAATTTTTTACATTTTTTATTCTACATTCCTTTGTCTGCCATCTTCTAAACTTTTCTTCTGGGGTTTTAAATCTGAAGTAATTGGGGTGCGACGCGATTTGAATCGAGACCTATTTCCTATTCAAAGATGGAATTGTGTTAAGTCACACCACAATACGAGCTGGGCGATGTTACATTTTCTCCGTCTTTCTACCTGGAGTTATTTTTATATATCTGTGCAATTGAATCAAGTATTGAAATATTCTCGTGTTCGCCGTCTTCAATGTAGCATTCGGCTATTTGACCCGTGTATGCTTGAGAAAATCTGCATGCATCATGCACAGCATTTACCCCCAGATTGTGGCGAAACCCCCGAACAAATTATCCGCTGGCAGTGCATGTCTAGTCTCCCCAATGTTCTCTATACAAGAAAGTTTGATAGATTAATGCTCGATATTCACGCATTTCATCGCGGCTCTAGTTCTACATTACGTATTTCCTTTTTTTTTTTTTTTTAGAAATTGGCTTAAGAGAACAAGAGTCAGCTTTTATCACTCGTCCGGGTAATTTCAACTGTGAGCATGGATCCATCGGGTTTCTAACGTTCAAAGGCCTCTTGTGGATGGCGATTCAGTTCTTTATGGTTAGCATAAGCTGAAAACTTGATTCTAGGACAATCGCCGACTTCATCATTGATCAATAGTTGTTTTGCTGAATCCTTTCTATCTTTGACCAAATGTAATTTTTTGGCTAGAGCCGTGCTAACACCTTGAAAGGGTGAATCGTTCCTATGTCATAATACTGTCTTTTATTTATTAAACACAGGTTCAAGAACAGCACGTTGCATTGAGAGCCTACGGACAATGAAATTGCAGAAAGCAGCGACATTTTACAAGGACCATATGACCAGAACTCCTCTACGTACTGATAATCATGGATTTCTCAATCAAAAAATTCTAGAGGAAGCAGAAAATAACTTTGAATCAACGTAGCAAGTACAGCAAGACGATGTATCGAGTCATCTCAAATAACATATCGACATGTAAGGGATTCAGTTCCAGGAACAAACAGCCATCGAGTCCCCAAATAGAAACATTCACCACCACTAATCATTCGCTCGATCGTGTTAATCGTGAAATCTGCAAGCCTAAGATCCACGCCCTTGGTTCCAGCTTGGCTCTTCTGCAAGCCTTCGTCCTCCCGCTGAGGCTTTCGGGCTTTCGCTACTATTACCGACGGGAACGAACTTGTCAATCCACACCCCAATTTGTCTGTCAATGCAGTTCGTCTGACTCTTTCTTTAGCTCTCGCTGGTTCAGAATTTCTATTCAGCTGCCAGATAAGATATCAGTCAAGGCATAAAATATCTCACTACCAAGCGCCCTTCATCTAAACATTCTTCAGATAAACATCGCACGTCGCACAGGAAATAAGATCGGAGTCTCCAAATCTTGAATATGAAGAGTTTATGCCTTGTGCCTGAGCTGATATTCATGCAATATATCCCGCGATTTCATGTTTCATCTTGACTCACTCCACCACCAGCTCGTGATTCATCTTCCGTTATATTCGGAACAATATTCGGAATGATATTGATGTCAATAAATCTACGGTAAGCTGCTGAGATAAGATGGCTGTGTAAAGCCAATATACGCCTCTTGCAATACCTTGTGAACACTGTCGATCTGAGTTTCTTTGCGTAATTGTTCGGTTGATAGGTGGGTAGATAGTCCAAGGTAGTCTTACACGATGTCAGCAAGGCTGATATTCTATGGGGACAGTAATAGTACATTCCGAGTACATGAATGAAATCGAATAAATTTGCGGGGATAAGCTTGCATTGATTATGGTGAGAAAAACCTTAAGACTACACGTGTCACGATGTACATGAATATCTCATCAGCATCAGCATCAGCATCGGAAAATTATTATCCCACTTACCGATTGTGAGACAAAAAGTACTGAGACATCATAATGCGATACGAAATGTACCTAATTCAGGGTCCGGATTTCCCCAGTCGTTCGACTTCCTCTCGTGTTCTTCTAACGGCTGTTTACGTACCTGCGAAACAAGTGTACACGCGAGAGACATTTTAACGAGGTTGTGCGCAATGGAAGCTGCATTTGTATGGATGTACCTAGGTATGTAATTCAACACAACGTATGTAATTTTGAGTCAGCAATCTGATGTGTCACCAATCTCACCCCAAGTCTAGACGCAAACAATTGATGTTGTTCTGTATGTCAAATTCATACCCAATATTACTGGACCACTAGATAAGCTCTTATGCCCACCACAACCCCACTACTGGAGAAGAAACTAAAGGTTAATAATCTCCTATTTAGGATACTTTGGCTTACGGTGTATCAATACTTTCTGTCTCACCTGTGCTGTATATATATATGCATGTATGTGCAAGGTGTACGCAATCTTCTCGGAGCTAGTTGCGAACCAAGCCACTGGTATAGTGTAGTGCACATCGTGAGAACACACGACAATACATGATAGCAATAAATCCCAGGTCCAGAATATTGATAGAATTATGTAATGTATCTATCTCCCTAGAACCCTCCCAAATCATATTTGAAAACAGCACACCGCTTGTCCAGTGCTCCTCCATTCACGCTTCCCAACCCATTAACATTGAACACAGCAACCTGATTAACACCTGCATTGACATTCAATTTAGTCCATCCTGGACCCGCTTGAGGATTTTTGGCGAAATCGGCCCATGACTTTTGGATCAAGACACTTAGGCTTTTTTCGGCTGCGGTAGAGTTTGCGGGTAAGTTACCGAAGACGAGAGGAATTTCTGAGGAGTGATAAGCGCCGAGACCTGGGACTGGTTGGATGTTTGCAAAGGTTGCATTGTAGTAATAACGGAAGGTAGGGTAACCGGCGGCGGAGCTTGAATTTGCGACAGTAGCACCAGGCTGTGGGGTGGGGTTTAATTAGGTTTTTGGAAAGGAAAGAGGGAATTGGGCTAAACGTACACATTGGAATATTATATCGGTATAAATTTGTTCGACGACAGCGGCTGATGTGTTCAATCCATCTTGGCCGACAGGATACGTAGCAAAAACTTCAGCCTGTAGTGTGGCGTTGCCCGGAACTAGTGTTTGCAAAGCTGCTGTAATATTGCTTTGTCCATAAACGAAAGCAGAACCCTCCTGAGCATTTGAGCCGATACGTACCGGTACATTTGCAATTTGGCGATTCGCTCTCCGGAGTTGGGGGTTTGAAACACGAGTTAAGTTATCTACAATTGGCTGGAACGATAGTCCCGCGTGCTCAATGTAAGATTTAATGGCGAGTGCATCGGCAGCTCGTAGGCAAGCAAGCACGCTACCGGTTTTGGAACAACCAAGACCAGCAGCGAGGGCATTCCAAGATGAGGTACCAGAAACAGTGCCAAGTCCAGGTGTAGCCGTTAGGGTCCGAACACTGTCTTGCCCAGATTGCATGATTGCTGCGCGAAATGGTGGAAAAATTGGATAACTGGTGACTAGAGCATCCACAGAGGAGTTGCACCGGCGGATTCACGAATATCGTTTATTTTAGAGGATCACCACCAAATGCTAAGATATTAGCTCTGATCCAAGCTAGTGCAAGTCGTTGATCAAGAATTCCTAGGTTCTGTCCTATGTTGGGCAATTCCGGAGAGTTCGGAAAGCCAAAAAACTGTTTCTGATTAGCCATTGCTAGATCATGATGTCAATTTTGAAGAACACAAAAGCAGATTTACCATTAGTTCGGTAGTTGAAAGTTACAACAATCACATTTTGCTTTCCAGCTATGTTACTACCATCATAGTATGGAGATGACGCTGAGCCAAACTGCAAAGCACCACCATAAATCCATACCATCACCGGAAGTAATGAAGCGGGAGTAGCTGCAGATGGAGCATATACATTGAGATATAGGCAATCTTCACTTTCTGACGCAGGTGGTGGGTTATTGAAGAGAGTTAGGGTGAAGGCGCGAGTAGCATCTGGATCTGCAGGTGGTCAGGAAAGTTCCCGTTTGAAGATAAGATGGTTTCACGTACAGTTGAATTGCTGGATACATGCTGGCTGAAGCTGTGTTGCGTTGTATGAATTGTCTGCGAATGAGCCTGGTCCAACAGGTGGGCTAAAGCGTTGAGGTGGTCTTGCAAAAGGTATACCGAGAAACTTGGCAACAGGCAAAGTGACTCCTGGAATGGGGGAAAGAATGCCATTGACGACGCCTTGAGGAACAATTGCGATTGGATTGAGAGCCCCAACGAAGCCGACTAGAGCCAGAATAGAGCCAGTCGTAATCATGGTGAAAAGCTTTGCTTCAAATCTTTGGATCGTCTTAAAAGAATGAGTCGAGAAGTTGAAGCTGTCGATTATCTCATCATTTTGGAATCAAACATTGTGACTTTATACTTCTTTTAACATGTCGACAGTGGCATTTACGGCACGTTATTTAGCACCATTCGCGGTCTTTGACATTACATTCGCAACATTTGCAGATATTTGCAACCCCTCGGAACATTCTCCAAGTCGAGATTATCGAGGTAACCTTGGGAAAGTCACCAATCGCAACTCTTCCATCAAGTTGAACTCCGAGGTATAATGTTAAGTGGCGGCATTGACTACTTTAAATGAAATGTAACCATAGCAATAGCGTGGAACTTGGACTAAAATGTCTGTCAATGTAATTTTGCCATATTTAACCGTTCTTTAGAACTTCTTGATGGTGGTAGAGATTTCATTAGACTTCTCATCGAATCTGTGAAAAATGCCGAGGTGTTCGAATATTCCAAGTTTATTGATCAAGTGGAGTGAGAATACAGTAGATGATCAAATGAACGTATCAAGAGGTGAACAAATTGATTCTGGTTTTCGGTTTCTGCATCTCATAAAAGGGAAAGAAATTTTTTTTTATCTCATGTTTCTCAGACATGGATCCAGAGCGTGGCTCTCAGGAATGGTGATATGCTTGGAATCCGCAACCCTCGCTCTGCGAGATACGTATGGCTACGATTGAAGGCAGGATTGCAGTAACGTGAAAGCTGGGGATTAATCGCAAGGATAAAATCTTCAGCGGATAAATGCATCGGGTTTATGTCTTATTGAAGAAATATTTCCGTCTGGGGTAGGATGACCATTATGAATGGGGTAAGAATCGCTTCAAAGAGCCAATTGAGTGCCGAGCTACCGCTTTTAATAAAAGAAGGGCTTTGATCAAGGAATCCAGAAGACAAGTCATTTCAACTTTCTTTCAAGCACCGAATGCATAGCTACCAAGCAAGGTATACACTTTCCAAGGATCGTTCTCGCTTCTTTCTCGAGAATTTGAGCAACAAGTTCGGCATTTCGAATACCAAAATGATTGCCGATATAATGCAATTTTTCGGTAGCCCATTTCCATATACTGGAGTCAGAATCTCTGACAAATCCAGCTATGTAAAGTGGGAATATAAGTGTATAGCAGGCCAATCTGTGCGAAGGTGTATGGGACGTGCAAGAATTATGCGATGTAACAACTGGGTGCAGTAATTCTATTTGTCCTAGCGACTTCACAGCACCCACACAGTCGAGATATTGTGGGAACAGAAGCAACAAATGTTAGACGCAATCTCATTCACTTTGATAAGATACTGCGAACGCTCCATCTCAGTGGTAGCGTTCGATACGAGAAAGTTCACCACTAAAACGTGAGCCAGTCTCACAACATTCCACGTCTGGGTTTGAATGTCTATCGGGGTATGAATAGTAGACGTTTCCATAGACCATCCTAGAGGGTAGAGTCCTGAATATTTGTTTGATTCTTACATCGCGGTCAGAGAAATCTTTGAGGATAGAATCTAATTCTCTTGCTTCTTGAAGAGAGCTTTCCCTAGCGCGTTTTCCATTTTGAATATTGTTTTGCAAATTGACATATTGCGCCATTATTTTCGACAATTGCCATTTGGGATTCCTAGGAACATCAATGGAAGGACTTTTCTCCAAGTATTCTCGAAGGCGAAAGAAACCAGTTGGAAGAGCAGTACCCGCTGCGAGAGAGGTAATGAGCAAATTTGTGCTCAAACCGTGTGAAAGCACGCATTGCAGTACTTGATGTAGTAAATTGGTCTCCACACTTTCGGATATAGCGAGAGCTCCTCGTAGGTGGCTACTACACCCTCGATTTCCAAAAGGTTGAGTAGTTGAGAGCTTTTCGAACAAATCCAAAAGTAGAGTTGTGAATAGTGTCGTCATTTCCTTTGATGTTTCCAGGTGATTTTAGAACTTTACTCATGACGCCAAGAGCGCCTGTATACCTTTCCAAAGCAATTAAAACGCGCTTTTTGCGAGCCGAACTGGTGTGAAAGATATGCTAAACTGGCGGCATCTATTGTTAACTGTAAATATACAGGTGCTTTCTCTGATTGATGATATGGCTTCAAGAAATCCCAAGCCCCTGATCCGTTGATTTGACCTGCAAGAATATAATGGTCGAAGAACAACTCTTTCGCCTGAACGTCGAGTGCCAACGGAAGATAACGTGGTTCGGTATTCGAAGCTCCTAACTTCATCAGCAGCGAATCTCCACCACCATTGGTGTCATTGATGCGATGGCGCACAGCCGTCGCTTTCCGATGTAAGCTGTCGGTTTCATCTCTGATGCGCAGCTTTTCGGTATCCCGATATCCAGTGCAAATCACCCGGGCTCTCATGCATGAGCCACAAGTCACGGGCGCAAGGTCACACTGCAACTAATGTCAATCGTGATGTAATTAGAAGATCGCGTTTGGAATACCTTGAGTCTCCGAGCTCTACATCTTTCACAAGCTTTAGATGGTTTTCCACGAAAGGACATAATGATAATTCCACACCGAGAACCAAACGAAACTCGGAAATTGATATTACCGCGATGGATAATTTGGCAGGTGTAATTCTATCAATTTAAGCGAATAATTCGTAGAATTACCCAAACTTAGACAAGTTGACTGGTTAGCTGGTTGGTTAGACTTTGAATTGAACTTGGTGATTTCTCTCTCTTTGTAAGAAGACTGTTCGATTTTCTTCGACTTCAACAAGCCAACGGATGGAGAAAATTTGGAAGAAGAGTTACTACTTCCACTCGTGAGACTGATCCACAAACATTCCAAGCCTTACCTATTCTGGGATACATTTCGACGCTAAACCTTTGACCAATGAAAATCATTAAAAGTATTGGCTGTGAACTTCGCCTTCAATCCATTATCTTAGCTAGAGACGGAGAGCGGTACAGACATCATGCCTTTGGATTCAAGGAGAGCTCTGATGGCGCTCATATCTGACCCATCTCAAAGTCCGATCCATGACATTTGTGGGACTTAAGATTGTTAACTCCTTGGTGTAAATACTATAAAGTTTTATGAAAGCCAGTGTCACTTCTCAATATCTCAAATTAAAACATTCCACTTATCAATTCCGTATTATCAAAGCTATCAACCTCTCGAAATGACATTCCCTTATAAGAACGTTCTTCTCATCGGAGCTACATCTGGAATCGGTCTTGCAATGGCTGAACGTCTCGTTCAAGAATGTAGAGTCACCATCGTCGGTCGTCGCAAGGATCGACTCGATGAGTTTGTAGCCAAGCATGGCGATAAAGCGAAATCCATCTCTTCGATATCGGTGATACTGAGAAAGCCTCTCAATTTGCAGCTGACGTGATTGAGAGCTCTCCTGATATCGATTGCGTCTTCCTCGACGCAGGATATCAACGAAAACATGATTTTTCTAAGCCTGAAAGTGTCGATATCAAGGGCTTCAACTATGAGATGCACGTGAATTTTACCAGCTTCGTGGTATTAACTCATGCTTTTCTTCCGTATCTTTTAGAGAAGAAGCAGGAGACCAGCTTCATCTAGTTAGTTACCTCGTCACGACTTCTATGTCACTTCCAATTTGGGAAACGAACATCAGCTAACGAGATTAAAAGCACAACCACAAACCTGAGCATGGTGCCAGCCGCAACTTTAACAGGTTATTCTGCTTCCAAGCAGCTCTCAGCTCATTCATTCTTTGCTTAAGGGATGACCTTCGGGACACGTCAGTAAAGGTCATCGAGTTATCCCCTCCTATGGTTCAAAGTAAGTTTAATGCTCACCTTCCTATTCTATCTCCGCCATCTTGTCTCCATTGTCCCATCACCCACTTCGATCCTCTCATCTTATTCCCGCCCGTTGCTTCCTTGTTGCCCATCCCATCCAAACTAACACTCACGCCAGCCGAGCTCCACGATTATATGGGACCCCACGGTCGTAAACTAGGTATGCCCGCCGGCGAATTTACAGCCAAAGCATACACCGGTCTATGCAGCGGCGAAGACACCATTTTTATCGGAGATTTGGCTTCTGCTGGTAGAATCTCGGATATTGCTATCAAGAGACGGGAGTTGTTTGAGAAATTGGCGAAGTTGATTAGAAGTCATTAAGCTTAGATATCTGGAAATTGGGGAAGCAAGAAAAATGCGTCATAACCCAGTAAATGGAGGGTGACTTATGAGTATACAGTGAGGGCTGGAAATCAGAACGTTATCTTCGCAACAATCCATTAACGAACTTCGGTATTGGGGAAATATAACCGATTCATCAGTACGTAAATATAGCATTTCTACTTCTTCGGAGGATCATTATATTTGAAACGGAAAACAAATGAAATGTTTTCTCATCGACTGCTTATAACAACGAATGAGTCAAAGACTCAAATTTAAATCGTGAATGAGAGCAAAGACCAAGAGTACAAGATAATCCAATCCCAATCCCAAAACATAAAAATTTACTGGTTTGAGAAATTCTAATAAATTCTATACCAATATAAAAGATGTGTTGTAAGCAATAACCTAGCTTATAGATGATGCAACATAGTAAATACAGGAACTTTCCCCTTGTGCGTGCTTGACCATTAATCGGACGATGTAGACAACAAAACTCAGGGCAAAGCAGCTTCTTGATATTGTTTTCGACATCAGATATTGTGATTAAGCTGTCATGAGTACCTCCTAATACAGTAATATTCATGAGGGCTACGATTCCATCTGTAAGACAAGACCGACTATCTCACTCACAGCAAGTCAAGCAACTAATCAATCAAAAGCCAGTTGAACAAGTAATAGTATCGGAAGTGGTAGAACGTTGTTGAGTCTCATGTCGCCATGATAGATTTAGACCCAGTGATGAGCGACGATGTAAACTGTTGTCTTGAACTAGGCATTCTCACTCATACTGTAGGGAACCAACCTCTAGGTTGATTGCGGGGAGTTGATGCTGTAGCCTCGTATGGTCCGTGCACTGGCTGATCATAACCTTCGATGCAGCCTTGTTCTTGTTCGCGCCTTCTACATTCACGACGCGTTTCCTAGAAAGTACTCAAAGAATGAAGGAGAGCCAATCATCGTAAAAATCCGAGATATATAAAGGTAGTGTGCGACGAACAAACTTGGGAAAATAATGGCAGATTGTATGCGTTCATGATTTTTCACAATATTTCCAAAATATGGCCTTGGTCAATTCTCTAGGTCTACATCACCTACAGGACTTCAATATGCTATTAAAGAAGGATACCTGACTGCAGATGCATCTAGTAGTTCTTACGACTGGTATAATGTTTGCGACGATGATACAGGCTCAGAAGTCGACGACGAACTATTAGTTACACCAAGATGTGTAATTTGGTCTCGGGGAGGGGTTTTTCGAAAAAGCTACAATTTTGATCTCGAGAAAGAACCCATTACACAGGCATTGTTGACCTCATTTCCCAGCGTGGGACCACTACCATCCAAGAAAGGAACACTAAAGACACATCAGAAGGGCTCGAATACAAAGGAGAAGGCAATTGTAGTGTTCTTGAAGACGCAGGCGCATGTTTACTTTCTCTCTGGAACTAGTCATGTTATACATTTGCCATTTGAGGTCGAGTCTGCCACTGCAGCACCTATCGGTCTCATTATACAGCGAAAGCTACGTTCAGAAACTAATGTTGCAGCATCTATAAAGTTTCCACGAGTACCACCCAACTCTTTTGTCTCGTCTCAGCCTCAACCATGGTCTGCGACAAGTTCAATCCAGTCCACTTTTTCCACTGCGGACTTGGGTGCTCCTATGCAGATGCCAACTCAAATGTCTACTCTGGGAGATTTGTGGGAACCTCCTTCTATTCAAAGTGATGCAAATTGGCCACGATTATTTTCCTTATCCGATCCATTGTCAGAAATGGGTTTAGTCGTTGCTCAGCCAGGCTTGTCTGATGGCCGAGTAAAGCGTAGGAGTTTCTGGCAAGATATCAACATTGGACCCTTCGGAAGAGATTCTTCATGTATCTCGACCGAACGAATTTTCTGCCAAGGACTCAGAAAATCCTCTTGTACTAGCTATCACCCTGAATCGCGAGACTAGTATGTATACTGTGTGGAAGCTGACTTATGTGGACAAGAAACCATACCGAACGGCAAATCTCGAGTCCCGAGTGGTGCAGCGTCGCGCCGACGAAGCTCATTCATGCCGGGCGGAACAGGTGCTACAACACCCATAGGAAATAGTCAGCAGACGATGCGAGAAAGCTTTGGTGGAGTCACCCCTGGATTCAAGAAAACTCCTGCATGGTCTGAAGATGCGAAAAAAGACAAAAAAATCGATTTTGCCTCTACTCTTGATCCCGATTATGAAGGTGGCATTATGCCCAGGAGAAGCTCCCGACGTGTAAGCTCAATGCTAGCAAGAGCAGATCTATCCGCTTCACACGAGCGGAATGCTTTCTCTGAACTGGCAACTGGTCATCAGCACAATGCAGGTCGACTTCGCGATTCTTTGGGAAGCCAGCATACCAGAACGAGTATTGGACTAAATGGGCAAGCTTTCTCTCAGCCCAGTCAATTGAGCCAGAGCGTCAATAGTTTCCTTGAAGCACCTGTTGACGAACTTCTCGATCAACTTCGTGCTGGGGGTGATTTTGGCGGCTTCAACGATATGGGCCTTGATGATGACGAATTTGACGCTCTTAGACAGGAGATCATCCTTACCAAAGTCTGTAGTGTCTCCGCCGAACATAGTAATCTTCGCTTTTCGAGTCAACATATACCCGCAAAGAGTCAATGTAAGATCTTTATACTACCTGCACCACCGTCTGCGGCAGATGATCAGCAGGGAAATTCAATAGTCATATGTATCTTGGATTCAGACGAGAAAAAGCTTCTTGTAATGACTCTTAACACCAAAGTTCATAGAAGAGCCAACTACAATGACAATGAGGTTTCTCCAAATTCAGATAAGGAAATAACTTTAGTCAACTTAAAGGAAGTTATGAGAGCTCCAGGCGTGATCGATGCTTGCAAATTCGACGACGGCGATATATCTCGGATTCTAGTTTTGACTGAAACAGAGGATGGTTTTGGAGAATTAAGTTTACAAGCCCCATGGAGCATTCTCATGAAGGTGACTCTGCCTGCAAATTTCGTCATACACAACATTCGAAACTTGAGTCACGACCAACATCCACGTGAAAAGAGGGAAGGAAGCTTCAAGAGAGTGCTTAGTCAAGGTCCTCGTGCTTTAAAGGGTCTGCGTAATCCAAAGCCTCGAGGGCTAGTCGATTTGGTAGATGACGAAGGCAAAATGCATCAGCTGCAAATACTCATGCAGCCACGCAGTCCTTACGTGGCTAAAATTCTTGAGGTATGCACTAAAGTTTTACCAGGTGCAAGTGGAGGCGAAGGAATGCTTGTTACATGGTGGAATGCTATGAGGTGGCTTGAGCTCGAATCTGTTGAAACTGCAGATGCAGAATGGACGTCTCTACTCATTGTTCTATTCTCAATGATTATCAGCTTTAGCGCAGCCAAACAGCCTCAGAAGAAGGCTCATGCCACAAGAAAATCACGTGCAGCATTATTACGATCTAGCAGTGGCGGGCAAGTGGATATGAGTTGCTATGAGACTATGCTCAGTCGATTGGCTCCTTATGGAAACCCTATGCCGCCTTGGCTTAACAGTGGTGGATGGAAATGGCTCCTGAATGAACAAGAGGACTCCGGAGTTTTTCCTTCCTCTGAAACGGAAAGCCTTCTATCGACAACCAAGGACAAGGAAACCTTTACTAAAAGGCATGTGACTTTTGCACAAACGTTTTTCTACTCAAAATTGGGCCAGGAAGCGGTTACAGGCTATCTACCGACAGCTACTAATAAATCCCTTGAGCTTCGTCAAGCTGCTCTGATTGATATTCTCACCGCCTTACATTTATTGCGCGAGGAGAGAAAGCTTAACACAACGACAGCCGATTCCTTTAGTACTGGCGTATCTACTCTAACACCGGTACTAACTCAAATTGTCCGATGGCTCAGGTGGGAAAGCTGGATAGATTTTTATGAGACTGAAGAAGCCTCTTTAGTAGATGCACCTTATGACATCGGTAAGCTTCTATACTCTGTGTGCAAGTTGGAAACCGCTCACCATTTTTGTAGATCTCGTTCTCGCAAACAAAATTGCTGAGCCGTTTGATTGCCCATCAATTTACACATGGATTCAGGATTGTTTTCTCGGTCGAAGGTTGATGCCCTTCTTAACACTTCAAGATATAGTGACACTTAGATCTGCCATTCCTACCAGAGGCGTCAAAGATCTTGAGCGATGGCGTAGCTCAACACCAAGAACTCTGCAACTTGCTCAATTTTTTTCATGCATGCAGGATGGATGGTCTCCTGTACAACTCGTAGAAGCACTGTCTGCTTCTGGAGTAGATAGCCTTTTTCTTGAGACTTTACCAGAGGCTATACTTGCACCTCTTCAAGAAGCAATCGTCGAATGTCAAAGTGAACCTCCAACAACATGGAGTCGAGAACTGCTTGCACTGGTTGGTCGTGAAGATGTTACTATGCTGTTAACGCCCGGCCGTTCGGCTCGAAACTTCCAGCCCTCTCTATTGGTGAGTCAAGAGTTCTATTACATCAACAAAAGCTAACATCTATAGCCACCATCACATGAATCAAGTCTGGACGTTCATGCTATCTGCGCATCTACAACGGAAATTGAAACAACTGGAGCGTTCGATGGATCCGCCGAAGTAGATCGTCAAGCTATTACTCGGGCCATCTTCAAAGATGACAGAAGAGTTAATGAAGCATCTAATATTCTAAACACTTTCCGATCTACAATTGCTCGTGTCAAATCCTCACCTGACTGGACAGAATCAGAATTATTAGAAGCTCAAAAAGATCACGCTCAAATGTTGGCTTATCGCACTTTGGCCATACCATCTGGCAAAGGATTACTATATTACAGTGCTCGCATCCCTCTTTTAACCCAAAGATTTGCTATTGGGGGTTTCAATCTAAGCTGTGTCATGAAGCCAAATAACAATACCATAGGTGTTGATAAAAACGCATTCACGGAAGAAAAGGTCTGTTGGGCATTCTTCCACGCAGGCGTATCTGCCGGTCTTAGCATTTCTCGAGATGCAAAAGGTATTGATACTTCATGGATTCTTTACAACAAGCCACAACAAGATCTGAGTAATCGTCATGCCGGGTTTTTACTAGCACTTGGTCTCAATGGCCATCTTAAATCGGTAGCGAAGTGGGTTGCTTTTAGATACCTGACACCAAAGCATACAATGACATCGATTGGACTACTTTTAGGATTGGCGGCATCCTATATTGGTACTATGGATTCATTGATTACACGGCTACTATCAGTCCATGTGACAAGAATGCTCCCACCTGGAGCAGCCGAGTTGAACCTTTCTCCACTTACACAGACTACTGGTATTATGGGTATTGGTTTGTTATATTGTAACACCCAACATCGTCGGATGAGCGAGATCATGGTATCTGAGATGGAGCATATTGATCAAGAAGTTGATGAGGAGCCTTTGAGAAACGAAGGCTATCGACTTGCGGCAGGGTTTGCCCTTGGATTTATCAATCTTGGCAAGGGCTCTGATCTGAAAGGACTTCACGATATGCGACTCACAGAAAGACTCATTTCATTGGCTGCCGGAAGCAAAAAAGTTGACCTTGTACATATCTTGGACAAGTCCACGGCTGCGGCAATAATTTCCGTTGCTCTTATTTATATGAAGTCGGAGAATCAGGTGTTGGCTCGCAAGGTAGACGTACCGGATTCTGTTCTCCAATTTGATTACGTTCGACCAGACGCTTTCCTGCTTCGAACACTTGCACGGCACTTAATAATGTGGAGTAAGATTGAGCCTTCACACAAATGGATCAAAAAGAGCTTGCCTGCTCCTTACAAGAGTCGAAGTTCGTTGCAATGGATCAGAACCTTGACATCAGTAGACCTTCCATTCTACGATATACTGACTGGGCTCTGTTTCAGCATTGCTTTGAGATTTGCCGGTTCAGCGAATTTGACCGCAAGAGATATACTGCTGCACTATTTAGATGAATTTAGACGAATATGTCAAATCGAAGCAGACTCATTTGATAAGAAGTTAGCAAGAAACACCGTTCGCAATTGTCAAGACTTGGTGGCCCTTGGCGTAGCTACTGTCATGGCGGGCACCGGAGATATTGCTGTTTTTCGTAGACTTCGTTCAATGCACGGTCGTGATGATAGTGAAACTCCATATGGTAGTCATCTTGCAGCTCATCTGGCCATTGGTGCATTATTCTTGGGTGGTGGTACTTTCACTTTCGGAACTTCAGATAAAGCAATTGCCGCATTGCTTGTAGCATTTTATCCGATATTTCCATCAACTGTTCAGGATAACAAATCTCACTTACAAGCTTTCCGTCACTTCTGGGTCCTAGCCGCGGAACCTAGGTGCCTCATTACAAGAGATATTGACACTGATCAACCTGTTCCAATACCTCTTCAAATTACACTTCGTGATGGGAAAGAAGAGGAACGCCACACACCTTGCCTTATCCCGGAAATTAATCAAATCAAAACGGTTCGAACGTGCAGTCCTGAATACTGGAATGTTGTTCTGGATCTTGAGAGCAATAAAGCCCACGTGGAAGCATTCAAATCAACTCAAATTCTATACGTTCGGAAACGCCCAGCTCACGATGCTAGCACCAACGCATTCAAAGCTACTCTTCAAGCCTTAGACGAAGCTGATCAAACAGCCAATCAATCCCTTCAATGGCTTTTTGAACTCCCTGCTTTCTCAACACTTACTAAAGCAGAGAGGGCGTTGGTATTGCCGCCCGATCATGGTGGACCAAGGGATATTCATGCAGGCACAGAACAAACATCTGTGGATTCTAGATTGATTCTTGAACATGCGACGCTAGATAGCGGGAATAAGGACAGATTATTAGGATTAAGGTTGTTGTTTGAGTGGGCCGATAAAGCTATGGAGGAGGGAAGAGAGATGAGGTGGATTAGAAAGGAGGTGGTGCAGAGGTTGAGAGCAAGGGTTTGGGTTGGTGAGATGGAGTAGATGGTTTGATTTCGCAGTGAGAATAATCAGATGAATTAATGTGTTATGATGAATGGGACTGGCTTGAAATGGTGTTAAAAGATAGAAGTCAAAAGTTTGGCAGCATTGCAGGTGTTTCTTATAGATAGGGGTGCACAAATACTATTCTATGGTTTTAGATATATCAGATATGAAGACAAGATATAAGTTTGTTCTTCACTACCTATTCTCGCTTTGCACTACTTGTTGTTTCTTATTCAGTCGTTCACCTGAAATTCCAACATTGATGAAAATTTCAGCGACCCACAAAGTAACCCGTCGCGGGGTCTGTCAAAAGTCCTCCTCTTTGCCGCTTACATCACATTTGCTATTTAACGATTTAACATTCTACTTTCAGCAATATGGCCTCTTGATGACCATAAGCGACCTTTTCAACTTTTTGAGTGCAAATTTTTCTTTTATTGATTCATGATGTGTATTCAAAAAGGGACCGGCTCAATACGGGTTATGAAAGTCTTGGGCGATGTAGACGGGATATATAACTTGAATTGGTATCTGGTATTGAAGAGATATCTAAACTTGACCACATTCTCAAGTTATAAAACACAGAAACTATCGATTTTTTTTCTCAATAATTTTTTCATATTTTTGCGTACTTAAGGATTCGAGGGTAGAAGATGAATACCTTAACTCTTGTCACTTTCGTGGCATTGATGGTCTCGTGTGTCTTTGCGGCACCGATTGATCATTTTACTGAAGGTGATGCTTTTCTGTCAAGGAGAAGTTTGAATACTACTACTTCGCACGTTGAACGAAGTGATTTTAATACTACTGTTCCTCACATCGCACGAAATGATTATCCTAGCGCGGGAGATGTGGTTCTTACTTTCTATGCCAGGAATGGTGATTCTTGTATGTATTCTCTATTCTTCTCTCTTTCCTAAAATCCCCTCGTCTCACCACTAACCCCCCTATCTAGTCCAACAAACTTTCCCTGTGGATGGAAATAACTACGTCATTGATAATCCCCTCAAGATTGCAAAGATCGTCGCGGATGGAACGGGATATTGTGCGATCACGGGGTACTCGGGAAGTTTTACTCAGACGCAGAATACGTGTGGGCCGTTGACGGTTAGTCCGGTTAGTGTGCAGGTTTGGGGACAGTGTAGTACGGCGTTGCCGGTGGAAGGGTATGGGTTGGATGTTGTGCCTAATTAGTGTGGGGATGAAAGGGGTGGAGAAGGAGAGATATGGGGGGGGAAGAGGTGGCTAGGAGAAAGATGGGAAAATTGTAAACGGTGATCGTGCGTCGATGATGTTTTGGGTCTTATATGGTGTTCGTTTTGCTTTGTCTGATTGTTCATAGAAGGGGCCTTGTCTCGTTTTCTTATAAATAAGAACCAAAAAGGGTCGCAAGTGATTTGCAGCAATTGATTATTATGACAATACGGAAACGTACTGCAGATTCAATGTCAAATAGTGTACATAACCTAGAAGACCTAACACCTCTCGAGACCCGATTATCGTCTGAACGAAAACACCGTACCCTATTCCTATTCTCTACAAAGCCTTTCCTCTGCCAGGCGCCTCCTCAAACTTCTTTAGCCATTTCTCTTCTTGCTTGAATAATTCTACGGCTCTCATTGCGCTTGGAGAACCATGTTCTGGATCTGCATTGCCTTCGAGTAATGCCTGTTAATTTATTAGAATCTAGAAGAACACCAATCCAGAGATTCGAGAAAGTTTGACAGGAACGTAAAAGAGATTTGCATACCTCGATAACTTCAGATTCTCCCTTGAAGACAGCACCTGCTAAAGGAGATTGTCCTCGATCATTCAATGAGTTGGAATTCGCACCATGCTGAAGAAGAAGTCGAACGAGTGGTGCATGACCGTGGTAGGCTGCTAACATTATCTATTTTCCAGGTCAGAGAGCGTCCATTGATTCAAAAGTTGTAGCATCGAAACCCAAATCATGTGAGAGAATAAATGTCACGTGATATGGAGTTACCAAGACTTGCTGGGCGTCGTAGCTGACAACATAATCAACGATTCTTAATCAAAAACTAAAACTTACGAGACTATCACCTTTCTCATTTGTCATATTAGCCGGTAGTCCTCGAGGTAAAGCTTGTTCGAAAATCTCGACATCCCCATTTCGAGCTGCGTCGTACATCCTGGTTGCTAAAGCTATGGCTGCGGGTGGGAGTGAGGCGACCGTTGCGCCGTTTGAAGGGTTTGGATCGGACATCTTTGGACGACAGTTGAGAATGATTACTTCGAGGAGGGAAGGTCAATGATAATTCAAGTATTAGGTATTGGATGTCGAGTTTATATGTAAGATATATGTATCTATAATTTTGATACAGTAAGATTCGGGGCTGAAGATTATTAATCTTGGTTCTGGATTGGTCTTGTGGATTTGATTAGCGATTCGATTCAAGAGTGAGTGATGACATCGTTATATTTAGTTGTGTCTTCCTTGTAAGATCTTACAATAATCACTCCATATAGTCCGTCCGCTAGTACCCGCTGATATCCGCATACATACAAAGCTTCCCGAGGTTCTCTCCGCATTATTATATTGATATCAATATCAATATCCTCACTTCAATCTCGTCAATCCACAATCTTAAAAATGCGACCACTCCTCCAATTCTCCCTCAAATCTACGCTCCCTAAACTCGTCACTCCACGATTTTACTCCACTGCCAAATCAGGTCGACCACAATTCATTTCCTCCTTCCAAATCCCGACCCCGCATTCTAACGGTACCATCCGTGTTCTATCATTATGTCGCCCCGAAGCTCGTAATGCTATTAGCATTCAATTACTACAAGAATTGCGCGCGCATGTAGATAACATTGCGGCGGAATATGACGCAGAGGGAAATGAGATAAGGAAGGTTAGGCCGCAGGGAGAAGATGGACCAACGAGAGCTTTGATCATTACCAGTGAGGTTGACGGGGTATTTTGTGCGGGAGCAGATCTGAAAGAGAGGGCTACTTTCACCCCGGAGATGTATGTTCTTGTTCATTTATCTGGTGGTTGAATTGCAATACAAAATACAGACTAATCATAAATAAACATCAATTAGGACTCAAACATTCCTCCATAATCTCCGCTCCACATTTACAAAACTTTCTGCACTTCCGATTCCAACCATCTCCGCAATTTCCTCGGTTGCTCTTGGTGGTGGTCTCGAATTGGCTCTTTGTACACACATGCGTGGTCTTGCTTCTACGGCCGTCGTTGGTTTGCCAGAAACGAGACTTGGTATAATACCCGGCGCGGGCGGAACACACCGACTTCCAGCTTTGATAGGGATCGGAAGAGCGCGGGATTTGATATTGACAGGGAGGAGAGTGAGTGGTCCGGAAGCGTATTTTCTAGGAATTGCGGATCGCTTGGTTGAGGTTAAGGAGAATGAAGGGGAGGGGGAGGGAGATGGACAAGAGAAGGGAGATATGATGAAACGGGCTAAAGAAGCCGTTTTGAGAGAGGCGGTTCACTTGGCTGGGACGATTTGTGAGGGAGGTCCCGTGGCAGTAAGGAGTGCATTGAAAGCTGTTGGCTGGGCGAGGGAAGATGTTGAAAATGATATGTATGGAAGGGTTGTAGGGACGGAAGATAGAGATGAGGCGTTGGCTGCTTTTAGAGAGAAGAGGAAGCCCATTTTTAAGGGGAGGTGAGGGGTTCATTGATTCATATGGACTGAAATTTGCGAGGGAACAACTTTGATATTCATCAAGTGGAGTCATGGTCAACAGTAAGGCTGAGATGAAGTTGAAACCAGCCAGAAAAGACAGGGAGGATAGATGAAATTGGGCATCATAACGAGATATGAATATGGACTGGAAGCTCATTGCGTCTTGGGCGTCTCGGTTACAGATTGATAATATCAGGAAAATGAAGGGGTACCTGCTACGAAAATTATTGCATGTTACATTATACAGATATATTTTGTACATCAAAATTAGATTCGACGTTACACACGCTTATCTGATCATGCTCTCCTCTTCTTTTTGAACATCATCTCTGACCTAAAGAAACCGTCCCGTCGATACCCCCTTTTATGAAGTTTGGTAGCTTGGTAAAAATTGTCTCAGCAATCGGGTTCTACATCATCGTTATACGACTCATCACCCTTCTGTTTTTATCATTTCATCCGACTCACTCAGTCAACTCATACTTTCCATCCCTTGTTTTCATCCCTCTTCTCCTCCGTTCTTTGTATTTCTTCAAAGTACCCAATACCAGCTACAGCAAACGTAGCTTCTAGAGCCTAGAGTGTCTCGGGACTGGGAGTCTTGTGATTCATTGAGTTTGGAAGTTAAGCTGGGATGTGATGAGTTGTGTTGTGTAGGCATGTACTTGATGCTGGCGATGGGGTTAGACTGGAATTGGGATTGGGATTGAAGATTTGAATCTCGTTTGGGAGAGTGATGAATGAAATTCGAGAGGAAGGTGGGTTAGTGAGGTTGTGGGGATTGGAGGAAGAGAAAGGGGAAGGGAGAGGAAATCATAGGGAAGGGAGAGAGCAATCGAAGAATATTTGCAGATTGGGACGAGACAAGAAGACGATGAAAGGAAAGAACGGAAATATGGATAGTCAAAACATTATAAATAGAAGAAGAAGGAAAATGTAAGGAGTTCGGAATCTTATTTTATTGTATATTTAATGTTTTCCAGCTAAAATATGGGATTATTCAATTTTTATATTTTAGTTTATTTATTATAATAAGAGAATAAATTCAAATTCCTTTGGAAAAATATCTTGAATTAATCAAATTTTATAGAAAATGAATAGAAGGTTTTTATTATTTTTTTTCAAATAAGATTTTGATGGAGTGGTAAAGTTGAAATTTTTAATTTATTATGAAATTTGTTTATTTTATATGGGAAAATGTTATGTGTTAGAATTTTTGAAAATTTTCGATTTCAATTCTAAATAATTAATCAATAAAAATAATGAAAAATATTTCAATTACTTTTTTATATTTGAATTACAATTAATATTATTTCTAATTTTTTTTCAAAATAAATACAAAGATTTGAATTAAATATTAAATTTATTAGTTTATATGATGAAAACCTCATTTTTGCGGGGATTTTTGTCACATTTGTCACAGGGGTGCGATAAGTAGGTTCCAGAACTCTTACCTATCTCCCGTCCTATACCTCTCATATAAACTGAATGATGAGTAAACTAATCTAAATCTAGGATTAGAACGATGGGGGCTTCGTTGATAGGGCTCTGACTAGATTGTGATTTGATGTTGAACAAGATATGTTGAACAGAAGTTGAGGAACGAGGTACCATAAGATAGATGGTAAGGGGAGTGATACAGAGATTCTGTAGGGAGGGGTATGTAAGAGTAATAGTGAGTTCGAAACAGATGAAAGAGGATGGTATCGTTGATGTGTTAGGTGCTGGTTAGGAATATCGCTGTGGATGAAGTTTACTCCTGAGCCTTTCGCTACTTATCGACATACCACCTAGGATTTCCGAGAGAGGAGTGAAGGAAATACGAGCCATGAGGACATGGAAGCAATGGACCATCTAGATCAGCACTTTCACCTGCGTTGTAATATACCTATCATGTAGGCTGATCAAACCATTTATTATTTTATCACCACAGATGTCCAGGTCCGAAATGAAATCGAAGTATGTTATCTCATGGGGATACTTTTAAAAAAGCCAAAGAGATTATTGTAGTATTTTATTCAGGGAAAGCATCCCAGGACTCCAAGCATGATAAAACATCGAAGTAGTCTTAACAACCAAAGCGTCCTTGTGTTAAACAAGATGGCTCTGATCATCTTTATACCCATCCATACTGATATGAGTCGATACCGATATCCGTCGGATATACGATGCTTGGGTTACGGCTATCTGGACTACATATAGGATCCGAATACGGGGCCGCGTGGGTTAAAGATAAAGGCGAGACTTGAGAACTATAGAAAGATTTGAAAGAGTTCGACAAACTGAAGACTGACAGCAAAGTAAAGAAAGAAAGAAGACTACTGATGCTTATAATTACAGCTGACATCGCAGAATCTTGAGGTGAAAAAAAGAGAATAACGTAAAAATACTTACTTGACTTACGAAAATATACATAAATATCCAACTCCACTCTTGGCATCTGAATTCTATCGCGCAGCACAGAAGAGCAGTATCACCCAGTGTACTTCAATGAAAGTTGGGAAGGCCTACCAGAATTTGATTCCAGATCACTCTTTTCATTCGCGCGCTTCCAATTCCAAACTTTCTTCTGTAATGTTTGGAGCTAATCCTACTCTAGATTAATAGTCTATTCCAAACTTCACGTAGAGTAAAAGTAAAGGTTAAAATCAACATCTAACTTTAACTCAGGGCCGGGCCGCCATGTTAGTTAGTGTGTATTCCAGATCAGATGAACAATCGTTCGTTAGTCAAGCGGAACAAGACTCAACCTACAGCCAAGAAGAGTCCATGCGCCACTTACTCGAACGTTGCAGGAACGGAAGCATGCTTTCGCTCCAATTAGACCGCACCCCCATTTTTGCATTTCCCCTCGTTGTTGTTCCTGTAAGCTTACCAAGTTCACCATAGTCCGATTCTCAAAGAGGAAATGTTTGTTGAAGACAGTGGAGTAGACAAACAAATAAACGCAAGTGGACCAATAAAAAATCTCCTATTCCCAGAGTGATCAATCCGAATCTATACCCGAAACGAAATTCTCGCAACTCGTATCGAGCTTTACGAAATTGAGTAGATGAATTCCGCACTTTTGGTCTTCCTATCTCGAAGTCTCGAAGAGAAGATTCACGTATTGTGGTTTTTGTCCACCCTCATTCGGACATTTCTACATGCATCAGAAATTACAAGTTCCTTGTTGTGGGGTACATAGCGTCTTTCCCGGGGTTTTGAAGTTCCACCTCATCGGCATTTACAGGGCCCAATGGAATATACAAAGTGACCTTACCACTGCGTACCTAGTCGAAAACTCGCTACAAGCAACAGGGTTCTTTTCTCCATGTTCCATTTGGGGAAATAATGGGACAAATGTGATACCGTGAAGATGGAATCCACCAATTGTCTTGAGTCGAAGCAATGGAACGGATCAGACGGGATAGGAAAGATAACATAATAGCAAGCGCTAGATTATGTGATGTTGAATCTCAAGTGGTCGGCTAAAGGAGAATATACCACGTGAACCCCGCAAGATGCAGGAGTGATGAAATCTATGTGACTACTTTCACGGGAAGAGGTTAGAAACGCACCAAATACCTCGATACCGAGATGAATTTTCATCTACACATGTCGGCTTTCAACCTGCCAAGAGAAGTCTCTCCGGGTCCTATTTTGTAAACTTCATTGGTGCGCTTTTGACATTCTGGATATTTGGAATCAGTTTCTAATTAGAGTTATCAGGCACAGGGCAAGGAGATAGTTACTAGGACCGCGTGCCAGGTGGATCAGCACTGGGGGAGATATCCTGATACACATCGATTCTCAAGATGCATGTTGGATCCACCAGTCAAAAGCTTAGAATTTTCGGAAGTTCGGAAGTTCAGGCACGTATTTGACATAATGTTGATTCGAATGTATGAATAGATGCGGCGGCTGTGTGAGTGTATGTAATCAGAGAGATCTTATCTCTTGTATTATTGGGTTGTTATGACAAGGAAACTAAGATTCGAGAGTCCCTGAGAATGGGACGGCTATTGATCAGTTCCATATTAAGTACATAGAGATGAACCTCTAGTAACATTTTCCCGGCAGAGTAGGCTATCTGATAAGCAGCCAAGAAAAATAGAGGAGAGGCATGGGATGAGAAGTTCCTCAGTATATCCGTACTACATATAAGCTCCAGATCTCCCTCACAGATTGTTTCATCTCATCTCCTCACCATCATCATCCTTTCTCATCATGTTTTCTCGGATCCTCCTCCCGATTTTAGGGCTAATTAGTCTCGTTGCTGCATATGCAAATCCAGGTGCTTGTTCTGGTAATTGCTACGCTCATGATCCTGCCTTGATCCAACGTTCAAGTGATGGAACTTGGTTCAAGTTCAATACCGGAAATGGTATTGGTATTTGGAAAGCTACTGCATTAGCTGGTCCTTGGACTTATGTTGGTGATGCTTTGAGTAAAAGTAGTATTAATTTGAGTGGAAATAGCGATCTTTGGGTATGCTTCCTCCTTTTCACTTCTTTAACTTATGTTGTTCTCTCTATCTATTTATTGTGCAGTTGAAGAATAAAGACAAAAATATAAAGTGACATACTAATCACAATATAGGCACCTGATGTTCATCTCATCGGCTCCACTTACTACATGTACTATGCTGTTTCGAGTTTCGGCACCCAAAACTCAGCAATCGGAGTTGCAACCTCCACCACCATGGAAGTAGGATCATGGACCGATCATGGTGCTACTGGTGTAGCATCCTCACCCGGCAAACTTTACAATGCTATTGATCCTAATCTTATCTTGGTCGGCAGTACCTATTAGTTCGTCTCTCCTTCCTTTCATTCTCCATCCCTAACTCCCACACAAACTAACTCCCAACCCATAGTCTCAACTTCGGTTCCTTCTGGGGCGACATCTACCAAGTAGCCATGGCCTCAACCCCCACCAAAGCCGGCAGTTCCGCCTCCTACAACCTCGCCTATAATTCTAGTGGCACCCATTCCGAAGAAGGCTCCTACATGTTTTATTATTCCGGATACTACTACCTCCTCATTTCATCTGGTATTTGCTGCCACTACGATACCTCCAAGCCTGCCCAAGGCGCAGAATACAAAATCATCATGGGAAGAAGCAAAACCGCGACTGGAAATTTCGTGGACCAGAGTGGGAAGGCTTTGTCGGCTGGTGGCGGAACGACTTTGTTAGCTAGTCATGGGAATGTTTATGGACCGGGTGGACAGTAAGATTATTTTCTTCTTGTCGAAATTTCATCTTGAGTGTTTTCCATATGGGAATATCTTGGAGGCTTGATACATACACATTCACATACTAACCACAAACTAGGGGTGTCTATCTCTCATCCTCCGGACCAATCCTCTACTACCACTACGCAAACCCAACAATCGGTATCGCAGATGCAAATTATCTCTTCGGATACAACTATCTCACCTTCACCAACGGATGGCCTTCTGTCTAAATCGTCTGTGGTTTTCTCTCGTTCTCATACTATATGATTGGCCTCATCCAAATTGAGGATCGGAAAGATTTCACCAGGGAAACTTGAAAAGATGGGCGAGGAAAATAATTCTCGAGGGTCGAGATCTCGTCACTGGGTGAAAGAATCTAAAAAAAAAACGGGGGATCAGAAGAAGAATTTTGTATATACTTTTATGGTTTGATTGGAAATTCGTTGTACATACATACTTCACTGTAAATAAAGATATTTGACATTTTACGAATACATATAAATATTCTTAACCAACACTCACACTCATGGTTTTATTCCTATCCCTATCAACCTACTCACGAACCAAGTTCCAACACAGATAAATCTATTTACTACAATATCACTATCAGAAATGATATTCCCTTACTATTTATCCCAAACATTCGCACTAACAATATATAATGAACATTCAGATGAATCATGATATTGAGATATAATAATCTTACATCGAACAATCCCATCCCTCTCCAACCCATCATTTTATTTCATTTTAAAGGTTCCAATAATAAACAAATCATTAACTAATTAGAACATCACTACTATTCCGTACAAAAATTAAATCTAATACAAAATATCAATGAGTATAGTCCAAAAATAATCTTTTAACATTACTAATTAATATCCCTCTCAATTCAATAATATCATTACATTACAACATTAATACACTCAAACATAAACACCTCCTACAAAAAATCACATATTCCGCATACCTACTTAGTATATAAGAATAGACCTCAGGAATCACTGTCTCCTGAATTCACGGTTTATTCCATCTACTAGGTAGTCCTATTCTATCTGATATTAACTGTAATATCAGAATATAAGAATATCAGTATTAGGGTTCGTTCCGATCGATGTTTTTTTCTCGATATTAGACTAATATATTTATCAAACACAATATTAAACCCAATATATATTAAACTTCATTAAATCCAATATACAACTAAAATATTCCAAAACAAACACAACCCAACATTCAAACTAATAAAATATCAAATCTAATAATCTAATAATCTTAAAATAACAAATTTTCTCAACTTTTCTCATATAATAATTAATAACAATTTTTGAATTATAATAAATAAATATATTTAAAAAAAATATTATCTTCTTCATTTTCAATTTAATTTTATGTATCCCAATATTATTTCAAATATATCAACCTTAATTAAATATACTCAATATATATTAACTTCAATATTTTAATTATCCTTACCATTTTATTATTATTAGAGATTTCATCAAACAAATAAAAAATCAATCCGAATAAGCCCTAAGATTAATAAATAAGAGTTGTATACATATATTCATGAATACTATATCATACATCATCCACGTTATTCGCATCATCGACACCTAACAATCCAGGGCATATAATTGATGAATGCCATCTATTCATCCATCCATTCATTCATTCATACATACATACATACATACAAATCATTGATATCAAGCCACTTGACCACCTTCCGACCTTCAAGATCAGTACTTTCATATCTCATGACTCAACGCCACGCCCAGCATACCCACCCACCCATCCATCCATCCATGCACCATATAAAATCCAGCGCCTTGGATGTACAGACCCATTTTCACCACTATGATATAAAATAAAAAGGTTGATATGAAAAAGTTTTTCCAAAGGATTGTCTAACTGGCCAATTCTCTACATCAAGCCTCTCCTCCCATTCTACATCACTTTCCCCAAAAAAGATCTACTCTCTATCAAGTGCATCCAACTCTGCTTGAACAGCTCCTTTAGTAGCGATCTTTTTCACTTGTGTATCCTCCAACTTCTCACCACCAGCTCTCCTCATTTCCAAATCCTCAATTGCTCTGATCTTCTTTTGTAATCCTCTCTTCTTCTTAGCAGATGGACTACCATCACCACCTGGGCTTGTGACTGATAATTCCGGTGTTGAAAACTGTTGGGTTGGAGTAATTGGTTTTTGATTCGAGTTGATTGATAGGTTCTTCATTCCACCTGCACTGGTTGGTGTACCTGCGCCTCCATTTGGAGATACACCTCCGTTTTGACGTTGGTTTTGATGGGGGTGAGGATGTTGATGAAGGTTGTGAGGACCACCGTTACCATGAGTTCGAAGCTGAGATGGAGAACGCATGTTGTTGTTACTCTTTGAGCGACTACGTTGACGATCTCTACGATCTGGGCTACGATCACCACCTGGACCTCTTGGAGCATCAGGGGTTCCAGCACCAAGACCACCTACTTTAGCCTCTGCATCCTTTAATTTCTTTGCTTCACGCTTCTTCTTGTTCTTGAGTGCGGCCTTTGAAAGATTTTCATCTTCAACAGCGCCTGGGACGGCGGGTGCAGCACCTGGAACAGAATTCTCGCTTAAATCAGCACCAGGGACTTGTCTACGAGATCGACCAAATCCATTGGTATTGACCATTGATGTACCATTGCTGACAAAATGAGCAGATCCACCTTCATCTTCACGCTTAAAGTGAGATGGGGTAGCTTGGCCACGTGCTCCAGGAGGACGATAAGCTCCTGCTGGCTTGGATGGTGTTTTCACAGTACCCAAGTAAGCGACAGCCGACGAATGCGGTTGAGGAACTGGGCTCAAGAAGTCTCCAGCTGGGAAACTTTCGGGGCGTTGTGGTCTCCATGTAACGTGGTATAACTCGACCATATCCTCGTTGTACATGATTCCGCCAGTGACGTGCCATAATCGAATACCGTTATCAACTCTCAATCTGGGACTGGTTGTGGCTGTCAAGATGTACTTGCTATCAGGACTCCACTCGCAAACACTAGGATTTCCACCTTCAATTGTGCAAATCTTTCTGTAGTCCTTTTCGACATCGTAAATGTCCATTTGACCAGCTAAGTTTCCGAAACCGGCCACCAAAACAAATCGACCAGTAGGGGAGAACAAGATTGTGTTTCTAGGACCAAGGGGGAATGTATGAGTTGCAACAGCCCTTTGGTTAAAAATGGTTGTCTTTGCTGGCATGTATCCGTAAATGACACCAAATTCTTTCGAGTTTGGTGACCATGAAACATCGTGAATTGGCCCCTCCTTGTCAAGAGTGATTCTAGAATCGAATCCACCATTTGCGCTCAACACATACAATGTAGTCTCTCCGTAGTAACTTTTGTTCGACTTATCAACATCTGTTTGGGCGAGAACAATCAAAGTTGTACCCAATTGATTCCACTTCAATTGAACCTTGTCGCCCTTGAAAAATGTCTTTTGCGAAACCGGGGCATTGAATTGAGGAACGTTGAAAACCTTGACGGCAGATGGTTGACCCTGACGTGATCTATTAGCAAACCTCCCAACCTAAAAATTAAACATTACATACCTTGCGCTCTGGAACGAAAACAGCTACAGAATAGTTGTTTCCGGGAGAAACTGCAAAATCCGCAACACCCTCAACACGAAGCTTGTTCCAAACCGTTCGCAAATCTCCACTCTCGTAGAATTGAACCTCATTCGTAACATTTCGGGCGCAATATTTCTCATCGAAAGTGTATTGAAGGTTCCAACCGGTTTGTGATTTTTGCACAAATCTCCCAACAACTTCCTTCTCAGCTCCCTCCGCGATTTCCTCCACTGTACGCCAGATCTTCAAGTTCTTGACCGCATCACCATTCTCGTCCTTTGAGGGTCTTTCCCAAGTAATGACGTATGAACCGAGGGGGGAGAAGCCCAATTCGTAAACATTCGGTGTAGGAAGAGTAGTGATGGTGCGACCATCATGTGTGTCAATGACAGACACTCCGTCAGTAGAAGCCCAAGCAAAGTACCGACCGCATGGCGAATAGGTACAGCAGCGAGAGTTACCTTCGGGTCTCTGGAAACCAGGCAAAGGTTGATAGACGGGTGCGGCATCCAAGATACCAATCCCTTTCAGTGTTCTGTATGCAATTTGTGTCGGAACTGCCATGGCTAATGAAAGTCACAGTAAAATTCTTTTTCGGTAACAAATTGTGGATATTGTAAAGTCTTCTTTGTCGTGCGGAATGTCCTTGGGGATTGGATTCGAGATGGCTTGAATGTCGAGACGAAATCCTTTTAATGGGAAGTTGTCTTGATGGAAGTGAATCGAATAAGTTCTTCGAAAATCTCGAGATTGATGTTGTTGTTCGTTGTGGGTGGGCGGTGACTGTGCGAGAAATTTGTGGAGAAAAAATTGGTAAGGCTATTTTGTTTAGGTTATTGAGATGATGTCAAAATAGATCAACAAATGGGTTTTTTATTTGATGTGATTTCTCGATTTGCTGTTCGTCAAGTCGACCGTACGAAGAAGAAGAAGATATTTTAAATTGAGTGTATAATTGTCTTGACACTGATGAAGGGATTTCGGGAGAGTACCGTTGAAATTGAGCGTGTAGAGAGGGGAGAAGGGAGAAGGAAAGAAAAAGGTGGAAGGTGTTGTTTTGTGTTCTTTGTTTAGTTTGTCGCTTGTGCGTGCTAGTATAAGTAAGGCTGAAGGTTTGATGTGATGTGATGTGGATGTGGATATGGGTGGGAGGACAACAACAACCCTTTACTCTGATTAAACTCGTAGTACAGTCGATATTAAATAGAAACTTACGGTTGGTCTACCATATCTGGTTTTGAATGATATTATACGTTAGTAGTACCGGATCGATCCCATTCAAATAAGGTTCGATACACCTCAGCCTTGTATATATATACATACCTACCTAGTAGTACTATCAAGAACCGATCTCCATTAGTCTTTTTCTACTATTCACCACAACCCCTTTATTGATTCACAACCAAACCAACTATATGATAAAAATCATCCCACAAGGTTCACATCTTCATCTCCTTACACTCACCCCTTCACCACATCAACAACATCACTCGAACTATTCTTCCTGACGAAAACTTTTTACTCAGCCTCCATAATCTTATATCGTACTACCCCAGCATCTTAAATTACCGAAGTCTAGCGCTCGTGATACCAACTGTCTCAGAGACTCCATAAGGCTGATGTATCATCCCGTGTTTTCAAACGTCTGGATTGCAGTTCGGATTTCGGAGAATGGTATCATCACTTTCATAACCTATCATTTCAGGTCAATCCTACTCTTCTCCGCGCATTTATTCTAAATTATAGGGCTGAATGATACTATATGATTACTGGTGGCTGATCATTCATATCATACCCAATTGACCTACAGATGACCATGCAGTTGTCTTTGCCCATTTCACTAACCCAATATGCATCAAAGTGTTCGAAATGCAGTTCCCAAAATACTACAAGTTCAAACATTATTCTATTATTTTCTATCGTTGGGTATCATCCGCACATGTACATCACTCTTACAATCATTATCTCATCCCTTATCAACATGTCTCGAAAATCGTCCACTCACGCCATCACGCCTTTTCTTCCATCCCAGTCACAACCTCATTCCCCTTTTCCATGTCTTTCTCACTTGCCCTCATCACTCCTGCATTTTCTGTATCCATCGCCATTTTCTTTTCCTCCTTTCTCTTCGCCCTAGCAGCTCTCTTATCATTTCTCTCTTGTTCCTCCCTCATCTGCTTAATCAACGGACTCTTCGCTCTAATCTTGGATCCCCATTTATAGAAAATGAAAGGAATTGGAATAAGGATGACCTGCACCAATCCCAGAAGAGTTCCAGCCCATTGCGGGTTGAGCGCGCCATACATCGCCGGTCCAGCCAATGGTAATGTACCTCCAACAATTGATCTGACCACACTATTTCCCGCCAATGCCGATGCCGAATAGATACCGTATGAGCCAGCGAGATAATTTGTTCCGTAGATAAACACTAGGGTATTTCCTGCCCCAAAGGGAATTCCGGCGAGAATAGGCCAAATCCAATGGATGGTGATGGGAACGCAAGTCCAAGAAAACCAGATTTGACCAATGGGACATAAAACAGCTGCTATACAAATAATGCTGACCGAAGCTTCGGGTGGGACTTTTCCGGTCTCGGGATCTTTCTTGTGTGAGTTGATCATTTTGCGAATGAGTGGTTCAGCAATAATTCCGAGCATAGTTCCTAATCCGATTCCTAGGAAAGCAAGACCGGTCTGTCCAAGACTCCATCCACGCATGTCTGTAAAAATAATCGGGTATGCGACAAAACAAAGATAAAGGATACCATAGATGATCTAAAAGTACTGATTAGTATAATTTATTCTCGTGATATAAGTTTCATAGCCGAATCATTATTGTATATCAGATGAAATTCCCAATAGCCCGAACGATAGTTCGACAATCGGAGACTTTCGATGTCTTAATTCAAGCAAGTCGTCTCGACAGCTCGAGAGACCGATCCATTGTGAATCTTGGATTGCTTTCAGACATTGAGTCTCCAATTGAGGATCTGCAGTCCGAACTATTGGAACTTGATTTTACAATACCAAAATTGACGAAGCTAAGTTATGAGAAAAACCTACAGCAATATACGTGTTCCAAAACCAAAGAATTGGCTCGGTGAAACTTAGGACAAATGGTCGAGAAAGATTAATCTTTAGGATCTCAAAGACTATAATCGAAATTCAGTGTCTGTCAATAGTTAAGAATTTCACCATTCACTCACAGCTCTTCTTTTGATCGTATCGACACCAATATCGCTCATCGCCCGTTTCTTTTCGCATTTTTGCTGCTTTCTTGATTAGAATGACTGGTGCATAAGTCTCCTTGACAAATCCACAAGCTATCCATGCGCATCCGGAAAGTATCATCACAATCCAATTTGTCCATCTCCACCCTAAGTATTCTGCAGCAAAACCACCAATTAGGGGGCCCGTTACTGGACCATTCATTGGGCCAATACTCCAGATACTAAAGACCAATGCACGGTATTGGTCAGTTGTGATATCTGCAACTGTTCCAGGAGAGTTTGATATCATAGCAGCACCTGCAAGCGCACTGTGTTCATGTTAGTACCGATGAAATGTGACGAATCGCATTATAACTTACCCAACAAACCTAACACCCAACACTTCCCCTAATGAAGTTGATAAAGCACAGGGTAGAACCATCAAAGAGAAGAAAGCCAAAGATCCAATATAAACTGGTCGCCTACCCCAAATCTCACTCAATGGTGCAAGAACCAAACTACCAGTCGCTAACCCCAGTAAATATGTCGTCACACCCAATGTCGCTAACGGTTCACTTGTGACGGAGAATTCTTTCATCATTCCTGGCATACTGGATGTATAGGACGAACTATACAAAACCGTCGACCATGTCGCAAAACTCACGGCAAAAATTGTATAAGATCGATACCACAAAGGCCAATTCCTTGGATCGTCAGGATCGTTGTCTTCGAAATCGACTTCGAATGATGGGTTTCGTGACCCATTAGTCGCGTATGAAGTACCAGTCCTCGTGTAACTTAATTGAGCGTGTGCAAGCTGTTCGGCAACCGTTTCAAGATTCGGTGTGAGAGCGTGTTCGAGAGGAGCGAGAGGATCACTGTTGATCGAATCGGATGATAGAGATGTGATAGAAGGAGCATGCGAGAGCGGAGGGTAGTGGTTTTCATGATCTGATAGTGAAGATGCGAGAGTTACAGAAGCTGTATTTGAGGATTTGAAATCATGGAGATCATCCTTCTCAAGGCTTCTGTTGTCCGTCATATTGAAGTGATAGTGCAAAGACTTATGGGAAAACAAGCCTTTTCCCTTATTCTTGTCACCCAAACGTACTTAAGAAGAGGTGCACAATGCGCTTTGATATTCTACTCATGAAACTTTGATTGATTAAGAAATACTAAGAACAGTAGTGAGTAAGTAAATAAGTAAGTAAAGATATTGACACTGCAAACCACTTTCTGATGGGGAGGGAATCATTTATGAATAAGAAAAAGCGAATGTATCCATGATGTGAAAATTGTGGGCATTGAGGATCTTTAAAGGTCGAGATAACAAACCTCGCAATCAGGCAATCTAGTACCTACCCCGGTTCCCATGCGCAAATCCATCGCGGCCACTAATTCCGCTCAAGCTTTTTTTTTTTTTTTTGGTCCTCTAGGCAAATCTTGCTCAAAAAGCATAGCAGTCCCGGGTACAAGTGCCTACCTAGTACGGAGTAAGTAGTCGAGGATTCCGCGAGTTCGTGAGTGAGTGAGTGAGTGAGTGAGTGAGTGAAAACTGGTGGCTAAGTTATCATACGAAGTAGGTATGCTGCCTGTCAGAGACCTGTCGAGCCTGTGAGCCTGTCATATGTTTTCATTTCATGTTTCCACTTTTGATACGAACTTCATAAGCACCCAAACACTTTACGTGAGGTGTACATGGGCTGTTGAACATCTTTCGATACTTTGGGGAGGAGGGGAGTTGCAAGTCCTGATGCACATGTGCAATATGCAACATGCAATATAATACGGATAAATATCAAATGGCGTTGCTGAGAAGATCTCGGTGGCATGATTCATTGCAGAAGACAGTGTGATGATTGATAGGTTCACCACTCTGTACCGTGAGGGCACTTTGGAGAGTGGGAGGGGAGACGATTTGCCAAGCTTTGTGCCGATATCCGTTTGAACCGCCAATGTAGGTAGCTTCAGTACTTGCTGGGGACATGCGAAGGGGAAAACACATCCGCTCTGTCTATGATAAGAATTTTGGCCCACCGGTGGCCCACGTTAAGTATGATTAAATATAGAAAGCCTTTGCGGTATGACTCCAAAGGCTGAGGCCAAGATGATATCCACGATTCGATAAAGCTTCGTTCAAAAGTTAAAAGTTTCGAAACCGTGTGCCGAAGAGAAGACGACACCAATGCAGGAACTTGATGTGATTACGAGTAAACGCCTCATGTTTTTCCCAACGCCGTGAAACGGAATCCATCAAAGTCGATTTGCGTAGGATGATCTTCAAGACTTTGTATCGAAACTCGATAGCGACAATGTCGAGCCGAAGAAAAGACGATACTAATGCAAGCACGTGGCAAGGAAACGACTTGACGTGTTTGTTCAGGTTGAAGACGACATTTGTATCGGTGTGGCTTTCTGTACCTAGGTACCTAGGTAGTCTCGTAGCCTTCACATCTCCTTCATCCTTCACGTCTCCTCCATAGAATCTCAATCAGTCTTCCTCAATTGAAGTTGCGACTGATGTGTCTAAGGTGAATGCAAGATCTTCAATGCTTCATATCGAAGACGGTGATGTTTTAAGCCGCGACCCGCAGATGTCATATCATATCACATACGATAATGCCGTTTCAATTTTTATTTATGGAGAACATGGAGAAGTTTCAGGGGATTCTAGACTTTCGGGGCTTGAGAAGAAAATCTTCCCCGGTGAACTTTAATCAATTCTCGAAGATTGCCTGGGGCTTTGAAATTATCTAAGCTCGTTCGGACTAACTACGGCTAATCCGGTATGCGGCCGCTCGGATCACGTGTGATGAAGTTGTACGCGATTTACCATGTTGCTTCCAAGCGCAATTTGTTGTCGCGACTGAAGAAGCACGCAAATGTCAAAACTTCGAGCAAAATTCCAACAAAATCTTCTACCATCTATCGCTGGCAACAAACGCACTGTGATCAGTCATTCATAGTATCTAATTAATTTTCAATAAGCCTCAGCCATTCATCTCCGAGCCATGGCGCCCGGTTTTTCCCACCCAAGAGTTTCAAAGAATTCGCAAAATACACAATTGAGGTAGCTTCAAATTAATCTATAGAAAGTATCATTTCTAACATCAATAGTTACGAACTACCGCATCGCATTCATACTACTAAGGTCTACCCGTTACCTTCACCAAATGGATCAACGATAATTCTACAAGGCAATGAAGATGGAGTGAGAATAATATGGAGAGGTGGTAGGCCTTTCAAATTACAAAGAGAGATAAATCCAAAGACTACACAAACCAATGGTGCGAACAAAGTCATCTCTCTCGACTCAGATGAGGATGAACCTTCCAAACCACCTTTCGAGGATAAACCAGAATTCGAAGACGAGGAAGAGGAAATCGATCCAAGAAGGCCATACCCGAGCATTCTGCAGACTCTAGATTTACAATTTGGAACCGATGTTCTTCACATCAGTCTTTTACCAAGCTCAACACTGAAAGCGGATGGCACTCCCTGGCGCGGAATCGATCCATTGAAACAAAAAATCGTTTTTACTGCAGCTTGCGGTGATAATACTGTTCGGCTAATCACATTACCTCTCACACCGCCGTCTCCTCTTAGCAAAGACCGTGATGAATTTCGACTTACCCCCGCGACAGCAAATGTCGGAAATGGAAAATGGGGAGAGACCATGATTATTTTGACTGGTCACCAAAAGACTTCGGATGGAATAACTATGACAGTTGATTTTGAAGGAAAACAGGCTTCCACGAAAGATGATTCAAACACTGCATCAGAGACACAAATCATAGTAGCTTCGCATTCAAAAGAAATCACTGGATTGTTACAGCTATGGCGCATACCACTGCCAATGCCTCCTTCATCAACCACGGTGCCACCCTTCCAATCAGTTTATATGCTATCACCAGCCGTCAGTATTTCATTTAATCCATCATTTTCAGAACATCATTCAAGCCATTTACTTGTCGCCGATAATCTAGGCACTTGCCGAATTTACAATTATAGGCTTCTGGTTAATCCTTCGGAAGATCCTGAGAGCGCGATTGCTGAGCAAGGATCTTGGCTCATTTCCTTGTACCCCGGGTTTAAGAACAACAAAGCCGATTCCCAGGCATCGCATAAGAATACTTACTCTGGCTTTGGTCGAAAATCAATTGTGGATGCAAAGTGGGTATACGGTGGCAAAGCAGTTCTTGTATTACTCAGTGACGGAGAATGGGGTGTGTGGGATGTGAATGGTGTAGGACCAGGAGCAAAAAGAGGTGTCCTTGGTCAACAATCGATCAAAGGAGGTTCACGATCAGAGTTCTCCCTTACAGGTTATGTCGAAGGTGCAACCAAATCTAACTCAAAAACAACTGGCCCTCCACAAATCTCACAATCAAAATTCGCTCCCATGACTCCTGGAACGCGTAAAACAACCGATCTATTCAGCAATAAGATCCAGCCCACTGGTCCAGTCCGCGGAAAGATATCAGTACTCGAGATACCATCCGTGGCATCTCATTTGGCATTTGAAGAATCTATTCTCTTCTGGTTGGGTGATTCCTACACACTTATTCCCTCTCTCTCAAAATACTGGTCCGCCAATCCTCGCAAAGGTCAATCTTCAACAAATATTTTCAACACATCTCCTGGTTCCCGTCCCATTAAGTTGGAAAATGTGGACCTATTGGGCGAACGTTGTATTAGTATTGAACAAGCTCCCAAGTCTTCAATTTCACCACATACCAGGTCCGAGATACCATCCGATATCTTCATAATAGGTGAACACAGGTATATTATTTTCATTGGAGGCAAATCTGTAGCACCAAAACCAAATCAAAATGCTTATGCATTACAATTGGTGCAAAGAGAAGATGAAGATGAGCAGATGACGGATGATAGAATGATAGCGGTAGGAAGTGGCGAATTGGATGTTAATGATATTGACAGAGCATTAGCGAGGATGGAAAATAAAGAAAGATCGGGTGGAGGTTTATTGTTTGGTGGGAAAGGAAAATGGTAGTATATGGATGAAAGAGGGACGGATAGGAGAAGATATGATTGACGATGAAGAGAAAGATAGATACCCCGTGATGTTTGATTGGGAATATAGTCGTATTTCCAGTCTCCCCTTTTCTTTACTTTTTTCTGTTTCCTTTTTGTCCCCTCGTTCACTTTCTCTGCCATATGATTCTCGTCCGCGCCTAGTGATGAAATATTCTACACTTTGACATGACACCACCCCTCACACATTTCCTTCCTCACCAATACCACGTGCTCAAATCCCACCCATTTCATGTATCCCCAACACCCCCCCCCCCCTCCGCAAGGCAAGGTGGAGTACAAGGCGAGACCATTCCTTGAAACTCTGTAATCCATGCGGTATATCAAAGCACCCCTCGAAAACATAAGTCTCTTTGTCCTTTGGACCCAACAAGAGAGCAATCATCTACTGGAACCTACTTTGACAAAAAGTGTGGAGGTGGATGGTTGTAGGCTGGATTCTTCTACTCCTGCTTGTTTCTTGTGCGGCTTGCTTGGTTGGTTGGTTTCGGGGTTTCTTGAGACTGCCTGGCTGGTTGGCTGCGCGTATGCGCCTCTGCATGGTTTCATGTATGTGTATGTGGCAAGTGGGTGATATGGGATCTGGACATTTTTTTTATAGCTTTGGGGGGGTTTTTTTAGGGGGGGGGGGGGGGAATGTGATGGGATGGGATGGAGAAGGTGATGGAGAAGGCGGGAAACTGAACAGGAAACTTTAAGTTGGTGGCGTAGATGATAGAGAGGAGATATAGACAGACGAGAAATAAAAATAAAAATATGTCTTCAAGTTCGGTCTATCATATGATTTGTGTATGTGTGTATATGTGTATTTGAAATCAAAAATTTCTTGGATTGTTTTAATTAATTAATTACTTTTGTCGCCTTGTCATCTTGTTATCTTTTGAAAATGTATCTTGTCTGATTTCATCTTATTTCATCTCATCTCATATGATTCTATCTTTTTGGGGAGGGAGGGATGGGGAGGTATAGATAGCAAGATGGTAAATATATATGGATATATATGGATATATGAAGGATATATAGAGAATATATAGAGAATATATATGGATATATGGAGAATATATGAAGGATACAATGTTTTCTTTGAAAGGAAAAAGGAGCGAAGGCTGTGAAATTCATTCGGAGGGGTGGATGATTGGATGGGTGAATGGTTGAGAATATATATATATATATATATAATTGAAATGAAACGAGTATGATTTATTATGATTTATTGAAATAACAAAATAAAAGATTAAAAAAATTGAGTAGTGTAAAATTTGAATTGAAATTGTATGTCTTTTTGTGATCTGGAATGAGATATTCCGGAATTGGTGATGAGATTTCGAGGGGTGGGAAAGGTTTGTAAAGTGGGGGAGGGGGGGTTGTAAAGGCTTGGATTTTCTTTAGGGAAAGGAGGAGAGGGAGGAATGGTAGAGGAGAGGGGGGAGAAGGGATAATTGGGGATGAATCTGTGTGAGAATATTTCACGGAGTTAGGTAAGAAAGATCGTTCGTCAGTTTTTGGACTTTGTTACTTGTGAAAGATCTGGATGCTGTGGATGTTGAAGATGCTGTGGATGCGGTTCTTAACTGGTGATATTCTAGACATTCGGATGACTGTATTTGTATTTGTATTGAATTTTTTATCCTTGAGTATTTAAGTGCTTGAGTATTTTTGTTTCAGAGAAATTGTGAAGATTTCTAGAGCTTGAGATTTGGATTGGGACATGGGGTTGATCTAGGAGATTAGTTAGGGGATTGGTTTAGGGGATTGTGGGATGAGGAAAAGGGTGAATGAGGGGAAGAGTTGGGAGTTTAGCGGAGAGGGTGGGATATGAGTGTAGTATAGTGTAATTGAGTGGAGAGAGAGAGAGAGAGGGCTTTAGATTTTGATTGTGAGGTTGGTTAGGTGAGGGAATAGTGTAGTAGAATTTTGGGAGGTGGATGGGGATTTGGTATAAGACTGGGATGGGTAGATAGGTAGGTATGTAGAGTAGGTAGAGTAGGTCGAGTAGAAATTGGGGTTTTGGGAAGGGAGGAGAGGAGGTGATGGTTGAAAATTCGGTTTAGATGATGGTGTGGATAGTGTAAGGAAGTTTTTTGCGGGGTTTCTGGCCTTTGATTTTTGTGGTTAAAAGAAAGGAATAAAAAGAGAGAGAAAAAGGAGTGGAGACGAGAAAACTTTCATCAGAGGGAAAAGGGAGAAGATTGGAAGTGAATTCTTTTTGAAGCGGGAATTGTGAGGGGGGGTGCATTCGGATGATTGTTCATTTTTTCTATTCTCAAAAGAAACCCTTTCCAGATGCATGAGTTTGTTGAAGCTGAGGGGCAGTGTTTGACTTCGAGATCGATGGATATTTTTTTCCTTCCTTTTTTTGTTTCTCTTCCTGAGTAGGAGATGAACGAGAGGAAGTATTAAGGCTATGTGAATTTCAAACCCTTGCATGAAATCTAATCTTCTCCGAAATATAAAACCTTTCAAAAAAATCAACTCTTGTTGCCTTGTTTCTCAGTCAAAGAAGAAAGAGAAACATATGTTGTGAAGACTTGAAATTCTCCATCGTAAAAAGAGATGAATTTGGATGAGACGGGAAAGAATTGTCAGTATACGTGCGATAAGAAGAGAGAGGAGAAGAAAGAGGGAATTTTGAACACGCTGACCACGTACTAGAAATTTAGAAGAGCTAGAATTCTGAACAAGTCCGATTGGAAATTCAAATCTGGGGCCGGATGGAATAAGTACCTGCTTGACTGAGTTAGACGTGACTGATTATCGTGCTCGAGATGTCTAATCCGGTATGTTGGAGTCAAAATTATTGAGGTATTGAACAAACAGCTTGATCCGCATCGATGTATATGAGTTATCATTTATAAATTGAAGACTAGGTAGTGAATTGTATGGGTTTCCCATCGATAGAATAAGAACTCTTTGAGCATAATAATTGTGACTCGGTTCAACCTCTGCTGCACTACACATCTGTGACGTCATCACCATCACTACGGAATTCCACTTTTAGCTTAACTGGTACTTATTCCACAGAACGCAGTGACTCTTTAGTAGATTACTACATACAAGAATCCGTGTAATTAAATTACGAAGCCTACTGTTGTGGTGCTTAAAGTTTGAAGATTTGAATGAGCTATTCTTTAATCACCAGAAATGTACTTGAAATAGACCTTGAGATTTCGAGACTAGTATCACATTTCAAAAGGCTCATGGAGAGTCGAGCGCAGAATTCCAGACTGTTAAGCGTAAAATTTCTGTATTTCGGATCGTTACCAGACGAGCAGATTTCAGGATACCAGGATTCTTAGAACTCTACACGGAGATTCGGATGCCGAAGCACGTTCTCGAAAGTCCCATGCACTACTCATTTTTCTTGGATGCTTAGACTTGGCGGTTGTCTCTCAACGCTGGAGTCTCGTGAAGAGTGAGTAGAATGGTGATTTGCTTTCGAGTTCGGGGTCCTAATTTTGATTTTTTTTCCGGAGATTTCTGGGGGGTGGTGGTTGTGAGGGAATGGTGTGAACTCCGTAATCTTAAGCAGACAGATCGTGCGGATGGGCATGAAGATCTTGATAGCTGCCAAGCCGTAAAGGTTATGGAATTGGTCTATTTCATAGGAGTGGCGATGTGTCGTTTTCAAAATGAAGGTACTGTGTCTGCTGGAAGTTGTATGTCATGGTGTCTTTTTGACTTCCATATAGATTTGGTAAGGCACTATGATGGAACTGTCGAAAATCCAATTGAAATGTTTGATTTTGTACAAGTAGTTAGTTATATATTTCATGTACTCAATTCTCATGTATTCAATTGCGGTAGCATCAATTGATCACCAAGTCACCATGTCACCAAGCCATCAAAACACTCAAAATTGGTGGAATAGTAAATTCTCTAAAGTATTTTCGCAAAGAAATCCTCCCGCCATGTTCCAGTGTCAAATGTCGTTATTTTAAATACCCGCAAAGTGGTTTAGTTCAAAAACCTCAATATTATTCATCCATCCAGCCCTGAAAACACAAGTATTGAAGGAAATAAGGAAAATGTGACGGTAGAAAAATGAAAGACGATTATTAAAAAGGCCCCTATTGGGCAAGAATATAAGTGGAGATGAGTAGAATGTGCTATATTGCACTGAACTATCATGGTAAACGTCCCAGAAAACCAGAAATTGTCATCGTTATTGTTGGTATGAGAATGGAACACCTGGTGCAAAACATCCGAAGCAGATTGGAATCGATATCTCTGTTGTGTGGGTCAAAGAGAAGAAATAGTGCGCAACACCAGATCATTGTTTGAAACGGAACTGTCAATGCAATGCATACCATCGTAAGAAATTGAAATCGTAACCGTGAAGAGCTGGATTGAAGTGAAGTATTGGTGTTATGGCAGGACGTTAGACCGAAGATGACAGGTATCAGACCAATGTATGAATCTCTCGTGAACATTACCGAAGTAAGATGGGTGTTGATAGATGATAGATCATGGATGGAAGGTGTCGAAGTACCACTCCCCGGTGCATATCAGTAACATGTTATCCAGAGATTGAGAGGTGTGTGGTGGAAAAAAGACCAATCCCAGGCACAAAATGAAGCGTTTCCATCCAGCGACAGCAAGATGAGGATGTAACTTGTGCCAGAGTGCATAGAACAACCATGAATGCCATCTACCGATGAAGAAATCGATGTAAAATGTGTGCTAAAGCCGAGTGAGTGACACAGATGAACCATCTAGAGACGGAGAGATGAATGGTGTATAGAGTTTCATACCAGAACGAAGACTGACGAAGTACCATTAAGCAAAAAGGAGATGGATATGAGCGAGATCCCAGCCAGCAATGAACATCGGTGACGTGTTGTCTGGAGAAGAAGAAATGCATCATGAATAAAGTCCATTCACGATCCAACAAGTGCATAACATCCAGCCCAAAGATGGTGAAAGAGGTATCTGATAGTGTGACGATGAAAGCTGCATTGATTTTGTTTCAGCCAAAGATAGCACGATGGTGATCAATCGAACCCAGTCTCCGTACAATGAAGGTGTCATATCCACCCCAAAGACAACGATATCCATCGTTGAGAACATCAAAACCAAAGCACCATCAGTGACATCCGACCCAATATATGCTGAATGATGATGCATTATAGCCAAATCCCAATGTAATGAACCACAAACTTCCAGCAAAGGAAATCGAGATAGCAGTTGATGCAGTGTGAACACCAAAACAACATCGAAGAGATCCAAACCAAAGGATTCCAGATGGTGATGCATGATGTATGAATAGCACCAAGGAACTTGAGGAATGCCGGCCGGAGATATCAAGATAGTAGACCGTGATCTACCCAAATTAAGTTGTTGCATGAGGAGTGTCGACCAATGCATACACGATGAGGTATGGCTGATGTAGAAGGTGTGTTGGATGTTTGACGGAAAAGGCAGGATGAATGAAGGGGTTGACCATGAATGAAACGCTATGTCAATGGAGTAGAACATCCATGCATTAGAAAGCCCAAAAGAGTAGAATTTTCCGAACTAATCGTGAGAAAGCGGTATGCAAGAAGCAATACCATCAGATAGAAGCCATAAAATGACATCTAGGAGTAAAAACCATGCAGTAAAGTCGAGCGATGAGTATGCAATCAGCAAAATCATATCATCGACACCGAGAAGTGAAAGCCAGTAGATAAAACCAGTAGTAAAAGCCAGAGTAGTGGTGCATCATCCGTGAAGTAAAGTATTAGAAAGGCATGCTTAATGTCGTAAAATCAGCCAAAAATCCGAAACACAGGTGAAGACTATCCATGAACAAGCTTCAAAGAATCCTTCCCATGATGATAGGAAAGATGCTCCGAGTAAAATTTCGGATACCACACCCTGAAAAATCAAGATTTAAGGCCTAAAAGCGACCCAATACCTTCTAAAATAGCCTAATAACCACGACGAACGAAGACAGTGACCTTCCAGTGCATCCCGTGAACAGGACACTCGAGAATCTTGTATGAGCGGCGCTTGTGCCATAAACCCTCAGGATTCTCTTGGTGCTGAATGAAGCCCCAACGCTCTCCGTTAATGATCTGCATACCCTCTCGAATGAGCTGAGCGCCAATAGCTGGTGCAGAAGTCAGAGCGTTTTGGCCCCTAGCCCAGAGAGGAACCTCGAGTTGAACTGGCCAATAGTACCATATTAACTCCATATTGTCTCTGGGTTTAGGACCATTGGTAGAGGGAGAGACAGCAGTGTTATGGTAAGGATTCATGTACGATGGACGCTGGTGGGGAGCACAACCTTGAGGGTTTGTCATTCCATACTGGAAAGGCTGTTGCGGAGGATCTACACGGAAGCGTTCAAGGCGAAACTTGATATTCAGCTGAAAGTTGGGTCGAAGAAAGCGTGGAAGAGGGATGGCAGTGTTTGGATCAATGCTATAAGACGAGCCAGCGTGCATAATGGGTCCAATGATAGCTTGAGAGGTGTTGCTAGGTGGACCATTTGAGCCAGGATGTTGTTGTGCAGCATTGTTTTGACCATAACCACCACCAGCTTGGTAACTTCCTTGTTGATTGAAGCCAGGTTGATGATTGCTACCAGTACCAGCAGTGTAATGAGTACTAGCACCCGCAGCAGGTCCGGTTGGGGCTTGTTGCATGAGAACATGCTGTTGCTGACCACCTTCTTGCTGAACCACTTGCTGTGCAATTTGCTGGACATTGGTACCTTGATCATGACTAGCATGTCCTCCAGAGGGAATTGCTTGAGATAGTGGTATATCAGTAGCAAAGCTGTTGGGGTGCTGGTTGTGGTTAGGCACCTGGTTATACGATGCTACCGTAGGATGCAGGATGTGAGCCACAAAAAAGGCTAAACGCGTGGTATATGCATGAACGCCCGGTACGGGTGGGGCAGCAACGCGCTGGCAGTTACCGCAGCAGAAAATAGCAGAAGACACCTGCATATTGTACTGAGGAGGAGGTAGGAGTGGTTGTTGAGGAGGTTGCAGAGGTTGTTGTGGTGGCCAGTTGTTGTTTGGATTGTACCCATGCTGGGCAGGGTTCCATGCACCACCAGTCCAGCCCTGGTTATCTCCATAGCCTTGGTTCTGATATGGATCCATCACAAATCGATAGGAGGGGTTTCGAGAAGAGTTTTGAGGTAGGTAGGAGGATGTAAGATGGAGAATCGAAGGTCTGGACAGCACAATAGTTAGTAAATACTCAATGATATGGCCTTATTTGACCAAGATGAACTTACTGCAGGAGAATAAAGGTAGTTCAACGATGTTGGACCTGAAATTCAACGTCTATAGAGTAGAATAGTTAGTAAAAAGACAAAGGAAGTCCTTGTAATTGGCTCAAAGGTACTCACTGTGAAATACTCAAGGTCTATGAGCAATTAGACGTCGATTTCGAGATCGAGAACACCGTAGACAGAACGAATGAGGTAGAAGAAGAAGTTCTAGTAACGAGGATAGTTGAAAGAATGGAACTCCTTGAAGAAACACAAGGGTAATCACAGATACGTTCTAGTTGAAGTATCTTGCAGTATGAGGGGTCTTGAAAGGGAAAGGAAGGGTCTGGTTAAAGGAGGAGGAATAGTATGTAGGGAAGAAGAAACAGGAAGAGGTTTACAGATCAATGGGGATGCTTAAATAGAAGTCTTGATTGGAAATCTCTGCAAGCTAAACCATTAACCCCGCCTCAAATTTACTATACGGAACCTTCCTTGCCGTTGTATTCAATTGTTGAGGTCAAATAAACAGTTGATTCGTGTTTGAACTGGTAAATGACCAATATTACAGCAGCAATGTATACAGGGGTGTATTTTATGCCGCTAAAATCTATTGCCAGGGTCTAATTGAGCTCCAAAATGCCGCTAAACCTTTAAATGACCTATTTTCTTAAGGCTGAGCCGCCCCGAGATCACCTAGTGGCCTGCACTAAAGCTTAATTTGACTTCCAAATGATCAATGAAATCATTCACCTCATGCGATAAAGTAGGTTGTTTGATGATCCTATCTAAAACTACTACCCCGCTGCGATTTTACTCAACAAAATTCTCTCTGCCGCTCTTCAAGATCACTAGAAGCAGCGAGACGTATTTAGATCACTCAATGGACCTTATTGTAGTTGGAATTGCCCGAAATGGACATTAGTACCGCCCAAAAGTATCTTCAAATGGTGAAATAAATCATTCACTCTTAGTCATGAACCGTATTTCATCTAACTTTATCTAGCAACTGCGCTCTTGCTTCAATTCTGTTGAAAGTGACTTTTCCTATCATTCAGATCATGAACTGAGGTCAAACCAAGCTTTAACACGCGTCTAACCCTTTCGATGACCAATAATAAGGCCTAATTCTGGTATGGTGAGATGTTTATTGATGCTTAAGCCGAGTCCCGAGGCTAAAGTCGACGCTAACTCATGTCTAACTCGCGCAAATTTCCGTCACGCGGCTGGAGAACCCTTTGAGTAGCTCATTTACAGATAGAACGCTTGATAGCCTATGATATTGCTTGAACTGCGCCTCCAAGTACTCAATGACTGAAGATGAGGCTCATATTCACGTTTGAATCGCTCAAAAATTCGTGTTTTAACTCGATTAGATCATGAAACCATCTAATTACGGTCATAAATAAGCATTATTTTCATGATTAAGAGTAGTTAGTAGAGCTATAATAATTAATCAAAGCTAATTAAGACCGCAATAAGGCTCTGAGTAACGTAGTAAATATTATTAGTATGTAAATATATACCAAAATCACTTAATAAACCATGATATACTTCAAATCCCTCTCTAGAATAATCAATTCAATCTGAAATAACTTTAACCGAATCTTAAAATAGTAATATTATTAATTATTTTACAATATTCTATGTATTTTTCTCGCTTCAAGCCAAATTATACTAAAGTTTCTAGAAACTACTAGTACTACAGAGCTTTTATTCAGCTACATATAACTAGTTGAGGATGTTATTAGCCCAAAATATGGTTTCAAATAACATCTTACTTTTTTAAGATTTTTAGATACTTCTCACATGGAATAGAATGACAAATGAATAGTTCCAAAATTTGCTTATTTCTACTTACTAGAACTCCTTCATCTTACTCCATCTTTCGTGTAATATTACCCCAGGTACTCAATTCACTACATACATCTATATCATCTAGAGCTTAAATTCATCAATAAATTAATCATATAGATATAAAAAATATAAATATAATAAGAAAAATAAAAACATTAATTTTTCGTATAAAGACTCGAACTCTAGAACTTATACTTAAGATATTTTTGATAATCTATCTATATATATATATAAATAGCAAGATTTCAAGATAGTACATAGAATAACTTTGAGCTTAGTCGTCTTGATTATGTGTCTTTATATAGTATTTATTCTTCTAAACTTTCATATAAAAAGTCTTATGAATAATTCTCTTATTATTTCCTATATTATATAACTATTTCAATTAGTATTGAGTTTTTGAAATCAGCAATTCTAGAGTTATATTCAAGTGAAGTAGAAGATAGAAACTCTTTTATTTGGTTTTTCTAAATTCCTTTCCTAGAATTGTTGGTTCGAGAAAGATACGGAAGTCGTGGTTCTGTGACGATTGGGTTCAAGGCATGATCGATAATTGATAATGAATAATGAATTGAAGTTAACAATCTATACGAAAGAATATCAAGTTATCGAATACAAGAATTGAAGGTATAATGTCCTTTTATACCTTCTGCTGGCAGGACCTTAAGGTCCTGCCGGCAGAACCTTTTTCCCTGCCCTGGCAGGCATAATCCTTTCAATCCGTCACAGGTTCCCACTATTAGTAGGCCCCTAAATGTCTATTTGTATTCAATCTAAAGAGCTAGCTAAGTAGGAAAATAGCAGGCCTTATATAGATACTACTGAAAGAGCTAGTCTCTTTCGCATTCGCTTAATACCTTTGATACAGTAGTCATTTTATTGAAGTCATTTCTTTGAAGTAAATACCCTTGTTCACACAAGAATATAATTCTCGCTTTGTATTGAAATTCAAGTAATGTTTCTCTAAATCATCTGAATTCATATTCAAGAGATTCAATAATCTCATAAAATAATATATAATTTATAAAGAAAGTTGTTTTATTCTCGAAATACTAAGTCTTGAAATTTATTTTTTAATTAATATACTCCTCTCAAATAAAGAATAAAGTATCAATATCTAGATATAGTACTCTCTATAAATCTAAATGTTAATTCGAGAGAGATACGGAAAACGTGGTTCCCACTATCAGTAGGCCTCTAAATATCTATTTGTATTCAATCTAAAGAGCTAGCTAATGAGGGGAAATAGTAGGCCTTATATAGGCACTACTGAAAGAGCTAGTCTCCTTTGCATTCGCCTAAATACCTTTGATATAGTAGCTATTGTATTGAAGTTATTCTTTTGAAGTGAATTCCTTTGTTTATATACTCGGAACTCTCTTTTATGGCTTCAAATACAATGGTTGAAAAGAAATTCGTAAAATTATAAAAATCCTTTATCTGCTGGCTAAAGTCTCTGACCTTTTATTAGCAGAACCAATCCCTTTCTTTAATCCCGTTCCACTCATTTCATTGCCTTGATATCGATCTTATTCGTATTGATCAGATCAGCAAGAGCTTGACATGACTTTCCTTTCGTTATTGTATCGGCCGGATTAGTCGGACTATCAATCCAGATCACTTTAATAATCTCCCTTTGCTCGTAGGATTGATGTAGTATCATAATATCGATCATTAATCTCTTTCTTTCTGGATTTCTTATATATAATAGGATTCTTGGGATCAGCAGTAAAATATTTGGGGTAGTAATCTTGTATATAAGCTTGAATCTGAGGTATAACTACTCGCGGGAAAGATGTTGGTATAGGCATCTGATTGTTTTTGGATAAATTCAAGAAAGGTTCTTCTGGATTCATCATATATATAATCGCTATTCCTAAAGAAGGTAATATAACTTTGCCGGAATTTGGCAAAGTTATCTTAGAATCATATTATAATCCCTATCCCTATTATCTCTATCATTGCCTTTATTGTTATTACTATTGCTTCTACTATTATTACCATCTTAATCGCTATCCCAATTATTATCATTATCCGGATTATCATTATCATCAGGTGATCCTGCAGGAGCATTTCGTATATCCCCAGAGCTATAAAATGAAGGGGGTCTATATGCTTCGAGAGGAGTAGGTGAAACAGCTTTGTTGGTATTTGGTAAAGTTAGGTGATTAGCTGGGTTACTGTTTAGAGATTCGGTAAGAAGATCGGTAGGGGGTTCGATTTGTGATTTCGGATTGAGTTTGACAGGAAGGTGGGCTTATTTTGTAGATATGAATGGTTGTACTTTATTAATCTAGTATTCCAGAAGTTGTTCTATAATCCAATTGTGATACTCTTTGTGGAGAAATGCTTTTATCAAAGTATTATCGAGATTTGTATTTATATTGATATAAACTCTATAATGTTGTAAGACTTTGCAAAAGTTATATAATATTAACTTATCAATGCTTTTGAGTAGGGCTTGTCGAATAAGCTCGAAATCGAATGTAACTGTATTTTGAAGAGATGTGTGAGTGATTCTTGTATTCGAGTATACAGCTATTCGAAAAAGAAAGTATTTGTTGATCTGGTGTTTTGTTTTTATTTTGAATGTATATCCTTTATAGAATTGTTTAGCTTTATTGAGATTTTTTGGAAAGGAATAGTTTTGAGATTCTTTTTTGAACTTCAAATCTTTAGCAGTTTCCTGAATTTTTCTTTCTTCAGTTATTGCTTTGTTAGGAATATAGGGATTGAAAGAAATAGGAGAATAAAAAGGAGCATTGGTTATATCTTCGTAGAGAGAAGTCTTAAACTTTTGTTGTAGAGGATCGGTGTTGTTAGTTATTGTATCAATAAATCCTTCTATGCTAATGGATTGATCGAATAGAATAGGTTTCTTGCTAGTATTGGGTTTCTTGCCAACTTGCTTAGAGCTAGTGCTAGTGCTTGCCTGGGATGTTATGGTGTTGACAATGGGAAATAAAAGAAGTAAAGGTAAAAAAAAAAAGATTCCGAATAAGTAATTAAGTAATTTGTGATATCATTAATTAGTGTTGGTTCAATAATGAGATCAGGAATACGGGAGACGTGGTTTCCACTATCAGTAGGCCCCTAAATGTCTGTATTGTATTCTGTCTAAAGAGCTAGCTAATGAGGGGAAATAGTAGGCCTTATATAGGCACTACTGAAAGAGCTAGTCTCCTTCGCATTCGCCTAAATACCTTTGATACAGTAGCCATTGTATTGAAGTCATTCTTTTGAAGTGAATTCCCTTGTTCACAGACTAAAGTGCTTTTTTTAGAATTTATAGAGCTAAGATTAAATAATCATCGAATTTTCAAGTAATCTGTAAATTTTAATAGTTATTCTTCTTCGAATTACCTCTTAGAGATTCAAGAAGAAAGTCCTAGATAATAGAAGAAAAGAATTTTTTTAATTAGAAAGAAATGCTTTTCGAATTTTCAGGAGTCCTAGTTTACAGGGGTATTAGAGTATTAATTTAAAGCTTATTAAAAAGGGATCTAAATTATTTGAAAACTTTTATTATTCAAAGTAATATACATTTATCTTATATAAAGTAGAAGAATCGTATAGGCATGAGCTGTAATTACATATAATAAAACTTGAAAAACTTTCCAAAGTATATAATAGAATTAAAAGAATTATAATATTGTGGAATTAGAGGTCTAGAATCATCTGTTAAAGAATCTCTTTTTCTTTTTCTAGTTTTGAATTCTTTAATAGATGATATAGTATTTTAAGTCCTTAACTTATTAAATTTATATATCCCTCGAAAGATTCCCTTGAATGTAAATTAAAGATACCATTCATACTACTACTTCTATTACGAAATACTCTCTAATGCTACAGTACTTCAATTTCTGAATAACACTCACATCAAGAGATGCGTATATTTTAAATTTTCTCGAAATACACATCTCTCAATTAACACCAGGAATCCCAATTTCCCAACAAGGTAATTGCAAATTCTTAGCGCCATATTAAACTCAAGCGCAATCCATGATCTTAATTTCAAATTCAAGTTTACATTCCCCTCCATGCCGCTTCAATCTCAAATTCTCTTCAAGCTCAGGAAATTTTCTCTCACAGCCTCAAATGACCTTTTGTTTATCTTTCATCCATCAACTATTCACCACTCGGCTCTCGGCCTTACCCTTAAACCCATGTCCGAGTTTTTTCTCAAAGAAAATTTTCCTTGAGTGAATCACCCAGACAACTTTCAAGGAAAATTTCAAAGCTACAGACCGTCATTCAACAAGACATGAGATGATATTCTCAGTTCCAATGGATTGATTGATTGATTGATTGATTGATTGATTGATTGATTGATTGATTGATTGATTGATTGATTGATTGATTGATTGATTGATTGATTGATTGATTGATTGATTGATTGATTGAATTTACGTCCACCTTCAGTCTAAGACTATATAGGACGGCTAGGCCCGATGGGCCCAACAAATAACTTTTTGATTTACAATATTAGTTATGATTTTATTAGGGAAGTGAAAACAAATGCTAAGAAACAATACCCGCTCATTATACGCATTATATATAATAAAAAAATTCTGACAATCAAGAATTGTGAGAAGATCAAGCCCTCCTTTTATTTCCTTAACTACTTCTTTTTTATTCTCTTCTCCTCTCTCCTCTTTTATTACTACTTCTTCCTTTATTACTTTTGTTTAAAAGTCCTTACTAGATGCTATAATACCCTTATAGCGATTTTAGTGATATTGATAAATTTGATAGTTAATTCGATATCTATTTTGGTATGCAATAGGAATTGTATAGTGATTTTCGATAATGGTATATTCTGGAATATCTCTTTTCTTTTTGTTTTGTATATAGAATAACTAATCAGAAAGTGTTGCAATATCTCAATATTATTGTATATATATCTATTATTCGTTAATCACTTTTCGCAAAACTGGATATAATATTGATCACATCAATTCTATCCAGAGGCCATCAACAAGTTATATATAGCTGTCTTACAACGGATATTAGCTATATTATAACAAATCATATTGAAGGAATCTTACAATACCATGATATGGGTGTCAGCAATACTGTGAAAGCTGGAAATGCAAAAGAGAAGCGGTATGCAGAAAGTGCGCACACCTGCTATCTATTCATGAGCCAACCGGGGATTGTAATCACTCAACACAATGCGCAGGATGCCGCAGGCCCTTCCCAGCGGACCATGACAATTGCCCCACCAAGCCCCAGTGGGTGAACGGCAAGACAGTGCGTCCGGATCGAAAGCAGATCCAGATCATCCGACGAGCAGGGGAGATCAGCATTATTATCGCCTTAGCACCAACAGTAACAGTTCAAATACCGGTGATAGTGTAAGGAAGGAAAAGGAAATCTAGAATGGACGCAGTCTCCCGACACAAAGATGGCAGCAACTCGGAAAGCGATACTGGAAGAGAGCAAGCGAACGATATCTCGGGGAGCTCAACGGATGAAAAGCGGGATGCGCAAGGTCAACATATCACCCATAGTAGAGCAGCAAAGATCAACAAGAATCTCAACCTTAAAGCTCTGAATAATCAGGCTATGACTGGGGGATATGATACAATAATAGAAGATCTATATAAATAGATCGAATCTGCTATCTATTGCCTGGATAAACACGCGGAAAAGCCTTGCACCGTATATAGCAGTATTGCAGCGAGCGTTTGAGGAAAAGATTGATGTAATATATATACAAGAGCCCTGGGTATCTAATACACACATTCAAATATATAACGGATACTAATACCTATCCCCAATAACCTTCTGAAGGGGAAGCGGGATATACGAGGAAGGGCAGGGATGCCTATGAGTAATGATATATATCAGAACTGAGACTAGACTACAAATGCTACAATTAGCAGAAAAGGAGTATAGAAACTATATATAGCTTTCTATAAACGGAATTAAACTATTAAATCTATATAGAAAACCGAATATCTCAGGAGTTCTGAAAATAATCCTTGATCTAATATCAATTGGAGACACGATTATTGGGGGAGACTTTAATGTTTATTATATATTATTCGAGCCAGGTGTAAATACAGTGTATGGTGGTAATTGGCTTGCGGAATAATCTAGCAACAGAAGCCTCAAGTTTACGAATATCCCGGGTCAAGCGATATACAGAACAGAATATATAATCAATCTAGTTTTTTCCAATATCTTAGAAACATATATAGAAGTAAGGGCTGATATACATTACGAATCCGATCACAATACCCTCTTTATCATTATATAAAAAGCGAGCTCAGTATTGAAATCCCAATATGTATATCGCATCAGGGAGGAAGATCTATCTTTATTTCAAAGAATGGTATCAACTAATATAGTGGAAATCAAATGGGAGGTACAAACAGTAATTACAAGTATAGCCCTGGATCAAGCTGTCGAAAATATGTAGAAGGTACTACAATAGGCAATCAGAATAATAGGAAAACTAAATCGGAAGATAGGAAAATCGGCCCCCTGGTGAACACCCAATTACATGATCGCTCGAGATGTATATCTCCGGAGCCGTATAACCAATAGCGATTACTCTATAGAATGCAGAGTATTCTTATTGTGCATACGATAGGCCAAAAGAGGGTATTGGAGGAAATTCCTTAATGAGATAAAATCAGATCGAGATCTGTATAAAGTAATCAGATAACATGATCTGAGCCCTACATACCACTCTCCACCGATTATAGTAGACAAACACACTGCTACATCGAATAAAGAAAGGCTGAGCTGCTATGCTTAGAGATTCTACAGCGTTTTAAAGCTATTAATAATCTCCCGGACTCCGGATACAATCAAAGTAAGGAAAAACTACCCTGAGGGGAGCCTATCTCTATAGAGAAAGTAGAATATAACACTATAGGGGTCTCGAGTATATCCCTGGGGACAGACTGGATCACAGTGAGATTACTAAAGGCTATCTGGACGGAAATAGGCTCAGTTCTACATACCATTTTCAATAAGTGTTTATAGCTTAATCACTTCCTTATAGCATGGAAACAAGCAAAGGTAGTTATACTATTAAAAGTAGGGAAGACAGATTGAACATCTCTACGATCATAGTGGTTTATCGCTCTTCTCTTCTGTATTAGGAAGGGTCTTGAAAGGATCATAGTAAGACGTCTAGCGTGGATAGTTCTAACACAAGAAATACTCAGCCTACAACACTGTGATGCCCTACCGAAACAATTGGCTATAGACTTAGTAGCGTTGTTTGTTCATAATGCAGAAGTAGTGTTCAATAAAGGCTATAAGATCATAATGGTTATGCTAAATGTACAAGGAGTGTTCGATGCTCTATTTAAAAATAGACTCCTGAAACAAATAAGGGAATAGGGATTCCTATAAAACCTGATTGCTTTGATTAACTCCTTCTTAACCCAAAGATAACTTAGGGTTAGACTTAACAAAGCAATAACTAGCTATAGCACAATGGAATACAGTATTCCACAAGACTCACCCCTTTCGCTAGTCCTGTATATACTTTATCTCATAGAACTACTCCAGCAAAACCCTAAACTCCGATTCGGGTATGTAGACAACATCTGTCTATACCGATTATTAGCAAATGTTTAACAAAACATTGTAATACTAATAAGAGATATGAAAAGTATATTCCGTTGAAAAGCTAGAAATAAAATAATCTTTGTATTCGAAAAAATGGAGATGATCCATATAACACAGCATAAGCATTCCATCAATCCGGTATACGAAATAAATCGCGATTGCACTATTTCTCCAATTATATCAGGATTGGCTCTACAATGGCTAGATATATGGTTTGATTGTAAGCTTATATTCAAATAGTATATCGAAATACGAGCAGTCAAAGGCCGGAAATTGGCTCATTACATTTAAGGGCTAGTTCGGATTACAAACGGACCCTTAGCAGTATTCTTATGAAAAGTAGTGATCACTTGCTTATATCCAGCCCTATTCTATAGGGCAAAGGTATGGTACACAGGACAAACAAAAACCACTAAATAGTACCGAAACGGGACACCAATAGTAATAAGCGTTTGATTAGAAAGAGCGATTCTAACTATCAATAAGGTTCTACGAATAGCAATCAGAGGAGTCCTCCCAGTCTGGCGAACAATCCCGAATACAGTGATAATAAGGGACAGCGCTCTCCCATCAGCAGAAATAGCATTAGAACAAATAAAATGAAGAGCAGCTCTCTGTGCCCAAACTATTGATCCAAAACACTCTCTTTATTACCAAGGGATAAGAGTCATCTATTCCTCCGGTAATAGAGAAGACTAATTGCAGCCAGCCAGAACAAAGGTCCAGGTGATCAGCCAGTATCTTTCCCGAATCAAGGAGACGACTTTAGTAGGGCCTTACTACACACCAGGATGTTGAATGGATCCTATTAGAGGCCTTACGAAAGAGGTAGCGGCAGAGCAGTTTCAGGAATGGTGGAACAAGCGCACATACGATCAGATCACCATATTCTCTGATGGATCGGAATAGATCGATAAGGATGGTAGGCGAGTAGGATATGGATATGTTGTATATAGAGGACAAACGGTAGTATGCAAAGGAAACAATGGATTGCATTACAACTCTCATGTATTCAACACGGAAGCGATTGGGGCATACCGAGGCCTCCAAGCAGCGATCAGAAATATCACCGGCATAAAACAAATGGAAATCTGTATGTGCATCGATAGCACATCAGTGATATGGGGAATGAGAGGCACAGCCTCTATCACATCGCAGTGGGCTTTCCTCAAATGTCACAAACTGATGCAAATACACTCGATCCAGATCAAATGGTTGCCAGGCCATACAGGGATCGAAGGGAATGAGTATACGAATACATTTATTGATAAAGGGATAAGAAAATCAATCTCAGGGCATACAAATCGATCTATAGCAAGCGGTATCCGCTCTATAGCAAAAACTGTTATGGAATCGGCAGTACAAGCATGGTGAATCAAACAGAAACTAATGCTCTCCAAATAGTACCAGAAATGGAATCTAAGGAGCATAAATAAATGCTCTAATGAACTAGAACTCTCACAAGCTACTTTCTATTGCATACTAGTGATCCGCTCAGTATATAGCGATTTTGAAAACTATTACTGATAATTTAAATATAAGGAAGCAATAATCCATTGCTCATATGGTGTATATAAATCCCCCGAGCACATCATGCACTGCCGCAAAGTCCTTGCGACCTACGAAACCTGGCCTTTAGATATCAGGCCCAAATACTCATCCCGCAACCAGGCGGCTCAAGAACGATTACTGAAACAGTTAATATACACACCAGCCAAGTTCGCTGAATTTATTACTATAACAGATTTCTATAGGAGCATATGCCCTAGAACGCTACCAGAAGAATAGGAAGAGAAAATGGAAATGGATCGATCGATCCGGGTGAACACAAATATAGAATAGGAGGCAACCGATATAGCAAGGCTATAAAGAACAAAATCGATATATGCAATATATTGCGTTGCACTAAAATGCATACAAAAGCTATCCTTACAGGATAAAGTAGCTTTCAATCAAAACATTATATAAAAGATCGGAAAGCGCGCACGGAGGCGCTCAGAGGATCGGAGACAAAAGCGCAAGCGCGCTAGCTATCGCTTGGGAGGCTACTGAGGGTATTGAGACCTCATTTTTAGGAGAGGGGGATCATGTAAATTAGAGATTATCCCGCAGTTAGCCCAACCGTAATGCCCCCTGGGAGGTTCGCCTATACGGCCCGGTTGAAAATTACTAATAATAATAATAATAATAATACCATGATATTGTCAATGTGTGGTTGTAAGCGATCTGTTATATTACTAAGTGTGTCGAGTTACAATCTAATCACTTCAACAATAATAACAACAACCATATTGATAACTGAAACGAATGGAAATGATAATATATGGTTTATCTACAAAATAATAATCGATTAATTCTATAAGGAGAACAAAAAGCAATAAGTAATCTTAAAGATTATAAGTATGATTAATATGTGTATTAAAACCCTGAACAAAACAGAATTGAGTTATACTGATGTATTGAGATCTGTATATATCGATAATATAATCAAGATTATAAGACAAACCGGGCTTATATAGAGAACCCTTATATTAATCACAAAAGCAATTCCAAAGAGAATTACTAAATCCTATATTGATATGCTCAAAACTGGGGGGGTGTTTCAGGTATCGAAGAGTGTTAAGGCAAGTACACCCAAAACGACAGAGACAATACAAAAGCATAAACAACAGGAGTGAAACAATTATACAATCTTTATAAAAATAAGAAGTAGGCAATAAATGATTGCTAATAACCTTTTCGAATTGTGATTGAAGATTATAAAAGTAGTTTCTGAATTAAGGCTTGAATTAATCCCTTTGTTCTATCGTAATAGGATAGGGTGGATTCTAGGATATAAGATACTAGAGAAATGCAAAAACTTTTTGTAAAACGAAAATTGTATACAGCTGATTACTATACTTGATGTAAATAATGTTCAAATTGCAGAGATTTAGTATAATTATATTATGTTTCAGGTTTTTTATAATACATTAAGCATACTTATAACACTTCCAAATATAATTATTCGAAAAGAGATTAAGGTGTAAATAGGAGAGGAATCAATATAATATAAAGTCTTTAAGTATAGAGTGAATTCTTTTATAGAAAAGCCAACTGGATTATTAATTTCAAGAAGATAGTAAAACCATTCCGGCTATTTAATATCAATGAATACTCAAAGCCTCTTGATAGATCGTAATGTTTTCAATTATAACAATACTCCAATAAATGCCAGCTATACTATAACCTGTATATATATTATCGCCTGGTTTATTATTCTAAATATAGCGAATTGATTATTAAATATATCAACGGAAAGATCCATAAGCAATACCAAAATGATACTCAATGTATGAGATGTCTAGAACCTTTCCGATCTGTGTATAGCAATTGTTTTGCAGCATTATGATTAATCAATGGAAAATTGATCAGGTTTATTTACTGACAAATAAGAGAAGTCAGGATCGCTAGCTGAAGGGAGACTCAGGAAGTATATAAGAAAAAGGTATCTGTTTCAATATTAGTCAAACAGCCTCAAGTGATTATCCTTAGACCCCCTGTATCAGGGGTCTGTATTACTACTTACAAGAATGAATGGCAACTGGTGGATTGATTATTCAAATGGGTTCGATTAGGGAAGGGCTTCTTTAATAGTTCGATTTATATTTTGGGCTGTAACCCTTTGTGCTGTGTTAATAAAGGGATAAATTATAATGTAGTAGTTATAGCTGAAAAAGCCTTCTTATCTTTTGACTCTAAAATGAGTAAGGGGAGTGAGTCAAATGTTGACGAAGCCGTTACCACCCCTGTATGAGTTGTACAACCAGTGTGAACTCAACAAGGGGAAGGGGGCTTATGATCGTGTAGGCGAATGTGGGGTGCGGATATTCTAATCATATTATCCTTCTACAGGTTGCTGGAGAGGCTGATATGGATATTATCTGTGTTCAAGAATCCTGATTGTACGATAATTCGGCAATCCAAAATCATGCTGTATATGACCGATACTAGTTGATCGATACCTGGGGAGTGGCTGATGGTTCTGAGTATGAGCTACAAGTAATCATCTATATATGAAAAGGAGGCAACTTGAAGGTCAGACAAATGAGGCAGACTGGAAGTAGGGATTTACTTTGAATTAATGTTAATGGGTACTCGATCCTCAATATCTATTATACCTTGCTTGATCTGTTGATAATAGAATATATACTCGGACTAGAGATTGCCCTAGAGACTGGTACAGTTATCAGAGGTGACTTCAATGCTAAGTATAATTTGTGGGAATCTGGAGTAGCAATTGCTAATCAAGATGATATACTTATATAATGGGCTGCCGAATAGGGAATAGAGTATATCGGGACTTCTGGTATCTCTATATATGCGAGGGGACACGTTCTGGACCTAACCTTTTCCAACCTGATCATTGCTATGACGGTAATTGATAATAACTTGTATAACAACTCCGATTATGTTATTCAAATCACTATTATTTCGGATAGAGAAACCTCTGAATACGAGCAAGCGTACATCCGGATATGCGATTCAGATTTACTCTGTCTGGTAAGCATAATGACTAACCGTTTAGCGAACCTTCAGAACCTGGACCTCCGATCTATCTACAATGTTGATAGATTGATCGCCAGATTTATAAACATACTAAGCGCCTCTGTAGTAGCTGTAGGGCAGAAAGGCTGCAAACCCTACCAATCATTCTTGTAATGGATTAATGAGTGTAAGGAGGCATATTGAATATATATACAAGCTAGGAGAACTAGAATTGCAGATAGAATAGCAACTGCTCAGTAGGACTTACAAAAGGTTGTACAAGCATCGAAACGAGTCTATTGGACTAAGCACTTGGACGATGTACAGGACGATTAGGAACTATACAAAGTCATGAACTAGCATAAGCTGATTCCAGAAGCAGGTCTTAAAGCCTTTCCTTTAATAATCAAAGGCCAGGAGATTACTGATATCAAGGAAAAAGCCAAAGTACTTTTTACAATAATATTCGATTATTTTAAAGTATCGGATAATCTATAGTATAACTCTTACAGGAATAGGGCTGCTAGATAACTTTATTATGGAAAAAAATGATCACCACAGAGAAAATGGAAAAATATATAATAGAAGTTAGGAGTATATCACCCGGAATCGATTGGGCAACCGTTTGCCTTCTCAAAATATACTAGCCTAATACAAAGAGTGTAATACATAAGATTTTCACAGCCTATCTCAAGCTCAGCTATTACTCTAACGAGTGGAAACTCGTTGAAGTAGTTATACTACCCAAGATTGGTAAAAAGGATAGGATATCCTCGAGATTGTAAAGGCTGATTGCATTGATATTGTGTATTGGAAAAGAACTAGAAAGGTATATCGCTAGTCAAATTGCATGGACAGCTATAAAATACAATGTTATCAGCTCTCAGCATTACAAAGTGCTACTGAAAAGAGCCGGTATTGATTTCACAGCTACCTTCACTTATAATATTAAACTTACTTTAGTAATTAACAAAGTGATTACATTAGTAATAATAAATATACAAGGTGTCTATAATGCATTCCTTAAAAGACAGTTTCTACAATGTATAAAGAAGCAAGATTGGCCTATAGCGTTCTTGCGATTTGTTAATTCATTCCTAACTAGAAGATATGTGCGTGTAAGGCTTGAGGGGATTACAATACAGGATTTTCTGGTTGTATATAATACCCCCCAGGGATCACCATTCTTCCCTATCCTGTATACCCTTACCTTATTGAGCTTCTCAATCAAGATAGAGCACAGCGCTTCGGATATACTAACAATATAGCTATATATTACACATCTAAGGATCTATCCACGAATACATATATGCTCCGCCAAACCATTCAATGTATCCTACAATAAGGAAATCAGAATAAAATCTTTTCACTCCAAAAAAGTTTGAGCTACTTCATATATCAAGGAAATATGAAATTACAAACCCGGCTATAAGAATAAATCGGAATCTAATCATCATGCCAACCCTTTTAAGATTTATTAATAGAATATAACCAACTTTACACTAGCTTAACATCTTTTTGATTAACGCCTAACATTCCTACAGTATATCAAAACATATACTGCAAAAGCTATATGTGTTGTATCCCACATCCGATCAATAGCTCATACAGCCTACAGACTATCTGCAGCCTACTTGCAAAAAGCGATTATTACCTATATACTCCCTGTTGTCCTCTTCGGTTTCGAAATATAGTTCGATGGGCTATACAAACAATGCCCAAATATAGATTATATTCTGATCAATATCGGAATCAAGAAACACATCAACCTAGTTAGCAAGACAATTCATAGTATGGTACAGAAAGCTTTACCCATCTACAAAACAACTTCAACAACTACACTCCTTATAAAAGCTGATCTCTCAGTTAGAATTGTTATACTAAAGCAAGCCAAACTGAGGTTCGCGTTTCGGCTTCAAACAATGGATACACAATATCTACTTGTAAACCAATTGAAGCTGTATATCAGGAAGAGAGAATAAGGCACAGGTACTCTGAAAGATCCTAATACAAAACTGCAAAGAATAGAACGAACAATCCCTACTACCAAGCACCTCAAACTCTTATAGCCTCACTTCTCTTTCGAGTACCACACCGATTCAATGAATAATATGGACAAAAAGAATGCTATAAAAGTATTTAAGGAATGGTAAAACTTAATTCCCTAAAAAAACTACTCTATATTTTCAGATAGGTTTGAACAATACAATAAACACAATTACCACATAGAATACGGCTTTACAATCTACCGCGGCAAGCAACAGATCAATAGCAGCTACAACCGTATACACGAACAATCATATATTTTTGACACTAAGGCAATCAGCATGTGGCAAGGACTAGAACGTCTCCTGAACATCATTGATCACCCCTACCAGAAACGAATATGGTTATATATTGATAGTACCTTAGTAATCTAAAGAATACAAGGAAGCGCTGCTGTTTTCTCTCAATGGGTATATTATAAATACCATTAAGCAATACAACACTACAATATTATAATCAAATAGTTCCCTGGGCATACTAAGATTGAGGGCAATGAGGCAGCCGATTGCTTCGCTAATTAAGATACAACTAAGCCGCTTAACCCTAACCTATCCTGCCTCCCCATAGTCAGCAGCTCCCACTCTATCCTACATACCAAATGTCGGTACTCCGAGAGTAGATGGTGGAAGGAAAAAAGGGGTCTGATTTCCGAAACGTACAATACATGGAAACCGATATATAATACCTCGAAGCCGGAAAGCCTCAAGCTCCCTCGCAGAATACTATACAGATTCATAGCGATACGGACCGAATATAGTGACTTTGTAGCCTATTATATCAAATTCAATTACAAAAATAGTATGAACATTTGTATATACGGGATTGAGAAAAGCCCACTGCATTTCTTTCAATATTCAATCAATAATCAGATACGCGGCGACTAGCTGCTTGCATCAAATCGACTTCGATCCAAATGGAATACAATAGCATATATCAACCACATCCTGCGAATACAATATAGCTTTACTAACCTTCTCACTAGATCCAGATTCTATACTAGGATATACTCAAACTACACGAAACTATGCGAATTTCAATCTGCTCTAATACCTTGAGGATGAGCTCTCTATCCTAATCAATCTAAGATCTATACCAAACAACTATAAGCGCTCTGAGTGCTTTCCCGATCGATAGCAATCGACCTGATTATCCGCCGACACCCGGATGGTATACAAAACAAGGCCCTCTGAAACAGGACTACAAACCCTTAAACAAAACAACCACAGGATCGCTATAAGTGGTACTGAGCGGGGGAATACCAGAGGCAATAAGCTCCTGATTAGTTAACATTATATTACTATGAGTGGCTGGAACGTTAGCGGCCTGTAGGCCCGCTCCTTAGTACATCTAGAATACCCCTTGGGAGGTCAGATATTAGACGTTAATCACTATAAATAAATAAATAAATATATCTATTATTGGAGTGATTGAATCGATATAGATATGATTTGATATATCTATAACCTAATTTCAATTGGAAGAGTACATTAGTAGTATTTCGATTGGTTTTAATTGGTAGCTTAATTTTCGATCCGATTTTCTATAGAAATAGTTTTGAATAGGTTAATACCGATTGATTGGATTTGAGTTTATATTGATTGAGAGTTGAACTCTATTAATCGAGAGAGGATTCTTTGATTATTATTTCTAGCAATCCAAAACTGGTTTCATTCAAGGTGGATTGTATTGTAGTAGCCTCTTTTGCTAGCTTATCTGCTAGCTCGTTCCCTTTAACTGATGTGTGCCCTGGTACCCAATTCAAGGATATTTTAGATCCTTTAGCTATAATGACTTCGGCTGCCTTGATTGCTCGAATTTGGTATGCTTGCCCTGCAGAAATGAATTATATTATAACTACTTTCTAGAATATATTATAATACAAAGTAGGTTCGCTACAACCTACAAACGCTTTCCCGGTTCACTTGTAATAAAGCCACTAGTACTAGGCTTCTATAGAATCTTCTAATTATATTAAACCATTTATTATATGATTATCTTTAGAAATTCCGGTCAGAACCAAAACCATTCCTTTATATCTTCATTTCTGTTTGCTTTTTAAGTTTATTTGATATCTCTATTATACTCTCTACCCTATAGTATTCGATTATAGATCGATATATACATCCATCCTTTCAAGTTATATAGATAGTATCACTATCGCTGTTATTATATATTATGTTTTGTGGCTAATAACTGTTTTGCATTACCTTACCGGATCTCTTTTACACAACAAAACCAACTATATCTTGCAGGTTTGTTATTTCAGATTCTTAGCCAGGCAGCCTTTCTATAGTATTTTTAACCCACTAATTAAAACTCTACTTGTAAAATCCATTCCTTTAATGTATAATTTGTAATCAAAAATAAAGCACTAGGAATGTATTGCATATGTATATCATAAAATTAGTCTTTGTCTGAAATCCTTTGTTACTGTAATATCGATTGAGTATTATCGAATATAGTTTACTAAAAGCATCCTTCCTATACCAAAGCTTTTCCGTTGCTATACCACTCCCGCACACTCGAAAATAAGGTGCTAAAAATGTCCCTCCTTCTACTCCATATATATTCCCGCTAACCCTAATAAACATTATCCTAGCCTTTATATACTTCCTACTACTCCTCTCACTATTTATAAATATCCGATTCAGTATATCTATAGATTGTATATATTATTGAATTATAAAAACTCTGCATGCTAATATTTTAGAGGTATTCTATCGATTTTTGTTCATCAAGTTAAAGATATCAGTCCTATTTCTAATACAGGCTTCAGTCAGACTCAGCTATATTATAAAAGCTTTATTATCTACTATTTCAAGGGCTAATTCCGTTTTGCAAATGCTTTACTGCAATATGCTTTAGCTTTGTTTTCTATATAGATTTGTAAAGGTATAGTTCTGTATTAATCCTGTTCTTATCTCCCTTTCACCATCGAATAGTTTTCATTTCCGTTTTGTTGGTAGTCCTCTGTTCCGAGCATCTTCGCGATCACTTTCTGGTAATCAGCTGCGTGTACCTTCACTCCCAATACAGTCTCCGATTAGTATATAACTACTACCCAGCTCCAGCTAACTCTACTTAGCTCTCCGATCGTACGATCAAAGGTTCGTAGAATACACCACGTACAGGTGAGAGTCATCGTATCCCTTCCAATGGATTTATTATTGGGGGAAAGGATTCGGGAACTTTCCATGGAGGGGTAAAGGGTCAACCTCGGATGACCTCGGATCGGGTGAGGAGAGTTGTATCATAGAGAAACCAGATATAATAGGTTTTGAACCCGGGAAAGGTCGGAAATGAGGGATGAAGGGTTCGAATTTGTGAATTTGAGTCTTAGTTTGTGGGAGTGAATAAATGTGGATGGATGAAGTTGTGAAAGAGGATAGAGGTAGTAACAGGAAATGAAATATTTGTGAAAGAGGGATGATCAAGATAGAAGAGAAAACCTTTGTAAGAATATGATGAAGGGAAGTAATGGGGCTTGGATTGGATATTTAGGTTAGTGTTTGAGTTTCGCTGGTATGAAGTTGAATGAAGTTTTACTTTCTATTGGTGTCTTGAGGTACACAATACTGACTTACCTACTATTTTACAGGGATAGATTAAAATACACAATGTTTGATTTCGTCCAATTTGGAGCACTGTGTGAGACTTTTAATGTATTAGATGCTAGATTCGGCATCTCATAGAGAATTTTGTAGCAAGATGGTTAGAAAACTTGGAATTATAAATGTCACAACATGTTGCGGTTGATCACAAGGCTTCCTTGTATGCTTCCAAAATGTGATTCCACATAAGCTATTCGGAGAATCGCAAAACTTAAATTCTAATCGCAGTATAAGATACCAGGGACAGTCATTGGGGTGTCATACGTCGTATTTCTCATCTGCTACACTCTAGTAATACAGATTGCATTTCTACTATATATTTCGACACATATTTTTAAAGATAGCTTTCAAGTATAGCTCAGCGTTGAGACAATTAGTTTGAGAAAGGTCAAAAGGAGGTATGTCCTAAAGGAAGAATGGGAAATTGATACAACCCAACACTCTCCAAGGTTTACTGGCATGAGAATCCCTCGTTCGCAGTAGCATTTCCAACACCATCGTAAGTTTGCTTAAGCGAATATGGACAGATAGTACGCTTAATAGCCGTGTTTGAAAAAAAGGTAGAATCCATGATATCTGGAACAGTACCGTTCTCAACCCAAGCACGCATGGTATCGAAAGTATCAGCTGGGAAAGCACCAGGTCCGCCAAGGCAGTGAGCGACACCTGGAGCCATGAACACTCTATAGAAATTGTGTACGTTTGGGTTGAGCGCGGTAACGGAATCGTAATAGCTCGTGGTTGAGTTAGGAGGGATAATACCATCAGCCTGTATCATTGTTAGTTGCTTTCTTGTAATGAATATGGGGAATTGATCGTTAAAGGAATAACTGACCAGTCCATGGTAAGTGAGAAGTTTTCCTCTACGGGCACGAAATTGTGAAAGATCCGGGTCGTTGGTGCCTATAATAGAAGACCACTCGTTGACGGAAGAATGGTAAAGCTGATCAAATTCCTGACGCGTTATATTTGAGGTATTGGTGTTGTCGTCCTTGCGAACAAACTTCGCTATCCACGGGAGTAGAAGAGATAGTGGATCTGCTGTACAAAGTTCCGTTGCTTGAACATGTGGTAAGAGCAAGTGATCCTCCGGCAGATAAGTCGTCACTTGATAAAACAGTGCCTATCTTTTGACCAAAAAAAAGAGAACTGTTATCTGACTTTCTAGGACCATCCCACATAGCCTGAGTAAGATAGGCAGCTCCAGGAGATATCGTAAAGTTTTCACCGATTTCAGTGCAGTTTATGGTGGTGCCACTAGAGATGTAGGATCAAAATTGCAGGAATCAGGATCTGCAATAATTCCATCAACAAGGCCATCATTAGCATCACAAGCCTTAATAGCTGCTGCAGTAATTGCTTGCATCTCGCACGTGTGCGGGTAGATGTTTATGGTATTCATTATGACATGAGCCCAAAGATCTCCCACAAATATTCCACTCCAATTAATGGCCGGCGAAGAAGCTGCGATTCCGTCAAAAGCCTCAGGAAACCTCTGAGCAAGCATCATACCTTGACGGCCACCTTGAGAGCAGCCGGTCCAGTACGAGTAGACTGGTGGTGTACCATAGTATTTGTTAGTGATATCCTTCCCAATGATTGCAAGGTCGTTAAGAGATGTTGAGGCATGGTTTTGCAGAAGATTACGATTTGGGTTTCCCGGACTCAAAAGGCCCCAAGTCGCGCTATCACTAGTTCCCAGGCCAGCATCGGTAGACAAAGATACGTAGTCCTCACCCATTGCTGCTGGCATACCCGCCAAAGCTACGTAGTTGAGGCCAGCCTGCCAGCCGTTGCCTCAAATGGTTTACATTCGACCGTTCCATTCTGTAGATGGCAAGTAGACTTGTACATTGACTGTATCATTAAGACCGGGATGAGTGTAAGCTATAGAGACGTTGCAAAAGCTGGCTGCTTGAATGTCGACAGCTCCATGATTCATATATAGACCCATCGAGATGGTGCGAGTGTAATTAGTGACTTGGTTAGCCTGGAAAAATAGGATCTCGGCTCCAAAGAGGCTTGGTACAGGAAGAGATGAACATGCTAGCGCGGCGGACGGATTGAATGACATGTTAGAATAAATGAGATTCGTGTTGCTTTCTATGAATGAAGGCATTGGATGTAGATGTTTCTGGAAAAGATCGAGCAAGAGAACAGTTATATACATTTTGGAACATACTATCCCATGTAAATTCCAGTCGTGACGTATGGAAACACATGTAGGGGCAGGATGATCAACAGATTATATCCCTTAGCCTGAGGGAATATTGTAGTAAAAGACGAACCGCTATCAAATACGAGTATTCGCCAAAACCTAGTAATCGCAAATTAGCGGGTCTACATCGGGTAGAATATTACTGAATACGCGTATTTCAACTACCGATGTAGCACTGCTACGCCTTTTGATATTAGGATTCTCTGACCTCAATAGTTGTTGGAAAAACTTTATAAGGTGTAGGAAGCAATTTAATTAGGAACGTATAATTCGTTACAAGTAGTATTGTGAGAAGCTATCAAAATCGGAGGCGAATGTGAACTCATTTTGATGACTAAGGCGGTCAGCTATTTTAGCGCGCCTTCTGGTGTATAGGTAGTATACACACGCAGTATAGTAGTAGTAAATTCATAATCGATTCGGTCTATATAGCTATACTAAGACCATGTGATGTGCCTGTTCTGTATCTAATTGAATAAAGTAGATAGGAAAAAGAATAAAAACCCACCCCCCCCCGAACTTCCTTATTAAGATCCTCAGGCAACTTCTTAAGCAATCCTTTTCAAGTTCTTCGAATCGCCTATATTATAAACCTATCTTATCAAAGAAACCTTCCATCCATAAATCCTTCAATATACCTATAAAAACCCTGCACTTTCTATTCTATTATAATAATCCCCCTCTTTCTATCCAACTCTTTCCAAAATATCATAAAAACTATAATTAATTACAATATCGTATCCCTCTCAAAAATTTATCTTCACCCTCTAATTCTTCAAATCCTTTTCGAAGAATCACTACTCTATTATAGCCCCTTAATCCATTACATATAAAACCTATATTCACCTTTTCTCAATATATATCAATAATATATAATTTCCTTTTAATATCTATTATCTCCTATTTCCTTTTATATTACCGAATCCCTAATAACAAAGAAACAATAAGCTCTATTCTAACTATATAAAGAACCAAAGCTATATTATAGATTTAAAGTGATTAAATAAGATCGGAATAATAGATATAATAATATCAGAATATTATTGTTTTTAATAATATACATTCTATATTAAAAGGTCACTACTCTTTTAGCTATAATTAATAATATATCATCTGTCATATAAGGTGATATCGAAATCGGTATTTTCGCAATAATATCGTATACTAATAATAAAATACCGTATACCTAAACCAACATATTATTGTAAAATGAAAAATCTAGTATTTATCTTTATCCATATAGAATAATCATAAGCATATCAATAGAATATCAAATACTAAATTGGTATATCTCTTATAAGATATTTCTTGAAAAAAGCAAAGCCTTTTAAAAAGTTTTCACCTTTTATTTTCCTATACCCAAAAACCTTCTTCTTTATAATTGAGACCCCCTCGTAAGGCCCCCAAATACTAAAAAACTCAAATCATCACAAGAATCCATAATTTAATCTCTTTCATTAATCATATTCAATATAATTATGTCTATCATTAATAATACCAATATTGATAATATCAATATAAATATAAATATACTGAACCCCCCTCTCTAACACTAACAACAATATCTCCCCTGTGACGAGTCACATTATCTAGTATATAGACTCTCTTCTTTAAGATCTTTTCGATCTTAAATTATTCCTTTTGGGGTTGTATGGCTTAGTGATAAAGAAGAGAGCTTTAGGTCCGTTACATTATTTAAGATCCACTTGGTTCGAAATTTAGTTCGATTTAATTATTAAAGGTTATACTAGTATAAGCATATTTTCCGTACAAAGATGCCTGAGTCTGAAACCTTTTCTAGGTTGAATAAGGTTGTACTAATGTAAGTATATTTTCTGCAAAAGTATCTAAGTCTGAAACCTTATTCGATATTAGGGCTAAATCGTGTTAGGGTAAATACATTCACTCCACAAGTATTTGAAACCTAATTGTAATTGATCAACTGAATATAGAGCTTCAAAGAACCTAGTTTTCTGAGAATATTTCTATCAATTATATACTAGCTGTATATTAGAATATCGAGGAGCTAGAGCAAATCCGTATATGTTCTTATGGGTAACTATTACTAATCGATCGGGGGATCGATCCTTGACGAGGGGGTGATGTGACGAGTCACATTATCTAGTATATAGACTCTCTTCTTTAAGATCTTTTCGATCTTAAATTATCCCTTTTGGGGTTGTATAGCCTAGTAGTAAAGAAGAGAGCTTTAGGTCCGTCACATCCCCAACCCGAATTGATATCGACTCAGCAATTACAGAAAAAGATAGAAAGTGATATTCTGCTTCAAACACAATAAAGATTAATAGGTTTTTCCAAGAAAATCTTTCCTTGGTTTTTTCGTGTTTTTTTTCACACGCAGTATATATGAGGGTTTAAGGTTATAAATTCATTCTGCCTAACTCTTTTAATCATTTTGGTCTCGCAAAATATCACTTGTATTATTAAATACGCAGACTCATTTTTATATCTCGTAGGGGTACATTTGTAATACATAGAAATTTCGGAAAGGGTTGATAGTTAATTTCTGCGTATCGACGGCTCCCAAGAAGGCTCAGGGGAAAATCATAGGTATGTACAAGAACCTGGAGTCATATTTGAGCTCTGTTGAGAGCCTTTCAGCACTTGTAATAACGATGTATTCATACAATGATTAGATGAGCAAGTAATGTAAAATGCATCAAAATGTGTCCCACTAAAAGCCTTTGAACGAATGATATCACGACGCTGGTTGAAACACTATGGTGAACTCTAGCTGGCGGAAGTAATATAAGAAATCACATAATATAACCTATCACCGACTGAGCTACATTATTGAGTGGGACATTTCATTTCAATTCACACTCTCTACATAATTCTTAACATCTTAATTAGGAAAGCATCTATACCCACGCGAGAATCTTACGAAGGGGCATTGCAAGCTAGATCTTCCATACTCACGAGTCACGAACTCGCTTACCTATAATTCGATGTAGAGTTACCAGCAATTAGCATCAATGCTTCTAAGAACCGCCAATATGACTTCGCAAGCTACATTGTTACCTAAGTCACAAATTCAGATTGAATTTGCTCTCCTGTCTAAGATTTATAAGCCCACTTTAGGTCAGCTCGTATATTCCAAGTCACTCACAGTCACCTCATCAAGGCTGCATGAAGATGCATCGCTAGATCATCACGCAAGAAGAGCAGATAAAACTCCACAAGAAGTAATTTCTTTCCGACTATACATTACTAACGGCATAGGAACAGAGATGGATGAACTGTTTCTAGCTGAATTTTGCTATTTTGTTAGGTCTCTAGGATCTACAACTCCGAAACCCTTTCTCCACCGTCCTCAACTCGACAGAGTTCGAAATTGACTTCATCACGGATCTATTTTCAAGCGTAAATCTCAGAGGGTAAAGTTGACATAGAGAAGCCCGTAGCTGCCACACTATATAGTTTTATCATCAAATTATCGAGAAAATCCTCAGAACTACTAGTCTTTCCCATATCCAACCAAGCCTGGCTTTATCTGCTTTCTGAAACCTGTCGATTGTAGCACAAGACTCACACAATATCAACGGATCTCAAATCAAGAAGGATCAACAGCTTTTGCTCCCCTTCCTGAGAAGATAAAGCTACCAAAATAGCAAAACGTGGCGAAGAGAATGAGTTATCAATGTCACCCACTTCCTATATAGATACTGAAACCAAAGCACTCTAAACTACAGATCTGAGCCTTGAAGCTTTGCTAACTACTCTACTGTAGAGCTTCTCCGTGATGGAAAGCGCAAAAAACACAACATACAACTATGAATAACCTACCTACCTAGCTACATGACTAGCAATCAAAAATGGAGAGATTTTAAGAATGAGACATGAGGAAATGACTCGCATGATATTACATTTGAAGATCAGACTTCATTTATAGGAATCAGTATTCGTCCTGTATAGAGAAAGGGACATGGGAGAGATATCTTGCCTTATCCGTAGATCTTGTAAGTTTCCAGCTTCGTCATGTCCGATGTATCTTGTGAACATAACCACTTTCAATCTTTCAAAACATCCCTAATATAAAAAACAACACAACGGCATCAAAAATTCACAAAAAGATGATCATATCTTCCATAACGTACCAAAACATACCTACCTAATCATTCCATGACACTTTGAAAAGATCTTTATACAAGTAATCTATAGGTTCCCTCCCATCATTTAAAGAACCACACACCATAAATCTCAAACATTCCCATCACATCAATACACCACATCCCCAGCAAACGACTTACCAGAGACCGAGCCTATTCTTCTACAAACCCAAGTATCTTCACCACAAATTCAAACCTCCCTCAAATCCAAATCATCTATTCAACACCACATCTCTATATTATCAAATCCTACAACTACAGATCCAATTCCCAAAATCTCTAGAACCACAAGTCAAGTTATAAATACGTTGCACTCTGCATAACTCATCTCATCTCGTCTCCTCTCATCTCATCTCATCTCCTCTCATCTCCTCTCATCTTAACCTCCAAGTATCACCACACCCCACCACACCACACCAGCCATAAATATTCCCAGGATTACCATGCTAGTTCCAAAAAATTAACAAATTCAAAAATACAGAGACCTCCATAGCAGTAAACATATAATTACAAAGAAATCTAAAACCTTTTCCGCACACCAAATTCCGTTCGAAAAGCACCATTTCCATCCGAAATTACATGCGATTGAACTTTGGAAATCTCAGATACACATACAATTTTCAATGCTAAATTACCAGTTCACCAAATATCCATCAAATCGACTTCATCTAACTCTCTAAACATTAGAATTCAAATCCCAGAAAAAAAGAAAACGAAAACGAAAATAAAAAAGACGATTCAATATAACATCATCGTGAGATATTTCAAATAATTCAAATAGTGAGATGGGAGTCTATAATAGAATGATAAGCCATCTCCTTTAAAAACTGCAAATCCATCTACCTACATCATCTCACTTCCAAACTTCCAAATTTCAAAATCAGATCACACAACCCCTAGTTCCTCATACTTTTCTCTCATCACCCAAGAAAAGTCCAACCTCCAATCCATGCTCTCGATAACTCTATCCACATAAATAATAGGATTCAACCTAATTCTCATTCCCAACCCCCAAGAACAACACCAAACCAAGCCACCTGTCTCCAAAATCCCCACTCCCTCATCTCACCCCCTCATTCTCATTCTCTCATTCTCATTCTCATTCTCGCAAGCCCGAACTCAAGACTCAAACCCAAACTCAGACCCAGAAACAATATCAAATCCAAAACAAAACCCCAAAAATACAAATACCTTCCCATTCATCCCATTTCCAATTTCCGAATCTCCATCAACTTTCTAGTATCTAAACCAATCAACATTATCTTATATATATAACCATTACATACATCTCTTCTCTCCTATCATTCTATTCATAAACTATATACTTTATAGTGAAAATGAAATAAAATAAAATAAATAGAAAATACTTTAATAAAAATCTTTAATTTTATACCTATAGTAAATCACTTAAAAAACTAAAGAAAAAGTAAAGAAAAATCTAATCTCCAAATCCCCCCCTCTTCCTCCCCCCGCCTATAAATCTCTTTTTTCTTTCCTTCTTATAACTAAATTCCAACTCCAACTCCAACTCCAACTCCAACTCCAACTCCAACTCCAACTCCAACTCCAACTCCAACTCCAACTCCAACTCCAACTCCAACACTCCAACTCCAACTCCAAACTCCAACTCCAACTCCAACTCCATCCTCATCCCCTTCCTCATCCTCATCACCAATCTAAATATAAATTCAAGTATAAATATATAAAATCCCATCTCCCCTTATCTCCTTTCCTTTCCTCTACTCTCTTCCACTAATTATAACCCAAAACCCATCCCATATACCCATCCTCATATACCCATCCCTATATATCTATTCCATTCTATTCTCTTCTGATTCTTCCTCCCATCCTCCTCCTATTCTTCCTCCTATTCTTCTTCCTCTTCCCCTCCCTTTCCCAAATTTAACCCCCCCCCTTCCCCGCTCCTAAACGCGAACTCTCTCCCAGATTCTAACCCTACGCACCAATCCATCCATCAATCCATCCATCTATCAGTACCTACCCTCATTATCCATTAAAACATAGTTTATCTAGCATATTAATCAATTAACACTCCCCCTCTCCCCCTCGTCGCCCCCCCCTCCCCTCTCTCCTGCCCCCTTCCCTCCTCTCTCTCTCTCCTCGCCCCTCTCTCCCTCTCTCGCGCTTTCTACACCCAACCCCCCACACCAACCCGCTTAACCCCAACCCCTTAACCCACTCCAATCTTTCCTCATCCAAGCAATTAACAATCTAGTATTATTAATATACCATATCCATATTATTTTTGTCTCTTCCTCTTTTTGCTACTCTTTTTCCCCCTTCTCTTTTTTCCCCTTCTCTTGTTTCCCCTTCTCTTTACGTTTTCCTCTCCTTTACTTCCTCTCCCTCACCTCCATTCTCAATTTTTCATTCATCACACCCTATCCCATCCCATCCCATCCGCCACCACCTCTCCTTCTCTCTCCCATTTCATCTCATCCCCCACCCACCCCTCCCCCTCTCCCCCTCCCCCCCATCCCTCCTTTCGTTTCGCCTCTCCCCCTCCCCTCTCCCCCATCCCATCTCAACCCCCAATCTTCTCACCTCTCACCTCTCCACCTCTACACCTCTCCCTCTCCCTCTCCCCTCTCTCCTTCTTTTCCAATCTACCTACCTACCTACCCTACCTATATTAATCTAATCCCTAATAGACTCTTCATAAAAGCAGACCCTAACTCAATTCTCTAAAGCATACTATTAATAATATAACAATTAACAACACAAACAATACAACAACACAATACACAACAGTATAACAATATAATTTCCTTTTATTTTATTTTCACTATTGTTCATATACATGCATCTACATATATAATTTATATATCCACGCACGCATACATAAATCCATGTATCCACGCATCATCAATCCACGCATATATTCATCCAATAACAATCCCCCTTCAACAAATGAGATTCTCAAAAAATTCCTGTATAACGCACTAGAGCATACAATTTTCGGAATACATACACACACAAATCCTTCTCCCTCTCCCTCGCTCTCAACCCAACAATCCCTTATCCGCACCCTCATTCTTCCCCCTCGCATCCATCACCACCTCTCTTGCTCCATCCTCCTCAAAAACATATCTCTCCCACCTCTGCGTCACCTTCCCACACCACGGATCCACCCACTTCGTCCAGGCATTCGCCATCGCATACAAAATCACAAACCAAACCAACAACATGCTATACCACCTAAACCTTCCACACATATGAAGTACCCCCCTCACAGTCTCCCCCTTCTCATTCACCGAATCCTCCGGCATCGAAACCCCATACAACATCCAAATCAACAACGTTCTCAAAAGCGTTCCATGAATCAAATACACCGCAAATGAATTTTTGCCAAACCAGAGTAAATATTTATTCGCGAGGAAATCTTTACACAAGGGGGAGAAATGGATTCCTAGCGCGATGAGTTCGAGACCGATTCCCGAGTAAAAACGAGGAACATCAGGATCATTGGGGAAAATCCAGAGTGAGAGATTATAGAGGGATTGCGACCAGGCTTGGAGTTCTGGTTTTCCTTCAGGGTATGAGGCGAAGATTAAACCGAGGACAATGAGTGAGGGAGCCAGGTAATAGCGGGGCCATGTGACGGTTTTGAGCCACTCGATGTGGGGTGGATGTTGAGAGAGATCTGAGAGAAATGTTCCAAAGAAGAATTGCATTCCGAATGCAGCTGAGGGATAATTAGTGTCTGAGTAATCTCCATAGGGAAGAGAGGAAATCATGGAAAAATCCAATTCAATCCAATCCAACCCAACCCAAAAAGAAAAGGAAAAAAAAACTTACAATCATTCGCCACATAGAAATAAACAAACAATGCCATACTAGACATCATTCTATACCTCGCCTTCATACCCGCCGTCCCCAACATAAAAACATAAACCATCATCGCACCCTTCAACAACGGCAACAAAGTCCACTGATTCCCATCATAAATATTCCAGCCTCGCGTCCACGTCGTAATCAAATGATACAACAAACTCTTGACCGCATCTCCAAAATACGGCGTGATATCCGGACTCGTTGCTTCAATCCACCAACTATCCGATCTCTTGGCCACCTTGTAAATCCCAAACTGACACAGGAACCAAATAATCGTCGTCGCGATGGTCGTGGGCAAAACCAGACGCGGCACCCGACGAAACGCCGAGCGAGAAATCGTATTGAAGCATGCCGTTTGATTACCCGCGCGACATTGGCGGATGGGTTTCAGCGCGCAGACGTACCCAGTGACGAGGGAGAAAATCGTAACTCCAATGCGACCTTGAGGGAGAATGCGCAGGATGGGAAGTTGGAGGAGTCGTGGACGGAGTCCTTCGCCGGAACTGGGGAGGAAGAGATCGGGATCAAAGGCTCGTGCGATATGGGTTGCGACTACGAGGAGGGATGCGATTCCTCGAAGACCCTATTTTATTTTTATTTTGGTTAGATTTGATGGATAGATGTTGATGCTTGTAATTGATGTGATCGATCAATTGAGTACATGAGTGTAGAGGAATTGAATATGGATAAAACTTACATCAACCCATTTAACATTTTCCGTCTTGACCGACATGATTATGACAATGATGAGGATTTGACGATGATTTTGACGGTAGACAAGAGTAACCTTGTAAACTTTATGATTCTCAACTCCACCTTCATCGACCGGAGATGCATTCAAATTCGAATTCGACAATTATAAAAGAATTCCTCGAAGAAAATATATGAATGAAGAAAGAAAAGAAAGAAAAGTTGGTCAAGAAGGAGATCCCAAGACCATGCAGATAGATACCTGGGTAGGTACCTGGGTATATCGATAGAGATAGAGATAGATATGAAAGAAGAAGCCGGTCACTCTTTCTTATCCTGTTTTATCGATCCCCCAACCGCGTGCTGCAAATGAGGCAGGTAGATATCTTCGTCAAGTGTACCTATAGAAATGAATCTTTGCAGAAGAAATTTCCTATGTGTAGGAATTGAATGAGTGTAGAAAAGATGTCTTGATCTTGAGTATTTAATCAATTGATTGAGAGGAAGAAACGTGAGAAGAGAAAGAGATCAAACAAAAATGAAATCAAATGGAAGATCAAATGAAAAGAAGCCTGGGTTTCAATCGAATCGAATCCAAATGCAAATGCAAATCCAAATCAAATGTCTAGGCACTGATTATATGTACCGGTCACACATGGAGAAATGAAAAGAAGGTCAAGAAGGAAAAGCGGATCTGGATGTACTCCCATATGATATGAGATGAACGGAGAGTGTACAATTGTAGACAAACGGACAGTGTTTTGTATGTATGGGGTATGTGTGTATATACCCTTCAAGGTATTGGGTGATTTATTTGGTAAAGATATGCGTATCTACCTCGTCTCCCTCATCTACCTACCTAGTAATTAATTCCACTCAATCTAGCCATCAAATCCATCAAATCCATCAAATCAAATCAAACTCAATTCAAGAAATCAAGCAAAATACTGCATGGAAAAACATGTAACACGCACGCATCGCATCGGATAACAAGCATAACAGGCAAGGGAAGTTGCATGAACAGATTGGATGCGGATGAATGAGAGGTAAAATCGGATGAGGATGTAAAGACCGAAAGCTCGTGCTGTAGAGATTTACCTACCTAGGTAGGGAGGTAGCTAGCTGGCTCGGTTGGTTAGCTAGAGTCTTGGTATCTGGTAAATGAATGCCGGGGTCCTTATTTTCTCCTGGGGTGACCAGGGTTTACGTATGTCCTGGAGGAGTAGTTATCTATGTAAGACATCACGTCATTGGAAGATGGATGGATGTGATGGAAGATCTATTGGTATGGTATGTGGATGATTGAATTGAGTTGTCGTCGATAGATATTTTGTAGATTTTGAGTTTATGTAGCGGTATCGAGTAGATGTAAGATGATGTGAGAGAATGGTATAAAAGGGGATGTACGGAGTAAGCGGAGATATGAATGGAGTATAATTAGACTCGAGATAGAGTATGAATAAAGTATGAATCAAGTATCGAATATGAAAATCTCTATGGGAATGAGAACAAGCAGTCGTATACTCCACACTCCTCTACGAGATATACAAAACCACCTAGGTCGTACGAAGATGGCGATTATCATATCCCATACCGATTACTACTTACTTACCACTTAGTCAAACCATTCCGACATCCGACTTGGAATTTTTTGATTCGCAGTCCAAGCCCAAAGTGTGGATTCTTTAATTTCTCAATCTCTTGGTATCTCTCGCATCTTGCACCAACCGGTACATCTCCTCCACTCAATCCACTCAGCACCCGAAAAGTCGCTGGAACGTTTCACTTGCTTCTTTATTTTTCCTCTGAAACCTACTCAATGATAATACGAGTATCGCGCTTAGAGATTCTAGTGCTCACTCTAGTTCCCCTTCTAGTTCCACGTCTAATGCTCATTCTAATTCTAGACAACCAGTTATCCTTCCGAAACATTCATTCAATGCTTACGTACCCCTAGCTTACCGAACGAAACTAACGACATATCGACCAACAAGACGAGTACCGATGCTCAATCCTGTGAGTTTCTCGAATGCGAGATGGAGATGATCATAAATCACGATGGATGATGCATTTAACAGAATAATCAGGGTGTGATTTGACAAAAGAAGCATTCTCTTCCGGGCCCGAACGAAAAGAAACGGAAAGAGATGTACGAGCCGTCCGCTGTCAAACGTGATTAGAGTCGGGGAGTACAGGATACTATACTTGAAGGGAGTTAGTGTCAGGGATGTTCTCCACTTGTTTTGAAGTTTTGTTTTTAGTGATGGTGTGTCACGTGTGATTGTGAGTATGCATGTGCATGTGCATGTGCATGTGTAATATGTATATGTATGTGGGGTTAATCATAATCATTGGGGTTGAAGAAAAAGATGGAGATAAAGTAGTAGTAGTATGTATATATCATATATATTGATATACAGAGTATAACTTATACTTCAATTTTATCTAATATCTCCCTCTCCCTCCTATTCATCCATCCATCCATCCCTCAATCAATCCCAACTCCCGTTCATCCCAATCCCAATCCAATCCCCAACCTCCAACCTCCAACCTCAAACCTCTCCCTAAACCCTAAACCCCTATCCAAATATCTACATACCAAGAACCAAGAACCATTCCCATAATACCAAGACCCTCCCTACTCCTTATGCATAATTCAAGAACCCTATTCCATCCATCTTATCCATTCTATCCATTCTATCCATTCTATCCATTCTATCCATTCTATCCATTCACTCACCATCAATTTTCAAACTCTACAAGAACTTCATCTACATACATTACGTAACACAGCAATCAACCCCCTGAATTTTATCTCGATACCTACCTACGGTGGTTGACGGCGTAAGTATTGTAAAACACACCAAAAAGCGACCAAGCTTTCCCCATTTTTATCGTTTGGACCAATCATATCATCACGCTGATTGAAAATTTATATGGTGAACTCTAGGTGGTGAAAGTATTGTAAATTTATTCTATTCCTAGCAAAAATCACTCAAATCTATCGAAATTTTTTATTTTTTTTAGAAATACTATTCTAAGCCTATTTAGAACCTATAGAAAGCTTTGAAAGCTTCAAAAGCTTTAAAATTTAAGAGTTGAAAATTTGAATAAAAGGATTCAAAATTCGAAATTTTGGAGGGGATGGCTGAATATCTAATAAAATTAATAAAAAGCAGCATTGGAATTTTCGTAAAACAGCAACTTTATTAAAATGGGGCTTACACGACTTATCCCATCAACCTCTGTACCTACTATACTCGTAACCCGATTCATCCATCTTACACCACATCCATTATACCATCTTCTACGATTATCAGCATGGATAGGGCTCAGAAAGTAACCTTATCATCAACCTTAACAAGAACAAAAAGCCATGAATCAACTTCTTTTCTTCTCGATTCCTGACTAGTATTGTCTCTATACTACTCGTAGATTTGAGAATTAATTAATCACTATGTATTTATTATAATCAAGTCATACAATTAGATATATTATATATATCTTTCCATATACTTCATTCTATTCGTAACTCAAATCTTTTAATTTCTAGCTAAATTCGCAGTGTATAGTTATTTGGTGTTATGGTTTGATAATAAGTATGTATCTAGGTAGATAGTTCAATTATATACTTGTTCATATCCATCCATCTCTCTTCTTCCATATAATCACACCCTCACCCTCACCCTCACCCTCACCCTCACCCTCACACTCACCCTCACCCTCACCCTCACCCTCGCCCTCACCTCAACCTTCAAACCCCATCTCATCTCATCTCATCTCATCCCTCTCCTCTACCATCATACCATTCCATCATACCATCTCCACATCGTACTTGTACAAAATACAATACAATACAAAACTCCATCCATATACACACACACACACATACACCATCCATCGATCCATCGTATTCGATGCCAACCCTCTCCAAGCTTCCTAATCTCGTATCCTCGTACTCTCGGTCCCGAGATTTCTGAGGTATCTACCAGTGCCTCTGTAGGTACGTATCTAGATATTTCGTGATTCGAATATCTATCTATCTATCTATCTAATAAATACTCTTATAACGTGGTTTATCATCGAGTGGCCCATATCATCGAGTGGGCCACTCCAAAATACACCAAAATTAATGCTTTTTTAATATTTTTATTTTAATAATCAATCATTATTTTTAGAAAAAAATAAATATAAAAATAATATGAAAATTTAGCTCTTTATAAATCTAGTTTTGATATAAAAATTTCTTTTATATTGAAAAAAAATGAAATTTGTCACGATTTTCGTTACAAAAGAAATATTTCTATAATTAATTATCACGCTAAAAGTGATATCACCGATAGCATTAAGCTAATTGGGTTTATATAGGCATATTCTCTCGTGACATTAATATTATAATAATTGAATTTTCAATAAATAATTAGATTTTCATATTATTTATATAATTAAAATTTATAGTTTTAATTTTTAGAAAATTTTATCAATAAATAAAGAAAGTGCACGGTTACGCACAGACGAATTTTATATGTAAAAATGATGGCCCACTCGATGATAAACCACGTTATTCCATTATATAATATTATATCCCATTAGATTCTAAATCCAAGCCTCTAAAAATACACAAGTAACATACTATAATTTATTTTGTTAGATACTAGATTTCTACTTTCATCGATCTTGTAAATTCTTTTTTTTCAATTTGATTATAATATGATATTATGAAGCTCATGGGTTGAAGATTATGAAATTGTATATATATAGTGTATATAGTTGTTAAAGTAGATAATAGCAATGAATCAACTAGGTGTAATGTAGCACAAAGACTTTTCATTAATTCCTCTAAACTATGAAAATTCTACGCACGACTGGGCCGCTTGATCCTGGCCCCTCCTGCCTCCCCACAGTTAGTAGCACTCGCTCTGCTCTACATGCCAAATGTCTATACTCCGAGAGCAAATAGTGGAAGGAAAAGAGAGGCATGATCTTCGAGATATACAATGTATGGAAATTGGTATATAATACCTCGGAACCGGGGAACCTCAAGCTTCCCTACAAAATATTCTATAGACTTATAGCAATGAGGACTGGATACAATGACTTTACGGTCTATTATATCAAATTAATTACAAAAATAGCATAAACACCTATATATATGGATTAAGAAAAACCCACTATACTTCTTTCAATGCCTGATCAATAATCAAACACGTAGCGATTGGCCATTTGTATCAAATCGTTTTCGATTGAATAAAATATAATAATATACATTAACCATATCCTGTAAATACAAAACAGTTTTATTAACCTCCTTATCAGATCCAGATTCTATATTAAAATATATCCAAACTATACGAAATCACACAAATACCAATTTGCTCTGATATTTCGAGGATGAACTCTCTACCCCAAACAACCTAAAACCCATACCAACCAACTATACACACTCCAAACACACTCCCAATCGACAATAATCGATCTAATCATTTGTTAATATCCGAATAACATACAAAACAAAATTTTCTAAAAGAGAATCACAAATCTTTAAACAAAACAATTACAGGATTACTACAAACAATATTAAATAAAGGAATATTAAAGGCAATAAGCTTTTGATTAGCTAACATTATATTACTATAAACAGCAAAAATATTAGCGATCCATAGGTCCACTCCTTAATACATCTAGAATACCCTTCGGGAAGTCAGATATTAGATGTTAATCACTATAAATAAATAAATAAATAAATATGAAAATTCTACAATTTATAATTGTGCGCGGGTTGGCGTCGGCCCGAGGTAGGCCCGCAGGCTACTCACGTGCCCTCGCCAGCCCTTACGCGGATTGACCGTGACAATAGTATACGTGAGATTCTTATAACGTGGTTTATCAGTATATAGGCCATATCATTATATGGGCCCACCTCAAAATACATACAAAATTTGTCTGTATGTAACCGTGCACCTTCTTATTTATAAATATAATCTCTCAAAAATTTAATATATAATATTTGATTATAAAAGTATTAAAAATTTCTAATTAGTTTTCGAAAATTCAAATTAATATAAGAGTTATTATTAAAATAGTTTTTTTGTAACAAAAATCGTAACAATTCTGACCTTTTTCCAAAATCTAATAAGAATATTCATTAAAAAGATTTATTTATAGAAAGCTAATTTCTTATTATTATTTAATGATCTTTTTTTCCCTCAAAATAATGATTAGTTATTTTATAAAGAATATGAAAAAAGCCCTAATTTTGGTGTATTTTCAAATGGCCCACATGATGATATGGCCACATGCTGATAACCACGTTATATATCTACCTCCTTATCAATTCTATTTCATTTTCTCTCACCTCTTCCTCTCAACCTCTTTCTTCTTTTCTCTTTTCTCTTCTCTATAAATAAAGCTTACCTCACTTTACACATTCACCTCCACAACAAAAACAAAAACAAAATAACTCAATTGAAGATATCCCAGCTATAAACAACTAAGTAAGTAAGCAAGCCCAGGACGCGCAATCATATGCAATACAATACAATTCAATACACTCACTCGCTCCGTTTATTCAGCTGGTGTTTGTTTGTCTGCTTAAAATGGAGGTGGGGGGAAGGGGGGAGGGAGGGGTACCTGGATTTGTACCTGGATTTGTACCTGGATTTGTCTCTGGATTAATGTGATGGCGTTTGATTTGGTTTGGGAGAAAGGATGGGATAAGGTAGGATAGGATGATTATATCCAGAAAGCGGGAGATGGGGAGATATTTGTTGATGGATTGGAGAGGTGTAGGGGATGTGGGGAAAGAGTATACTCCGTAGATAGATACAATTTCACAAAAGTAAAAAATAAGTATCTAAAAAATCATTCCTACTATCCCCCTACAATTCCCGTCAGAATACTTCGTACAAACGTATTCTCCTGGCGCGCTTGTTAACTTTTTTGAAGTGTATCTACGCTTTGGATTGTATACTAGAACTGGTGATTGGGATAGATTTTTGTATCGCTTTTGTATTTGTATTTGTACTTGTACTTGGTTTGGTGGTGGATGTGTGTTTGTTTGAGATTATTATGGTGATGTAATGATATAATGATGCAATCAGTCAGTCCTCTTCGTCGCGAGACAGAAAATCACGTTGGAGCTGCCGCTCTGGGTAGTTGGAACTAGGTAAATAAGGTGTATTGCATATCGGAATCATAGCGGATGTGAGCGTAGACGCGGAAAGTGATTTGAGCGAGAATTTCAGGGATGCGGTGGGGTTGGAAGAAGATTCCTGAGGGGGTTTGAATCAGGATGATGATGGTGAGGATGAGAAGAGGGGGTGGGTTTTGGGGGTTTGTTTTTTTGGAGGGGGTGGTGAGTCTGTTGAGGGGGTGCGGAGAGACTCGTAGGTTTCTGGTGGAGTGTATTAGGAAATTGTTGAGTTTTCTGCCTTTGTTGTGGTTAAGAATAGCTTGATAACTTTACAAATATAGTAAGATGAAGAAGCGAGTTCTATATCTTCATTCTCAATTGGCAAGAGAATAGGATCAACGTCCAAACTTCCACTTCTCTCGAATTTCACTACACTAGCTATCTATCTAAGCATCGCAATCCGATTCATACTCTGTGCAGTCGAGAAACAAGACACATAGATTAACACGTATACTTCGATGCGGAGAAATGAGAGGTAGTCAATGGAAGCGAAGGTTACGATGTGGGAAGCAGTACTGATGGAATTGAGGTTGTGGTGGTATCGGACGGAATCAGTAGTTTTCTGGTCCAACGGTACATCTCTTGATGACAACTGTTGGAGACACAACGTTGACGACAAGTTTTGGAGATACAGTTTGATTGGGAGATGTGTGGTAGTTGGAATAATTGTTATGTATTCGATTCGATAGGGTAAAGATGATTTTGAATCGATCGCCCGAGTAGAAATTTTGGTTCTGGGGAACGGATTTTAGACTGATCTAACTAAATTCTCATGGTGTAACTACATGAGCTGAAATGGGATGACGAGGAGTTGTTTCCTTGTTTGTATTGCAGATCTGGTCTGTAGGTATTCGTAATTTGGAGTGGTTTACTTGATGGTTGGAATACGGTATCATTCAGTCCGCGAGAAAATATGACTCTTGGAGTATACATTAAACTGGGTTCTCTTCCCATTATTCATCAGACCTCTCGGAATGATGTGTGCCACGAGTTTTCTATCATTTCTTGAAATTCTAGCATCACAGTTTATCCGTCGATAGTTGAGGTTAGTGATAGAGCCTAAAAATTGAGGAATAAAGAAAGGAAAGAGATAAGAGGCGACGAAGAAGCGATAGACTCCCTCCTCTGATCATGGTAGGCGACAAATAGCAGAAGATTTGTAGCAGACAGCAAGGAGGCTCCATCCAATCTCGGGAAAGGAAAAGAAAGTTGAAGGCATGATTTTACTCGCTGCAAAACTCCTTTTAATCCAATGGATTCCTCAAGTAAATTGATTCTCTCGAGTTATTTGAATCATCGGATTCATAAGATGACACCAATACTTCCTAATGGACAAATTTACGAGGAAAACAAGCATTTTGAATATTCAAGAGCAAAGATTGTACTGATCGGTATGCTGCTAATAAAACCCATACACAATCGCAATCACCATTAAAAGCTTCTCGTCTGTTTGCAACAAATACAACTCTCCTTACTTCAATCCCGCAAAAACGAGATTCTGCTTTCCATTGAGACGCGTCCATTCTTGCCTCTAGACTTATCATAGAATTGAAGCATCTTATTCCAGGTATGTCACCCTTACTAGAAACCATATGAGCAATCCTGCTATGATAGAAAGATAAGGTCTAAATACTTCAATGGGGTGCCAACTCGTTCACGTACGGTTTTCCACAATTTCTGAAGCTTCTCTCAGTTTGTTGATAAAGATGGTAGGCAGTTTATCTTTCGCGGTTATGTGAGACTTTACTTGCTAAGACTTCAATTGTCCTAGCAATAATGTGGTCATTTATGGCAGCATTTGACTTGAAATCAGAAGGGCTATCATTTGAGACGAATATGGCTTTGCATGCCCTAGTTGCATTGGTGGGGTGGATAACTGGTATCGATTACATCAACTTCTCTTATCCTTCTGCTACCTTCGGGTATGATTGGCGTGAGCTGTGGGTTTAGATAGTACTCGGGTCTTGGATCAATGAATGCTCATGTATATTCGAATTTTTTGATCTCTGGAACGAAAAAAACCAATTAAGAGAGAGATATTCAAATAAAGACCATAGTGTGAGTCACAAGGACACCATCAAGGCATAAATTTCACAGATGCTCACCAAAGTCAGACCTTAAGCTAAACAGTGACTTTCCTTTGTGACAGAATCTCAGAAGCAATTCTATACCAGCGTAAGCTGGCGGGGCAAACCTCAAAAAGAGATGGTTTTCGACGGCTGATCGTAGAATGCGTGTTTAGCTACTAAGCACGTTGAGACGTTGAAGATATACTAAAAGAGATGATAGTCCAGCCTCCTCCTTTCCAAAATCAAGACTAAATTGGAAACATCCACGAGAAACTCGAAGTCAGAGACTTAAATCGATGTGCCTTTAAATTTACACCTGAATCAATCGAAAAAGAAAGGTGATGCCTTGACCACGGTTTTTCTTAACCTCAGCATATTCTATTGTCTGCTAAAGCATGACATGTCATTTACCCTTTGATATTGACCTAGGTGGTTTCATCACTGTAAGCCTAATTTTGCTACTCTGAGATCCTGGGAGACATTCATGAATCGAAATGTTTCCGCAAATGTTTCCTTCACACTGAAATTTTCAAACAGAAGCAAACACGATGCCGACCATCGAAATAGCTGGGAAATATATCGTCGCTGCTGAGCCAAAAGCTCTCTGACTTGATCAACACAATTTCTCATTCTGAATGATACTCTCAATCAGAGCTGGATTCTCCAACTCCGAAGTTAAGTTTTGATGTGGTTGATCAAGCCCCGCTTTCGGATGTTCTTCAATAAAGCGAAAAGGGTTCGTGAGATATCTTCTGACGACAGTTGTCGAAATTCACCAGCTTGTTGCGAGATATTTGCTGGTTAAATCTGATGAAGCCTGTTAGGGGCGTGGGAAGCCTACCTTCAAAGAAATTCACACCACTGAGTTGAGATTTAAGGAGAACAGAAGTGCTGTAGTCTGGATATTGTACTCTCGGAATTACCTGACAAAATCCATTGATATCTGCGGAATCATCACCGCTAGGCGAAATTAGACCACTCATTTTAGAAGCCAGAGTAAGAGAATCTCAGCACGGCACCCTCGCTAGAACAATCAAAGACTCATTGCTAGTACTTTGAAATGCCGGAGCGAAGGGATTTTAACGCGATTGCTGGACCTCGAAAGTATTTGTAGTGACGAATATGATCTAAAACATTCAGAAGCTTGGGGTTATTGAGATATCTCAAATCACACTGCAGCCCAGACTATTGAATGTCCTGATCATGGTGTGTCTGTCAGTGACGATGCAATTAGCTCTTACCTTGAGCAACCTTAGTTTTGCGCTGCTGAGCTGTTTTGAGCGAGAAAAACAGATCAATGTGATTGAGTAGTAATCGCCAAAATATTGTATGATGACAGAATCTTAGACGGAACAAAGATACCTGTGGCTACTCAGGGCAGTAGGATTGTGCCAATCGCTATCGCTATCTAGACAAGAGAAGTTCTCTAAATATCAACATCTTGGTATTTGTAAGTTCTAAATAGAAGCTTTATAGCTCTCTTATACAGATTTTCCAAAGTACTTGAATCTTTCAAGATTGATCTAACATTCAAGAATGCCGAATCGCAAAAGAGTGTTTTGTCGTATAGTTCAGAACAGGCTCCGTAGCCACATCAATCAGATGGAATTCTATGATCTGAAGGGTTAATACTTTAGTAATGCTGCAATGAGAATTCTATTAAAGCAAGCGGTGATGAGTCCAAGATGGATTTCAACCTCAACAAATATATGTGATGGTTGTGACAAACTTGAATGGAGTGAAATGGAGGGGAGAGGGTGTCATCACGTGATACTATAACCCTGATCCGTGCCCGATTGGTCATACCCCTCTCAATCCACTTTTGCAAGTCACTTCACATGCACGCGTTCAAACATATCTACAAAGCACCGACACCAAATATTACCCAAACATTACCCTCTAATGAGCTTCGACAATTTGTAATCGATGTCAAGCTTTAATTTATCACTTTGTTCCATAAACAGCCGGTATACCGCTTCTTGCATACCCGTACACGATTAACTTTCAAAAATGGCTTCATTCCCCAATCGTTTCATTTGATGATGAGGGTGTGACCTACTGTAAGGGGTAAGCGATCAGCAACCCCATCGGTACTCACTACACCGTGGAAAGATACAATCCGCCAACTGGCTTAAATCACACATAAGTAGGGTTGGGCAAATTATACAATTGGAGGATGATTATATAATTCTATATTATTACATCTTTTAAGCAATATAAAATATTATGCTAAGGTTATGTATGTGTTTTTCTAGCCAATTAAACCCTCAGGATGAATAAAAGTGGGGTAAATTCGAAGGCATTCTTCGGTGGGTGGTTAAAAAACTATTATGGATTTAAACGATATTTATATTATATGATATGAATCATGTGATATACTAAATCATATGATTTTAGTTATTTTCGAATAATCTAATCAAAATCCAACCGAATTTTTATTTCAAATATAATATATAGGGAAAATCGATATATATTTTGCTTGACTAATATTATATATTATAATTTGTTGACGAATACATTCAAATAATTTGATATGTTTTTTCCAACCCTACACATAAGCTTTCAATTTCCATGCACGGAAGAAAACCCCCATACCCCACCCTTCAACCGTCCACCGGGAGTATGTCCACATCCGGCAAAACCAAGGCTGATGAATATCCAAGCCGATATATCACCTTCGCTTCTCCTTCCTATTACATTCAAGCCGATTTGAGACCCGCTTACAATCTATTGTCTCCGAGATTTATCATCCACACGGTACTTCTACAACGTGAAGAATCACCACGTTTTTTCTCGGTCTTGTGTTTCCTCTTGTAGAATGTAGTAGGTAATACATGGGAATACTTATCACGAGTGATAAATGCCAATCTTCAACGACCAATGGAAACGTGCCCAGAGAAGTTTTTCCGATTGGGGATATATCCAAGCGGGTATTTATCATGAATATGGAATCCGGATAGTGATGAACTTTGAATAGTGAGCGGCTGGGTCTGTGTTCTTAATCGGTATCCCCAGATCAATCCAGGGTATAGATACCGAAGATTAGAAATGTAGTTATATGAATCCTCCATATTCTTTCCTGTTGGCTGCAGAAGTCCTTCTTACATTCGTCGATCATTCTCTTTCTTCTCAATTGCAAGGGATATCCAGACATATTTCATCATGGTTGCCTTCTCAAGATCACTACAACTTTCCCTTTCGGTTTTGGCATCTACAGTCGTTGCCATCCCTACACCATCACAGCTTGAATCTCGGGCCGTCATCAATTCCGATGCCGTTGTGGGATTTCCCGAAACCGTTCCCAGCGGGACAGTAGGAACAGTTTATGAGACATATCAACCATATCTTAAGATAGTCAATGGCTGCGTACCATTCCCTGCAGTCGATGCATCGGGTAACACAGGGTATGTTCTTATAGTTTTCTCTTCCGCACCATTTTCATCAAGTCTCTAACATTTCTTAGTGGTGGTTTGTCACCAACTGGCAGTAGCAATGGTGAATGCAGCAGTAGTACCGGTCAAGTATACGTCCGAGGAGCACAAAGCGGATCATACTACGGTATCATGTACTCCTGGTAAGTTCTCTCTAGCTCGCCCTTAAAGATCTAAACTAACACAATCCTAGGTACATGCCAAAAGATGAGCCCTCAGCCGGTCTTGGTCACCGTCACGACTGGGAAGGTGTAATCGTCTGGCTTTCCAGCTCAACCGCCACAACCGCCAGCAACATCGTAGCCGTCTGTCCTTCCGCCCATGGAGGCTGGGATTGTTCCACCGATGGTTATTCCCTTTCCGGTACCAGCCCTCTCATCAAGTACGAAAGCATCTGGCCTATCGATCATTCAATGGGCCTTACTAGTACTGTTGGCGGACAACAACCTATGATTGCCTGGGAATCTTTACCTACTGCTGCTCAAACTGCTCTTGAGTCGACTGATTTCGGCGCTGCGAACGTTCCATTCATTCCATCTGCTTTCGCAAACAATCTTGCAGCAGCTACTTTCTAGACTGGATGTCTTGACTTATGAATAATGGGGGCTATACTCTGGGAGTATTCTGGCTTTTCCCTGTGTAATGTTTGATGTTTGATATTTGATGAAGGCGTTGGCATGTAATCACGTCACTTCAATTTAATGAAAAGTTTATTGTCTAACCCATGCTCATCATGGTGGTCTTATGTGATTATAGGGCTCAAGGTTGCAGCTAACTCTTAGATTACTACAATAATTGGAAGGAATAGCGGCATGTGACGGGAAGAAATCCCGATTCCCATATGATCATCCATCGAACGAATATATCTGAACCTTACACCACTCTTCAATGTCTCAAGTTGAACTCGAAAATTGACAGTTTCTCATATCCCACTTGACATTTCAAAATCATTCAACCCCCCAAAGTTCAAGCTTACCGTGGAATCTAGTGTTCTATCAAGTGCTCAAATTTCTCCGTCTATCACGTGAGTGGCCGTTCATGCCAGGAGCGATTCGGATATCTCACTAGGTTCTCTCCCAAAACTGCTATTCCATCGACTGGCGCATCGAGCGCATTAAAGCAAAGGAAACAAAATTTGAGATAAGCTCGCATTGAAATCATAAAAAAAATACGAATACAGAACATGAAAAATAGGAAACAAGATTATTAGAACCGAAGCGAAGCAAAATGAAGCGATACCAAAGCCTACCATCTCTCTGTCTTTTCAGCTATACACCGTTTCACCCCTACTATCAGAAAACAAAAACAAAAACTCTTTCCATTCAAAAGAAAGCCCGTATCTCCCATCCTCACGCCAGCTAGATTGTTGAGTCTTCGTCCCCTCCCTATCCCCCTCACCACCAGCAAACCCTTTCCTATTAACCGAACTCCAGGATGCCTCTCTCCCACTTTCAGAACGAAAGTTTCTCAACCTCTGTTCTCTCAGCGCCTCTTCCTTTTGTGCGCTTTTCGATGCATGGTTTTGCTCTTTATTGAATCTAGCATTTTGGATTAGCCCCATTGCCAGGAAAATAGGTGATGGATTGCATAACAGGAAGTAGTAGGAAAGAAGGGAAAGAGAAAGTACATACTCAGTCACGCTACCATCCACAGCTGTTGCGGACCAGCTTTTCGAGTAGATGCTTCCTGGCATGTTTGGGAGGGTTTGATATCTTTTTCCTGGGTAGGAATGTGAGGACAAAGTGCGAGTGTTAGGATGATGGTCGAAAACTGATCTGTCTTTGTATACTACAGGTACAAGACAGCAAATATAGCGGGAAGAGAATGTGTGGGTGGGCAAGGTAAAAGAAAAAGTGAAAGTAGAGGCAGACAGTGAAGAATCGGAAGGGCTATGGGGTGAAGAAGAGCGTCAATACAGAAGACCTTGGTGAGAAGGCCAAAGAAGAAGAAAGAGAATTGGAGATAAAGATGCTTAGATTTAAACAGGAAACAGGAAACTTGTACAGAAGAACAGAGAGGAAAGGTAAGAAATGCAATGGCAAATACCTGTTTATATGAGATTCTTATATTCCGTTGCCTTATTTCATTGATCTAAGAACAGCAATTCACACACACATACCTTCATCAGGTGTGAGAAGCAACTAAAATGAGATTTGGCGACCGCAATGACAAAAGAGAATTTTTTACCGCCGGTTTTCAATCGAAAGAACCGTTACCGAATGGAATTCAAACCGGCGACACCAGCAAGCTCCCAATACTAATTCAATCAGTCAATGTCAGAAAAGAAAACAAACAATCATTCACAAATCACCATTCACAAGTAATGAAATTTGTATGCACACCCTCAATATTGTGTACCGTTGGCTTGTCATTTATTAGTCACCACTATTCCGGTGATAAGCAGCGGTTACACTATCAAGCGCGGTTGCGACACACACCACATAAGCTCACAACATGAAATCCCAATTATTCCACGATCGTGCTTGTTATTGGCAGTTTTCGATGACCGTAGCCGCAGCCGTACATCACGAACCCTGCCCATCTCGAGCCTCTATCTGCAGCCTGACACATCAAATATGATGGATTATCGGAAACGCGTACGATGAATTAAGTGCCCAGTAGTGGTTGATCATGATGACGGATCGTGATCGAAAGAGGAAAGGATACCTAGATAGACAGACTATCGTTTGACTTAGTGAGAGTCACCTTGGATGTAAGCGGCTATTTCTGGGATCGCGTACTGCGCTTCCGTATTTTGATCGACCTTACTGAAAACCATAAAACAGATTCATGTACACGAATATATGCGACGTTCAAACCACCGGGGCTACCAGAATCAGTCATATTATTGGTGTATAGTGGATGTAAACGTAGAGTCCAATTGAAAATGATCTTGTATAGTCGATTCGAATTAAATGGTTGTCCGAAATCGTCCGGTAATTTAAGACTTCCGCAATTTCATCGAATCCTCTTGGAAACGGACCTGCTTCTTAACAGAGTTTAGTGCCGTTGGAGATTCCTTGATCCTTTTATCTTCCACTGCCTGTACACCATGTACAGACCTCATGTGCGTATTCAAAATGTTATCATCTGAATATAAAAGTCCACAAGCAATACACTTCAAACCATTTGTATGAAAAGAGGTCAGATGGCGATAAAGATAGTCCCGAAAAGCATACTTTTTGGTGCAAAGCGAACATCCGAATGGCTCCCCTTCTGTTTTATGTATACCTCTCATATGTCGCTCCAGATTTTTCTTACTAAATTCTTGATGACAAATCGAACAACTGCATTTATCAGACGGATCTTCTCCAACACCCATTTTGTTACCGGAATCAGAAAGAGATTGCGAAGCTTCGATAGGCTTGGTTTTGGAGCGTTCGGAGGTGCTTGGAAAGTTTGAAGCCAGCGACTCGGATCGTGGATTTGTATCTTTATTTTCGCTCAATGGGATATCCCTCTTTGAATGCTTAGGAATGACAAACTGTCTCTGTTAGTATATAAGCCTGCCTTTCATTCAAAGAACCACTTACATGTGATTTTGATTTCTTCCGCGACTGAGAGACAATCGAAGCATCTGCAGGTTCATCCCGTTTACGCTTTTCGCTGACCGCTGAGCTAAGTAGAGAGATAGAGGTTTGAGGGACTGATGGCAGTTTTCTGGCCGGATTCACAACAGCAAGTACTGCTGGTGGTGATTCTGGGTCATCTCTGGCAGATTTCGCGATAAGTGGCCCTTGTTCCTCTCTTTGATTGCTATTGTTTAATGCAACTGGAAAAAACGGATTTTTCAAGGCTTTCTTGATAGGTGAAATCTTATTTGAGGATTGCTCGATTCTCGAGTTTGAGCTTCTTCGAAGTAATGGATGTGGATTTTCAATGATGCCTTCATCGATAGTATCGGCAAGCAAAGATTCAACCACTGCTCTAGCATCGGGATACTCGACACATAAACGGAAAAGTATCTTACCGAGCTGGTCGCCACTAGATGATGTGATGGCGTCTGCTAGGGGGCGAAAGAATCGTCGCTTGTCGGGTTCGATTGATATGAGTATAGTAGATGATTGTGAAAGCTCGTCCTTCCTCAGAGGTTTTGGATTGGTCGAAGGTCCACTTTGGGGTTCATGATCAATTCCAAATGGCTTTTGAGGCGAGGCTGTATTGGCGGATGTCTCATTGTCTGAATCAGAATTGATGTTTGATTCAAATTCGCCATCATGTCCTTCCTTGGCTGTGACATATTTTGCGTCCCGAGCCGGCGGTACCATAGGTCTAGCTGCTTCCAAAGCTTTGAGTTTTTCAGCCTTCTTCTGTTGTAACAGAAATTTAATATCAAGGTCAGCCATTGTGGCTTGATACAGATCTTTAATTTCCACCTGATTTGACAACTCGAAAGATCGACAACAAAATGTGATGGATCAAAGAACAACTTCGAAGTCGAAGGATGATTTGTACATGAGTTAAGGCCTTAAGAAGAAGAACTAAGGGCAACAGAAGGACGATTCGTGGATATTCTGAGGATTTCACGATCGTTCAAATGTTTGGAATGAATTGGACAAACGAGTGATGAGAAGAAGAACCGATGCGCACGATAAAACTTTTGAGCCAAATTCAATTGAATCCAATAAATGAAGAATAGTAGAATATGGGGAATTGCGATACTTAGTGAGTGGGAAAAGAAACCAACACGTTGGTTGCCTCTCTTATCACTCTGAAACCTTGATAACAACAAAAGAAATTATTTCATGTGGGTGAGGTGGGATTGTCATCGCGCTCGCGAGTTCAAGAAGAAAAAAAAACGCGATGTTAACTGTCAAATTCTAAAAGAAATATCCATGAAAACACGTGGTCACGAGATCTTTGGTCAGATGATATTAAGAATTGAGTTGGTCGTTCCTTCACTTATGTTCTTTGAAAAACTGTTTGCCTGATTTATTGTTCAAGATACCTAGATTCAAACATTCAAATGTCTCAAAAGAAGACTTGTAGGTCATTTTGACCAGTCCTAGCGGAAAACAAAGCATTTGAAATATCATTTCCACTGATACTTGGGGGAATACTCGATGCGTGTCTCCTTCCTCCATTCATGTCGAGAATGTCTATTATAATGTTGTATGCCACACTCTACATACATATTTTGATCGTAGAATATTGTCTCGATGCATCTCACGGAAATCATGGGCTGAAAGCTATCTTTCGGGCAAAGAAATCTTATCTTTACGCCCTTACATATATTCAGATGTTCCAAGTATTCTTTTATTGGTGGCGCGATTGAGAAAAAACAAATCCTCTACTCAAATCTTTTTTTTGAGACCTGCTTATCGACTATTCTGTATGTCTTACTAACAACTCCTGTGTTCCTTCCTCGAAAGCCTGCATCACTCTATTCTTGTTTGCGCTTTCTTTCCATGATCGATATTCCTCGGCCATCTTTCTCCAAGCTGGTCTGAATCAACTTCATTTGCCTGTATCTTTTTTAAGAAACATACGGGCTTTCTCTTGCCCCTTGGTGGCTTCAAGAATTTTCCCGAGCTTTCAATTGTTTAGTATTTCAATACTCTCTGCCTTGCTCCATTTCTTACTCCTCCTTCATTCTCATCATTAATTGTCCATCTTTTGCATTTAAACCCTCCATCCTTCTGGAGGTTCGTCAACGCCATCCTTTAAGCATCAATCGTTCTGCTCAAAGCAATCATGGCACCACATTCGTTAAGAGATTCGTTATTCTTTGCTGCCACATTTGGTGTTGCAAGTGCAAGCATCAAATTAGAGGGTCGTAATCCTCAACACTTGGATCTTGCACCCCGTCAGGCAAATTGTCCACCTCCAGTGACAGTCACTGTTTATCCAAGTTTTTGCTCAGCTGCGCCATCGTCCACTGTTGCATCATCTTCAGCTTTCCCTACATCCAGTGCAGGACCTGAATCGATAACCACTACCGCACCAATTGTCTCCAGCCAATCGACTTCGAATCCTGCTACGACTAGCAGTGCCTCAGAGCCAACTTCTTCCGGTAGTAATCCTCCAGAATCTACGTCGATTCCCGGTAGTTCAGGAAGCCCCTCTTCATCAATTGGTCCTGTCTCGTCCCAAGGAAGTGTGCTTCCAACTCTTCCGAGCTCCGCAGTTGTATCAAGCCTCTCATCGATACTTCCTTCTTCGGTACTCCCCACTTTCAGTATTTCGGAGTCGCAATTATCCTCAATATATATTTCGGTTAGCAGTACTTTATCCTCCGAAGCTGTTCCTACCAGCAGTAATGTTCTCTCCACCGCCCCAGGATCCTCCTCGGCAGCTGCTAGTACGTCAAATCCTGTTAGTGATAGCTCTTCAATCTCCTCTGGGATTGTAGCAACTTCATCAAATGTTCTCTCCTCAATTGTGGCTACTTCTGAATTACCAGTCCAATCTTCAACCGCATTATCGACAGAATTGACTGTTGAGACTTCGACCGCTCTTGAGACATCTTCGCTTCCAGGTAGCACTGCATCACTTTCTACCTTTGTCCCAACTGAATCCTCGGTTGGGACTTCCACTGTTTTCGAGACTTCTTCGCTCCCAGGTAGTACCAGTATATCAATCGAGTCTTCTTCAACTGTAGCTGCTAGCTCTTCCGTGCAAACAATTTCCAGCTCAGCCGTTCTTTCCCAAAGCTCGGCTATCGAAACCGGTGTATCTACTCTGTCATCTGGAATTTCCAGTTCATCGATTCCGTTGATATCATCTTCGTTTATTTCTGAGTCAGCATCAAATTCCGGAAGTTCAGTTATTTCCACGACTGCCACGTACTCGGCATCCGCTTCCAGTAGCCCACCATTATCAGAATCGGCATCTACTTCGGATACCTCGGCAAGTTCTGGATCTGCTTCAGCATCTGCAACTTCTACCCCTCCAGTAGTTTCTACTTCTGCAGTAGAATCTAGCAGTGTTTCTGGAATTGCTAGCTCATCAACTGGTCTAGAATCCAGCTCAAGCGTCCCTACTGTCTCAAGTGCAACCTTGTCCGAAACAGTATCGCCATCTGCTAGCTCAACTGTATCCGAAGAAACCTCATCCGTATCTTCAGCCGCTAGCTCGGCCTTTGAAAGTGGTACATCCTCGGTCTCATCTTACATCGCTATAAGCTCCACGGTCCCAGGATCTTCATCTTCTATTGAATTCAGCTCACAACCAACAGTAACTTTGAGTTCACTTCCAGTAACTTCCGTTTCGAGCTCCGAGTCTACTTTGGCACCTAGTAGCTCGATAATTTCGTTTGTACCAACTTCTACCATTGCTGTATCCAGCGGTGCTGCTTCTTCTGCTGCAATTAGCTCCAGTGCCGTTATATCCTCAACTCCCGCAGCTAGCTCCAGTGCTACCACTACTGGAACATCAATTACTGGACCAACTCAAGTTCCATCCATTGTTACTGCTGCCGGTGTATACGAGGAAATAGGTTGTTTCTTGGATTCTACCTTCGATGGTTTCCCATTGACTCCACCTCCCATGCCTGTCAATAACAACAGTTCTCCAACTGTTACTGACACCCCCGCTAGCTGTGCATTGTTCTGTTTCACTGCGAATAATGGGGGTCCATTCACATACATGGGTATTGAACCAGGTCATTGTTATTGTTCAAATGGATTCAATCTCGGTCAAACAGAAGGTATTTGCAACTTCCCATGTCCAGGTGATCCATCGCAGTCTTGTGGAGGAAATTCACCTGCCAAAAGATTCTCACGACGTAACGGCCCACCTTCAATCGTCGCTTACCAACTTATTCCTGCGGCTGTATCATCTTCCACTATTAGCTCATCGCCAGCTACTTCCTCATCGGTTCAATCTTCCGGAAGTGACATTTCTTCTGTTGCTTCTAGCACGATTCCCGGATCTGCATCAGCTAGTGTCACTTCTTCGGCTGCTCCTTCTTCGATTGCCTCGAGTCAAGGATCTTCTTTACCTTCCGAAGTATCCAGTATTGCCTCCTCAACCGTTCCAAGCCAATCTGCTTCGGCCTCGGCATCCGCTAGCGCAAGCTCTTCTGGAGTTTTATCCAGTATTTTACAGTCCTCTTCTTTGGCATCTCAATCAGCCACAGTTAGCTCCAGCATTCCTCTATCCTCAGAAGTTCCTGGAACAACTTCAAATGTTGGATCCTCAATTGCATCATCTTCGAATGTCGCGTCTTCGACTATAGCGTCCTCCAGCGGTGTAGTCTCATCCAGTGGAACCGCTAGTACTTCTGCAATTTCTAAAACTTCTTCGAACATTCCAACAAGTTCATCTGCCGTTTCTTCTATAGTTTTATCCGGTCAAAGTACTATTGAGCCAACAACTTCAGCTGCTCTTTCCACTGCTATCCCAACCACTTCTGGCTTCTCTTCTGCTGAATCAAGTACTATTCAACCTTCAATATCTTCCAGTGGTGTACCAACCACTGTTGAGTCATCGGTCTCATCCAGTGCTATATCCACATCTGAGCCAGCTCTCACCAGTGTTGTACCAACCAGTAGTGTGGGATCTTCGATCTCATCCAGTGAAATTATCGGCTCGTCAGCACCACCTTCCAGCAATGTTGAACAATCCACCAGCCAAGCTACAAATGCCCCCTCAACTACAGCTGAGCAATCATCAGTTGCCTCATCTGTACTTCCAGAATCTAGCACTATTTCGAATAGTGCTCAGCCAAGTAGCTCTTTAGCATCCACGACTTCCGATTTTTCTTCGATAATCGCCTCAGAATCCAGCACCATCCCAAGTACCGTGCTCCCCACCACTTCAGCTGCTTCCATCACCTCCGAATCTTCTTTAGTCCTTAGCTCAGAATCCAGTACCATCCCAAGTACTGTGCTCCCCACCACTTCAGCCGCTTCCACCACTGAAATTCAAAGCTCTTCCACTACCTCTGAGCTTCCCAGCAGTACATTATTCTCCTCCTCGGCCGAGTCCTCCTCAATTCTACCAACTTCCTCTGCTGCTCCATCTTCATTCTCTACCCGTACTTCCTCAAGTTCGAGTTCTAGCACCACTTCCACTTGCCCAGCGGCAACAATCACAAATGGTGGATTTGAATCCGGATCTTTGTCTCCATGGGCACCTAGAAGTGATGGTATTGCCAACGCCAAGAGTAACGTTGTTATCAACAACCCTGCAGTTGCTCATACTGGTAACTCTTACCTGTAAGTATTCCCTTCCTCTTCTCCTGTCCTCATTCATCTCTTCCAGGAAACCCCAAACTGACATTCACCCCCTAGCCAAATAACCATGACTCAAGACTTCTTGTCTCTCATCCAACAAACCACCACCATCTGTCCCACCACCAAGTCCCTCACCGTCACAGCCTGGGGTCAAGCTGCCAAGTCCCGCGACTGCTGGCTCCAAATCTGTGTTAACAAAGATAGTTATTGCTCCGTTCCCACCCCTCTCAAGAAGGGTAAATGGAAGAAGAACACACTCGTCTACAAACCCAAGAAGAACTTGGTTGGCAAGACAGATGCCAAGGTACAGATTTATACCGAGTGTAGAGGAGAGAGCGATGGTATGGTATTGGTTGACGATGTGGTCATCACCAAGACAAAGTTGAGCTCTAGAGAAATGGCGCCACAATTGGCGCCAAGAATGGGGACTTTGAGGATGATTGACGCTTAGGCTTCTCTTCTTCATTTGTTAAGAGGAAATATTCTTGAAATTTAGGCGTGTACGCTAGTGTTGTTGGCGAGGAGAGATTGAGATAATGTGGGGGAAAGGGGAGGATTAGATGCGATTCTTTCATTTTGTTCTTTTAGGTTTTTTTAGATCTTGATTTTGGTTTTGAGTTAAGATTGAAGCTTTTTTCTTGGGGTAGAACTAGGGTTTAGATAAGATAAAGATATGAGAAACAATGTATGAGGAAAATATAACGATGGATTAACGGATGTTTTTTCTTAAGTAGCTTTATGTATTAGTTATGTACGAGGTTTAGATTATATTATATCTTTAAGAGTACCTTAATTTATTTGGAATCAGCTTTGATTTTCACCTTCATTGATTTTTGATTAGATCTCTCGTGCTTGAACATGGTGAACCCGTGGGAGCTTGTGTTTGTGCAATGGAACATGATGCGGGGAATACCCCGCAATTGAGGTTATACCGCCTTAGGGTTTCGCAGCGGCAGAATTAAGCACCGCGACTAAAACTGCAAGGGGCTCGCGTGTCAGTGTCACATCACGTCATTGGTCAGTGCGGGGTCGCGTCTGTTGTTCAATTAAATTTTTTTATTGAACGATTGTTTTATCAGCTCATTCTATTTTCGAACCATTAACCGCACCCATCAAGCCACCCTTGTTCCTATGTTTTATCATTATATCGTTATATCGTTCCTGTTTTTTAATCCAATCCTGTCCTGTCCTTTCCGTTTCCTTTTCCATTGCTGTTTCCAATGCTGTTTCCAAACTCCAAGCTCCAAGCCCTGATATCCCAGCTCTTTCTTCGCGCGTGGTACACTTGATCCAGATATATATAGATAAATGGCATAGCAAGTGCTAGTACAAGTACAAGCACAAGAGTTATTGCCCACCGCCATTGCCGTTGAAAGCCGCATCGAAGTTTTGGATGCTGTTTCTAGCAGCGGCGGTGTAGTACTGGGTGGCTGCTGCCTGATCACCGTTGTACGCAAGGGTAGGCGATGCGTAGGTGGTAGAGTGTTGAGGATTATTGGTGTAGGTTTGGGTGCGGTTGCTTGAGAGGGAGGATTGTTCGGCTGGGGATGTTTGAGTTGTGGAAGTGGAAGAGGAAGGGAGGTTGACACTGTGTTGGAGGTGTATATGTTAGTGCATGTTGTTGGCAGATGTCTGAAAGGGAAGTGCAGGACAGGAGGTGGATGTGATGTGGCTGTTGATTCGGAAAGGTGTTGAAAGAGAAAAGGTAAAGTATGTATGCCAAGGGGGAACGGGATACATGGGTCATGCAAGATGATGACGGGCTGTATGCGGAAAAGAGAGAGATGGCAGAGCAGTTTGCATCAACTGGAGAGACACAACAGAAAGGTAGAAGTAATTGAGGAGAGAGGGTGAGGAACGGGTGTACTAAGTAGTAGTAAAAGGTCCCAGGAAGAGATAGAAGTAGAGAAAGAAGTAGTGGATAGGGAGATACGAATGCATGAAAGAACAGCAATGCTTCAGTATGGAAGTGTGAAGTGTGAAAGCTCAGTGTACAATACGAGAGATGTAGTACGAGCGCAACGGGAAGTGGAATGAGAGACGAGGATTGATTTTGGTGGATTTTTTGAAGAGAGATAACTCATGAAAGTCGGAAAAGAAAAGAGAGGTGGTATTAACTCACTCAAAAGTAATTGAGCCTTGGACGGCAGTGATGGAAGTTTGGCTAGCCATGATGATGGTGTTTCACGGATATTCACGTGATGATGGATGGAACTCGGTGGTCTTGAGGTGGATATGGATATTGTAGAAGGTAATTGAGCTTGAGGATATGAGTTAGGAAAAGATATAATTGCAGCGAAATGGCGAGCTTTATATAATCCACCACCTGCACCAGAAAAGTCGGCACTTATTGTAGGCGAATAAATCAAGTCGGTAGGTATGCAAGCATGCCTACCTACAGTACTTTACCGAGTGTGACCATGGGTAAGTACCTAATCTTAAAGAGTCGCGCTAATTTTATCCTTGCAACCCCCCCAAGGGTTCGACCCATAAAGCAGCGATACTGTATCTGGAAATCTTTCTTCTAAATCTAATATCAAATTGATCAATCGTTCTTTCAGACCAGGACTTTGACAAAGTTGAGGAGTAAATTCATATTGAGTTAATAATCTTATCAATATACATCTAGATCATTGTTATCAGTACTCTTAATGTTTTTTTCAGGAATAATAAATCTACTAATTCAGAGAATCAGGAGTTGGATAAGAAATCTTGATATTCTATTACAATTGCAATTGAGTAACCGTACATCAAGCAATTGAATTGACGAGGCTTCAAGTCAAATTGTACACTAGTATCAACTTTAAAACCCCAGCGACTTTATAACGCTAACCGAAAGGAATTCAAGTTTATATAATCGAGTACAGCTTTAAGTCCAATAGGAATTTGAAAATTCTGAAAAAGTGAAATAATCTCCTGATCTAGCTCTACAATTTCATATATCAAATGTTCTGAAAAGTTGTATTTTAAAAATATTTTAAAGTCGCTGGGTTTTCAAAGTTGGTGTAGTGTATTAGTTGGGAACCGACTAGAAACCTCTGAACGGGTGGAAGTTTTTGTCTCTCTGTACGACTGGGTATGGACTCTTTAAGCGGCGTGACATAATTCTAGTAACAGAACCCCGGTATTTAGAGGCTCATCCCGTTATGGCACCAGATTCTGGGGGCGAAGCAGGGGTTGGGCACACCCTAGATGACACTGTCATTTCTGTTCATTGTTCATCAGCATCCTCAAGATCAAGATCGACGGACAAGGGTACAAACTCTAAATGATATTAAAGCTATCAAAAAAAAAAATCCAAGAATTTTACCCGAGTCCGCCGGAGTTTTCGGTGACCTCTTATTGCTTTTTTTTTGATTTAGAAAGTCACATACAGATCATAGAAATTGTGTTACGCGCGAGTTGAACCTATAATCGCAACAAAAATTGGGGTTTTGATTCTAGATCATCAATTATGGTTCATAATTTACGCGACGCTCAAACCCGTAAGGCTACGAGCATCCATGGATGTTATAATTGCAATTGTGAATCTTTTCAGCTGTTAGCTACCCCTGCCCTGCCCTGCCCATGTTCTAGTCACTAGTATTGCGACCAATCATTTGTTCTTTCCACGACTCTAGGGTTAGATAAGGTGTTTCTCATCGTGTTAAGTTCTGCCACGCAACGGTTCCCAGACTTCGAGAAGCTCTCGAAGACTTGTCTGAGATCGTGTGGCTCTATTGACTACATAGCTCCACAAAATGATGCCACGACTTTTATAGGTTCTCTAAAGTTGGTTTATTCTTGTTACTTTTGGAGCCCAGTAAATCCGCAACAGAGATTGTTGATCTTCACATAAGGTTTCGCTGTCCCGGCGACATTTCATCCCTCATATACATTTGAACCACGCACAGATACAAAATTGCTATTTAATACTTGAGATGAGATTTGCAAAGACGCAGTGAAAGCTCTAGATTCTTTTAAGGAAGACTTACAAGAAATTATTTCGATACGACTTCTGTCGATAAATTGATCCTACCAGGTTACCAAATCAGTGTCAGATGGTAATAAGTACCTAGGCACGGGTCGTTAGATCTGCTGATAAGGAGAAATGTATTGCCGGTATCCGATGGTCCCTGGTCGTCGGGTAAGAGACGTAGCTTCCGTGAGTCGGAAATTGCGGGTCCTAGACAGGTACCCGTGAGTGGAACTGACGTTTCAATAACAGGCTCTACGTAACCGAAAAAAGCGGCGGAAATTGAGTACCCTTTCAAAGATCTTTTTTAATAGATTATAAATTCTTTTCAAATTAAATATTGAAATTTGAAAAAAGCAAACGAAAATTTGAGTCTTTTTCGTATTGATATTGAGTGTTTTTATTATTTAATATTAAATCGAAAAAATATCTTAGTTGTTAAAGTTCTTTTGAATGATGGTCAATTTCCGCCGCTTTTTTCGGTTATGTAGAGACAGACAGGCTTGCTTGCATTCGCCGTCGCTTGTAAATGTTACTCCCAAACTTAGTTCATGCAGGGATTGTCTTTTAGACAAGTATGAGAGAATACTTAACTGCTTCCCATGAGAATTTTACAAATTGGATTATTTAAATTGTGGTACTAATAATAGAGATTCAAATTGTCTAACGTTTTCTTTCTGTCCATGGGCCAACTAAGATTCTGCACATAAAAAATGTTTTCTAGGGCAATATTATTGGTGGCCGCGAATGCAATTCAGCTGCTTCGTCGGTAAATTCACGACAAATATTGAGTTTCACACTGAAAACAATAAGTTTCTGACTACTCATAATATTTTCGCGACAGTTATTTTGCAAAAAGACTTTTATGAGAATTATGCGCCCTTTAAAGCATTTACATAGCCACTGAATCATCTGACATTTTGCCTTGGGCCTCGTTGGCATTTACGTCGGCCTAAGTTGCAACTTGGCAGTATATGCTTTACTTCTATTTTACCTCAACTTTCACTCTATCTAGTTTCAAATAAACATCTTCGATGAGGCCGACTATCTTCTCTTTTCTCAAGTGCTGATTTCTTTATTATTATTTCTTAGAAAATTTCACTTCAAGTACTAAACCATGAATAGCAATAATATTCAGTCTCAAATATCCCAAATGAGAAAAAGAAGACGCTTAGGCAAATGCGGACTTGGAGAGTGATCTAAGCTTGCACAGGCGGCCAGCTGATGAATAAACTCTTCCCTCTTGGTTTCTTGGAGTCATGGAAATCCCGAATCTACAACATGTTCTAGATTTTCAGTCACCTCGGGTTCTACAAAGACTTCAAAACATAGGCGGATCTAATTGCCACAAGTAGCCTCATTGGTGTTTACTGCGTCTTTGATTATCAGACGATAAGCTACCAACATCAAAGTCCTGTCCATGAATACTGTATGCACCTAGGTATATCGGTAGGTAGTTAAACGTCTTTCGGCAACCTGATTGATTTTGGCGAATTTGTTCTTCACGGAAAGATTCTCATGCAGAAATTTTCTGTCATTTAAGTCAAGTGAGTGGTTGTCAGATGTGATCCTTGTACTGAGGCTTCATCCGATGTTTCAAGTGAGGTTGCACCTCTCCAAACCACGCGTGTCTGTTTTTCTTTCCGCAGTGCTTGCGTCCCGGAGTAAAAATCTCCTAATAGTGGTATATAACTCTTTCAGTCATGAGTCACCAGCAATGTCGCCGATCTGGACAAAGTTTTGAGCGGTATGTAAGTATTTGTTATGAAGACATTTGGAACCCAGTTCTTTGGTTGTACAATGAGGACTCCGATGCCACGGTTTATTGGTATTCAAACACTGTTGGAAAATTTTCTTCGCTTCACATGATCTCGGGCATTGGCCGATGCTGTGGTCACACTCGAATTGTATCTTCCCATCAATTCTTCTGCACCTGCAGCCTTACCGTCAGGCAAAAATAACTCGACCCCATTCAAAATACAGGACTTGTCACACCCGCTGTTTCGGCGACTTGGCTTTTGACGCAGAATTTTACAAGGAGGAGCCGAGATACTTTCCCCTGTTTTCTTTTAAACTGTATTTTGAGGCCGATGAGTACTGTATTATAAGTATTTTGTGAATTGCAGGAATGATAAATGTATCCAATTTCTAATGCAGTAGTAGTCTGAAGCTATGGAGAGAAGGTCGGGTTTCCGACAATTATTCTGATCATTTCTTGCTCGGTTGTTGTATGAGAAGCGATCGTTTTATCTTTTGTTTCGAAAGTCCATACAGGTATCCACTTGAAACATATTGCATGAGTAGATATAAGATGAAATGACTAGTCCATATAGAGCATTCAGAAATCGAAGGGACTTGTTAATTGATATATATTACGCTTCCTTTGTTCATCTGAAGATAATGATTGTCTATCTCTTGAGTAACCTCTCCAAGTACATGCCAAGTAGCCATCACTATTCTAGCATCGTGCATATTCAAGAAGGCCCTATTTCTACCTCTCATAGAGTCTCACTCAATTTAGAGCCATTGCGACTATTTTTAAGTGTATTGTAAAATTTTATCATAATTAAGAACAAATCTATATCCAATCAGAATACCAAAAAGATTCCGTTACTGCCTCTCGTCAAGCCCACTTGTCTCTGAACCAATCCAAGATATTTCACTACATATTCCGTGTATCCAACTTTGCTTTAGCTCTTCCTTAAGTTCCAACACAATGAGATATCCAGTTTTTGTCTTGCATGGAATATACCCAGGAACTATATCGATATCCTCTAGCTACTACTTCCATTATCATTGTTGTGGTGAAAGGTCGCATCGAAGTCGTGCAACTTGTTCTTCATTCTCGGCACAGAAATGGCGACAGTCTTGGCCTCAGTTTTGGGATGTTGACTGATCGTTGCATGAGGAACAGGATAATCGAGGTCTGTGAGGTAGGAGCTAACGCGGCTTGCGGGGAGATAGGTGGGCTCGGTATGGGTAGTGTTGGCAGTGACGTTGAGACTAAGAAGAAACATTTGTTAAATGATGAAGCTCAGAATAGAAATTGATAATACCACTGCGCATAACTGTTACTTTAACTTGTAGCAGGAAGTGGCATAACACGGGAAGGTATAGAGTAAGTCAAGCGGAAACGACAAGCCAGTCACTTGAGACTAGTTCTGGAGCTAAATCCAGCACCATGGGAATGTGAACTCACTTGGATGAGACGGAGCCTCTAACGAGTACCGCAGGACTCTTAGAAAGATTTGACATGATGATCTAGTAATGTATGCTTGGTATATGTAGCTCCAGATGTTCCATGTGGTCTCGCAATATAACAATATTAGGAAACTTGTGGGTGAAGAGAATATCATCTTGGAGATAAGAAAGACTATTTATATGATAATCTTCGTTCTAGGGAGCCTAGTTGTTCAACATGCTTCAACAGTCGATCTGTTTTCTTCTGGTGGTGTTGATGTATGGTGTATGGCATTGATAGTTTTAATGGATCGTACGAGAGGGTGATAATATGCAAGTTGCTACTTCGAGATGCATCCATACGCCTCTGAACTGCAGAATTGGCAACGGATATGGTACATGGCATTGTTTGATCCGAAGAAGTGCACAAGAGGGTAGATATGTGCAAGTTGCTTCTTTGAGGTGAATGCATGCGCCTTTTAACTCTGGAATGAAAGGGACTGGTACTGATTACAGGTAGGGACTGGAATTGTCTCCAAGATAGGTAAGACGGGTTTCGGGTCATCGAGGTCAATTATGTCCCAATTCTCAGGATGGGTAAGACAGGGTTTGGTATACTAAGGCTGCATGCTGCCAAGATTTGATTCTTGGAGGCAGGGCAAGAAAACTTTATTTTGCGCCAAAGCGTCCACGGAACAAATAGAATGAATGGTGAGCCATTCTTCAGAGAAATTTGAGGAAATTTTCTACTTGTTTAGGATTAGCTTGTCTCCATTGGATTTCTAGAAGATGTACACATTCATTTAACTCCTAAGAAACTGACGAATAAGAACTATCTATCGCACAGCTTAGAATTCCGACGCGCCCTCTTCTTTCCGTCACTAGCATAGCTTATTATGCCACTACAAATTGCTTTGCGAAATTCCGGACTTAAAGGTGATTGAGCGAAACACTGGCACAGTAAACATACGAGACTTAAAACCCGATATAATCGTCATCAAGCGCCTCCAACAGACATATAAGAATTAAATCCGACGTAAAAAGAACTATGCAGCCGCCAAAAAAATATAAGAGTTAAGTTTGAAATCAGCTGAATTAAGCATTTCGGTGTTTGAGAGTACATAACACTGCATGTTATCACTCCTCTCACGATGTAAATGAGCGGATTCAATGATACTGGGATTGACATATGAAGTTTGCTTGTGTGTTTATATCGAAAAGATTCAGCTTCAAATTCCCTGTAGGGTGGTAAGCATCATAACTGTTATCCGTTGCTTTTTTTTGGATCACGTTCATTTGTGTATGAGCGAATCTTCAACCTCGAATTGATCACGTGATCCAACCCCGCTTTCCATTTTGATGCCTGTGGCTGCAGCTGCAGCTTACATACACGATTGCGTAAGGATGCTACGTTATCTATTATGATTCTCTGGCTTACCTCGATATGATTATCACCATTTCATAATTGCCACATAATACTGAGCGAATCCACAATTTTGGAGATAGTTCAAGAGTAGATGTCTCACAAAAGCTTAAGCGAGAAATTAAAGGGGAAATTTTGTATTATTTCCTAACAAGACATTTTCCACTCAAAAGCAGACAACTCAATAAAATTATACCCCTCCACAACTTAATAAATGCTTTTGAATTTCGACACAATAGCCGTGGGCTTTATGGAATCGACAAGTGATCTCCTTACTCCGCCGGAGCCCTATTATAAATTTTTAATTTAACTGCCCTTCTCCGCATGTCATCCCTGGGCTAATGCATCGTCCAAGTAACAAATTTAAGAGCCAGTATTGCTCCGATCATTAAAATCATTGTTACCCCCCCTGGTATTGCCATCAAAAGTCTTATCGAACTCCTCCAGCATGGTACCCATTCTATATCCGGCGGTCGCTACTCTGTTAAGCTGTTTATGAACACTAGCTTGAGAGTTGTTGACCATCATTACATATGGAACAGAGGTATTCGGGTCTCGGAGGTAGCTATGAATACGAGAAGCCGCGATTCTTTGAGATTCCGCGAACTTGGCAGAGGAAAATCGAAGAGATGTAATACAAGGCAAGGTTTCTTCTACTTATTGCGCAATTTAGTCTATTTGCTATTTTTTGATATGGGATTAAAACAAAATGGATTTATGTTTGATCTTTTTTATCATGAATTCTGTATTCTCAAAACTTCTTCGTGGACCTCACGCTATTCGATTGTGTTTCGCTCGAGGTATCATTTTCAACATGATTTTTTTTTTCGGAGGATATATTCTCATAGTTACATCCAAAGAAGCTTGACATGACTGGTATATATTTCATCCATGTTGAACGAATATCTTGTATCAAAATTCTTAAGAAATTTAGTTGACGAAATGATAACTCAGAAACGGAGTCAACCGGTTTCAACTTAGATTTCTCATCTTGGGGAATACTGCACTTGCATTGAAGATTGGCGTATTTCACATTTTCGAAAATGCTTTCATTCTGTAAATCATCATGTACTATTTATAAAGGTTGATGTGAAGAACTCTCAAAAGGTCGAGCCGACCGAAATTTCGGTCAGCTCGACTAAATAGGTTTAGTGTATCTGTTGGGAAAGGGATCATGTGGCCGCACTAGCGCCTCGGCACTACAGCATTATACGTTTCGTAACCTTATTAGCTTTTAACACCTCAAGCAATATTACAACAGTGTGAACCATAGTGGTATATTGTTTCCACCATCCCCATGGTGATACCAACAGTATCCTTATCATACCTTGAAATTAGCTTCTTAATCGTTGTACTGCCACACGACCACCAATTAAATTCAATTGTCGGCAAGGAAACAATAGCGAATTCATGTCTTTAATTGGGATAGAGAAGACACTATGGAGATCTGTCACATAGAGCTGCAAGTGTATCGGAGGACTCGCGATCAGTCAATCGGGAAATTGAATCAATTCCCAAAGAAACTAGTGTCTGGATTGCCCAAAGAACTAGTTCCTGTCTTATATCTAGTGACCTGAGCTATAGGAGCATTTTTTAATCCATCAATCCGGAAAGCTTCTCTTCATAGCCATGCTTTGAGTTCAACCTTTGTTCTTACTCACTACTGCAATCGATATGCCCATTCTGATCCCTCCCGCAAAGCAAGCTCTCTGAAAGATAGCTTACTACGAAGCCAAAGTTCTTCCATGTGTCATAGCTAGTCACGAAACTCAGTAATACATCTTTTGGGGTCCGCTGCAATAGCTTCCTCGCGAATCTCGGTGTGTTTTGCGCTAGACGGCTCGTCGCCGATTATAGAAGGCGAGTTATGGGGTACATACTGATCCGGATCAGCAAGGTAGCGATCTATGCGGTAAGCATAGAGTGATGAGGGATTGGTAGTTTCGGTAGAGGCGGGGACTGAACTGGAACTGGAACAGTTCGGCGAAGTAGAACTTTCATTCGTTCTAGTTAGATACAAGAGTGTTAGACTTGCTGATTTTTGCTTTGAGACTGGGAGAGAATATCAAGGAAACGATCAACATATAAAGAGGTACAGAAAGATCGATGGCCATGTCAAGTGCATAGTTGGCAGAGCTGATTGTTTTAGGCTCTAAAGCAAGGGACCGAGTGATGAAAACGAGAAGAGAAAGACTTGACTACGGCTAGTATCCAGCAAGGAACAGAGCAGGGCATCAAAGTGGTAGAAGAGAATGAGTCTTCATTGAAGCTTGAAACCCCTCGAATGAAATGAACCACCTATGAAACGGAAACGGGTCTAAAAAGAAAGAATACTGACCCAGCCACCTCGGAGCCTTGGACCGCCAAATTGGAGCATTGACTCAGGCTAGACATTATAATAGTGCTTGTAAAGATTTTTGATTCGGCGGTTCGCAAAAGTATCGTGGTTCAATGGTGACAAGAGGAATTGAATCTGGAGGGAAGGGCTTAGGAGACGTAGAGACGTGCTTAGAGAAGAGGGATCGTATATAATAGTAGTAAATTGAGCAAGCTACTAATTTATAGACGGCAATTTTCATGACATTGAGACTGTTGCGCTCTGAGGAGGAGGCTGTTTCTCACAATGCGCTCGAGCCACGAGACTAATGCATCATGCACCATGCCTATTACTGAACTATGGTCGAAGGGTATGTCACACACCAAAAAATGACTATTCCAACCTAATCCAGACTGCTCTTTTCTCTTTGTAGATGTCTATTGTTGTACAGTCGTCCAACTATTATTATTATTTTCGGCCACAAACACTAAAGTTTTTCAGGTACATTCCAAAATTCAAGAGTATATACCTAATTAACACGTGAAAATCAATACTATCAAACACAAACATATTGACTCAATTTACTAGTATAATCAATCAAGTATCTGCAACAGGAAAGACGGAGGAAAAATCTTGTAAAAAGGTACACCAGCACTGTTGGAGTCATACTCGAATACAAAGTACCTTTTAGATATAATCAGTATTTAAAAAGATCAGTCAAACGAACACTCACCTGAAAGGGAAAGACCAAGAAGTGACAGGTGTACCAACAGTCTATAAACTTGAACTACACGCATATGCACGATCAGGTACACCTAAAATAGAGGCATTACGAGATGGAAGTACTCATATCCAAGCTATTGACATGGTAAGCTTGGACCAGGATAATAACGGGTGGCTGCTCTACCTGCCGAACTATGCTCGGAACGGAACGAACCCGTATGCACTCGGCGAGATAATCATCAGGTGGAAATGTCCCCTTTGCATCCACTAAAGAGATTCCAGAAATTCCCAACGGCGATTCAGACCGACTTATCAAAGTTCAGGCTGGCAGTCCTGATAATCTATGTGCAAGTGGCGTTTGCAACTGCATATTCGGAGAATATTTGAGTGATCCATAGATTTGACAACCACTAGCCGAGGGGTAACAGCCTGTTGAAAGAATTCTCAGTTGCAAACGAAAAGAAACAAATAAGAGCGCGAAATAGGATATAAGAGTAGAACTCTTCGTAGCGAGGCTAAGCCTAAATAGGGCATAACGCCATGGACTACTGATCACATTTAACCCAGTTTTCTTAATCATTCTCGATGGCGAATAGTGAAACTATTACCAGCATTTTAGACCTTGTTAAGATAGAGACCTAGTAGTATTATAGTAAATAGAATAAATAGTATTTATTTATTTATTTATTTATTTATTTATTTATTTATTTATTTATTTATTTATTTATATTAATTAATATCTGTTTTAGACTTCCCTAAGGGTATTTAGATATGTTAAGATAAGGAACTATTTGAGCGGTGTGATCGTCGTGATTGAATTTAGCAATTTAACTTCAATGCCAGAGGCTATTCGCTTCTCTGTGAGTATAATCTGCTTCTATTTCCAGAAGGGAATATTTGATTCGGATTATTATTGAGGTAAAGCTTGATTTCCGAGTGGATAAGCTTATTATAAGCTTCAATCTTTATAATAAAGATAAAGAAGCAAGAATGGATTGTTATTTGTTTAATTAAACAATAGAGCTCTTATATTATATATTGAATTTGTGGTTTTTAGAGGTATAATATATTCGAGTAATTAATTGAATAATGAGTTTATAAGGAGTAAATAGCAAGCTTTATTGAAAAGATTATTGCTTTTTAAAAGTCCTTTAATAATTAGAATAAATCTGAATATAGAACTTTGAGTTAATGATTAGCTGAATAAGCTTGTTAGATGTATGTAAGAGTTTTTTGATATATATAATCGCCTACTTGTTAGATTGCATTTCTATAGAAACAAGAGGCTAGTCTGAATGTTTTAGATTGTTTATAATGCATTTAAAGAAGTGATATAGTTCTTTAATATTATTGCATAAGTAGTCCAGCTTGTTGTTTTGATAATCAAATCGCTGATGATAAGTGGTGTAGTTGTTATGGCCTGTTTTTATAGTTATCAGTTGATATAAGATTGCTCTTAATAGAATTAATTCCTTTAGTTTCTTTATATTGTATTTAGGAAACTACTTCTTGTAGTTAGCAAAAAGAGAGGAATTCATTTCTTTCTATTAGGTAGATTCTGTGTGTAGGTATTTCTAATAAACGATTGTTCGAATCCTATTGATTGTTGGTAGCTTGTCGATTGCCTGGTCTATGGGTCTAGTTGCGCCTGTGTTTGTTAAGCGATCTGTTTTCTCATTGTCTTTGATCTCTATATGTCCAGGTGACCACTTTATTTTGACGTCGAGTTGTTTCATTGCTTTGTGATACTTGTGGTAGATAGTAATTATCACTAATGATAATTCACGGTTAGAAGATGATAAATCAAAATTCAAGTAAATAAAATGATCTACCATTACTATTTGTCTAGTGTTTGGAGTTTGGCTGTCACAAAAACACTTGGAAGAGTTCATCAGACGTATGAGTCTTTTATTCTTATGGGGTGTAAGATGCACTGATAGCATATAAGATAATGTACCGATGCCCAAGATCAACCTTGTCTACGTAATCTCATAAATGATTGTTTACCCCCAATAGATTTTAATCTTTCATTTATTATGACTGCAGATGCTGTGATGCGTGAAACATTTCAGGGGGGTGCTCTGAGCTGTGACGGACCTAAAGCTCTCTTCTTTACCACTAGGCCACACAACCCCAAAAGGGATAATTTAAGATCGAAAGATCTTAAAGAAGAGAGTCTATATACTAGATAATGTGACTCGTCACATGAGCGCTGCAAGATCGTGCAATAATGACAGATTTTTCGGATGCTGTCATTTATTACCTACCCCTGTGGTAGCAAAGTTAATATCTATATATGAATAAAATGTTAGTATAAATTCCTATATAAATATTTAATACATACATTATTGAATTGAAACTTCTTTTATTACTAATGAAATATATATTTCATTATTGATGAATATAATCAGTTTAAATCCGGACCCGTTTATCATTGAATTCTAATAAATATAAAGAAAAAAAGAATTTAGAAAGGCCTTTACGATAGAGATTTCAAGTATTGAATATTAGAGTTATAGGAAAGATGGACGGAAGGGAAGCAAGCGTAAAAACTAAGAAAAGAGGGGAGTGAGTGTAGGAGCTAAAGGAAGAGGGGAACAAACAGGGGAGCGAGTGGGAGAGCTAAAGGGTGGGTGGAGGATAATAGCCGAAAGTTTAAAAGGGGGATTAGTTTATCTCACTTTCGATTTATTCTTCAATCAGAGACTTTATTATTATATTATATAGTATAGAATGTATTATTTAAACAAGAATATTAATCAACTTTAATATATATAATTATATCTTGAAATCGATTATTAATCGATTCCAATATAAATAAACTTTTTTATTTGCAAATAGCTTTAGGCTAAAACTTTCAAAAATCAAGAAATTTCGAAAAATCAATAAACTTCGAAAATTTCTTTGAGTCCTTTTAAAGTAAAATTTTCTAATTATATATATATATATATATATAAATTAAGTATATTAATACTTTATAATCTATTTTTTTAATATAGTATTAAAAATTAAAATTTTTATTATACTTGACGAAATAATAGTTTCGTCAATCACGGATTCTGCAACTCCCGCTCTATTCTACATGCCAAATGTCGGCACTCAGAGAGTAAGTAGTGAAATACGAAAAGAGACCTGATCTCCGAAATATATAATACATGGAAGCCGGCATATAATATCTCGGAGTCGGGGAGCCTTAAGCTTCCCCGCGGAGTACTATACAGACTTATAGTGATGCAGACCGGATACAATGACTTTACAGCCTATCACATCAGATTCAATCATGAAAATAGTATAAACATTTATATATATAAAATCGAGAAAAGCCTATTACACTTTTTTCGATATCCAATTAATAATCAAACACATGGCAACTAGCTGCTTGCACCAAACCGATTACGATCCGAATGGGATGCGATAGTATATATCAACCGCGTCCTGCAATCACAATATAGCTTTACTGATCTTCTCATCAGATCCAGATTCTATACTAGAATATACCCAAATCATGTATAATCATACAGATACCAACCTGCTCCAGTATTCCAAGAACAAACTCTTTACCCTAATCAACCTAAAACCCGCACCGATCAGCTATAAACGCCCTGAGCGCTCTCCCGATCGATAGCGGTCGATCCGATCATCCGCCAATATCCGGATGATATACGAAACAAGGCCCTTTAGAACAGAACTACAAACCCTTAGACAAAACAACTGCAGGATTACTATGAGCGATATTAAGCGAGGGAACACCAAAGGCAACAAGTCCCTAATTAGCTAACATTACATTATTATGAGCGGCTGGAACACTAGCGGCCTGTAGGCCTGCTTCTTAGTATATTTAGAATATCCCTTGGGAGGTTAGATATTAGATGTTAATCACTATAAATAAATAAATAAATCACGGATTCTGCCACCACAGGGTACGTAGGTAGGTAGAGATAGGTAGCACAACACGAAAACGCTTGGCAGAGATCGGTGTCATGTATGATTGCGATAAATCTATACTACTGTGGGACAGCATTTGAAGAGTTTAGACATTTCACTTTTTTGGTGAATTCGTTTAGATATTATAGGTTCCCAGCAGCGCAATGTCTTGGCTTCATATGAGAGATCCAAAAAAGTCACTTGCAGGTGGCTTTACTCATTTTTGAGCAAAGCCTTATGCCCTTCTAGTACCAGCTAACGATATGATAGGCACCTGGTATGTTGTCCCCAAAGATGGTGAATCTCCTTATCACAACATAATCCCACCTTGGTATTGCGTATCGGGAATATCTCCTGGGTGAGTTGGGAAAGATTTATCGATTTTTTATTAATATGGCTATGCGACTAGGTTTGGTTACATCTAACAAGGAGAATAATAGTAATCTAAGTGGGTGTGGTTACAGCGTTTCTCGGGCAAAGTCCCGATCATCGGGTGAGACGGCTTTCTGTCGGGAACGAATCCGGTGATTAGATGAAACGGGCCATAAAGCGAGCCTCACTGGCACTCGGCTCTATCTCACAAGCTGAAAATCTCTTTCTCTCCCATGTGGTTCAACTCTGTGAGATAGAAACTAGGGCCAAAAGAGACCATCGGATTGATCTTCTAACTAATTAATTTTCCGAGCTTAACACCATCAGATGGCACAATTCATTAACACAACTTTGATATGATGAGGTATGGTACTACAGCTTTCTCCTAATATTCTAACATTTACATAGACTTGGTCCCGCAGTATTCATTCTCACGGCTCATCCCCGGCTCAAGGTGTAGGGTACAATTAGCGATGGATAAAATGAATACCAAGGCCTAATGCACCACCTGAAATTCAAGTACAGTATATTTCTGTCGCCAATTTGCGAGAGCAAATTCACGACAAATAATATTTCTCTCACACAACTGATCATCGAATCCGTTCTTGATCAATGATTTGGAATTATGATTTAACGATTGATTCTGAAATCAACAAGTCAATTCCTGAGCTCTACACAAACCGTAGCTTTTAAAGTGATAGTATCAATCTTCCACGTGGAGTGGTGCCATCTCAACACATCTTGAAATCAATCAAACCTCAGCCTTACAAGAAAATCTAATGGGGGTCTGTACCAAAGTACAAAAAATTCTCCGGTCCCATTCAAGTGTAGAGATCGCAACATTAACGTGCGACCATTATCGTGCCGAGTCGTACTACATAAGCCCTATAGTTCGATTCCAGTAGTTTGGCTAAGAAGAACTCGGATGTGTATTTTTTTGCCAAACCCGAACCTAAGATGACATCAAAATCTCAACTCTGGACTCTGTGTCATTGAGACAAACATGTTGATCAGCATAGTCAGCTGATCTTCTGCTGGTCTCTTACTGTTATCGTTGGTGTCCTTATGTGTGACCGCCTTGCCACCCGGAAATGTTTTTTTCCCTCTAATCGTGGTTTGATTGTCACTTCTCAACAGCCAGAATTTCTACGATACGTTTTCATAATACAGAAGACATGCCAAGGAATTAAATGAAATTGCGAGTTTGCCCTGTGGTGGCAGAGTTAATACCTTTATACGAATAAAATGTTAGTATAAATTCCTATATAAATATTTGATATATATATATTATTGAATTCAAGCTTTTTTCGTTCTTGACGAAATACATTCTTTATTATTGATGAATATTTCCAGTTCAAAGTGATTATTGTTTATTATTGAATTTTAATAAATATAAAGAAAATAAAGGCCCTTCAGCTGAAGGGTGTTAGGAAAGGTGGACGGAAGGGGAGTGAGTGTAGAAGCTAGGAGGAGGAGGGGAATGAGTGGGGGAGTTAAAGGAAGAAGGGAGTGAGTATAGAAGCTAAAGGTGGGATATGTGACGACAACAGGTTCACGACATGATAGTAAATGAATCAATTATTGATACTAGAGAATAACAAACTACTGTACGAAGAGTGAACCTGTAAGAGGTTTTTATAGGCCAGGAGGGGACCAGGAGGGGACCAGGAGGGGACCAGGAGGGGACCAAAAGCGAAGCGAGATTAGACCTGCCGGGTGGGGCAAATGTATGACTAATCTAGGCCTGAGGCCAGATCGTCACAGGATAATGTATTAGCCGAAAGTTTAAAGGGGAGGGGGTTTCATACCTTGCTATTCACTTTCAAAGTATTCTTCAATTAAAAGTTTTACTATTATATTATAAGTATAGAATATATTATTTTAATAAAAATATCAGTTAACTTTAATATATATAGTTTTATATTAAATTCGATTATTAATTGATTATTAATCGAATTCAATACAAGTAAACTTTTTTATTTGTAAATAACCTTAGATTAAAACTTTTGAAAATCAAAAAATTTCGAAAAATCAAAAAATTTCGAAAAATCAAAAAATTTCGAAAAATCAAAAAATTTCGAAAAATCAAGAAATTTCGAAAATTTCTCTAAGTTCCTTTAAAATAAAAATTTCTAATTATATATATATATAAAAATCAATCATATTAATACTATATAACCCATTTTTTTCAATATAATATTGACTATTGAAATTTTTAATACAATTGACGAAATAATTTATTCGTCAACCACGGATTCTGCCACCACAGGGTTGATGGGGGCAAAAGTTTACGAAATGTGGACTATCATTACTGGAAGTCCAGGCGCACTAGAAGACTATTGGACCTCGAAAATTGCCTTGGATTGTGTAGTCCAATTTGCTGGCCAAGAATCAATACTCAAATGCCGTCGTGCTCAAACTAGATATTAGGTCCATTTACACAAGAGAGTTCCAGTGTCAGTGAGTTTGGAGAGCTCCCAGTGCGAATATTGAATTGACCTTGCAGAATTCTCAAAATGGATTCCAAAGATTCTTCGTTCAATATGTTGAGTTACTGATAACAGAAACTTCAATAATAGAACAAAATTCAAAAGGTCTTCATCCAATGCACTGTCTAGATAATTATGTTTGGTCGGAAAAATCACAAATTTGTGGAAAAGACCTGGTTCTGGGCCATTGACGAACACCAATGGCTGGCCATATTAGCACAGGCTCTGGCGCTCATATAGAAAAGTGATTAAATCGGGGTCTAGGTTCATGGTGATTCATCCTCACGGCAATGCTTCAGCAAGATAAGGCGGGTTATGTTGATCGCGACCCTCGATGAATCGTCTATATGAACATCATGCTAGCTATTTTGTCTGGACTGTTATGATCATCATGTTTGCAGAGACTTTTTATCATCCACCGCCAGAAATAAATCAATTTGACGAATGAAATCTCATGGCTTTGCGATTAGAGTTGCAATACCTTGTCAGTTCCCAAGAGACTTGCTGCCCAACAAGATACTTAGGAGAATTTCCATGGCCTTATAAGAGACCTGGAAAGCCTACAAAGAAGCCTACATTCTACGCCACCACATCAACACGACCACAAATTTCCACCTATTTATGTGGACTTCTTCTCTAAAGGAACTTCTATTTGCTTTCAAAGCACAACTATCGTCAAAGAGTTAATCCCAAAATGTCAGCCCACGTCCACGAACCCCCACACCTAATCGAGCTGCATTTCTATCGACTTGACGAAAAGAAAGATCACGATGAGCGACTAGCGCTTGTTGCCTATGACAGAGAGGCAGGTATCAGACTCAAAGATGGAACAGTCAATTGTCCAGCTATGTGGTTCGACCAAAATGGCAGAGCCCACAATAGAAGTGGAATTCTCTTCAGAACTGCAAAGTCGCACGGATTTATCGGCATGATCCATATGCCTCCTCGTCAAGCTATTGATATGATTTATCGGCATGCGGCTTTGGTTAGTACTTTTTTTTCGCCTTGATCAATCTCTTAGAAGGGGGGCTAACCACTTTATAGTGGAGTGTATACACGATTCTCGGCTTTGAACTCAGCAAGGTCGAATCAATCGTAAGTTTCTCCTGTCGTTCCCTTCCACCAGAACAAAAATCTTACAATCCAACCCTAGGAAATCCCCGATGATTGCAAGACAACTACTAAAGACTCTGCTTTCGTAACCTTTGTGAATTGGCTCCGTCTCTGGCTTCCCAAAGGGTTTTATATCGATTCTCCAGACGATTGGGCTTATGCACGTCTAAATCAGGTTTCTCGCGATCGCAAACGTCGTATAGTCCGAACTCGAGATGATGATGAGCGCGGGAAAGCTGATGCCGAGAAATTTACAAAGGAAATATACACAGGATTTCATAAAGTGGTCGAGGATAAGCCTGAGGATCTCTTCAGTGTGAAGGATCCCGGGGTGATGGGGCAAGGAGCTTGGGATGGAACAGAGGCAGAGGAGGATAGATTGATTAGGAGAGTGCAGAGAATGGTTAATAAGAGGTTGGGAGTGGAAGAAGAGGAGGAGTATGATGATTTGAAGAGCAGGTGGGGGATTATGGGAAACACTGAAAGTTATGAGGACATCCAGTGATTGGTTGAATAGATGTTGCATCTTTTTTGAGTTATTGATAGATTCACAGGCGTTGATTATGTAACTGGAGTTGACTAGGTAATACTTTCATCCACGGATTTTGCTTCATCTCATAGGTGCCATGAACAAAAAATGCAAAAGAATTATATTTGTATTGGAATAGGATTCTGAAAACTGATCACAATCTACCATTCGTAGAAAGAAATTTGTCAACTACCAAGCCTTCTGTGCAATCCAGACAAGCTTAGGGCAAGATATCGCGCAACCATCACGCACTTGATCCATGGCTTCCCGGCTGAGTTGTAATGATTCTTCAGGCTTCCGTACAATCACCTTTGCGAATTCATCCCAAGTGCTCATATATCTAGAAAGTGTCAGCAATATGTATACTCCATCGAGCATTATGGTACGGTTTCTTACACGTCATTCCAATACCTTGCCATAGTCAGGTCATATTCCACTTTGTGGAGTCGGACATCCTCGAATCCATCTTCATTGAGTATGTCTACCATATATCGCTTCCAGCTGGGTTTGTTAGCTAATCAGGATTCAATTTTTGTCAAGTCTCCACTCACTCGTGAGATCCACACAGCTGTTGAAACAAGCGTCTTACGGCGTCTGTAGCCACAGAGGAGTCAATATTTCTGACGGTCCAATCGACGCTGTCAGCCTCATCCCATTGAAGGAAACCACCAGGCTCTAGATTTCATATGTTAGTACTATGAACACGGTGTACTTGAGCATATGATCAACTTACTAAGTAATTTCCGCAAATTCGCCAAAACAGGTCTGGGATCATTGTTCTTGATAGCAACTGTAATCAATCTCACATGAACAATATCAAACGTCTCCTGGAATTGTTTTGGTGGCTCTTTATAGACGTCCCAGGTGTGAAGACGGGTATTGGCCGGTAGCCATGGGGATGGAGGACATTGATCAAGACTGATGTCGAAGCCGTCTAGTCTTGCCGACGGAGGGACTTCGCGTGCCACATCTAAAAGCCAAATACTAGGATTACATATCAGCGTTTGACTAGGAGGTAGAAATAGTGCCTTGACAAACCCGTTTCCTGTGGCAACATCTGCAATTCTTATCTGACTGTTATCCGTAGGTATGTCTGGATAGATGTTGAACTTGAGCGCATCTTTCCACAGGTAGTGCTGAGCAGTAAGTCTATTACAAGAATTCCAGTCAGAAAAGACGAGCTCAAATCAATTGCAAGTTGTTAATGAATAACTTACCTAGTACTCGCGTTGAAATCGCGCTTCAGTGCATAAACACCCTTGGGAATAGATTCATAAGTATCGGCCGACTGTGGGCTTGAAGCCATAAAGGGAGCCATTGCTATTTAATTGAAGAGTTTTTGGAGAGTTTTGAGGAGGTAGAAAGAAGAAGTGCGTAGAAATACTGATGAATGGAGAGAATTCTGAGGTCTGGAGCTTTCTTTATAAGCAGTGCTTACTCCTTGCAACTGGAAATGCCTGAAAGTATATGTGGCGAAGTGCTGAATTCTATTCTTATGTCAAATGCGTGTCGTCAGCGTTTAGTAGTGCTTTCTGTCCAATTGATACTAATCAATTGTTCTAAAAGGGAGATGAATTTAGGTTGCAAGATCTCGCACACTGAGCCTTCACTTGATCTTCAGCTATTTTGCTTCATGGTTAATGATAGGCATTCTGATCTTCGTACTTAGAGTCAGAAATAGAAGCGGACAAAAGATTCGACGTCTTACACTTGAAGGACTTGGATCTCCAAGATATTGGCCATGTAATAGCAATCCTAGACACAGCACCAATAGCAATTGAGAACAAACTGAATAACAAGTAATTGCAACCTAAATTTCATGTATGCCTGGTATATTTGTCCCATTATGACTTCCAAGGTATTCAATGCTCCTCTATCAGCTTTGGCAATGTAACATGGCCTCTCTTGTCTCTTGTGTGAAACTTTCTGTTCTGCAAGATCCTGCCAGTAGGACTCTGTCAACCTAATCGATGCTATTGTCCGCCTGGAATCCCACAACCCCTATTTCAAGCAAATGGGATGAACGCAGCTGACGATACAATCTCTGCCATAAAAAATGCACCGTTGCGGCAAAAGAGCTACAGTGACATACTATTGACTCAATGCCGAACCTAGAATTCAACACATGAGCATAAGCTGGAAAGTGAGAAACGGCATTTATTACTTATCGTATTATTGATTTGATCATTATTGGTGAGGTTCCAGTAAGCCTGGTCATTCCCTTGAACCCAGAAGTATCCGGAGATCAATGAAAGGACGATCCGGTCTACAACAGTTCTGCAGTGAGATGTTCGTATACGGATTTCCCCTTTCATTTGCTTGAATGGATTACGTAGATGGATACTGATCAAATCTTATTCCTATTCCCACGTCAGATAGTGGCTAGGAGGAGCAACAATTGGTTGAAACCCCTCCAAGAGCGATTACACAAACAATTTGAAATGTCATCTTCACATATTGTTTATCTCCCTATCATGATAGTCCAAGTCCAGCCTGGGGCACAGTCAACGCCTCAAAGCCCCTTGTGTCAAAGCTCTGACATGGAAAACATCCCCGATATGCAAAACATAATCTTGAATGTGCTTCTCTCTAGTGTCCAGATCTTGACAAAAATATATCTTCGCTTCACTTGTCGTCTTTTTAGATAATAGAATGGATGCATGAGATTGCGCTTTGAGGATAAGGTCTCAAATCTCGAGAGTTAAATAATGCGAAAGACTGGGTATTATCACAGCGGAATGGATGCGGACACCAGACTAGATCACGCTCTCGCAATGAATGACGTTGACTACTCTGGGACGTTGCATTGTCTTGGGTTCCTTCTGTCTACTCGGCGTCATTCGAATGAATGCCGGGCTGAGTAAGCGGCTAGGTAAAAAGTTTTTTTAGGATTCTGAAAGGAGGGATATAGCTTTTTGGAGACCAAAGATACAGTTTTGAAAGGGGTTATCAGTTTTCCAAACAAATCTTTAGGACTTACTGCATGTCGAATTTCGAATTTCGAATTTCTCAACGCGATAAATGAGGAGTTATTGGGTTGTGACATAGAATAGGTCTGAGTTGATCTTAGTGAGAAAATTTGCGAAAACAAAATCGGTCCGGCAATCAAAGAAGATGACACCGAGAATCACGTCATCACTGCGTCTTTCCTGGCCTATCATAAGACCTAGACTGTATTATGTCAAAGAAAGGTAACTAGGTAGTGGTTAAGCACAATAGAACTATACGAGGATCTAACTGGGAACTCCTCATTGGTTCTGGACTGAATTAGATCGAAGGCGCTATAGTATAGTGATTATGCGTTCGAATTTGTTGCATCGTAAATCCAAGTCATGTGGCCTATGATAGCGATGATTATGTATCAAAATAGACAAGTACACATCGGAGTGTTTCCACATTATAGATCACCTTGCATGAGCTCCCGGTCAAGATCTACTGCCTCCTAATCGATAGAAAATCACTTATTTCATTCCATAAGTCTAGCATAGAACGCTGCATTCTTTCCTGATTCCCAAACTAAGTCCATTTCTCAATGAAAGTAAGGGTTTTCTCAACAATTTCCTCGGGACAGCTGATAAATGGACAATGAGATGTCTTGAGGTCTGCGATATCCCACGAGACTTTGCTCTTCTCGATCCAAATATCTTGTAGAAATAATGGATTACATTGGTCGTCCGCAGTACGAATGTAGACACGACGTCCATCAAACGAAGCCTCCGCCCAAGCTGGAGCCGGAGCCGGGGTCTCGAAGGCTGCTAAGGCATGGGGAATCATAGCAGCTTCCAGAGCCGGTGCTAAAGATGTATCACAATCAGCGTAGAGGATTGGCATTACAGGATCAATGACTGCAAGACCCGGAGATGGCTATGGCAAAGCAAAAAAATTCATTAGCATTGAACAAACTTCCCAACTCGGGCTGGCTTGGGTTCAAACTCACTGTTCCAACTTTGATAAAAGGAGGGTATGCACCACCGACAGCTTCAAATAAGCTTTCGCCTTCAGAGACAATATTACCGACCCAGTAAACCAGACCCAAGACACCACCAACTTCGCCGCGAGAGCTACGGTCAGCTTTACTCAAGCCTGCTGCAGCAGCTCCTCCAACGACTCCTCCATAAGAATGAGCAATAACAATTACATCTTTGTGTTGCTCCTCAATGAGAGGCAATAGAACATTTTTGCGAGCCTCTGAAACGTCGTTGGAAGAAGATATGGAGCCCAAATCGGACGGGTCTGGATTGCAGGAAGAAATGCGAACATAGACAGATGGATATCCAGCCTTTTCAAACAAAGGTACAACACGGTCGAAGCAAGAAGGGTCAGCAAATGCACCCGCAAAGAACACAAGAGTTGGACGAGGAGAATTCATATTGCGATATTAGATCCAAGATAAAATGAGAGATGTTATTCAAAAATTGTTGAAATAGAAATCATTTCACAATAGATCAGCCCATATATGTGTGGGTAAATATCATGCTACATGCATCAGCAATGTTGGGTCTAACCTGTTTGAGAACCAAACGGTGGAAATGATCGGCAGTCAGCGGGTGTTAATTAAAAAACCTCTCGCCAACGTTACACAGTGCGGGGCTTGCGTCTTGTCTTAATGCATTGCCCCTATCAACTACCCCTGTCCTACCATGGCAAGAAGTAAGAAAACCCCCTAAAGATAGATTAATAGGCACATAGCAGTACCCAGGGAGCCAGGTACTCAAAGCCGTGTTCGATTTCTCCACTATGCCGATATCTAGCGAGATTCACGAAGATAATCGATTAGACGTCTCGGAATTCGATATTCTATCGGTTTAAGACCTCTAGAATTCTATTGCATTGTATAGTTTCATATCATGACTTTTGTTTGTCGAATCGATGACGGATAATTGAACCGCCTGAACACAGCATCAAATCCAATATACGGCTGAGTCCGAGCTGATGGGTATTCCTTGAGCATACATGCGTATAATTCTACAGTAAGCCAAAACAATGTAATACGAGATCAAGTATCCGAAGATGACTGCATGAAAGGAAGCGGCATATGTGTAACATCAGAATTTTACCATGTTATATTATACTTGCTGCTGACCTCCGGACCGGTATCCACGGATTGCTGACCTGGAGCTTTCTTCATACCTATATTCACTTTACTCTATTCTTACTGCAAATTTAAGTCTGCTATGGCTGATTCAATCGATCTGTCTGCCAGCAGGCAAGCCAATTTGTACGCAGCAGATATCATCACATTTTTCGCAGCTGTAGTAGCTGTGGGACTTCGCGTTTGGTCGCGGCGAGTTGCTGGTGCTGGCTTGTGGTTGGATGATCTTTTTATTTGCATAGCACTGGTACGTTTCAACTTCTGAAGAACAGCTCGGAATTAATCCTATCCAGGTTGGCGGTGTTGCGATGATGACTAATTTTTGTTGGTGTAAGTTTGAGTTCTCTGCACTCAATCACTCCTATCACTGTTGCTCATTCAACACTAGGGATACCAAACGGATTTGGTAAACACATGGAGGCATTTGGCCCAAAAGCGGAGTACAATTTCTTCTTGGGGTTCTTCATGGCTGAAGTGATATACACTGTCATCATCGTCTTCGTCAAATATTCTATCCTGGCCTTATACTGGCGAGTCTTTCGAAGCACCAGTATCAAATGGCCAGTAGCAATACTAGCGGCGATTGTCACATCTTGGGGAATTGCAGTTGTAAGCGATCCATCTGTCCATCAACTTCCAGGATTCTAATTCAATTCATCTAGCTCTTTCTCTCCATTTTCACCTGCGTGCCTCCAAAAGGCTTCTGGGATAAAGATATACATGCTTCTTGCAACGTCAATAGCCAGCAATTCCTGATCGGTATTTCGGTTCCTAATATCCTTACGGATGTTGCTTTGCTGTTATTACCAATCCCGTATGTTTTGCGATTGAACACAGCCTGGTCTCAGAAACGACTCTTGATGGGCACATTCCTGCTTGGAGGATTGTAAGTTCTCAAAAAGTCATGTAACTTATGTTTGATATGCATTTACCCTAATATCGATCTGTTACAGCGTCTGTATAGCATCAATAATGAGATTGATTAGTGTTTGGCAGCAGAATTCGGTTTCGGATTTTAGCTGGAACTGGGTGAACCAGGGGATATGGGCGGTGGTGGAGAGTAATTTTGCAATAGTATCAGGTATGTCGCTTCACTTGCCTTAATACACTATCCAATTTTTATTTCTCCCATCCTGAATGAAACATACTGATGAAACCCGACAAAAGCTTGTCTCCCTACACTGCGCATCGTATGGGTGTGTTTATTCAGGCGCAAGAAGAACGCAACATCACCACCATCCTCAGATAGACCAGCGATTTGGACAATCGGATCGGGGCCAAGCAAACAAAATCGCAAAAGAAAGGGGGAGCTTACTCTCGGGGAATCAATGTCGACCGACTCAACGCACCCGTTCACAAGCTTGCATGATGCTGAGGAAGGCAATATCTCGGTGGATAAGGTGCATGTGCGTTCAAGCATAGAGGTACACTCAGAAAGGGATACTATGAGCTCTCCTTATCGGGAGAACTTTAATATGGTTCCTTTGAAACGTTGATCAGAATCGTTGAAGAGAAGAACTCCTTCTTTTGCTTCAGGAACTCCAAACAGATTTATTTCGATTCAAAGCGTACGCGTCTTAAGATCCAAACATTTCACTATCAATGTAACTTCTATTTATCTGCTCTTATGCTTTTATTACTGTTCGAGCTAGAACCTCAACATTCTGTACGCCATCCAACAAGTGTAAGTGTGGCAGGTAATCATTTTGTCAATCAGCAGCATGTATTTGTCACAAATTTGTTCAATACTCATTTTTTTATCGGCGCAGCAGAATTTTGACAGCTACGTCAAGTCAGTGTAGTGTATACAAATACAACAATGATGAGGACACTCTGCCACCCCAGAGCTTGCTAGAATTCTGGAGTAGGGCTTGTTTCCAATGGGGTGATTTGGCTAGAGTATAGCTGGCCCAAACAACACTCTGTCTGGCAATGAATAATGGAGGCAGACTGTCTCCCATAGTCTAGATCCTGATGGCTCTACCAAGTGTTTGTTCAGCAGGTCGTGCAACGTAGGAAGCGAGTCCATTTCGGCTATAGAATGGGGACCGATCCAGAAAGTGGGGCTGTTCGCGTCAAGAGATAAAAGCTTTGTACTCTCCTACGTTAGTTTAAACATCCAACTACCTTTCAGAGCACGCAAGAAAGAATTTGAAGACTAAAAGTTCCACAAATATTCCGTGCGCAAAATTAACTTGTGTGACGCATGCGGATTACTATTCTGGGATGTGTGAATGTAGCGACACTTGCAGCCAGACGGTGAGTATGAAAGACAGACCGATGCAAGAACTAATAAGATAATTGTAAGGAAAGTACTCTGAATTTGCGAAGTCCGATCACGTACACTATATCGAGTGGTAGCTCCTAGACTGACGTAGAGGACGAAAGCAGATTGCCACCACAAGCGAAATCAATAAATTCAGTTCAGGGGCCAAAGATATGATTTGATCCAGTGACTTTGCTTATTTATTACCTCAAGGAGAATTAGTAAGAATGACCGAGAGACAAAATCTACTGTTGACTGAATAACCTGTGTAGGGAGCGGGGTAATGATATCGACATCCTTATTTGTCGAGCCGCTACTTAGCCAAGGTTATGAAACGGACAGGAAGCATTGTTAACTTGGTTAACAATGCCCCATGTCAACTGCATAATCTCTAGTGTACTGCTACTTGGCGAAAGTTGTGAAACGGTCAAGGAGCATTCTTATTTTCCAAAAGATCATACTACAATGGGAAGCATTGAATTGCATTGCGGCTTACGGTGTAACTTGCGACGAAACGACAACCAATCCGGCCGGAACCCGAACAATCTGCCGATTCGGGTCATTCCTTGTGGCCGACGCCCGAAATGGTTCGGCACGATATAGCTCATGAGATGAAAGGCTTGGCATCTAGCATCAAACAACTGCATCTGAAGAACAAAATTTCGAAGCTTCCAAGACTTCATCACGCAGTGTTATTCCCCAAGGCATACTCCGTACTACATAACCTGCAATTCTTTGTGCGTAAATTTGTACGTCATCGATACTGTGTTTCGACAAGGCTGAATTCTCGAGTTCTGGGAGTATGCTTATGCGACAGCTGGTTACATGTTTAGTACCGTGGCTGTTGCGCAAAGCGACCTTTCTGTATGTTTATCGTACTTACCTCCGGGTAGATGTATCGATACAATATTAAGCAAGAGTTATTCTTTGCGCATTGAGATGACAAGTCTGAAGTGTGTAGCCATGAAGCTCTTTGAACCTGAAGCCGATGGAAAATAAGATTCGGGTCAACGTATATAAAATAGGTATGTTTCAGAATAATGAATTTTCAAAAAAATTATGAGTGTATTGCGACCAAAATGGTCAGATTCCTGTACAAGGCTGGGCTTTGTTTTTTTGTAAGGTGCTTGAAACGACCAGTGCATCCCCGAATTTGATTCAATATAGTTGGGCTCGAAGCAATTTCGATTCTGGACACTTCGTTCGATGAATTGCTTGAATGTTCTGGAGACTTATTCTTACTGATTTGCTCTACTCGACCTTGAACTGTTTTCAAATCGGAGCCACAACTACTAAAAATAGTAGTCTGCAAGTAATCAGCATTTTGCCTAAACTTTAGTCTTTCCCTAAGCGGCGAAATATTGTAGTTTGCAAATAAGTCCCAGATGGTTCGCATCTTGCCTCATTGAAAATGTTTCTCGAACAGCAAAGTATTGTGCTTTGCAAGTAATCAGCATTCTGCCTGAACTTTACTTGTCGGCTATTCATAATATGGTCAACCACGCCAGGTGGTTGGTAGCACCAACTCCGAGATGCAGCAACTCCGACACGTTCGACTTTTTCAAAACTTCGAATCTAAGGTTAATAGTGTGACCTCAATATTCGATCCTCAAAAACTTTATGATTAGAAATAATATAATAAAAAGAAAATTTAATAACCATATTAAGGTAATCTTAATAATCATATTGATGTATTTAGATATGAAATTAGTTGTGTAGTTGAATTGATATTGATTATTGAAAAAATCGAATGTATCGGAGTCGCTGTATGTCGGAGTTGGTACTATTAATCGCCTTGGGGTGGTTGGTAGAATTTTTCTGAAAGCCGACAAGTTTGCCAGGTGGTTCGCATATTGCATTATAAAATGGTAGAGCCTCAAATGGAGAGGCTCAGTTATCCATGCCTCATAAAATGATAGAGCCTCAAATTTAGAGGACCTAAGCGGGCCAAACGAAAAAGAGCAATGAGGATTCGTGTCCTACGTATACTTGACCACCATTCTCATAGGTTATAACACATCCCCGACAGAATCAACATGCACGGCACCATACAAAACACGTATTTAACTAATAAGTAAAAAGTAAGCAGATCATCCGGAATGTCATTCCATTGGAGAAATCTCTCTTAATTGCAACTAAGTAATGTGGGTCCCCCACGAAACTACGCTAGTTGCTTGGGGGATGGGAGTAGCCGAGCTTCTATTTGCATGGGGGATGGGAGTAGCCGAGCTTTGGAGATGAATGACCGAAGAAGTGGCTCAAGGATTTCTCTGGGAACTTCATTTGACACTTTGCACTCACATATATAAACGCTTCATTTCCCAAGTTGTTTACTCTTTTCTTTCTCCAGATAAGTTCTTCTTGCTCAGCTTTTCACAGTCCAATTGTCAATTCTCTCTCGCCAAAGACGAACTAAACACCTACATACCTTCCATCCATAATTCAACCATGTCGAACACGAGTAAGAGCTCCTGCATTGCTGTACAAGGCTCTGTAACCTCCGAGTAAGTTCTAGGTTCATATTTTAGTTTCCTACATTGATGATACTGCAGGGGCTGTCTTCTACAGTTCCCAATATACCATATTGTTCCCGAATAGCTATTTTCCTTCTGTCCTCCAGCCTACTAGACTTTAAGATACTCTTTCAGCAGTGTCTGCATTGGATCAAGTGTCCTGCAACTCTTTGTCCCTGTCCATCTTTGCAGATTCCGGTTTCAGCTGCTATGAAGTTATCCATGGCCATCATCTACTAATATGCAATGCAACGCTTTGGCTTTTGTAGAGCGCTCTTTCATTCCTCCCCTTCAACTGTGTCCGCTTTCAAAGAATCCTTTTAACGTACCTTCTTTATTTAGCCCAAGCACTACCTCGCATAACTCTTCAACCGCTACCTCCTCCACTGAAGCTGGAAATCTCTCTACACATCGTATTCAATCCTACCTTGCCGACAACGACGCTCCCGTGCCATATGCCTTGCCTGCTCTCCCTGCCGACGGCAACAACGACAGAAGTTTGACTGCTGCACATACAATGAGCGGGAAGTTGCAGCAGTTCGATGCAATATTCTATGGTAATTGAGAAGGTTGACACAACACTTGAAGGTTCAACGTGGGCTTGGCAGCATTTTATGGTTATAAGAGAAGGACTGGGAGGCCTTCGGGATGATTCGATAACTTAACAAAAATGGAAAACTTGTCACCAGTTTGGTAAAATCTTCAATGAAGTTTCTATACAAAGTGACATTAAGATAATAGTAAGATTATGTACGCTCAATCGTGAGTTTTCTTTTAATCAAGAGACACTTGGGCACTTGTATAAAGGCTACGTAGAGAAGGACCAACCAACTTTGTGGTCATGAAGTAATGGTGAACGTGTCTGGTGTGTTCTACCATAGTAAGTGTAAAATCTGTCCTCGATCGCTTGTGAGAACAGGAATCACCGTGAGTCATTGATACAAATTTCATGTACCATTCTCTCCACAACTCAAGTGGTTAAGACAGGTAAGCCTCTAACATGATGTTAAGTGTACTCTTGTGAAAGGGTGAAGCAAATCGATATCCCAGACTTCAGGAGATTCAATAGGACAAGCTGGTGCTCTATGATTTTCGGAACTGGTGACCTTGACACGGACCCGATGAAGATTTCTCGTTCTAATCTACGACGAAAAGGAGACACAAGTCAACGACAAGTTAGGAGATGAAGCTTTTAAATCAGTGTTGGTCATTCGATCTGCATTTGTCCCTTTTCAACTCGAATAGCAACTTCAGTGTCAATCGTCCGGAAGAAAGCCATAAAGTTCTACTGGAACTCATGCAACGAGGCGAGCAGCGTATTTGCTGACCGCCATGCTTCCCAACTCGTGATTGTATCTCGAAAATGTTGGCAAGTAGCACGTGAAGCGTGGGTCTAAATCGGCGAATCAGAATCCTGGAAGTAAGTTGGTTTCCTTCTCAAATCATACTTCACCATCTTGCCTTGTAAGATGGCCTGTTGGTATGTTGAAATGAGTATGAGTGGAGAGATCACATTGTCGGAAGATGAAAGACAGGGGAAATTAACTTCTCACTAGCAACAAAACAGGAATAGTGTAATTCTGCAATGTGGGGTTCGACCGATAAGCTCTAGCGTCGTGGGAACTGCGTCATTAGATGATCCTGCAGCTTTTGAAGCTTAAGCGGCTTTTCTCCTTCATCTATTAAATACCCAGGTAGATAATTGAATTTCGATCTTTCTATTAAGAACATTGGAGTAGAAAGGCCTTTCATAGCAAGCAAGCAATACGATTGATATCATACTATTCTGAAGGAATTCTACATTACTATCTTGTTTACAAAGTACATAAAAAAAGAAATCAAATCAAGGTTCTTTCACCCAACGACATTCAAGAGCCTAATCTTATTACTAGGCGTAAATCTTTAGTCCAGCCTTATCGTACAGCTCCAGAGATTATCGAGCTAATCAACCCACCTTGAGAGCAAACAAACCAAACGAGCCAAGAAGCTTCTAATTCCACCAAGCACACCTACGTTCTTACTCAACCTGAACATACGATAAACAACTAAAAATCATCTCATAACACAGATTCCATCATCAAAATGTCATCTACACCTACGTTAATCGGTATGCCCGAACCTCCATCAAATGTTGATACTCCAGTCGATGCACCGTACGTAGCTGCCCCCTCCACCACCACTCTCTAACAAACCACTAATCTAATTCTCTCCAGAGGAACTCCCAACTCAACTACCACATCCCTCTCCGCTCTCTCCACAACCGCCATCAAAGATGGACATCGCGGCTCTGCCCACCCTACCGCAAGTTCTCACCACCAACACACCCTCTCTAGCAACACCCTCGAAGCACAGCGCGCAGATCGTATTTCCCGTCTGGCAGGACTCGAACGAGTCACCACCGCGACTCCTCAAAACCCCAGCGGTAACACCTCTGTCCCCGCAACCGGTCAGATCCCAGGCTATTTCGATCAAGCCGGAAATCCCGTCTACACAACCCGCATGTCTACTGTAGGTTCTGCATCGGCAACTGGATCTCTTACTGGCCGAACAACTACATGGGCATCTAATAGCGCGAAAGGACAAACGGAAGCCGATGATGATGAAATGAGCATGGATAACAACTTCCGGGAAATCGATGATCGGGATCGATTTTCCGCATCTGCTATGGATGAAGAAGGCAACGAGGATGGAATGAGCGACGATACGAGTTTAGTCGGATTTGGCGAAGGAGCCGGCAGTACCGTCAGCGGACCAATATACAGCCGGAGTAATCTCCTCGCGAGTCCCCTCACCGTAGGAAAAAGCGGTCTAGCCAAAGAAGTATCAAGCAGCAATCCCGGAACCCCCGTCAGCGCATCGACATCTACAACCACCGAGCAGCAAAAACGCGATGCGAGAATGCTAGATGGAATCACAGATGATAATACAAGTGGATATGTAGACACGGCTGCGCGGGGTCAAGGGGTGGGAATTGCCGGGAATCGCAATTCGACCGGTTCAGGATTGGGTACGGGAGTCGGTGCGGAAGCTGCAGAGAAGATTCTGAAAGAGAGAATTGAGGATAGTCCTTCTGCGGCGAGTAGACCACCGCTTGGTAGTCCCGATCAAGCTGGTCTTGGCAAGTTCTACTTCGAGGAAAAGAAATAAGATTTCTTTGTACCAAAATTTGCCATGGAGAATTGTGGGATGTGTGTAGGACAGAGTGCATCGAATTTTCCAAAGTCTGCATCGTTCAATATTGGCGGGCGTTGACGTGTTACCCTTTCTTTCTTTTTTCTTTTTCTCTTTCTATGTATGGGTACCTACGATTTGGGCTGGGCTAGGCTAGGCTGGGTTGATAGCGGACAGGTTGGGGACACTGGAGGTGGGAGGGGGGGGTTCTGGAAAGATTATTAGGTGGTTGGGCAGGCTTCTTCTTGTGATAGGTATGCTGCGTAAGAAGATACGATATTCTATGATGGATGAAATTGATTGATTGATTCATGAATGAATGAATGATTATGTGCATGCATGCATACATACAAGACTTCAAGTATATACCAATTTCAATAATTTCAATGTGAATTTCAATATATAAAGGGAAATGTAAAGAATAACGGACACCTGTATCTTTCATCTCCATCTCCATCTCCATCGATTCAAATCGAACCCCTTTCCCCTCCCCTCCCTTCTTCTCCTTTCGTTACGTAGCGAGAAATCGATGATTGCCGGTATATTCCTCATTCGCATTTCACTTCACTTAACTTAACTTGACTTCCATCACATCCCACCATACCACATCCTACGATATCAATTCACATTCAAAGAATTTTATAGGTACCGCAAATCACTATATTAGATTATAGTAGTATAGGTAGGTAGCTAGGTAGCTAGGTATTATCATATACATCATATGCACCAAGATCCTCACCTCACCCAATCCCTCTCATTTTCACCTCTTCATCATTTCCTTCTTTATATCCACCTATCCATTCATGCTCAGCTCACATGCCACATGTCCGCTCGATTTAATTCTCAAACTTCAATTGTCAAATTCACCACTCCATGTTCATCATCCCTGTATTCATGATCTCTAAACCCTTTAAAATACCCCCTCACTTCTTAAAAGTTGCGCTTCGTCCTCCTCTCTCCCCATTTTGCACTCTTCTCATTCCCTTCTCCGCATTACTACTCTTCTGATATGGATCAAAGGGTTTCTTTTCTTTCTTTCCCTTTCCACCCTTTCCACCTTTGTCTTTCTTATCCTTTTTGGAATTAAGTACCGACTCCGCTTTGCTGTAATCGAAATCTTCTTCTTCTTCTTCTTCTTCTTCTTCTTCTTCTTCTTCTTCTTCTTCTTCTTCTTGTCCTTGTTCTTCATCCGCTTGTTCTGCTTCCGATTTCTCTACGTCCTCTTCTACTTCTTCATTTTCGGATTCTTCTTCTTCTGCTTTACGTTCTTGTGCCGCCGCTGCCTTAAGTTCCTGGGCTGCTTCTTTCTTCTGTTGTTTTCTTAATCGTTTCTCCTCCATTCTTGCAAATTTAGCCCGACGTCTTTCGGCTTCGGCGGAGGAGGTGTAGTCAAGAGAAATATCGTAATCACCGGTAGCCTTCTGGTCTTCATCTGGATCTGTGATGGTTTCGCTCTTTCTCTTCGAGCCTCGCTTTAGAACAAATGGTTCGTCTTTTACTTTACTAGGTGTGGGTGTTGCGACAGGAGTTTGTGCTTCGGGCATGACCATACGGGATCGATCGGTAAGAGGTGTACTCGTTTCGGCGAAAACTTCGTCTGATAATTGGGGTAAGGGTATTGCGAGTCTCATACTATCTTGATCCGGAGTTGTGGTTGAGGGCTCCCATATGCTGCTTCCAAACGCACCTCCCCAGAAAGAGGATGTCTCTGTTGTAAGTTCGGTTTTGTCTACCGGTGTAACGTCAAGTTTAGATAGCCTTTGCGATGTAGATTTCGCTCCAGTGTTGGATTTTGGGGTTGCGGCAGAATCCGGTGATTTTCTGAGGACGTCTATCGATTTTGGACCATCTTTTCCGTTTTCCTTTGCCGCCTTGATAACTTCCAAGAGTTCCCCAGTACGCGATTTCACGCTGTGAGATATTGGTCGAATGATACTGAGTAAGGCTATCATATCCATGGGCATAAATTTGGCTAGATTGACAACAACTGCATTCGACATGACGAAATTAATGCTGTCATCATCCTTTCTTGCTATCTGATCTCTCCAGGCGTGTACAGCTTTGAATACTGAGAATTGCTCACTACTCAACAGAGCAGGCGTTTTGTAGATTAGTGAAAACCATCCTCCAGGCCCTTTCCCAGATTCCGCATTGTATAGCTGTCGCTCATATCGAAGTAACGAAGTCTCTTTAGACTTTTGTAAGACTACATTCATCGAAGTTGCTACGGCTTCCTCTGCATCAGGCGTTTCAACATCAGGTGCGTCAAGTAATTCGTTTCTTAGGTTGTCAAAAATGTAAAGAAGGAAATGTGTGTCAGCTCTAGCGTAGAAGAACATTTCTTCGGGAAGTGGCCTAGAGAATAGTTAGTTTAATGATGAAAAAAATTCATAACATGAGCTTACCTAATTCGCCAATCTGCTAGTTGGTATTTCTTGTCGGCGTCGAAATCAATGTACTTCTTTAATAAGAAGGCTAAGCTTCCCCCAGCAAATCCTAACCTTCTGCATGCATAATGTGTATCGAACAAGCCGACTACATATAGGCCGAGATCGCGTTGGAGCCAAACGATATCCATATAAGCACCATGAAAAACCTACCTCGTTAGCTAATATTGATAAATCTTAAGAAGTATACAACATACCTTGATTATATTTGGATCAGCGAAAACTTCATTCAGTACTTGCAGCTGTTGTCTCCATGGCTTGAGAGTATCGACAATCCAATCCTTTTCGCGAGTACTGATTTGCATTAAAGACACGAGACCAACATATGAACGAGTATCATGATGTTCCAAGTCGACCGCGATTTCTTTGGCGCCTTTGAGCTCTTCCAACATCTCCAAAACACCTTCGTAGGTATCAACAAATTTCGCAGACGTGCTTTCAACGGGTAGATATTTTATTGGTTCCGCCTTCTCGTACATAGCGCTCGGGTATTGTAATTGTAAGATTTCCGTTTCATAAGGATGTTTGTACCTGAACTGCTTGTTAGTAAATCTTATAGTGGAACCCATTTCCTGAAGCCTTCTTAGTTTTTCCCGTTTTGCTTTGGAGCGACTGGCCCTGTCAGACTTGCTTAAGTCTTCCATCTTATTTCCTTCGCGCGGGGAATCCGGGAGTAATGCGAGGGGAATAAAATTAAAGTAGTCATACTGTTTTTGATCGTATTCGTTTGTAAATATTCCAAGACTATCCTCTAATGGCACTTTCGCATGCGGTTTGGTCTTAAGAAGAGGCAGCCATGGCGAAGTGTCCTCATTGTCAGGTTTGACCTCGAATGCGAGTTGTGGCTTCACAAGGTTTTGTGTACGGAGCGAGTTGTCGAGAGGTCGTTTCTGGGATTTCATTGTCGCAGAAGTCTGGCAGATATCAGTATTCAATTCGATAGCTTATGCGATTCAACAATCACCTCTTCCACTTGTTTCCTTTTGATAATTCCAGTATATTCGTCGAGGCAAGTATCCGTTTTTTCAAGTAAGGAATCCACAACATCCACAACACCGCGCCAATTGTTATCAACGTCGTCGACATCTTCTAAAATTGGCACCTGGATACCTGAGACGGAAGCTGCAGACTTGAGCAACTGATTGGCAAGTGCGAGCAAGCGCGCATTCTGTTCGTCGAGAGCACTTCCCACTTCAGGATTTAATGATCGATGAAAGCCGAGATCTTCTGATGCTATATAACCGGCAGTTTTGACTGTTGTTACGAGAGCAGCTTGAACTTCATCTTGTAAGGACTTGAAATCCTGTGTATCTTCTGCCATAATTGACAAAATTAATTTGTTGTTGCGTCGAACAAGATTGAGATAGATTCTGCGATTTGATTTGGTCAAAAAATATTCAAAAGTTCAACTTTCCTACCCTTGTCATTATTTCAAACGGTGGGTGGAACTACCTACACTAGCGTATGTTTCTAATAAACCTTGTCGCAGGTTGGGTCCTCCGCATTTTCATCAGTTTCATTTCAGTTCAGCCGGAATTCTAAATTCTTTCACTTGCTCACGACTTCACGACTTCACATGACAAAGGATTTCACCTATCGCCACACGAGTCTGGTAGTAACAAGGCACAACCCAACCTAATACAAAAATATAACTTCCTATCATACAATCTTACACCAGAATCTTCTCATAATGTCGGCTTCACTTGCACCTGAATGCAATGAAGTCAAGGAGTATGTAATGTCTACTATATTCTCTTCGTTTCTGAATCAGTTTTTAATATGCTGAACGCTTTCAAAGACGATATGATTCGTGCTTCTTGAAATGGTACAGCGAAAGTAAGTAAGGTTCGTTATTGGAAGTATCGACATGAACTAACAAGATCATTAGAATACCTTCGAGGTAAAGGTACAACTGACGAGTGTGAATCTTTATTTAAAGATTACCGGAAATGCTTAACAGTAAGTTTGGAAAATCCTTCGGTAGTTCTGAATGATTCCCAATCTAACTGATATAGGGTGCTTTGAAAGAGCGTGGCATTGACAAAATGCTGGAAGAAGCACGAGAGGATCATAAGGAACATGATGCCGTGAATCTGCGACGGCCTTGTGAGTTAATCGCATTCTTTTCCCGGGGAGAGGGTATGATAGCTAATTGTTGAGCAGAATGAAATGCATGCACAATATCAGACTGTACAAACAATACTACTACTTAGGTATGCATGGGAAAGGCGTTAGCATGGTCTTGTAGGTTAAGATTCTACTGTTATTGGGGACTCAAAACTATCTCAACTTTGTATGATATTCAAAAAACAGTGACATTCTATACTCATAAGCAATACAACGACACAGCATGGAGGCCTTTGATAGCCACCAAAGTTTAGATGGAGATTCCATTCAAGGAACATAACTTAGGTATCGAAAGTGCACATTCTCTACATCTATTCATTTCATCAATATAGTACAGCATCAATCATATGTATGGTGTATCAAATCATATAGCTCAAACATCTTCATCTCCATCTCCCCTCCCCTCCTCTCCATCTTCATCCCTTTCCCATCAAATGTTCACCAACTTCCAAACTTCATACTAGCACGTGATCATAATTCTTAGCTTACAAAGCTTAATTTCATCTACCCCTGCAAAAGAACAAATTGCTTTCAGCCTTTCTCTGGTGATTGCTCCAGACAAGTTTGAATTCCTGTATCGGGATTGGTTTGTATGAAGGGAGATCCAGAAAAAAGAATTCCACCCACAATCTGGACCCTGACTTTAAACAAATATGTGGGATTCGAGAACCTCATACTTGTGAAAACACCTTTATATATTCTCATCCTACCTAGGCACTACCCGTATTATCCATTCTCTCTTATCTCTCTCCCCCTCTACCCTCACTCCTCCAACCATCAACTTCTCCGCCGAGTACCGTAAGCTGCAGAAGCCAGTAAACCCGTCTCGAATTTCCTACAGCAAAATATTACAGTGATGCGCCAGCAATAGGAAACAATTCATGCACCCCTTCTCAATCCTCACACTTGCGATTTTCGTAGCCGGCTACATCACTGCGAGGTGGGACCTGGTTACTAGACTTTATGAGCTTGCCATATTCGCATGGGATCACGGAGTAGTGGTTAGCTATGATTTCCCCTGAATCAACTCGATACATGTCACTAATATCATTTGGCGCATAGGCACGAACTTTGAAAGGATTCGCGATTCTTTCCCTCTTCTTCTTTTTATTCATTATACCAGCAGAAAGGCTCGCGTCGAGGGAGACGACACTAGTAAAGAAGCATTACATCTACAATCATGAGCCTAGCTAACAACACAATAGCATCCGCGATCTGGCAGCGTCGGCATATCTGCACGAGAACAATTGCGACGTCGGGGTTCTTTTTGAAGGAAGAGAGTTTATGATAATTGAGCATTTGTCATGCCCGATCATGATGGATTGATGAGGATCTTCTGGCCGAGGGATATCCCAAGGAGCGATTCACCTGGAGTAATAGTTGGCTGGAGAAATTCTGGCCTTGATATTTTTGTGGTTGCGATATTGGAGGATGTTGACGTGAGCAGCAATACGGCTATATGAAATTGGAACCGACTGACGTAATTGCAGGCGCGCAATGTAGAGAATGCATTGAAGGTCGGAACTCTGTTCCGAAATGCCAGTCATCCCATCGAGCGAATATATGAGTTATGTGGACAGTCATCACTACAGGTATTGGGCGTGACAAATTCACCCAAAGCAGATGTCGATACTCTTCAAATTCGCGCAATTACAGGGTCGGCATACAAATTACCTCAGATATCTTGTGCTCGAGCATCAACGAATCAAATAGTCGTGTTTGATAGACCTCAGCCTAATAGGATGCAATACATATCTCTAAAGCCAATATCATTGGCATTGGATGATAAGGCTGAAATGACATTTCATGCACCAGGCAGTGTTGATGCGGAGGAAGAGCGAGAAGAAATAAGACAGAGGAAAAGGACTCAGGAACTAGTCGAAAAGTTGAAGTACCATTCTGTCGTTAAACATCCGCCATCACAAAAAGAACTCGCCTTGCCAAGAATAGTCAATCAAATCAATTGTGCTTGGGAGGTCCATCAATTATTGCAGAAAAACATTTCGCTAGTTGGAGCTCGGTCAAGGAGAAGTCTGAGCGTGTCGGAAAGGGTAGTGGAGTCAGCAACCACGATGCGTGATTTCGTTCTTTTGACAATATGGCAGCTCATCACTCTCTACATATATCCTATCATCAGACGTGGATTTGTTGTTGGTCTCGTTTGTCATAGATTTGCTGCTGAGGCTTTACTATTGATTCTAGAGTGGAGAGCTAAGCCAGATTATGCAGCCTTGAAAGATATCTCCGCAACTGCACAGCAAGTGGAGATACGCTTACAACAATTCTGCTATTGGCCTATGCAATATGTCACACTTCGAAGAAGTAAAAGAGACTGGGGTAGTGTGACAACAAGTCATCCGGACTACATAAGGTTTTACAATAGCCTTTGGCTAGTTGCTAATGATGTGATCATTGGAATTGCACTGGGGTCTTATATTATTGACAATTCCGCCTGGGTCGCAGAGACTATCAGTGATATCCTAAGCACTTATTCTATAGCTGCTCTGCAAAGGACGATAAATTGGCTGATGGATTGGCCAGCTGGCTTGAAACTCAATACTGAACTGGCTGCTTTCCTTGGTGATTTGTTCTTATGGGTCATCGAACATTGGTCAAGTATGTTTATCGTCCTCCCCAACAAATTATGCATCAACTAACTTTCACAGGCTGTATTGAAGCTTTGCATCCAGTATTGCCTCATGTTATATGGGTTGTTGGGTTTTCCAGTTTTGCTGGAGCCAGCATGCCAATCGCCCTTTTCTCTGATCTACTCACAATCCTGACACTTCACATCTACTCGTTTTACATGGCTTCTGCACGTATATTCAATTGGCAGTATACGATCCTCCTGTCTTTGTTTCAACTGTTTCGGGGCAAGAAGCATAACGTTCTTCGAAAACGTATCGATTCTTGCGATTATGATCTCGATCAACTATTGCTAGGCACGATTTTATTCACACTACTCTTCTTTCTCTTGCCTACAGTAGTTGTATTCTACTTGGCATTTGCATGTGCACGAATGGCTATCATCTCATTAAAAGCTATTTTAGATGCGTTACTTGCATGCTTGAATCATTTCCCCCTTTTTGCATTGATGTTACGACTTAAAGATTCGCAACGATTGCCAGGTATGTTCTCGCATAAAGTTTCCAGACTACATCACACTAACATACAAAGGTGGCATACGATTTGAACTTCGAGATACCCAACAACTAGCGAGCCAAATACCCAACACTCCATCTCCTCCACCAACATCCTATATATATCTCAAGGTATGTTGGTTCTCTTCCTACTCATTTATTTTCACGTTACTAACAGAAATCTACAGTCCGTCCCCCTCACTTTCCGCGCCATGTTCCACCAATATTTCCAACTCGGCCATCGTATCCGTAAACATTACGCTTCACCTCGAGTCCTGCTCTGTCTCGCAACCGGCAAATTCGTTCCGCCCATCCATCGCAAAAATCTTTATTCGCTTCAGTACAGCATGTTACCTGCTCGTCGAGCGGGTATTATGGATATGTGGTATGCATTAACGACTAATTCTGATGAGGGAAAGGATAGGAGAAGAGGCAGTGCTGGGTGGTTAAATGGTGGCGTGGCCAGTTTGGCCAAGGGGAATGGAAATTTGAGGAGAGGGAATGGGTATATGGCTAGAAGGGGTGCGCATTAGAGATTATGTGGAATGCATGTGGATGTGGATGAGTGATTGACGGGCTCTTTTGTATATATGATTGGTTTTCTATAGGCCAAAATGAGATGAGATGAGACGAGACGAACAAAAAGGAGCGTTGGAGAGGTTGGAGGTGATAGATTTTGTATGTATGTACTGTATATAGATACGGATTACTTAATGATAATATTTCCAGAACCATCGGGTTTTAGATCTCATATGTTCACAATCGAAATAAGTAGATGGTTTTGTGTATGTTTGTGTGAAGCAAATTATAAATTTCTTTCTCTCATTGAATTTCGTGGCATTCATCAATTATTGACAGAGTCCCATATTATTATCCCGTTTCTGCAGTGTTTCGTCCTTTCGTGTCCTGTCAAACCATTTTCCTTTCCACCAAATGCATCCGCAACTTGTTTATAATACAAATCTCGTCTTCATCCTCATCCTCATCCTCTACAACTTTCCTTTCACCTCTCCCTTCAACTCAGCCGCCTTTCCCTTCGCGGCGCCCTTCAACTCCGCTGCCTTTCCTTTCGCCTGACCCGCCAACTCGGACGCTTTTCCAGAAGCTTCCGACGCGGTTCCAGAGGCAGTACCGGTTGCCGAGGAGCTGGCGCCTTGGGCTTCGGAGGCGGCGTTGGAGGCGGCGGTTTTGGCTTCCGAGGCGGAGAGGCCGGCGGCGGCTTTGGCTTTTTGGGTTGCGGTTTCTGGGTTTGGGGGGAGGGGGTTAGTTTGGGGTTTGGGAAAGAAGGAACGGGGATGGGGATGGGGGGAGAGGAGGAAGAGGGGAGAAGGGAAATGGCAAGGAGAGAGAAGACATACGACCAACTTCAATACCGTCTACGATCTTGCTCGCGACGGCTTTATCGACTTTGTGAACAGTTTCTTTGACGGCTTCGGTGGCGGATTTGCGAGAGATGAGGGTGGAGGAGAAGGGACGGGTGGCTTGGATGCGGAGTTGGGGGGTGAAGAGAGGGGATTGGCGGGTGAGGGTGCGGGTTATGGACTGCATTTTGATAGATGGGGTGTGTGATAAATTCGTCGTTGTTGTGTATTGGGATTGTGGATTTGGTAGAGAGATTGTTTATTTATTTATTTATCTGTCTGTTTGTTTGTTTGTTTGTTTGTCTGTTTGTACAAAAAGTATAAATGGAGATAGGTAGATAGATAGATACAAGAGGTAAGGAATCAATATATAAATACCAATATCAACGTAGGTAGGTAGGTAGGTAGCTCCAAACAAACAAGCAAGCAAGCAAGCTATTGGAAAGGTAGGAAGGAGCTTCCTTTCCTTCCGTCACAATGACGTCACTTTTGTTCCACCGCATCGTATATCGTTTGAGCTCTGCTTCGAGCTACTAGCTACCTAGGGTGAATTACCCCTCTTTTCATCGATATTGAGAGATGGATGGATGCTAGGTACTAGGTACTAGGTAGGTAGACTTCGATACCTAAGTGCCATTACCTCATTCTTGATTTGAGATTTGAGATTCGAGATTCGAGATTCGAGATGAGATCTGATGTGGAATTCATGAATGCGGACCTTTTACCTAGGTAGCTTAACTAGGTATCTAGTACAGAGAGTTCTGTATTGAATAATTACGTGGTGAATTAAAATGAATTAAAATGAAATAAACCCAAGCACCTACTTACCAGTAGGTAGTTACGTAGATGTCATTTTATATACCTATATACCTATATACCTATATACCTATATACCTATATACCTATCTAGTAAATATCCATCTACAAGCAAACAAGTACATTATACGAGTAAAGTATTTAAGTAATAAGTAAGTGATAATACCTACCATCTATCTACCCAGCATCAGGATTCGAAAATCAAGCCATCAATTATTCATGGGAATCTCCGATTATGCTATTTGCGTTCCATATCCATATAGGTACATACAGAATCCGATGTTCAAATACTAGGTCTTTGTATTAGTAAGAAAGAAAGAAAGAGGATACCTAGGTAGCTAGCTTAGAAGATATCGTAAGTAAATAAGAAAAAAAAATCAAAAAGATTTCATAAATAAATTCCCATCCATAAACAACATCAAGAATTCTTCAAATTTGCAAACCAAAAATCCACTCCCTTCATCCCGCCTCTCCGTTACAACCCTCCCTCTCCTCCCTCTCCTCCCTCTCCTCCCTCTCCTCCCTCCCAACCCCCAAAAAACAATAAAAACTAATGAACAGAGGGGGATTCGAACCCCCGCGGGCTGAGCCCATGAGAATGCTAATTGATTTCACACCAATTAAGCTAGGTAGCTTGAGTCACACGCCATAACCACTCGGCCATCTGTCCTATGAAACCATGATTCATGATTCGTTGGAGATGCAGGTTTTGTTTGCGTATATATTATTAGACACGACAAAGTGGAGAGGAAGAATAAGAGGATGAAGAATTTTTCTGAGTCTGTACCATAGTGGGGAAGAGTTGTGTGATTGGGTGGACAATATGATGTGATGTGGTGCACGAAATGATTGATACGAGACTAGTCAGTAGGTATTGTTGAAGTGACAAAATTAGACGTTCAAAGGTTTTTAATTTTATAGTCCTTGACTTATTCTGTTTTATTTAGATTAATGTAAATGTACAAATTGTATCGGGTAAATACTAAAAGCTGATAAATGGATACCCCGGTATCGAAATCCAGACTGTAAGATAATATACTCCCCCTAATGTACAACGCTGATGATATACGCCAAAAATGTGTGTGCACACATGATTTGAACACCAAACGCCCAACTTATTCCCTATAAACATACAACCATCTTTCCCTCTCAATGCCCCATTCACCCTCCTCATCTCAACCCAGAACCATAAATCCCACACCTCCGATTACACCGGTTATCATAAGCGCCGTTAAGATTCCTGCTCCGGCTCTATCTCCACTGGTGACTGGTGTTTCGACTGTCCCATCACTCTTGGAACTACTTCCACTTCCACCTGCTACATTTCCTGCACTTGTTCCGCCCGTATTGTTTGTGACGAGATCGGCTGCTTGCCCAATAAGTGTTGCTTGAATGATACTCAAAGCGCTCATTTGTTCTCCGACTCCATATTTTCCATCGTAAGTACTTCCTGCAGTCCAATGTTCTCCACATGCTCTTCCGCTAGCTCCTCCAGCGCATTGTTCTGCTGCCGCTTGAGCAGAAGCGTTAATGTAAGTCATGATTGTTGGTTCGGTAAATGGAGCGATTTTGGTGGTTCCCGCCATCCAACGAGAAAGATGAGCTTTGAATGATTGTTCATCGGTGTCGCAACCGACTGTGGTAGTTTCACATGCTGCTTCATACATAACATTATCTTTAAAGAATACACTACTAGCATTCAAAAGTCCTGCTGTTCGATTTTCCCAAAGGGATGATCCGTTGGTCTGTGAGGAATGTGTTAGTAGAATTATATGGCTTGTGCGGGAGGTATTTAGAGAGAAAAAGGGGGACGAACGTAATTGTACATCATGGCAGCTCCGAAAAGATAGATACCAGCGTTGTATGTCCATTGTATATGATCGAGAGAGCTGCAGTTTGTTGTATCGGATGTACCATCATATACCTCCCAACCATCACCGATCAATCCAACAGATTGTTCCCACGTGAAGATCTTTTCGGCCCAATCGGCATATGATGAATTTCCAGTATACCTCGCCAACCTAGCTCCTAAATTGAAGAAACACCCGTTCGCAATACTATTCTTATAGTTGTATCCGGAGTTGAATGTAAAGATTTGCCATCTCAAACCACCTCCACAAGTTGATTCATCCCATCTAGCTGCCATATCGTTGAAAACTGCTTGCGCCATTGCTAACCAGCCAGGTGTTCCACTATCCGGATTGTCAAAATTAGCCTCTGCAGCTGTCATAGCAGCCATTCCCCAAAATCCTTGATCATCATTTCCTTCTGTCTTTGTCTGATTGGTAGGCATGAAATCGTAATCGCTGCCAGCTTGATGTAGGAGAGCTTCTTTTACTTCGGCGTTGTAGGTAGTATCCCCAGTATAATACCAATAGTCGACCATTATACCAAACATAGCTCCTGCCTCCCACCAATAATAGGGGTCAGGTAAGTTACCAGCGACATCTCCGGTATTATTTCCTGTGTAGTATTTCATCATATCGTAGGCGACATCGGATGCGGCGGTTTTGATGCTTTCTGATCATAGTTATTCAATCAGTATGTTGCTCTTCACTCAACAGGAAACAACATAGAATGACAACATACCATCAGAGCTCAAATCAAGAGTAATTGCACTAACCAAACTACTACATGCTGAGCAAATAGCAGCAGTATATGCCAAGACTTTTCCTCCACTGACCCTCATCTTGCTCCTCTTCCGTGATTCAAACTAGAGTATAGATACTGTATAGAACACTTCTTCGCCAATCACAATTGCAAAACGGGAGGATCCGATCAATTCCAGATTTGAAAACGATTCGGCCAAACGAGAGTATAAGATAAAATATGCCGGATCGCTGATGTATGAGAAGAAAAGCGTACTATCTTACCATCAAGTCGAAAAGAAACGCTGACTATTCTCTGGAATTTCAAAGCGAGGAGAGACGTACTTCCTACCACACTTACCTCTAGTTCCATAACAACAAAACTCCTGGTCCACTGTTCTGTTTTTGACATACGGCCCACGGCAAGTCTTCTTTAGTTTCTTCCTTTTAATAGACCTTGCGCGTCAGCCACATCCCAGTGGATTTTGAAACACTATTTTCAGAATCTTGTAGACCCACCAGCTTTTTTCCCTGAGAGAGAAACTAAAGACTCAGAGAGATTTGGGTACTATGGGCTGAAAGGTAATGCCTGGTTCATAACAAAATGAATAATGGATACGCATTGGCTTACGCGGTGGATGCGTCATCCTTGTTTGGTTCACGTTTAATTGATTCTCTAGTGGCCCTCATCTCCTAGAGACATCCAAAGTTTCCTGATATCATACCGTCGTGAATTGAGTATCAAATCTTTCAAACGTGCCACTTTTGATCTTGATACAAGACTGCCAAAAAGCAACAACGAACGATGATAGAAGCCAAGCCATAATTGTCTTGGATTGCGATGCTTAGTATGGTCCAAGTCAAGAGAGTAATCCTCCGTTCTTTCTTGATGAAGCTTGAAAAAAGCTTGTCTCCACCAAGTACCGACAAGGAGCCGTTAATGGCGGAGATTGGCGGCAAGGATAATTATATGGGAAATAGCTGGAGATACGAGATTGTGTGGCTAATCACGTGGAAGCGAACAAAAAGGGGCTCAGGTGGTCCAGAACATTGAACTCATTTGCGGGTGAAAAGACCTCTAGAGTTGATACACTCGTTCATGTTTGGTCATGTACTACATTCACATAAGATGAAGTATTTTGAACTTCAAACTTACGATGTACACCAAGAACAACGTTGAATTTTCGAAATCACCTTGACGATTTTGTCTTGGTGATCTTCCCATGACCCCACAACAACTGTGTCATGATTTTCATGCAACCGCTCATGTGACCAGACTTTGTCTTCCGTTGGATTCGATTATCATTTGATAACCAAAGTTCTATGCAATGATACGAAGTATCATTTGCACATCGACAATGTCAGATTCTTTGATAAAATACGTGGTGATATTACATACGGTGATAACATCGCGAATAGTCAGGTGCTCATGACAAAATGTAGGAAGATTTTTGATACGATGTTGCCAATGCTTGGTAGGACAGTATGTAAATAACATACAAGAATGTGGTCTTTCTTCAATGGACAGAGCAGAGTTGCTCTTTGGTCAATTTTCCCTATCAGTCAATCACCTGACAAACAATCGCTATATCGACGGATGTTGGGTGTGTACACTTGGGAGTTACAATTGTGGTTGTGGAAGCTACGATGGCGCAATCATGCAAAGCCAAGAAAGGTACCTTGCTGGTTAAATGGTCAAACCGTAAACAAAGTCCATTATATTATGATTCACAATATTTTTGGGACGTTCACGCTCAGCAACCTTGTTGGGTTCAATATCATCAAGGTACTTATTATATCTTTACAAAGTGTACAGATTTATCTTCACTGCTCCCACTGTACTCTCTTTGGTTTATGATCTCTCAAACATACAACGCATTCCAGCAGCCACTCAACTTTTCTCTACATCTTTCAAATCAGCAATCATGAAGGTTGCTGGCCCGCAAACAAAAAGAGAAATGGATGTTGGAAAACAGTCTCTCAAAAATATCCTTGATCTTCAGATGGCTGACAAACTAGACATGGTTTCCAAGTGGCCAAGTCAATGGTTTGATATCATATTGAGAAAACATCACAACCATAAGGATTACAATGGTGTAATAGAGCTTTTTCATGAATTGGATCTATGGGAGCTTAGATCATTTTTATCGAAAGGCTTGACTTGCAGAAACCTCTCGGAATATCGTAATATTCGGTATCCACAAATCGAGTCGAGTCCGAAGACACAACTTGGCGACCGCACTTTTCCTTCCTTCAAGAAACTACCGGCCGAGCTTCGACTAGATATATGGGAATACGCATTCGCAGAAGATCTCCTCCCAAAGGTCCATCATCTGAATAATACAGACCGCAATACTGGAAAGATCACCGACTCAATCACATCACATCTCTCGTTCTCAAATATCGTACAAGTCTGCAAGGAATCCCGACAATGGTATCTTTCGCGAACACAAAATACCTGGGCGTTCGGGACATATGTCAACTTCCATGCCGACATTTTGTACTTGACCAAGCAAATTGAGGCATCCAAAATTCTTTACGAGGCTCTTCTCTCTTGTCCTCAAATGAAAAAGGTTCAAAATTTGGCATTGCGTCGAACGTTTCTTACCGATAACCCTCAAAATGCTCTCACTCAGGTCGAAGCATCCGAATATATTCGAGAAAAGATTCCCTCTTTGAAAAACATATACGTCGTCATAAATGAGATCCGAGACTCAACAATCATCGACCGAGACAATGACATCAAGTTTCAACATCTCTCGGCAAGACAAAAGAGAAAATGGGTAGACATCGGATATGCTAGGACATGGTTGAAATGGGTGAATAAGGTTATGATCGATAGGGGTTACAATAGTGTGAATCATCATTTTGTGATGGTTGGTACTCAATGTACAGATGTATTGTCCTCGGATTATGGAGAGGTGACCTTCGAAAGGAAGATTCGTGATGGAAGTCTTGAGCTATTTTGATTAGTGGTCTGGATGTCTGTCATTTGTCTTTTGAATGCATGAGTACGTTTACGATGCTTTGGGCGGAGTTAAGGCTGGAAGCATTGCGGGGTTGGGTTGGGTTGGGTTGGGTTGGGTTGGGTTGGGTTTATGAGCCTGAGGTCATGGTTTCGCTGCTTGCTTATGAACGTTATGAGGTGTATTGCTGGATATTCCATAGTATTGAGGAATTGGATGCAAATTATGAAATATGACAGAGGTGATACTAAAGAGAGGTCTGGAAATGGAAGGTTAAGCAAGTCAACCGGATAAGCATAGTCTGGAGCAGTGTGTTCATGGCTGGCTCATGGGGTAACTCGTCGAAGGATATTATACTGGAACGATGCATGAGATTTCAGCATGAGCGGTCTCTCATATGTATAAATGAGTTTAATTACACTTTTTGAAACACCTTCATTGCCTTTCTACGTGTTGTATACATTGGAGTGATAAAAACACCAGTGATACATCAATTGGACCATCAATTTTCCTCATCATACTTTGTACAATTCATACACAATCATCGATTGTAAACTTGATAAATCCTCGCGATAGCTGACATCAAAAAACACCGTATTATCAGCAACAAGAAAAGACGTGGTATCCTCATTTCATGAAGAAAGATGTAAGAATGATTATAAATGAGTTTATACATTTATCGTTCAACTCCAACTAAGTCTACATACAGATAGATCGTCACCAAACGAGAGATATACCGTAGATTGAATATACACATATAGATATAGATAAGAAAGAGTACTATATCAAATTATAGAGCTTTTCAATAAGCTGAACATTCGAAATTCAACATGTACACATATATACCCAATCCAGTATGTTTTCAAAGAAGTTGTAGAAGCAGGGCTACTCACGAAATCGAGCGTATCAATTGCATGTGGAGTAACTTCGGCATCTCAAACCAAAATACCCGACGTTACACACATAACCCGAAAAACCATCAAATTTCCAAAAACAGAAGAACAAACGACCACACCTACCTCAATTCCAGATTAGAAGGAGCAAAAAAACAAAAGTATTTGATTGAGGTTGGCCTCAATTCGCAGAATGCGGCTTCTGTGGATCGAACACAGTGCCTCCAGATTAACGAACCGAAGTGTACTTCAGTCTGGCGCTCTCCCAAGTGAGCTAAAGCCGCTTGAGTGTGTTTGTTTGTTGAAAACTGTCAAATTATTTCACTATATATTCTAGCAACAACAAAAATGTGTTCATGTGGGTGAAAAAACACGGGATCCGGAATCTGGGATCGATTATGGATTAAATCAGCGTCGTATTTGATTCTGTTTCTGAAATCACTGTTTGAGAATCAGATTATAAGAAGTGAGACTATTCAAATATGAGTTTTGCGAATAGTCTGCCTATATATGCCACTATTATTTAAAATCAGTATCAAATTTCGAAGTTAAGATTAAGATGGAGAGACCGTTTCGAAGGGTGGTGGTTCATATTCTTGTAGGTTACGGAGAGCAATTCGAATCTCGAAGCCAAGTGAAAGGTTTTCAAGCTCCTCCATTTCACTTCAATCTTTCTCATGCATTAAATAATGTTATTTCAATAAAACTTTAGTACTCGAATATATTGAATTGTTAGCTTCCAAGTGATATCATTTTATTGAGTTCTGAATGAGAACAGTGATTTTATCAAATATTCAAATTTAAACCTATAGAACTCCTTCATTCGAGATTGATAAGCGAACAGCTTCATTTCCTTGAAATTTTGAATTAACATTCGAGTTATAATCCGGTCGTCAAACGTAATACCCTCAATCATTAATAAGGTGTTCTTCAGATTAGCTTTTTTGGATGATTTATGATTTCAGTATCAAATCGAAATCTATACACCTGCTCAGATTTTGCTCATCAGGCTAGCCAATTCATGGGCTAACAGGCAGATCAGGATTTTGTATGAGGTAGTCGTCAAACGGGCCCCATGGCACTCAAATAGAATCATACATTGAAAACACTTATGCCTCAATATCTTTTAATTAAATCAATTAATATCGAACAACATTGCAAATAAAATCCATGACTGGCCGGAAGCTTTTAAAACCATTCATCTCGTCTTTGATTTCAACAAATGATTGTTTGATTTGATATTAAATATTCAAAAGAGTGTGTATTTTTTTGATGTCTCGTTTTTTTCCGTCTTACTAAAGGATGCAAGTTGAGCTTTTACAACAGTAAAATAAAAGGTCGGATTTGCATGTTTTATTATCATTGATCAATCGAAATCACGAATCAGGTACAGATAATATCATCTGATTGAAACTATCAAACAAAAGTTCATTGTTAATTTATTTCAGCTTTACAAAAAGTAATGGCTGTGACGACTTTTCGAAGGTATTTACCTAGTAAATCCAGTCATTTATTTCGCTTACGTAAAGGAGGAAGTTTCATGTAAAGTTCAGCGATTGGTGGATTATCAGATTACAATATATTTGATAATTATGGCAAGATGAATTCTATACCTTTGGATTCTATTTGACTATTTGGAAACTAGACTATGAATTTTCTCTCCTTCCACCTTTCATTTAGTCCCTTTCGACCACTTATTCACGATATGTCAACCGACATTGCCGGCATCCCATTATGCACTACAGTCAACACGCGATGAGGGAAGTGATGCAAATCGGTATAACTGTGTAACGAACTCAAATTCTATCGAAAGTTCGCCTTTCCTATAACACATCTCTCTCTGTGGAATGAATTCTTAAATCGAAGGCATGGATGGTTTGTAATTTTCTGGTGTTTGCAAAATGACGAGCCTATGGCTGACGACTTTTGAAGGCTTGAGAGAAACGGTTTAGGTATGACTAGAGGTTTCATTAGCCCACCGTTGCACCGATTTGAGGTGAAACCTCAAGATTCGACAAAATAACTACTGCATGTCAAAAGGGTTTGCACCTGCAGAAGTGTTAATTACTGATCCGCAGGCTCATACCCCTCTTCCCAATATTGAACTTTTCATTACTTTGTCACCGATCATCATTAAGTTCAAGATATGACCAGGCTATACGGTTTGATATGACATTTTCAATAAAGCATGTCAAGCGACAGCATCTGACTTGGGAATCAGATTAGATTGAGTGTATTGATAATGCGACCAACCCATCGTGTGCTTGGCTGCATCTTCAACCTCTACTCAGTTGGCCAGCATATTCACCCACCAAATAATTCATGCATGCAGAAAATATCGCATGTTAAATTATGTGTTATAATGACAGAATAGGCCATGGAGAGAGTATCCCTTGCTCCTTGACACTCCCAATTATTCTATCACTGTCACTGCATCTTGCCATGTTATTCCCTCAATAGAACCGTTAGACCGTCTCTATTCACCAAATTTCTCCACCCCAAATCAAACTGCCAGAGGCAAGTGTACTCATTAAGGAAGCAAATGGGTAGCGGCGGACCTCTCGAGATTCGGTCCAACGTACTTCCCGAGGCTCGGCCCATGTACGAGCACTTCAGCGAGCTGACCTGGATATTGTATCCTACCGGATTTCGGTACCCTTTTAAAAATACTTCCTAATCCGACGATATCGGCCCTTGTGCTTTTATATTCTGTCCTTGGTTTTTCCACGTACCTTTATAACCATGGTATGGGAACGGAGGGGTCACAAGCGTGGCCGAGCACTCTTCGGATTATAATTATGAATTCCTCTCAGTTTTTAAGTACTGTAAATTTTTCATGTGCCATACTTCACATATATTCGTCTTCCTCATACCTCGTTCGGTTTTCTATATTCCCAAAGTTGGATTGACTCTTCCTTTTTGTGAATTAAGAGCCCTCCGTGGGTATTTCTCTTTGGATTTTTCACCTCCACTCTGCTTCTCCTCCCCGTCAGCATCGTCTTCTAGGGCACATACAGCTCACTTTCAGTTCCTATACTGAATCTCTCTGCCTACACAATAGTAACCTGACATCACCTCTTTGCAGTCGAAGAAACACACTCTCGTCAATCATCTGCTCACTCATTGACCCACCTTTCTCCACTATGCAGAAAAAGCATACGCCGCTATCTCGCCGACGATGAGCGACCGGTTCTATATCCTTACACGTGCGAGAACCCACGCACAGGCCGTACTCATCAGGTCACCGTCGCCGCGGCAAGATCTCGAATTGGCACACAGTTGGCCGAATCTGAGCAAAGTTTCGGGTGGGTGAACAATGATGGTTTACGATACAGAAGACGGTGGATTTTTAATGTTGATCGGAGCGTTGTTTGTCAGATGGCCAGAGCGCTCCATGTATATGATAACGTTTGGAAAAGATGCATGAAGAGGACGACTTATAGAGTGAGGGTGTGAGATCAACTCTGGTGGCTCTTTGGTATTTGTGTTACTTCAATTCTTGATTTCAAGTAATAATTTCTTCGCGGCGATTGAATACAAGGCTTAACTTTACCCGCATGTTCACTCCACATTTGATCGCCAACAGTATCTTCAATGCTATAAGGCTCCATAGAATAATCGGTAGACACAGATTTTGCCACTGATGGAAACCTGCCGATCTGTCTTTGTTACTTTACACTTGAATAAAGGTATGGCCCCTTGAATAGCACTTGCTCTATGGTCCACAGTTTTAAGGTTTGTCAATGGATGATATATTTTTCCACAAGTGATAACCTTTCGCTAATCTTGAGTCTGGCTAGCCCCACTTATGTAGTTATGAAGATTTTAGGAAAATATGAGAACAAATACGATAGATCTTATTAACATGATGAAAGCCGTCAATATTTCTTTAATCGTACAATGCAGTAAGTGTCTAATTTTTTGCAACTAAAAGATGCCCCGCCATATGCGCCTTGATGATCTGGGTATAAATAACAAAATAGAAGAATGAGGGATAGATTTTCCCCTTGCCTAACATGAAGATCCATCATGGGCCAATTCTCTGACAGATTCCGACTGGTTGTGTTTCGGCGACTTGGACAGCTCTACTTGATAAGTATAGTCTGCGCGAATTCCCTGCTGAGTATCTAGATCCGGGTTGTGATCGGAATCTCCATCGTGCAGTCTACTCCAATCTCCATCTCCGTGTGCGTGCACTGTAGCAAATGTCGTACCGGTGTCGGTAGGATTGCGAAAGACTCGACCTTTGGTATTGTGTCGGGCACTTATCGGTGCGCTACCAAAAGTGACGAGATCTTTTGGGCCATCTGCGTCAGATGTTGATTTCTTTGTGGCGCTGTTGCGCATGAAAAAGCGACCGACTGTAGGGATCGAGCTTGCTACACAACCAATGGCTGTTTCTATGTTGGATAGGAGAACGATAAAACCGGTATAGTCTAGAGATTTATAAGCATTATTGTCATTAAAGAACTCTGCTGGATAACTTACAGAGCAGATTATCAGTGGGAGTGCGATAGTGTTCAATGTACGGTGCTCGAATCATTGTCGATATTGAAGCACTAATTGAAAACCCCTGGTTAGTTACATCGAACGCTTAGGCAGTGAGGATTTGAGGAATTGTCTTACACAGAAGCGAATGACAAAAGCAAGCCCACTTGTATCTTCCTTCCCAGTGGCATCTGCGTCCTATACAGCATTACACCAGGGAATACTGCGCAAGCCAGATCTGTCACAATGGTACAAGCTGTCGAGGTATAGCTCAATGCGATCATTGTGCCCATGCCCGAACACGTCCCTTTTCCTTCTGTTACCAACGACGTATCCCAATTTGCAGCCACAGGTCTACATAGAAGCAGAATTCCAATAAACGTCACCAAGAATGTAACGATAGTGAGGCCGAGCAAGCTCAAGACGAAGAAGCGGTAAGTCTTGTGCGCGCTAGCTATGCGCAAGAGAGTCACACAAATCGAGCTTTTGATGATTGCCAGACCTAGAACATATAGCATCATCCATAGCATGAGGTACTTTGTGCCTTGTACCGAGAAGAAGGTATTTAGCCTGCCATTATGTGAACCAAGCCCAACTCGAGTACCATGACAAGCCAAACCGACATCGACAATGTAAACGATCTAGTAAAAGTTAATTTCAAGTTGAGAATTGAAGAGCTAGAGTGACTTTACCAGTCCTAGGACTATCAATTTATCGTCCCAGCCGAATGCATTGTCATTAATCCTGACATATGTCCTTAATGCTATAGTAATCGTCGAAATAAAAAGGCAGACAAGAGACACGGCGAAGATTGCCAAAGGGAATCCTTCGAGGGGGAGTATTGTAGCATCGACGTCAGCCATCTGCGCGTCGAGTTGATTCTTGTTCAAAGAGTAGCGCGATGTGTGTTTGTGAAGAATTGTAACATCATATCTGGAGACAACGACATGATGTATTTCTTCATACTCTATAGCCTGAAGGAGTCTATATTATAACAGGGATCCGATGCATAGACGTTTTCCCCAGGGTTCCGGAAACAAGATATTCTATAGACCATCCACTGATCTTCCGCGTTTGCTCCGAATCTGGGACTCGCTCACTTGCTTCCGAGAGGACGAGCCTTTTCGTGGGATTCCAGAGTTTTCGTTTTCTATCACGGCATGCAAACTTTGATTCCAGTCGGTAGTACTTAGTGAGAATGATCCCACTTTCCGCCCCTTTCATATTTAGCCCCACATTCTCCACTACAAAATGGGTGGAACGGATCGTGGTGGAGTGGAATGACTACACCTTGACCAATCCTGAATGTCCAAAAGCCTTTTAGAGAACTGCTCTAAGAAATTTGACAGCTTGTCCCACTTTTTAGCTCTTGTCGTAAAACAACCGACTTCCTCCTTAAGCTAGTGTAGGGTTCTTAGTGGACCGTTTTTGATGGATTAGTGCTGTGTTTTTCACGATATTACCGGGTATTGAAACTTTAATGTGAAGCCATAGAATACCCGTTTGTCACTAGTGAAGTTCAATAGAGGTATATTCTTGATATTATACATGAAATGAAGGTTCTAGACGATAAAAACACGGCACAATCGTTGATTCACTAATGAAAACCACGTACTCATTTCGATTAATAGCTTGGCAACTGCTCCGTTGCAGAATTTTGCGTGCAACTTAAATTTTCTGAGGAACTCTGCAAGTCTTACCGACTAGATAGTTTCAACTTTCCAGATGAAAAGGTTCTATTTTCGATAGAGTTTGTGGACGGATTGGTCAAGACCCCGGCTAATTGAGAAGTTGACAGGCTCTGTACGGTGTACTATCTGTACAATGCAAGATCATACGTAGTATATCAAATCCCAACGTTCACCACCAATGACCCCACAGTGAAGAGAGATTTTGCATAGGAGGCTTCGTGCTTCTCCTTCCCCGGGCGGAGACGATTCTCAGAATCTCACGAATGCAGCGTGGGATTGATTAAATTTGCCATTCATTGCCTCTTCAGTAATCTTTTGCTCCGCCGTCATGTGTCATGGGCATGTTACCCATAGTATGGGTCCCATACATTGGTATGCAAACGTGGGGGGTTGATAGTCTCTTCTTTCCTTCCTCCCGTCACTTGCTTTGGAAAATTAACGTTTTACGTTTTGCCCGCACTAGATTTTGAGTACCTAAGATTTTTTTTAGTGATCCAATATTCATAATGGCTTCCAACAACACCGGTCGAGTACATGAGGGCAAGGTTGCGATTGTAACAGGTTCAGCACGAAGTAAGGATTAATAAATGACTCGTTTCTCAGTGTCTTAGCTAACCTTGTTTCCAGGCATTGGTGCTGGTATTGCAAGAAACCTCGCATCTAAGGGTGCCAACGTCCTAATCAGCTATCTAACCGAAGGCTCTGACAGCTCTGCTGCTGAACTCGCAGAAGAGCTTACTAAGAATCATGGAGTTGTTGCCGTGCCATGTCGATCTGACATCTCTACACCTGAAGGCTGTGCAGCCATCATTAAGGCGTGTAACTCAAAGATGCCACCAAATGCCAAAACCAACAAGCTACAAATTGATATCCTGATCAACTGTGCTGCTATTATGATTGGCATTGGTCCTCTTGAATCAGTTACGCACGCGGATTTTATCAAGTCGTACGAGACCAACGTGCTAGCTCCTATCTTGCTTACAGGAGCATGCAAGCCATACCTACCAACAGATCGATCTGGAAGAATTGTGAACGTCTCCAGTATCGGACAAAAGGTCGGCACTCCATACTTGACGCTTTACAATGGAACGAAGGGTGCACTTGAGGCTATGACAAGAACTTGGTCAAGAGAATTGGCTGAGAATGCCACCGTCAACACTATCAACCCTGGTTCGGTACTTACAGATATGTTCCGTCAATGTAGCGACGATGTGCTTGCAGCTCAAGCACAATGGAGTCCGTTGATCCCACTGTCAGGTGTACGTGAGTGGGATACCGAAGAGGTCAAGGCAGTTGGTAAGAAATGGGGTGGTCGTCCAGCATACGTCGAAGAAATCGCTAGCGTTGTCGGTATGGTTTGTAGTCCAGAGAGTGCATGGATGACTGGCAGTGTTGTCAGCGCTAACGGTGGTCAATGTTTCAGCACTTAAATGTTTAGTATCGTGTAAATGTCAACGTTTATCTAGAATACAAATTGATTAGTGTTGGCTAAAACGTTAGCGTTGAGTAATTACCAAGTAACAGACAAGCTAGTCTTGAAATTTGACTGGATTTCATGTACCTGAGCTAACCGCTATCTTGACTGTGCAGGCGGTACTTTTAAGAGCACCTTGTCTGGTTTTATTTACTACACCTAGTTTTCAATCCTAATCTATAACGTCTATCCAAATGTTCTTTCTTTATTCTTTTGCCATGGCCTTTGTCCGACTTCCTACCTCTTCCTCTATGTATGCACCATCTGCAAAAGTTTCGTCTCCAAAGGAAAATTTCAAGCCGAATCATCTCCTTCTAAACCAGAATCTCACTCTTGCCTCTATCCTTGACGCCAGTGTCGATCCCACCTTTGGCCCCCAGCTCCCTCATAATCCACTCATATGCTGCCCACTGCGCTGCATTCACAATGAAAGCCCTCAAGCTACATACACCTAATCCCCTGAAAAACACGCCCATGCCTTCATTGCGATATGCTAGTCTTGCTATTTCTAAGGCTCCTCTGGGCTTATATGGTGGAGATCCGATAAGAAGGGGTGTGGCTTCTGAAACCAGTGTAGGAGAAAGAATTTGAGCTTGTAGTCTTGTTTTCACAACGTCAAGGGGAAAAACACTAGCCCATGTCACTACACCGGCTACGCCACCGCAGAGGAGAATTTTAATTGCTTCGTCCCTAGGACTGGTAGTAACAACCTCCATTCCTGGCGATGACGAGAGGACATAAGAAGAGTAGAGACGCGATGACAATTCATAGCTCCAAAAATAAAACCCATAACCTATACTATCTCTCAACGCGGTAACTACACCCCCGAAATACAGACCTCGAATCCCGGTCGTAGATACAATAGAGCGAGCTATCGCCAGGGAAGAGACAGGAGGGCTAGAGAGCTGAGCGCGACACTTTATCAATTCTGTTGGGGTAGAAACAATAGAGGAGCAGAGACCACCAATAGTGCCTGCAAGAAAGGTCGAGAATAGGGGTACGGATTCCGGGTGGTTGGGGGTGTAAGTAGGGTGGAGGAATGAGAGTGTTCTGTTATAAGTTACAAAGAGAAGGGCGTTGAGAGCACCAGTTGAGAGAATGGGCGCGGCAGTTCCACGGATAAGGGAGCTCGGGGTTTGGAAAGCGGTAGTAATAGGCGGAGTAGAAGTGAGCGGGGTGGAAATCGGAGAGAGACCATTGGCACGTGACAAACTTGAGGCTTGGAGACGGACCTTGAGAAGATCGAGAGGGTTGCCGATTATGATACTGATGGCACCACTAATGTAACCAGCCCAGAAATCTGCGGACATTGTGCGATCTGTGTGGATAATAAAGGGGTATTGGCAATTGTCTTTATCGTGGGATCATGTCTCGGATCAACGGATAGTATGCCGATTGAAATCTGAGCGATAAATTGCGGATAGGCTGTAGATTGGTTCCCGCTCTGAAACACACAGCACTTTCTATGAAAGCCCTGTGTGGCTTGCTTCACTATATATACAGTAAACAACTGTACTGTTCCTCCGCTCAATTCCAGCTTTGCCTATGATAGAAAGCTAGCTATCATAGTTGGCGCTAAGCAACAGAGACGCCTTTGCACTTCAAAATAAGATATCCACCGGTATTGATTTAGACTCTCAATAACTTGAATTCATTCGCTCGTTTTTGCTGGCACCCAAGAGGTTCAAAGAAAGAATCGGGAATATAAGTTGGCGGGGTACATTCCTTGGCGAAGCATTAACCTTAGCTTTCTGGAACGGAATAATGAATTTCCGAACCAAATCAAACAGACAGAAATCAAGGGGTCCATCAGTACCATGAAGCATAGCTAGAGTATCCACCCAAGAGACTCTATTCGATACACAACGGCAATCAACCAAATACTGCTAAACTTCCTATAATGTATGATTCTAATATATTAAAATGAACAGGGAAGCAACTCAAGGGCTGGCGTCTTTTGTCCCATTTTGGAATTGGAGGCCCTTGCTTCACACGAAAACCAATTTTATCACGAGGGGGCCGAGAGGGCTTTTTTTCATACAGAGAGGTCCACAAATTTAGACGACACCGACATATACCTACAATGTAGAATGGCTTTGCACTAAATCTTGGACAGAAGGCAATACAGAAATGCTTGGAACCAACCCCTTCTCCCCTTTAAGTTTCAAAATCTTGCTTTGGAAGTCTGAAAGCCGTATACAACGTCAACATGCGCCATTACAGTTACACGAATTCCATATTTTCGTCGTCACCCATCCAGGCTCCATCTGAAGAGGAACTAACCTTGACCAACAGTAGATCGACGATGTCACTATGCAAATATGGACAGCCAAGAAGCATTCCATGTTAGAAAGAGACAGGACGTCCCTCTTGAGACAAGCATCTCATATCATATCCGTGGTACAAAGAGAGGGGGCTGGAGAATTTTGTAGTGACTCAGTCACCGAAAAAGTCCAAAGTTCAAACCCAGTCATACTATGCAAGTCTCAAAAACAAATTATGGTGTTGATCAAAACCGTACAGGAGACAGATATGCTTCACGAGACGTATCTTAGTAGAAGAGTTAGATATAAGGATCGGCAGGAAAATCGATGATCTCTGAGATTCTGTGGCGGAGGCCCTCGAGAAGTCGAGAGGTGTGTGGTACACAGAGGATGGCTCGGCTACAAATGATAGAAGACAGGGCGAGGAAAGAAGTGCGTAAATAGGTCGAGACACAAATCCTTCTCACAATTTATTTCTGGCTGACACCATGGAACTTCTCAGTTCTGATTGATTGTGCTTCCGCTGCATACTCAGTATGCGAATTCTGAGCTCTAGATCCAGCATAGCTTTTCTTCTACTTGAACTCTGTATTTTCACTTTGACGCCTCCGCAGCTTGCTGCCACGGGTGATTCCTTCGGCTCTGTTGTTTACTTATTGTAATGTTTTAGAGCCTAGGAGACAATCAATGTGCCGAGATTCTGGACAGACGCTTTTCGCATAGCGTAGAGTCTCTATATCAGGCAAACTCATTCGGTAACAGGGTAGTAATATATAGTAATGTATGAGAGTATGAGAGAGGTTGTATGATGTATATTGGGACAACTATAAGTCTTTGAAAGGGGGAGGTGGGGTTACAAGGGGTTCCCTCTTTGTATTCGCACAAGGGCTCTAGATCAGCGCGTACGCCAGCTCGCCCACAATTCATATGCGCGGAGGTTTCTTTTTACTGCATCGTTATTCTGGGAGTGGGTTGTATCAGGAAATGAGAGCTCCCGGAGCCAGTCTTTCTCTGATGATTTCTTTCAGATATTTGAGTCTGCAGCATGATCTCGTTAGGCTCATGATTTTGATTTGGGTGAGGTCTTGCTAACAAATTCCAGAAACGTTTTTCTCGCCGAAGGGATTCTTATCGTATGCATCATTCAGCTTCCGCAGTGCTTTCCAAACGGGCAATGAAGACACTGCCTACAAGGCAGCAACGGGGCTTCTAGTATTCGGTGTTTTTGTACCTATTGCGAGACGTGTTTCTTCGATGTTGATCAGAAATACTAGAGCTCCTCCTATCAATCTTCTTGGAGGTTAGCTTTTATAATAATAAGGAATATTATTACTATAATGATAGTGGAAGATCTAGTCAATTTAAGCTTAAGGGATAAATCGAATATATATAAGAGTTGAATTGAAGTCAATTTAGAAGAGCTAGGCTGAGTTGAGATGAAATTGCTTACTTTTTCCTAGGTTTTCTTTAAAGAATATCCTAGGTTTATATAGTTTATAATGAAATTCTAGTATTTTCTATGCTTATAAATAAGATTGATTTGAATCGAATCTTATAGAATAATTTTATATAATAAAAAGAAAGTACAACCAATCGATTTAGCGATATTTCCCATATACTTCTATTTAATTCCATTTCATTCTATTCCATTATAAATCAATTTGATAAGAGATACTATTATATAACTATATGATAATATGATTTTATAATATAAGATCATATTATATGCATATTAGTCATTAAGATATCTCTTAATTAGTAAGATATTAATAAGTGATTTAGTGGACTTATTATGAATCCTCACAAGTCTTATAAACATAGGAAGTCTCTTTCAGATCGCAGACACGTTTGGACTTTCCACGACGAATGATTTAGTCACGATCTCTTCGTCACACTATTTATTCTTAATTTTGGCAGTGGAGAGTTTTCCAAAGACTTACACATTCAAAGACGATTCACAGAAGGGGAAAAGGGTTGCAAAACATTTCAAGACTCTACACCATAATTCATTTTACTACCATCTTCGAACATGTACACATAGGGATAAGCTAGGGAAGAGACACACCATTGCCGGAATGGACCAGTTGAATAGAACTTTCAAATCTCGAGCTAGCATTCCAAACAGTCCTCGAGGTACTTTCATGTCAGCCTGTGCGAGAATTGGATGTTGAACATCATCCAAGTTGTCACAGGCAAGAGATAGATGAGCAAATAAATGTTCGAAAATACAAAATACATTTCACCCCATTGGATAGGAGGAAGGGTCCCGCATTAGAATTGCAATTGTAATTTTGAGTCTTTTGTAGTTCATTACTGTAAATTATCCAACACCACGAAAGTGACCAAGATATGTCACAGACGTCAGATTGGAGATGACAATAGTGTGCAACGAGTATTGGCTTTCAATGAATAGCATTGTAATCATACAACAGTCAGCTCCTCAATGATGCACTTTCTTTGTTATGTGTAAAGAACTTTCAACCAGCAAAGCAGTTATCGGGCCATGATAGATGCGATGTGAACTGTCTCTGGACTTCTTACAAATCTTCTTAAGGTAATGGATGCAATGCCAAATTAAGGAAAGCAAAGGGTTTGAAGGGGGCAAAGGAGAATCACAGGTGGCGACTGTTGAGAGGAAACTACCAATCAGTGATTTCTTTGACCATGCGAGAATCAAATTTAGCTGTGAGATATTTATGAAACGTTACTTTGCAATTGAGAACAATAATGGAAGTCGAGAAAAGATCGTGGATTCAGCACAGCGATTGAAATCCGAACGGATGATACGGAAGGAACTAATACACTAGTGCTGTGTTTGTGTACAGTCACGTGATTTCGCGAAGTTTAAACGCGTTCAACATTCAACCCTCTCTCTCCATCGCCACACCACATCAAGAAATCTGATACCATCAAATTGCAAAACCGCGACCACAATTTGATTAAAAAAGTAACGATTTTGGTTGTTTAGAATTGTCACAGTAGCGCGTTCAGGACACAGGGTCTGTTTAATCGACGACATAATGATAACGCCACCGAGTGAAAACGCTACTGTTGACGCGCAAACAGAGGCACGAACCCCAATCCCTCTCGCGGGGAAAAAGAGGATTGGACTTGCGGGCACTCCTCAATCAAAGGATAGGCTCAAACAACCTTTTCATATTACATCGGGCGAAGATAAGGAGAATGCTCCTCCTTCGACGCAGAGAGGACGACTATATGGTGGAACTCCTCAATCCGTCGACAAATTAGTAAAACCATTCCGATGTCCTGGTTCAGCGACAATAACCCGAGCCTCCGTCAAGCCCGCTCGAAAGCGGCGAAAGGTTGATTATGGAGGTGCAGATGGCGAAGCGGAAGATGGAGATAAACCTTGGACAAATGAGGATCGATTAGCTCTTGCGAATAGAGAATCGAATAAGTTTCCTGTTTTCCAAGTTAAGGATAAGGACACTATGTTTAGGAAACGATTTTCTGTACCATTGATAAATAAAGATGGGGGAGGATATAATCCTAATCGACCGCCGCCAACACTTGGACTGAGGCAGGGAGCGGTGTTTGTTGCGAAACCTTTACATGACCCTAGTGGCGAGTTTGCGATTGTTCTCTATGACCCTACGATTGATGAGAAGCCGAGGAGTATAGAACAAGCCAAGAAAGAGGAAGAAGAGGCCAAGAATGAGACCGAGAAGAAGGACGGCGAACCCGAGAAACCGGTACTGAAGCTGGACGCCCCATTGGCACATAAAAGTCTTGCGGAAATATTGGGAATAAAAAAAGTTGTGGAAGGTGAACGACCTAAGGTTCCTGTTGTGATAGATCCTCGACTCGCGAAAGTTTTGCGACCTCATCAAATTGAAGGTGTCAAGTTCATGTACAGATGCGTTACTGGTATGGTGGACGATAGGGCGAATGGATGTATCATGGCAGACGAGATGGGTCTGGGAAAGACTCTACAATGCATTGCTCTTATGTGGACAATGTTGAAGCAATCTACTGATGCTGGGAAGCCTACTATCAACAAGGCGATCATTGCTTGTCCATCGAGTTTAGTCAAGAACTGGGCAAATGAATTAGTCAAGTGGCTAGGTCCGGATGCCATTCAGCCATTTGCAATCGATGGCAAAGCTTCAAAGGAGGAACTTATTCAGCAATTACGACAGTGGGCTATAGCTAGTGGTCGATCCATTACAAGACCTGTTATTATTGTATCTTATGAGACTTTACGACTTTATGTTGATGAGCTTAAACACACTCAAATTGGACTGATGCTATGTGATGAAGGTCATCGTTTGAAGAATGGAGACAGTCAGACATTTGTAGCATTGAACAGTCTCAATGTTACGAGGAGAGTTATTCTATCTGGAACACCAATTCAGAATGATTTAACAGAATATTTCTCCTTGGTCAGCTTCGCCAATCCAGGTCTTTTGGGCACTCGAATGGAATTCCGTAAGAAATATGAATTGCCAATTCAACGTGGTCGAGATGCAGCTGGTAGCGATAAAGATCGACAAAAGGGGGACGAATGCATCAAAGAACTTCTCAACGTCGTCAACAAATTTATCATTCGCCGAACAAACGACATTCTTTCCAAATATTTACCTGTCAAATATGAGCACGTCGTCTTTTGCGGTCTCGCACCCTTTCAACTCGATCTATACAATCATTTTATCACTAGTCCAGACATTAAAGCTCTTTTGAGAGGAAAAGGAAGTCAGCCCCTCAAAGCTATCGGCATGCTCAAGAAACTCTGCAATCATCCTGACCTTTTAAATCTTTCGGAAGATCTTCCCGGCTGCGAACAATACTGGCCCGAAGATTACGTTCCAAAAGATGGTCGCGGTCGCGATCGTGATATCAAACCTTGGTATTCAGGAAAAATGCAAGTTCTCGACCGCATGCTCGCACGCATCCGTCAGGATACCAATGATAAAATCGTGCTAATCTCCAATTACACACAAACCCTTGACATGTTCGATAAACTATGTCGAAGCCGTGGCTATGGGTCTTTACGTCTCGACGGTACCATGAATGTAACGAAGCGTCAAAAGCTAGTCGACAAATTCAACGATCCGAATGGTCAGGAATTTGTCTTTTTGCTGAGTAGTAAAGCTGGAGGATGCGGTCTCAATCTCATTGGAGCCAATCGACTTGTCCTTTTCGATCCCGACTGGAACCCAGCTGCTGATCAACAAGCTCTCGCTAGAGTATGGCGTGATGGTCAAAAGAAAGATTGTTTCGTATATCGCTTTATCGCCACTGGTACCATCGAAGAAAAGATCTTCCAACGTCAATCCCATAAACAATCGCTATCATCCTGTGTTGTTGATTCTGCGGAAGATGTCGAAAGACATTTTAGTTTAGATTCTTTGAGAGAATTGTTTCAATATAGGAAAGACACGACGAGTGATACTCATGATACGTTCAAATGTAAACGTTGCAAGCCGGATGGGAAACAGTTTTTGAAGGCCCAGGCGATGATGTATGGTGACACGAGTACATGGAATCATTTTGTTAATGCAGGGTTGGGAACAATACAGGATCTGTTGTTAAGACAGGAGTGTGGAGACGAGGATGTTAGTGCGGTGTTTCAGTACATAAGTCATTAGGAGAGGGAAGCTGGGTGTATAGGGAGATTGGACTGGGATGAATGCCGGCATGATTTTTGATGTATGGATTGGAGCACCTTTTTGTCATCCTTAATTTTGTGTGGAAATTCGACGAAAAAATCGGACGGAGGGAATTAAGCTCCTTTGTACTATTTCCTCAAGCGGGCGTTTTGGTATGATAATGATAGACAGAAGCGATTATAGTATATAGAACACTTTATAAGATTTTGATTTTCAACTCCTCTCGCCTCCTAAAATTACTGACTGCTTCATTTTTCACCCATGCATCTTATAGAGACAAAAATAAGTGTCAAAAGTCGAGAGTCAAAAGCCCTCTAATGTTGCATCTACTTGTATACCTACCTACCTTATATCTACCTACCTAGTCAAACACCCCTCGTCATACATACCATAAAATCAGACACAAACCCCCCTCACACATCTCAGGATCATAAGAAGCTCGATCATCAACATCCAAATCAGCCTCAAGAAACCCTCCAAGTTCAAAACAGCATACCACAACCCTCCAAACCCCATCACAAACTCACACTCGGTACGTAAAATACAAATAAATAGATAACACAATCGCATAGCCCTCACATCGAAGTTTCAGAGTTGTTCCTTCCAAGTCTCAACTATATTATACTTAGGAAGTTATATATCAGATAAGTACTATGCAGTTTACAAATATCCATCGATTCTATTCCTGGAAAGCCTAGCTTCTCCTCGTTCTCCTCATCCTCCTCCTCTCTACCTCCTTCCACAACCCCAAAAACAACTATATCACTTCTTCGCCACTATGAACTGAATCAGAAAAGTCAATTCGTTACTAGATAGATAGATAAATAAATAAATAAATACTCACACATCAAAAAATTTAGCCCCCATCACAATTCATCACATCACATTAGTGAACACAATGATCACGCCACTATTTACACCACGACTACCATTACCACTACCACTATCAAAAAGATACATAGGTACATACTACCACACTTCCATAAATCCACACATCATAAATACATACCCCTCATCTTCATTTCCCTTTCCTCTCACAAATACAAATACAAAATACAACCCCACCCTATCGATGTATCTTTGTATTTTTGTTTGTTCCTAGTACCCAACAACCATATCGTCTTCTTCAAACTCAAACTCGACCTTTTAGCTATATCTTTAACTACCCCATACCCCATACATCCACTCTACCCCTCCCATCTCCACATCTCAACTCCCCAAACATCTGTTTCCCCAAATACACAGCGAAATACATGTTGTGTATCTCCGTGGCGTGCGCATAAAATCATGAGCAAGTTATTTCCTGCCGTATCACATACTCCATCCAGCCTCAAAGTAAGATACCTAGATAACCGAGTCGTACACCCGATGAGACATGGTACAGATGACCTGCTTTACTCACCAATGCAATATAAAACAAATTTGCGTCACCATCAAGAATCACATGTATTCACCAAAGTAAAAGTGGCAGTATCGCGAAAAGTCTCTGTATTGCACACATACATACTAATGATATCTCTCAGGTTAGAAGTAAAAAGTAACTGCCTGGCAATATGTAACTCTTCCAAACCGAACCATTTGAACAACCATATCAATATCCATGTATAAACGAGATTCCATGCACGAGGAAAGAATAAAGAGAAGTGTCCAATGTTGAATTGAGACATCATCTGAAAAGGAAGAGAGAATCACACACTCGCAAAGTCAATACTGAGTCCTAGTGCCGAAAGAGAACAAACATATACGTAAAGACGGCCACCCGGCTGGATTCCATGCTTAATGCTTCGAAGTGTATATTGCTGATTTAGGTCGAAGAAGTCAAAAGAGATGTTTCTTGATGCTGAGATGACGGGTAGATGGGAGATAAGGAAAGGGGTGATGATCGATTGATCAGTAATGCTCCTTTTCGTGGAGGATTCGAGGCTTTTGACCATTTAAAGAACGATTGGAATGGCAACGCAGCTGTTGGTGAGAACATTGATTCCACCCTGTGTACCACCACTGTTAGAATCGTCATCGCAATCGGGCTAGCCATGTAAGATAAAGAAATTTAATGAAGAATAGAGAAGACTTACGCTGGTATCGCCGCCGTTCAAATTACAGCAGACTGGTGCGGAGTTACATTTGCTTCCAAGCAAGACACTAATGATCGGGATTGGGATTTCAGCGCCTATTATTTTCATTAGCAAAGACTTCTGGACCGGACGAGACACTACTTGTAGATTGGTGAATATTAACGGGTTAATGAAATATAACTTACAGTTCAACCCCAATAGATTGCCTAGAATGCCATCATCTCCACTAGTAACAGATTGACAACATGAGAGAGTTTGACCTTGAGCACAGGTTTGACCTCCACCACGAGCAAAGATTGTTGATTCCGTAGTGGGAATAGCAACGACCATGGCGGCCAAAGAGAGAATAACAGTAGCGATAGTGAAACGCATCTTGATTGTAGGGAAGAGTTTATTGACTTGATCCAAAAGCAAATGGAATGAGCTAGAGTGTTTGTACGAAGCGAGGTTATTCAGCAAAGTCAAGCAAATGTGAGTTGATGAGTTGATGAGTTGATGAGTTGATGAAAAAATGAGAAGCAGAGGGGAAGAAGTATGAGACTTTATATATGGGAACTCTCCTCACCAAAGTAACACTGGAAAATTGAGGCAAGAGCTGTCGCCCCCAGTAAACAGTCCAAGGGACCGCCAAGAGGCCGAAATATTGAAAGGAGGTGCAGTTTTCTTCACAATCAAGCGAGATGGGACAAAGGAGATGGCATTGTGTATTCAGACTACGGAGGAAAGAGCTTTCATGTCACTAGAAAAACGCCAATCGTCCTTGTTGCCTGTTATACCGTCTCTTTTCGGAACTGAGTATTCCCATCCTGATTTTTCATGTGAATCATTAAAATGAGGTCGTTTCTTGCATAGAAAACGAAAGGACTATCATAGCGGAACGTAGTCTTGTGTAAAAGCAAGTGTAAAAGCAACCTGCAATTGGCCAAGAGAGATCGATGCGTAGGGAAAGGCCAAATCAAACAGTTTCCATGTGATGATGTACTACATCAATACCGAACTTTAGATGAAGTTAATTTTGCCACGTTGCGAGATTGCATATACTCGAATAGAAAAAGTCAACAAGCAACAACGATGGATCGTCGGAGTCCTCATAGGTCCCCGTGAAATTAAGCTGAAATTGTACATCATAGATAGTGGCTAGGGGGAACACTAAAGCACAGAACGAAGGAGAAAATAGACATATCTACGCGGCTGATGATTTGTAGAGCGTGTGATGCTTCATTGACATAATCCTCCGATGAATGCGCCACACTAAAATAACTCCAAATAGGTATTTGATTCCATAAATATTAGCGCCAATTCGCCACTGAAATTTGGCAAGGTGAAATTTTCGTAGATCATATAGCTGGATATTCAAAGATTATGCGGACCTTCCTTGTCCCCTTTCAAGTATCATGCGTGCCAGAAATGCGGAAGAAGTACACATTCCAAATATGAGCCTAGTTTGGATTCCAAACGGTCCACCAAACGCCAATGTTAGCCGCTATAATCAGATCTAACATCTTCAATCCCTCGTTATGGATGATAAGTTTCCCAAGTTTTGCACGTTTGCCTCTGTTCCCACCACCGGCTTTTTCCTGTCCAATACTAAGGTCTAGCCGATCGTCATTATCGTTCGAGATTGTCAGCTCGTCCAAGAAGTTATTTAATCTTTGTGTCAAGGGCGGAGAGTCTTCTTCAAATGACGAGCTAATTGAGGAAGGTCTAGGTGGCAGATGGGAAAGATCTGTCCCGTCACTTGCGTATGGGATAGCATGAGACGTTTGATGCGGCTGAGTTTCAGATGGATGGTGAGGGCTAGGCTTAGATAGTCTTTTACGGAAACTTCCTAGTTTTCGTGTGAGTTTAGTCGACCCACTCTTGACTTGAGCTGCAGCCAAGTCCATCTTCTCTCTATCGAATAAATCTGAACTTGGTAAATTGAAGCGAAGTTCGCTCACAGTTACAGAGCTTGACGAAGAGGCAGTGGAATCTGCGGAGACTGGGGCTGGTAGCTTGTGTAGACAACGTAAGGACCGGCCAGCGCCACCAGTGGAGAAAGTGCAGGTACCTCCCCAAGGACTTAAGAATGTGTAACCCTTGGCGCGAGAATTTTCGGTCCCATCCGCGGACCGATTTTCTGGATCAGATTCCTGCGGACCTTCCGAGCTACCGCTGTTGTTTCTGCTGTGATTTGTCGAGAAATCAGATATTGCCCTTCTGTGTTGTTTAAAAGTTTGATTCCATGAACTAGCCCATTCCATCGATATTTGACTGTGAAACCCAGATCCGGAGACCCCAGCCTTTTGCGTCACTGATGTGGGGACTTCATTTCCGGAGGGTTGGAATCTAGCTCCTTGTGACTCCCGAGCTTGAGCTGTACCACCGAGCTTGTTATTGCCTATCGGGTGAGTATGATTGCGAAAATAGGTATAGCCTGGCGTTGTGATATGTACAGAAATGTCATAGTAAGGTTTTTTAGTTGCCGTCATCCCTACAGTGGGAGGATTTGATTTCCCTTCAACTATGCCGACATTCCATTGGCCGCCCGAGGTTGGATCTCGTCGAATGATAGTTATCGAAAATGCCTTTGCAGAATCATCAACTGGTTTGGGTCTTTCAAACATCGTATGGCTACTTTGAGGCCGGTGTGATGTCTCCAGATCATTGTGAATAGGGGTACCAGTCTGAGAAGACCCTGGAGTGAACATCGAATTCTGAGGGACTATTTTCGTCATAGGCTTTCTGTTGACGGTATTTGACCGCGCCATAGAAGGATGCTGACCTACAACCCGCCGAGCAATACCTGCTTCTGCTACCATTGGCGTATTGGCAACGTTGTCACGCGGGGACACGATTTCATCGTATCTCGAAGTATCATCCTTCTGGATATCTAGCGCAGGTGCTTGGTGCTGTAGGCGCTCCAAGTTTAATACACTTTGCCTATCGATATCCAAAGACTGGGCCCTAGAGCCATCGGGTAGAGGCTTGCGGGGTAAAGTCTTTTTAGACAGTGCCCGGGAGGGAATCGGCTGCTCTTCGGGTAAGAGTTGGGCATCCTCATCCGAGTTTAGATGTAAGTAGTAGAAAGAATTTGCGACATCTTCGGATGTGACATTCTTGAGTTGTGGTTTCAAGGTTGTAAGAATGATATCTAGAAAACATAGTCAGCTATGACGATCAACGCCCTATATGCACGCAAACGCACCATTACTACCAGGTACTCTAGCGATATAGAGGACTAGATTGGCCCTTTTCTGCTCGGTTGGATTTCGTGGATACTTCGGAGGGTTTCCAGCAAGCTGGATCAGACCAGAAAGCGAGTTTGCTTCAACGAAATCTTGCGGAGACATATTTCGCCGGCGGTTTGAGGTATACGATGGGGCTGAACTGGAAAAAAAGAGAAGGGGGGCTCTTTCTTTTTACACTCTCGTTCCTCTGAAGTGAATCACACACAGGAAGGCAAAGCAACAAATGCGGCAGATCAAACCTGGGGACTATTGACAAGAAGCGGATTGAAAAAGCTCAGCCTGCTTGGAAGAGAAATTTGTTTGGTAGGGTTTCGGTTTATCAAGCTTTTTGCGATATCACTATGCACCCCAGATATGTCAGGGAAAGGTGGTGGGTATCTGGAACTGGGGTCTCATATGGCGAATAAGGGAGGCTGATATGCTGATGGGATGAAAAAGGAGCTGGTTGGTGCAACAAGGAATCGCAGAAACTTATAAAGATTGAGAAAGTTATCAAAGATGTAGCGGTGATAATGATTGCCACGACATCATATACTTGATCCACATGTTGCTTGGGGCTACCCAGGTATAATAAGATAAAGAATAATAAATAGCTAGATGAGACTTCTATATTGAAATCCTTGATTCTTGGACTCCTTATGCGATTCCCAGCAAATAATTGATTTGCTTTCGGTTGATCAGATCATCTGTTGGCGGGTCACCAAGAAATCCCAACCACAAGATTGACTTGCAGCATTGCACTGCCACGATGTCGATTGATACGTACCTAGGTACCTACCGACAAAATGTGTGAGGCTGATGTATGAGGCTGAGATTTTTGACTTTTCTTATTTTTCTCAGACTTCACTTATCTACTAGGTAGGGTAGGCACAAGTGTGTGCTAGGTAGGTAGAGGAGAGAGTGAGTCCACTCACCTTGCCCGCCTCGTCCGCTTAAAATGGATATTTCACCAAGAGCCCCATAAAAACGACCCTTGATTGGCTCGAGCTGACCAATCAAAATTCATCAAAAGTTCGTGCACTAGGAGTTAAGAAATCTCGAAAAATTAATTTTGGCTCGGATTATCGTACAGAGGGAGAAGAAGAAAAGCTTCATACTTTTTTACTCCAATTTCAATCACACCTAGGTACCATACAAACACAGAACAACTCTTATGATAGTTATGTTATTTTGATTGCATTAGGATCAAAACATATATCATTTATTTAATTCAAGTTTTATCTCACCAGTGTTCGTATTGTAATTCATTTGTCATTGGTAAAAGATGGCAGAGAGCACTCTTCAAGTTTGTCTTCTTTTCCCCGCCTTTCCTATTTATCCATTAACAATTCTTCACAGGACAGACTGCGTGAGCATGCAGAGGCATTCGATGGATTGCTATCCTTGATTCCAGCGAAATACTACTATGCCGAAGATACCAGTGTATGTTGAAAATTCATCTTGGTTTCAATTGCTAGTGCCACAATGCTGATTGTCTTTCCAATATGCAGGATCAATGGAAAAAGAAGAAGCAAACTAAGCAACAAGCTGCTGCTGCAAGACGCGCAAAGCTTGATCCAGATTCTGCAAAGACCGCAAAGGATGTCATGGATGAAAGAGCAAAGAAGAGAAAATTGGAAGAGTCTGAAGATGTGGAGGAGGGTTCCGAAGTCGAGGGTATTGAGAAAGAACTACCAAAACAAGGATTGAAAAAGGCCAGCGAGAAGCCAGCAAAGAAGCTGAAGACTGATGCTGAATCCGCAAAAGAGACATCTAAATCTGCGACACCAAAAGACTCTACATCCAAGAAAGGTTTGACACCAGAAGAAGAGGCGGCAAAATTGGAAAAGAGAAACCAGAAAGAGGAACAGAAGAAGGCAAAGGCAGCCAAGAAGTCAGCTAAACAAAAGGCAAAGAGGGAGGAAGCTGCCAAACAAGTCGTCGAATTACCAACCGAAGACACTCCTGCTAGTGAGTCGACTACAAAAGATGATGTGGCTGAAGAAGTGACCAAGGACACTGCCACTGACAAGACCCCTACCAAAAAGACAATCGAGCATGAAATTGCAGCCGATGAGGAACCAGAGCATGATCAAGAAATTGGTCATTTCGAAGCTGAAGGTCTAGAGGAGCCTGAATCTACCAAATCATCGCCGCCCTCATCTACTTTCTCCGCAACAAACGAGGACAATGCCAGTGGAGGTACATCTACATCCTCTACTATCCCTCCTACCGCCCCTCCTAAGCACATTACCATTCCAGCCGACTCCGAAGCTCTCCGTTCTAGATTAGCAGCTCGCATCGAAGCCCTACGAGCTCAACGTAAGGCAAACAATCCCGATGGTACCCCCGTTCGCAATCGCCAAGAACTCATGGACCAACGTCGCAGAAAGGAAGAGCAACGCAAAGCCCACAAAAAAGAACTCCGACTCCAAGCCAAGATTGACGAAGAGGCTAGGCGAGAAGCCGCTTTGGTATCAGCACGAAGTAGTCCAGCAGGAAGCTTGCTCAGCCCTCTAATTCGCTCACCCGAAAACAATTTTGCTTTCGGTAGAGTCGCATTCGCTGATGGACAAAGTCTCAATGAAGATTTGACCGCACTCAAATCCATACCAAAAAAGAAGGGTCCACAAGATGCCAATAGTGCACTTGCCGCAGCAGCCAAGAAACAATCTCGTCTAGAAGCCATGGATCCCGAAAAACGTCAAGACATCGAAGAGAAAGAACGTTGGTTGATTGCAAAAAAGCGCGTAAATGGTGAGAAAGTTCGAGACGATAGTTCGTTACTGAAGAAAACCCTTAAGAGAAAGGAGGCCGCGAAGAAGAAGAGTGAAAAGGAATGGGGTGACAGGATGGATGGTGTCAAGAAGGCAACTCATATGAAACAAAAGAAGAGAGAGGAGAATCTCAAGGCTAGGAGGGATGGAAAGGGTGGAAAGGGAAAGAAGGGCGGAAAGGGTGGAAAGCCAGCTGGTGGTGCAAAGAAGAAGAGTAGGCCGGGATTTGAGGGTAGTTTTGGAGGTGGAGGAAAGAAAAAATAAAGGCTATTGTGACATGATGTTCTGTTAGGGATTTGATTGGGTGTTTAGGAGTGAGGATAGGAAAATTATAATAGAGGATGTGGTGGTTGGTAGGTAGGATAGGACAGGAAAGTGATAGTGTCATGTCTATGGAGTAGACTGACCAGGAGAGGAGGAGAATCATTCTCATCCAGCAAAATGGATGCATGGATGATGACACTGTACTTGTTACATTGATCATAAGAGAAGTCTTCTACGATACCATCTACAATGAACATTTTTGTACAAGATAATTTTTGTGAACAGCTGAATTATTATTGAAATATCTCAATCTAGAACATACAAACCACTGTTTTATCACCTACCTGTCTACTAATAGTAGACAAATAAATCAACCAACCAACAAACCAGCAAACTTTTACACCCCTCTCCCCTATATATTCCTTAAGAATCATAAAGATATAAGAACAAGACACAAGATACCTATTCAGAAGCAGAACCATAACCATAATCATCATATCACTCACACCAAACGTCCTCATCCTCATCCTCATTTTCATCTTTATCCGAAATATAAAAAAATCTAATAATCTGTTTAAATTCTGCTATTACAACACGATTCCAAAGGTACATAAGGCAAGGTAAGGTAAAGTAAGGTAAGATGTGATTTTTCTTTTTCTCTTAACAAGAAAATCCCCATCCATTTGCAAATCCGATGATTATGCATGCCCAAGTTCCTCATCTCTTGAATCTTAATTTTCCTCCCTTACCTCGTACCGTATCTGCAAATACATTTCCTGGCGCCCGCCCAGATAAGAACAGATGAGTGAAACTACTAGGTGAACTTTTCCCTTTCTCTTCTCTCCATTTCCTTCACGGACAAAGAGTCTAATATTCCGACTCCTCTACTCCTCCTCCCCTTCCAATTGAACGAAAATGAGTGATGTAGCGGTGGCATAGCAAAAGATCTCCTTGTGCGTGTGTGTTGATATATTTTGTAATTTTCCCTCCATCATAAAAGTGTCATCGAGATGCGGCCCACTTCCGCCTTGTGTATGAGATCGTGGATCGAATTGCATGTGTGAGAAATAATTATAGCAAAGAATCCAAACGAGTAAAGACACTTAAACATGCGGCAACGACTTCAAGTTGTAGTTCTTTATCCTTTCCATTGTTTACTTCCTATTTGCATGGTATTAGTATATGTAATTTTAGGAAGGGGTGCACAGACAGGGGTATCGGGTGAATAAAGAATGATACATACATCTGTAATAACCTGTCCTAAGTTTGCACCTATTCCTGCTGAGCCTCCTGCTCTCTTTCCAAATGGCCATTGGCTATATTCTGCCAATAACTCATCAACTTGAGCAAATGCTCGTTCTCTGGATTCGTGACCGAGTGATGCGAGGGCGTTCTCTAATACGTTGGCTGCATAGGCAGCACATACCATGGCAATTGTTCTCACATATCTGAATTCGAGATTCTCGGGGAGGAATTGACTGCCTGGGAGTACAACAGTTCGTTGTGTAAGGACGTTTCGGACTCTTCTTCTGATTTCCTCCTTTGCTCCACCGTCTGCTACAGGATGTGTCGCCATGTCGAATAGAAGGAAGTTTCTCTTTTCGGTTCTTAGAATGCCCTTATCGACTAATCCTTTAGCCAAACGTTCTCTGACTTGTTTCAATTGATATCCGATTTTCATGAGATTCCATGTCTCGCCTAGTAGATAATGTTAATGTTGAGATCTTAAGATGTGCGAAATTGCGATTTCTTACCGCTCATCAAATCGATCCATGAACTGACACTCATCTTCTCACTCGCTTTCATCATTTTGAGCGCTTCATCTAATAAGACTTCTCCTGTCAAGGTGTCATCGATAACCTCAATTACTCTGTCTGCTAAGGGGAATCGCCGCCTCGAAGAATCCTTCTGCATGCTCACTCTCCCTCTGAATGCTAGCTCAATGACGATACATCCCCGAAGCGCATACGATATATTGTCATTCCAGAATGAAAGATAACCCTATAAACAACATTAGTATCAATCGCAGAAGCGCAAAACCACCACCTGTCCAGATCAAGCCACCTACTTGCTTATCCTTCAATCCCAGTAACAAAACCTCCTCCATTAACGTCAACTTAGGTTGTTTGCTTCTCTCTGCACTTTCGCTAATATCTCTTGGATCAAAGGCAATCTTGTGACCGTTCTCTCCGCTCTCATATGATGTTTCTGGGCCGCTTGTATCGCGAGAATTTCCAGCCTTGGGCGCTGGTGATGCAACACGACTCGATTCTCCATTTTCTGTATCGCCAGCTCCTCCTCCACCACCTCTTCTGCGTGTGAGTCCAGAAGACATTGGGTCGTATCGCAAAATCGATTATACTTGTAGTATTTGATGTATGAGTAGGGGATGTCGTAGGAATTAAGCAAAGGGGGATGGATTTTTGTCCTCTTTGCAGTGAGACAGCGGCGTTACCGCTCACAAAAGCAATTCCACCAGTAGAATATCCTATCTTCTGTCGATAAATTAATTGATATCGAAGTTCTAGATTCTTGAATTCGTTCTTTTTCGTATCAATAGTAAAAAAAGTGGGCGGGGCAATTGTAGTGTCTTGTAGGTTGAATTGTTCTGTAGAGCTTTGAGGTGCGTGGATGAACAGGGATAGCGCAATCAGAGGACGCTAATATTTTATAGAGGCACTTCTTTGACCGGGGAAGTGGGGAGATTATTATGATGGTTCGGAGAGAAAGTTCTTAGTGAAAAGAATAATTTGAAACATATCCAAACTTAATGTATCTTCATGTTTTAAATTTAAGAGAGGAACACAGAGGTTTGTTGAGTAAGATGATCTAAACATTTTTACAAGGCGCATAGAATCACATCACTTCTATGAACGCATCGAAGCTCGTACAAGTTTCCCCTCCCTTGTATCGCCGCCCGTTCACCACTTGAATCTCATTCCTGGTCCATGAATCCCCCATTGCCTTACTTCAATCTTGACCGTCCCCTTATTATACAATTCCATGATCTAATGAGCTGTGAAAGATGTCAGCTATTCTGTTTGCCTTTGTGAAATATTGTAGGAGACTCACCATCTGGTTGGTGGAGAATATACTCGACGGCTTGGTCAACTATGGAATTTGTTAGATGTTTGCGCTATTGAATGTTCCCATCAAGACGACATACCACTGAGAATAGAATCCGCATCCTTGTCTGGGATCTCAATGCTGAATTCCTGTGACCGCATCAGTCTTTAGTTCCCCACTGTGAATGTCTTGTACAAACCTCCTCAATAGCCATAACAACCTCTACAGTGTCCAAGCTGTCCAACCCAAGATCGTTCGAGAAGTGTGCGCTTGCAGAAAAGCTATTCAATGTCAACAATGGCGTTCAGGCCGTCTTCCCAATCATATATCATACCTTCGTTGGGTCCGAAACCTACAGGTCAAATTAGTACATTCCCAGTCAGACATTATTAAGCACACTTACTTTGTCGAAGTTTTCCAGTAAAGAAAGGATTCTGCCCTCAACTTCTCCCTTGTTGAGACCGGCGGCTGCGGAGTAGCATCTTGCAGCTTGGAAAGCTGATGGGGCGAATTGAGATTTTGTGATGAAAGAACTTTGGTTGATAGGACGAGCAATTGCTGCAGGTCTTTGGACAGCTTTGCTAGCAGCGCTGCGGGCTGATCTGAGAAGGGCGGTTCTGAACATCTTGATGTGTGGAGAGGATTAGAAGTGACGTCTGTGGATAATACAGTAGTAGATGCGAATTTGACGATAGAGATGCTTCCCAGAATGTTTAGCTTTAGCGTATTTCGGATTCACGTGACAGAGTTGCGCCGACGACTTTGATGGAGTTACGCAGCGTAATTTTGATTGGTACAAATTTGGGTTGAGATGTAAATTGTATCTTGGGGACTATATTCAATCTATATTACCGTTTCAAAAATATAAAAGTAAGTGGTGGCGTACAATAGAAGCTCTCAACTTTTGGCCAATCACAGAAAGTCATTTCGAAATCAAGTCGTAAAGTTCCGTCAACCCTCAAATAATATCATATCCAAGTTACAGATCTCCAACAATCCTGCCACGAGCAACCCCTCACAATGGCAACAACAAAGCCCATAACTATGCTCGTGGCGCGCAGTCGTCCATTAACTACTTTGACTGCCTCAACAATTCGCACATTCACACCTGTTGCATCTAGAGCGACTTTCTCGACTTCTCAATTTCGAGGCGCCACCCCAGCCGGTCCTCCCCCGCCCGGCTTCAGACTGCCAAAACCTGTGAGATGGAATGAGAGCAAGGAGAGTACGATGGATAAGGCAGGGAAATACTTCCTCATGTCGGAGTTGTTCCGAGGAATGTACGTAGTACTAGAACAGTACTTCAGACCTCCGTAAGTTATGCCATTGAGTCTCTCAACCTCCATATTGCAGTGGCTAATTACTTGTAGATATACAATTTATTATCCTTTCGAGAAGGTATACAGTTCAAAAATATATTAGGGTGGCAACGAATACTTAAAGAATATAGGGTCCAATTTCTCCTCGATTCAGAGGCGAGCACGCTTTACGAAGATACCCTTCAGGAGAAGAACGATGCATTGCTTGCAAGCTTTGTGAAGCTGTATGTTATTCCATTTTCATGAGTAGTGGCGGATTCTCATATAATTTAGATCTGTCCCGCACAAGCTATTACGATTGAAGCGGAGGAGCGTGAAGACGGAAGTCGCAGAACGACTCGATACGATATCGATATGACAAAGTGTATTTATTGCGGTTTCTGCCAGGAGAGTTGTCCAGTTGATGCTATCGTGGAATCACCAAACGCTGAATACGCCACTGAGACGAGAGAAGAACTATTGTACAACAAGGAGAAGGTATGTCTATGTTCAAATAACCCGCCGGGTTCGGTTCATCTCTTACTAACTCATTTTACAGTTACTGGCCAACGGAGACAAGTGGGAGCCGGAATTGGCGGCAGCAGCAAGGGCTGATGCACCATATAGATAACCATGTTTTTGTTTGTTGCGAGGTGGGAAATTGTACATTTCAGAGGTGGTTCTTCAAAATGCGAGTAACTGGACACAGAAAATTCCATAATTTGTGCAACAAAACATGTTCTCGCTGGTCTAAATGTCAATTTATGTATTAAAAGAAGTGAACCAAATCTACAAGTGTAGACAAAATAATCTTGTCGAAATGTCCACATGACATTATCATAGAGGGCTCTTGTTAAGACTTAAATGGAGATTTTTGGCTCACAAATCCACGAAATCGAACTCTGCCCGACGATGTTACTTTCAATTTACTTTAGTATACGTACCTAGAGAGGTATTTATTCTCAAGACCAAGTACTAGCGTCCCAAGTTGTTGAATCCTAGATAAAAATCACACTTGTCCATATGTGGCTCCAGTTTCCAAATCCAAAAACCTCGTCCAGTGCACATCGATCAGGCAAGATCAAAGGCAATATCTGTGCACTCTCAAAATTGCAGTCTCGTCTCTAGAGACGAGGAAAGTGTGATTTTCGTTGTGGTTATACGCAAATGATAGAAAGAGGAGGAAGCTGTTAGTAACCTTCAAGAACACAAGTGATCGTTTGTTCCTTTGATCTTCATCTCTTCAACATCATACTAAATTATCTAATCTTGTATGCTTAGAAGTATCTCCATTGCATGATAGATTTGATTATATCAACACTCTTTATGATCCTACCGTCCTAAAACGGAAGTATTCACTGCGTTCAATGCGAGTTCTCGTAAAAAGGAATCACCAATTCACACCTCATTTCCTGCAGAGTGCTGCGGGACTCAGTTTGCGCTCGATCATCAAAGTCTGAATCATGTCATCAATCTTACAACGCCGTCTCCACCTTTGCTTCTCAGAACCTCCGAGCTCAACTATTGGCCAATATCCGAACCATTTGAAGATACTCGAACCACGAGCCCAACGCTGAATGAGTCAAAAGACACAGTAATCAAAATTCGTCTCCCTCTTCCACACGGCTCTTCACGAGATATTGCGAACTCAGATCAGTATACAAAGAGAAGAGAGAAGTCTGACCCTATCATCTCAGTAACACGGCGCTTTTTTTCAGACCCTTTAAAGCAAGTCTTGAGCCATAAAGCTGCTGATGAGTATATAAATCACCAGATATCGAAAGAGAAACAGGAATCACAATACTTTAGGGACTGGTATCTGGATGAAAGGAGATTGCAGCTCATTAATGCAATAAATGGTCAGCCCTTAACTTATAAAAAGATTGCTCGACTTTGTGTTGCGGCGATCGAACACGATATCATGGCAAAGACTTTGGCAAGGTGTAAAGACCAGTTTGCGGCTTTTGATCTAACTGATCAGGCGAGAGTCATAAAATCTTCGGCAAATATTGCTCTACCTCCTGAGAAACCTATAAGGAAGGATTTTTGGGCAACAGTCATGCAAGCTCCTGCAGATATTAATACACCTTCTAGTAATCCTCCAAAAAGGAAATTAGCAAAATCCACACAAGATTCTACAAATCCAACTGCTTCTCAAACCCGTGCAAGGAATGATTTCTGGGAAATAGTCATGCGAACATCGGAAAATAAACCTTCTTCTGAAAAGGTCTTGAGGAATAACTCTTCGGGGATAACTACGCGAAAGCAAACTCAATTTCTCAAAAGAAGCATTCAAGAAAGGAGCTTTTGGTAGCGACGGTGCAGAATTGTGCAATCTCAACTTCGTCGAGGAAGCGTCCACGGAGAGATTTTTGGGCGCTTTCTTCAGAGTGAGTTGGAGCTTGATAGGTTGACGTATGGGAAACTTGGATCTGATATTGAAGCGGAACAGATGAATGGGTATTATGGGATGTTCAATATTGGATTCGTGAGTCGCTGTGTGGGTGTTGGTTCGAATAGCTCATTTATCTGGTATGGGTAAACACAGGAGATTCATTTGGAGGTCTGGCGGGGTCCTGGTTTGATATCCTGCGTTTGGTATACGGGGGTTAAACTTGGGTTGGAAAATTAGCATGGCATTATTGCTGTGTGTGATGCGTGGTATTCTTAACATGTCTTGAAAACACAAAAGAAAACACCTCGTTGCGGGAAAGTCTTCAAGGGGTAGCGAACCCATGTTTGATAACGGTAATGTATTACATTCAATGGTCAAAAGTGAACCTTTTTATTTACTTACTTTGGATAAAGAGTGTTGTGATTGTTAATGTGGTACTATTCGAATGTAGTAGTCATTTGAAGAAACTCTGTAAGATGTGGAATAGAAGATTCTATCTCTAAATCTGACCTCTCTATCTAATCTGTGATAATCAGCTTTCAATCTACAAACCATGTTTATCTATCCTTGATTCCAGAGAAAACACATGGTACGAGACACTAGGCATGCATAGTTTGCGCCCTGCTTGATTACCCAAACACTCTTACTACCCAGTCAGCAGTTGTGACAAACCGAAACCCACATTCTTCAATTCCCAAATTCGAAGTTCCTCCACCTACCATCCGAACCCCTCATCATGCCACCACACCTCCCTACCCTTTTCAACCCACTTCCCTACATGTTCTCTCAACTCCCTCGCCATACCCGTTGGTCCACAAACCAGGACCGCTACCCTCTCCTCCAATCCTTGACAAAAGGTTCCATCTACAATCGCGCGCAAATCCGGTCTCGAATACTTCGTATTAGTAGATGGAGATGCCAAGTTATGCATTTCCACACTACCAGGTTCACCTGGCGAAGAAGCGAATGTGGAAGGAGAAGCACGGGGAGAAGTGATGTATAATTCTATTCCCGGGTTACTTTCGATTTTGAGTTCCGAGTTCTCATTTTGAGGTGAGGAGGAGGAAGACAGTGCCCAGGATGATTCGGCTGCATCTCGCATAACCCAGATCATTCTTACATGACTACCTATTCTACCATCATTTTCCATTTCTTGCTTTACAGCTCGATAAATGGGTAAGGTAAAGGTAGCGCCGACGCCACCGGCTACAAGCAATACTCTATCGAATTTCTCGGCTAGATTGGGGAATTTACGAGAGGTTCCATATGGCCCTTCGATGTTGAGTGGTGGATGGGCTTTGTTGAGATGAGAAAGAGAAGATAAAGCAGATGTAGTTGGTCCGTTGAGAGTGCGCATTGTAAGAGTGATTTGTGGTGAAGGAGTTTCTGAGACGGAAGCAACAGTGAATGGATTGTAGAGTAATTCATAGAGATGGCGATTATACTCTGTAGACTTGGGGACAGATGATGGAGGAATAGACAGGTAAACATGTTGACCTGGAGCATATTGAAATTGAGATATCTTCGAAGGTGTAATTGGGATAGTGACTTCGACAAGTGAAGTTTCTGGGACCGGTTTTATGATAGCGAAAGCTTTAACGGTGTTGGATTTGCGAATGCCAAGGTCGATTATAAAAAGAGCGAATGCTTCAAGTATGTAAATACGGAGAGCAGTGGCATGGAAGAATAGAAGAGGAACTATGGCGATGGCGACAAAAATATGAATGATGAAGAAAACCCGGTAAGACCAACGACGAACAATTGGTAAACTCGTAATAATGAGGAGATTGATGAGCCAAAAAGAGAGTATACCGTAGATGATTATAGGTGTTGTGACTTTCATGTACAGAACTCCAATCTGAATCCAACCATTTACATACCAGCTGGCATGGCAAGCAAGAAGAGTCCATATGACTCGACCGGATATTCGGTGCCAGGTGTTGAGCTGCTCATGCGATGATCCGAATAATACGGAGAGTGGTGAATATAAAGATTTCATGGATAGTGCATAGTGAGCAGGGAATTGTGATGCTGCAACTATACCAAATCGCTTCGTTATATGAAAGTAATCTGGATATATCATTAGTCATTATGTTCAATCATATAACATATGAATTTTCAAGGTCCTAGATAGCCCAACCACAGTCTCACCGATGAGAGGACCTCGACAGCTGAGTATAATTCAGAGACTCGATCCACTTGAGATGGAATAGTAAGTTCAAGAAGGGGGGGGGGATTCGCTTGCAATCTCAAATCTGCCCAGATGAGATATCTGCTGTTCTTTGCAAGCTCTCGAGAGAAGAACTTCCACAAACTCCGATATACAGACAATCCAAGTAACTTTGCTTAGAACAGTATACTCAATACACCTCCACCAACCAACATCAGAAACAAATAAATAACCATACCATCACCCGTCCTATGCACACACAAAAATCCCAACCAAGCCCCCCACGCCCCCGCCATAATCCACTGGCCCCTCTCGCCCCGACCGGGTGCCACTTCCCCGCCCAACCACCACACCACACTTCTTGTCTTTCGTTTCCACTCCGCGCTCCTCGAAGTCCTCCTCTTCTTCGACGTAGGAGAACTAGGAAGGGCGTTGTAATCGACTTTCGATCGTTGACGCTCGGAATAAACCCATATCGCTAATCGATAGACATTATACAGGATGATGGGGATGAAAATGGAAAGTTGGGCATAGAGACCATATCGATCGAGGAGAATACGACTTTGGATTTTCTCTTCCGGAGTGGGAAATTTGATGCGGTAGGGCCAGGACATTTTGAAGGTATACCTATACCTGTATTTGGTTATTGATATCGACAACGAACAACACCTCTTGAGTTTCCCAAAAGGCTCCCTCAAAGAATGAATGAGTATCTAAAAATCCAAATCAAGACAGAACGTTTATATATGTTTATTCCCAACTACCCGCCCACTCAAGAAATCCCGAGCGAATAGAGTTTTATCGAGTATGGCATATGTTACTGTAGTCCCTGTCTATCCGAATCCTTTCGGACTGATATCCAACTCATCAGCACTAAGTGATTAATTGACCAATCATTGAAGATTCATTACACTAATACCGATTCTGACCCGCGCGGAAGCTCGGACCATATAGAGGGATGAAATATATGAAACTAATCCCTGTTCGACTAAAATACCCCATGAAGACCTTGGTACGTCCATACATTTTAATGCGGAAAATTAGAATGCCACTACTCGTACTTGAGTGATGTGAATGATTTTACCATTTTTTTGCAGAAAGTTTATCTAGCACCGCAAGGTATCAAACATCAAAACTTATCTTTATATTCAAATATACGAATTGAATATCTACCAATCCCACCAATGCGATGAATACAACCACCATGCGCAGTCTGCGCACTTCATCCCTCTTCCACTCGCCCCTCAAACCTCAATATCAACCCCTCGTCCGTCTCTGCTCCCTACCATCAACCCAGCGTTTCCAATCCAGCACTCCTCTCTCACCCTCCCTCCCCTCCAATCTAATCCCCGCCAACACCGTCAACGGACCCCCTTCTACTCTCCCCGCGCCCCTCGATCTCCCCACCCGCGAACCCAACCAACCATTCTTCTTCAAATACGCCTTCACCCTCGGAAAAGCCTATGCCAAATTCTACAAAACCGGCGTCAAAAACATCTACTTCAATTTCATCGCCTCCCGCAACATCCAAACCATCATCGATGAAAAACACAAATCCTCTCTCTCCTCCGCCGTAAAAGGCGATGCGCTATCTCGTTCGGATTTCCAACTCTTGATCCGCAATCGTCACGATGTCAAGCGCGTTCCCATCTTCGCTTTGGTGTTTTTGATCTGTGGAGAATTTACACCACTGGTCGTTATTGCGATTAGTAGTGTCGTGCCGTGGACATGTCGGATTCCCAAACAAATCGATGCAGATCGGAAGAAATTGGAAGAGAGGAGGGCGATTAGTTTTAGAAATTTAACTATCAAGACTCCGCCTGCGGGAACCGATGCACAGGGATTGAGACGTATGCAGTTGTTGCATATCTCTTGGAGTTTGGGTCTGAGTAGTAGTGTGTGGGATTATATCGGAGGAAGATTGCCTGGACTGCCGAATGTGATTTTGAGGAGGAGAGTGGAGAAGAGAGTGAAGTATTTGGATATGGATGATAAGCTCATTAAGAATGAGGGGGGTGTGAAAGGGATGTTGGAAGAAGAATTAAGGATGGCGTGTGTGGAGAGAGGAATTGATGTTATGGGACGGGATGTCCACATGTTAAGGATGCACTTGAATGCTTGGTTGAGATCGAGAGAAAAGGTTGGAGTGGAAACTCTGCTTTTGACTAGGTGAGTTGACAAATGATCTTCGAGCCTCTCAATTCACCAGCTAACCATTATACAAGACCAGCTGCATGGCCCTCGAAGCCTAAGATGCTCTAGATACCCAGGAGCACACACGACGACTTTGTACGATAGCACACGAATTTTTATGTCCAGATACACGCACTTCGATTCCATTTCTTGTTCATTCACAAATTCATCTCCACATGTACAGCAATTGTAGGATACGGGAAAAAGCAACCACACTTCTCGATAGATAAAAAGACCTCACTCAGTATATAGATAGACATAGAAATAGAAACATCTCTGCATTTGATATTATTTGTTTATTAAGAGCTGTGAGGAATATCTACGCACGAGTGATTTCTTCTGTTCTGTTCTATCCCCTGATATGCCCTCGTCGCCAACTCTTCTTGAAACGGCATGCATCATACACATCATACGCGGCAAAAAAACAAACATTTAACATCATGATAACTCCCATACCATGCCATGCCCTAAACTCCCGAAATGCACATTTAACCATAATTCATCGCGTAATATACAGAAACGCCATTCCCATATGCGAACGTAACGATAGCTTCCCAGTTGAAAAAGAACCAATCCACCGGTTACTGTCTATATCTAGCCAATTGAGCCATGATAGCTTGTACCTGCTGTGCATCTTGTCCATTTTGTTGTGCGGCTGACTGACCATATGCAGCGCTATTGTTATAGCTAGCGTAAGGGTCTGTAGCAGCCTGCGGCATTGATTGTTGATAAATCTGTTGAGGTACTGGTTGTGGTGCTAACCCACCCAACAGACTAACAAGGTCTACTGCAGAGTTTGCTGCTACAGCAGGTGCATTCTGTTGCTGAGGCATGCTGTTCAACGTTCCAAGCAACTTTTGCAAAGTAGGGTTGTCCAGCTGTCCCATGATGCTGGCGATATTTGCATTTGGTTGTGCAGTCGGGGCTTGGTAAGCCGGAGCTGGGTTTGGCGCATACTGAGGTCTCTGAGCTGTGGCTTTCGCGCGTACGACAAGCTCGGCAGCAATCTTAGGTTCCAAATCCTGATACTCATCAAATCGAACAGCAGCATCGATACCTCCTGAGCGATCGAATACTTGCAAAGGTATTTTGCTAGCGTTTTGAGATCTCATATCAAGTTGAGAAACCGCGATGACACCTTCGAGAATCTGTCTACGAATAACAGCTTGAAGGGATAGTCGAGGACTAAGGAACATTACTTCGGTTTTAACACCTCGTCCACGAAGCTCTCCCTCAACCCAGGAGACAAACCCTCGGTCCAACTCCGCCATAAGAATTATTTGGACGTCGGGAACCATTGATGGCTCGCGTCGAGGGATTTGAAGTGTGCCATCTTCATTGGCTTCACGAGTTCTTGGGCTTGGGCTTGGGCTACGATCTCTATAACTGCCACGCTGTGCACTTGAGAAAGGAGATCGTGAACGACGCCTATCTCTGCTATCGTATGAATCATTGTTACGAGTAGATCTGTATTCGTCTCTGGCTTCTCTTCCCCTATAGTTTCGACTTGGCGATGGCGACCTACCAGATCGATATCCATCATGTGGGCGTTGACTTCCATGCTGTGGTTGCGATCTATGGCGATCATTCTGGTTACGATCGTTGTGATTATAGCCTGAACCACGAGCGTCTAGCTGAGCATTACGATTACGAGCTGATGCATTTCCTCTTGTTTGTTCAGGGGACTGGGATCGTCTCCAGGTCTGGCCGGCATTTCGAGTGTTCTTCTGTGCCTTGGACACTTCCAGGTCTGTACCAAGAATATTAGCTCGGCTTCGAAAAGCAACATGAAATAACTTACGCATTTTGCGACCTCTAACTTCCTTGCCTTGCTCCATCTCTAAAGCTTTGTAACAAGAGGCGGCATCGTGAAATTGAACAAATCCAAATGCTTGTTTGATCGATATTTGGGCAAGTTCGCCATACTTGTGAAAAACATGGAACAGGTCTCGTTTAGTCAGTTTTTCCGATGGAAGATTACCTGAAAGAAGTATTAGATATTTGATGATTAGTGGTATTGCATAAGACTTTCTTACCTATAAACAATCGTGAGCCTTTTGGAAATCTTTCCCAAAGCCCTTCAGTGACATATGTGCGTTCTCTATCAAGAAATTCATCATACTTTTTCTGCACCGCTGGTCCCCAAGGTCTGTCATCATTGTCATGTCCATCATGGGATTGGTCAGATGGAAAGCGACGGGTTTGTGTGTGAAGTTTTGGGCTGTTCGCATCTTGATGGGGATGATTGAAAGAAACAGATGGGGGAGGGGGAAGTCCATATCGGGAATCAGTAGCGGTACCAGGGGCACCGACTGCAACTAATGATGATGTTACACCAGAATGGTTATAGGAGTTGGGTTGGTGTGAAAAACCTGAACCTCCAACATTGTACTTATGGGGATCATCGAAAGAAGTATAATTGGAACGTTTAGGAATTTGGGTAATTTGTGGGCGGGGGGGAAGGCTTGCATGGGTTGGTAGACTCGAGCTACCTTTTGGAGGGGCATTGCTAGAAGAGGAAGAATTTGGGCGGGCAGCTTGTGCATTAATCTCGGCATTGGCAGTAATATTGTCCAAAAGCTGCTGAATGTCTATTTCTCCGTTTGGTTCCTCAGAGTTTGTGGTTTCCGCTTTGGTAATGGGATTTTGAGAATCATCAGAGCTTTGGGCAGCTGTAGATTGAGGAATCGAGGGGACAGTAAGAGAAGGGATGGTATGGGCGGGCTGGGTTTCTGGGCCATTTTGGGTATCAAATGTGGCAGGTCGGTTGTTGGAAAGAGAATTAGACAATTCGCTCGTTGGCACTGTGTTAGGAAGACTGCTCGACTCTTGGTCAACTGCCTGTGATTGATCGCGACTATCTGAATGTTCTTCCCCATCAGAGTCAAATGTCATGGCATAATCATCGCCTTCATCTTCTTCCTCAGCCTTTGCTGCTGTTGCATCCTCATCCTTCTCATCATATGCATCTGAAAAGCGCGTATCGGAAAGTGGAGAGTCTATATCCTCAGAAACCGTCGAGGATTCGATGATTTCAGGAACCACCAAAGGAGCCTTGGATGGCTCATGGGTCGCTGTCATGTTGAAAGTCGGATCAATCTGATTTCGAAGGACAGGAATTTCAGATGGATTGGGAAAGTGAACCGGAAGTGGAGAGAGCGGTGACTGAATTTTTGTATGGAATTCAGGTGGTTCTGAAGTCATAAATGTCTTTGTTATGAGTGCGGAATGCACACAAACTATCAAAGTTGATTGGATCCGATATTTGACAATGTCGTATGCTAGGAGAAGATACAAACTGATAGAAAGTAGCAGATATAAAAATTAATGGAGGGTGGAGATAATGTGATAGGCAAAGGCGATGCGATAAGTTTGCAATCCAGATTTAGGCAAGATTTGATTTGCCTGCTCGATTGAAAACTTTGGGGGAAACTGCGGTCAAAAAATAGTTATCTATTAGATTATCAAAAGTAACGTTGTCGCTTTGGTAATATAAAAGACTTTGATGTTTACTGACGTCAAGTTGATGGGTTTCTTGGATATGGTGGGATCGAAATTATGAGGTTGTCGCAATGCTTTTGATGATTTCTAGATGTGGTTTGTGAGAGAATTGAATTGAATCAATTTGATCATGCCAAGAAATCTTGAAAGACCTTTTTTCACTAGCCGCACCGGTACTGGTATGAAGGACTAGGTACCTAGTCTAGGAGAGTCTGGCTCGGATAAAGCTCGGATATTTGAATGGATTTGCTCAACTTAATAATGCTTATGTAATACACTTGGGGCGGTCCTGGTGGTCATTTGTTTTACATTTACATTTGCCCGCGTCTCCATTGTAACGCTACCTACTCTTCAATGCTGGAGCTAAAAGGGGAAAGTTTCCATCTGTAAAGTATTTACATATTACCTCAGTCAAGCAACACCGTGCAAACATCACATGAACCTCTAGGCAGGTGAGATAAGAAAGAAGTTTGTCGAAGTGATATGCATTATTTTGCCAAGCTCACAGCTAAGCTGCTGCAATCATCTTCTCAAAATGTCAAGCCAATTTATACAACGTTTCTTCAAACACGCCCTTTTTCCGCAAGGTTGAATCTTCAGAGTTGCAGATCATATTCTGTTCAATCTACAGATGACATTGAATTTGAGGTTGCCAGAAAATGGTATTCTAATTTCAATGAATCAACCATTTCCACAAAGCTAGCCGAGACTACCTACTCAGCTGCTGGAGGTCCTGGTGGACAAAAGACCAACAAGTACGTCGAGCTTCTTGAAATCCAAAGACAAGTCTCCCAAGTACTGACTCCCTCCAGAACATCTTCAAAAGCCAACACCATTTGGTCTATGAAAAAGCTCGATGCCATTCTGCCGTTGATAATATCGAAGGGATTACGCCGTGGCACTTATTATGTGAAGAATACTGATGCAATTCAAATTCAATGTGATAGTAGTCGCAATCGGACTGATAATAAAGAGGAGACACATCGAAGATTGAATGAAGAAATCAAACGTATATACAGGACAACAGTTCCGGGAAAGGCTTCAATTGAACAACAACAGAGAGTGAAGCACTTGTAAGTCATAAATTTCTTTGCTTTTGTGTTCTCTCGATCAGTATTCATTCGTGAAGTTTGTGCTTCTTATAGAGAACATCATCTCCTTCAAACAATGGCGGAAGAAGTTCTTTTCGAGCAAACCGTGTAAATAAAAGGGATAAGTAAAGATACCCAGAAGTTAAAATAAATAAAAAACATAGGCGGGAGTTAGGGGCTGGGGCCCGTCGTCTAGCTATAAGGGCAAGTCAACTTAGTGATTTATATCTGGAGTGCTTTACAATAGCAATACAGTTCGATAGCTTTGAGATACTGCCACCCTTTTTAACTCGAGAATGCGCTGATATTCATGACAGACAAACTTCGGCCAACATAGCAAGGTTAAAGATGAAAAAGCAACATGGGGATAAAAAGAAGTCTAGAAGTAGTGGAAAAGGCGGCGGTGACTTCTGAAATAGACTTTCATTGTCTGTAATGTTCTCTCGCTTTCAAAAGTTCACTGAGAGAACACGAATTGGTTCACCGGATGAAGAAGCATACATGTATCATATTTCAATTTCTTCGAAGCAGATTCTGTACATGAGTATTGGAGGTGACTGTTGTATACTTTGAAGATGCAAATTATGCAGGAAGCCAGCAGAATGAATAATTCTGCGTGGTTACATACCCCACGTCTCAGCCATCAACATGGATTGATTGCTGGTAGGGCTGAAGGATAAATAGTCTACCTTACCCCAGGTGATCTGAAAAGCCACGATATATCAATTCAATAAACCAAATTTCGCCAATTGACCCTCACAATTCAATCAAATCAATCTTGGTGATTTCGCATCCCGTTGGTGAAAATATTCAAAGGCAATATGCAACAAACTTTACGTATAAAACCTCCTCCTAACTAGGTATCAACAACTCCAACCTGATGATATAAGAAACCAAACCGAGCAAAAATTAATACATGAAATTCCTTGATCGTATTTGCACTACATACCTACCTACCTAGCTAATTCGTAAGTATCATACAAACCAAACATAAGCCGACGATTTAATGTCCCATCCCGTATCCACCAGGTCTGAGAAACAAGATATCCATACCAAGCTACCTAGCTATACATAGCTGCTCGCACAGTCCAAATGCAAGACTACTAGAAGAAGAAGAAGAAGAAGGAGAAGAAGAGGAAGAAGAAGAAGAAGAAGAAGAACAGATCTGATAATATGCAAGACACCTTCGATGGAAATTTCATAAACTACTATACTATATAAGATTACTTTACTTTTAGATATAAAGACCTTTCAAAATGCAAATTTGCCTAATCTTATAGGATCGTGTGTGGATTCTAATTTATCTAGATTCTATTGTAATCCATAAAGTCTGTTTTGAAATTATCAGCAAGCGAATAGAGTAGAGTAGAGTAGAGTAGAGTAGAGTAGAGTAGAGTAGAGTAGAGTAGAAGATATATTCTCTAATAATTAATCTATTCATTTATTCATTCATTTATTTACTTATTCACTTATTTAGTAATAGAGATGAGACATCTCAAGAACAAATCCACATTCCATGCCTATATATACTATAGTATCTACTTAGTACTCTCACCCCCCCTCTCACCCTGCTATCTAGCAATACTCAATCCAATCCAATCCAATACATACCGCTATACTTTCCAGAAATCTTAAATAATATAAAATAATATAAAATAATATAAAATAATATAAAATAATATAAAATAATATAAAATAATATAAAATAATATAAAATAATATAAAATAATATAAAATAATATAAAATAATATAAAATAATATAAAATAATATAAAATAATATAAAATAATATAAAATAATATAAAATAATATAAAATAATATAAAATAATATAAAATAATATAAAATAATATAAAATAATATAAAATAATATAAAATAATATAAAGTGAAGTGAAATATACTCATACTCATACTCATACTATCCCATTTCATCCCACCATCCACCATCCATCTTCCTTCTAATTAAATTATTCCAAATAAAACAAAATCAAAAAGCGCGATAATTCTCAAAGATTGTTATATCATCTCATCTCATCTCATCTCATAACATAATATTCAATACTATATCATCACAATCTTCATATGTCAACCCTCACACCTCACACCTACCTCTCATAGAAACCTCTCATAGAAACCTCTCATAGAAACCTCTCATAGATACCTAAAAACCTCGATACCTCTCCCCATCCCAAACTCCAAACTCCAAACCCCAAACTCCAAACTCCCACCCCTCCAACCCTCAACCCAAACCCATCCAATCCATCTTGTAACGATAAAAACAATAAGAAACCGTACCGATACTCAATATAATATCAAATCATCACAAACATCAAATCATCATATCACCAGCCCACCTCCCATTTCCCATCCCATTTCCCATTTCCCATCCCATTTCCCCCCTCTCCCTACTCTAATCAAAAATACACAAAAAACCACCTACCCACCTACCTACCTACCTCATCTCATACATACATCTTATGAATCTTATGAATCCATGAATCTTATAAATCTATAAATAAATACAAACCCAATTAACTAACCCACCAATTCAGAACCAACTTAGAACTAACTAATTGACTCACTAATTCACTAATCTAGAATTAACAATTAACTTAAAACCAATAACTAATAATCAACAACCAACTAACAATTATATGAGCAATTACCAGCCATCATCTCACATCATCTTATCTCACCTCGCCACATCCAATTTTATCTCCTTTCCCCCTCCCCTCCACTCCCCTCCCCTTCCCCTCCCCTCCCCTCCCCGTCCTTCCCCTCCCCACCCAAACAACAACAATAACAATCCAAACAATCACAACAACAATATCACCCCAAAGCACAGCAGCCTGCAGCCTGTAGCCCGCAGTCTAAACCCCAAATCGCAAGGACCCCGGGGAAGAAGATTCAACCCATCTCCCATCTCCCATCTCCCATCTCCCATCTCCCATCTCCCATCTCCCCATCCTCCCACCCCCAATACAAATCACAAATAAATTAAAAAGAAGTCAAGGCAATTATAATAAAATCAATTGACTGCTATACTAACAACTCATTATTCACTGACCGGACCAGGATATCATATGCTGTTTTCCCAAAACGCCAATTCAAGTGCCCACTCCCTCCCTCCCTTCCTACACTTTCATTCAGTACCATTCAATACTATCCCATCTTATCCAATCAAACATCAACATTACTTCTTTCCACGACCCAATCCAATGCCCCCCGTCACACTGATCCTACAAATGAAATTCATATTCTCATTCTCATTCTCATTCAACTACCACTTTCACTTTCACTTTGATTTTTCACTTCCCCCTTCTCACAATCTCTGTCCCACTCCCAATCTATCCAACTCCGTATCACTTATCACACTAGGTGCAAAACTACTCTGAGTCCTCGTGCTCGAATTTCTATGCATATCATTACTGAAAGCAGCAGCTAAGTGTGGATTGCGTGCGGCGATCCATGTTCCTGATTCTATAGGAGCTGGAGACAGACTCTGGACACCTCCATACATAGGTGGGACTGTATCGTTTTCATTTTCGACGTCGTATGGCGTATCATAATTTGATGTGAGAGAATCAAGATGTTGGGGAACGACCCGATTTTGATAGAGATCCTGGCTTCCATTGAGGCCTCGCTCGAGATTCTCGTGGGAAACTGTGGGGCGTATGGGGGCGGGAGCTATAATGGTCGGTTCGAGAATGGAGGTGCGGGGGCTGTGCATTATTCTGGAGAGGCGGTGTTGTTCACCATCTGGTCCAATGTATGAAGTGTCATCGTCGTCGAGAGGAAAACCCATGGTATCATGTCTGACTAATGGTCCTGGTCTGGGAGGAGACCCAACATTTTGTGACAACTGAGAGAGGCGATTTTGTGACAACTGAGATAGGCGGTTTTGTGTCAGCTGAGATAGGCGGTTTTGATCTGTGAATGGATCTTGTGTTGGAGAGCCAAGGTGATTAGGTGGTGAGTGATATCCATTTCCTCCACCGGCCATTCTCTGTTGGGTTTCCTCATCATTTGGTAGGAATCTGTCTGTTTCCATATCACTGGAAAGGTCAGGATAGCTGGACTGTCCGCCTCTCATATATGCTCCTTGGTATGAAGTGTCGGCGACCATTGGTGGTCGAGATATTTCACTATCACTCCCTTGACTGTTCCTTTTGATAAAAGGTACACCAGCAAATGAAGAGTTTAATCCATTGTAAGATACTTGCTGAGTAACTCCTTTGCGACCAGCAGCCTTCTTAGTCTTCCTCCTTTGCAGTAGATAGATAGCAATGAGAGATATGATCAATAATGCTCCGACACCACCAAGAACACCTGCTATTATTGCTGTTCGTTCCGTTGATGATAGTCCACTTGATGAAGAAGTAGACGTTGGGAATGCGGAGTTTGTTTGACTCTGACTGTTAGAGGTAGTTGTTGGAGTAGCTGCAGATGTATATGCGGATTGATATGCGGTTGTCTGAGCATTGTATTGACCTTGTGCTGTTTGACTCCCACTTGATCCATAGCTACCGGAACTGTCATAGCTTCCTTGGGCTCCAGCTTGGCGTCCTGGGGTACCACTACTTCCACTAGATCCCACGCCATAGTCGTCCATCTCTCTTGACGGTAAATGCACGACTGATTACTAATTTCCACAGTTTCTTTGCGCGGGTCTCTTGCTTAAGAAGATTTCCTTGGTACACGAAAGAAAATTAAATAAAAACAAGAGAGAAAGTCAATGTACAAAGCGAGGGTATACTTGAAACAAATAAATAGGAGCTGAAGGAGGAGGAGAAGGAGAAGAAGAAGAGAAAAAAGAAACGGCGCGGCCGGGGCAGGACAACATAATTAAGTGAATTTCAACGCCATACACATTAATGACAACACAAGATGATATCCTAGTCGAGACTTACGATTTTTTGTGGATTTGTACTGTTGACAAGGCGCAGTCCCAGCAGCACGATTTAGGTTTTGGAAGATCACATTCGGTAGAATTTTGAGATGATATATCTGTGACGACGCGTCTTTTGCTGTGGAGTAATTAAATGGAGACAATTGTATCACGTGTAGATTAATTATGCTGTTAAATGAAGGGCAATGGATGAAAATGTATGAGATAGAGTGCGGAATCAATCTTCTGGAACCTGTTTTAGAATGGAGAAGGTTGGTGTTGAGAAAAAAGCTAGAAGCAAGAAGCATGAAATGTTGGATCAAGGTTTGATTGATAGATACATCCATCCATCGGTATCCATGAAAGAGTAAGGACTGAAGGTTCGGATTAAGTACCGATAGCAAGGTTCAGGAACAGAACGCATGGGAAGATTTTTAATGAGATGAATGAATTGAGTTTGATAATGAGAGGAGGGTGGTGGCTACTTTGAAGTTTGAAGAATTGAATGGTAACAGTGATGGTATGAGTATTGGTATGGTCGAGTGTGTGGATGTAGACTGTGTACTAGAGGAGGTAGTGAAGAAAGATACGAGATCTCTAGTGGATCGTACTCGTATTTGGTGGGAGTGAAGTGTCAAGTGAAGTGTGAAGTGTGAAGTGAGAAGTAAAAAAACCCTAGGTACCTACCTCGAACCTACCTCGAACCTACCTAGTACTCTATTAGAAAGATTCCATTGATCTAGCCATTTCCCCAACTCACAACAAACCAATATATGTATTACCATTACCCTCACCAATACCCTCACCAACACCCTTACCAGTACTCTCACCAATCTTAAAATAGACCTTTACATCATTATGACCAATAAGATCATCGTGACACCCACTATCAGGGTCCAGGTTTGGTTTACATATATATGGCTGAGCTTTGGGGTCTTTTATTAGCTGAACTAAAGTCTACGGTACCTAGGTAGGTATTATATCAGTCTTCACTTCAACCTTCACTTCATCCTTCATATGACTCTGTACTCCATACTCCATACTCCATACTCCCATACCCAAGCCCAAGCAAAGTAAGCAAAAGTAAGCAGCCTTCCTTGACCGCCAGCCAAATCTTCGGAAAGTAAAACTAGTGATCAGCAATGGGAATTTTGGTGAGCCACATACATTCAAGTAAGTATTTGCGATTATCACAGAACATCATTTCAATTAATCTGACCAGAAATCATGTGAATACTAGGTACACCAGTAACCCTTCAATCTCTTATTTTACTCGTAAACCTTCGCATCAAGATGAAAGGGTTCGTATTCATTTCTAGTCGTACATGTACATGATCCCTTGAAGGCTTGAGCTCACTTGACTTTGTGCACGTGAATGCTGGACTCTTTGGCCGTTGGTGAATGCAGGTAGGTAATGCAGGTGATTTCAGCTAACGATTGGTGAGCTGACCTCGAGCTTACTAAGCCTAAAATAGGTACTGGTGTACCCAACTACCTAATCACTGTTCATCCATTGCCCCGCAATCTGACCGCAATACCTGAAAGACCATCCTTTTTGATTCTGGAACACCAGAACACCATAACAACTAACAACTTAAACTTCCACCAACCCTTCAAATCTACTTATCAATCTCTCCGAGAATCATCCGTGCAGAGTGGCTCATCATCACTTTCTTGATTGTCGTGCGCACTTTTTAATAATATACCTCATCTAATACTCCATTCTGCCTTCGCACAACAAGATGAGCTCTTCGAATCCCCAGGGGGGTTCTCGCTCAGGAGCGCCGCAACCTCAAATTCAAGCATGTCGGTACAAGACTGGAAAAACGTTGGGCGCAGGGTCTTACTCGGTCGTCAAAGAATGTGTCCACGTTGATACAGGAAGATATTATGCTGCAAAAGTCATTAATAAACGATTGATGGCGGGAAGAGAACACATGGTAAGATCTTTTCATTCCTCTCATATTAATCATGTTTGCTGACACCTCCTGATTGTAGATTCGTAATGAAATCGCTGTACTCAAACGTGTTTCCATGGGACATCAAAACATCCTCACTTTAGTCGATTACTTCGAAACCCTCAATAATTTATATCTGGTTACTGATTTGGCACTTGGTGGAGAATTGTTTGATCGCATTTGTCGAAAAGGTTCTTACTTTGAATCCGACGCTGCAGACCTTATCAGAGCAACACTTTCCGCGGTGGCATACCTACACGATCATGGCATCGTTCATCGAGATCTTAAACCCGAGAATCTATTGTTTCGAACCCCAGAAGATAATGCGGATTTGTTGATTGCAGATTTTGGCTTGAGCAGAATAATGGACGAAGAGCAATTTCACGTTTTAACCACGACGTGCGGTACACCAGGTTACATGGCCCCCGAAATCTTTAAGAAGACAGGACACGGAAAACCAGTCGATATTTGGGCAATTGGTGTCATTACATATTTCTTACTATGTGGATACACGCCTTTCGACAGAGATTCTAATTTGGAGGAAATGCAAGCGATTCTCATCGCAGACTATAGCTTTACACCCATAGAATACTGGCGAGGTGTCAGTCGAGGAGCTCGAGAGTTTATCAAGAAATGCCTTACAATAGACCCTACCCAAAGAATGACGGCCCACGAAGCATTGTCACACCCTTTCGTCACTGGTGAATCAGTATCAAAAGATGGTAAAGGTAGCGATTTACTTCCGATTGTTAAGAAGAACTTCAATGCCAGGCGTACTCTTCATGCTGCCATTGATACTGTGCGCGCCATTAATAAACTCCGCGAAGGTCAAGCTGGCATGATGGACGGTTCAAAATCTATGGAGCCCGATCGTGGAGCCAGACCTTTGAATCACAACAGTAAAGATTCTGGCTTGGGTGGAATGGGACCTGGAGATGGAGATGGAGATAATGCTATGGATGTTGATTCAGGATATGGTACAGCAGGTACAAATAATGATGAGCGTGAAAAGTTTATGAGAGCTATAGAGAGAAGTTCTGGTCAAGGTCAAACAGAAGCACAAATCGAGGCGCAGACTATGAAAATTGCTGAAACGACAAAGGGTTTATGGTCTGCAGGAGCGGCGAAGATCTCGGGAAGATGATGATGAAAAAGCACTTGATATTCAAAACTTCAATTCTTCTTGTTCTCTTCGGCCCTTTACCATTTTTTTTATTTTCTCCACACCATGCCACTGGACGATACGAATTCCTTACGACCATGATCTATTTCTTCTGGCGTTTCACGTCGACTTTATATTCAAATGAGGAGTTGAAGTATCTTTTTGAGCAACTTTGGGTTGGGAATTTTTGTTTGCATGATGGAGATGAGATTTGAGACAGTTGAGCTATGATATGAGCTCTTGGAAATCTAGTGGGTGTATTGGGAAGGAAAGCTTATAGATTTCTTAATAACAGGATACCATTTCACAATGCAATGATAGTCTTGGAAAGTCACATATTGATGAAGAGAACACTTGGGTAGTCTTCTTGTTCTTCCTCTTAAACGTACTAATTGGATACAATGGGGCTATTCGCATCAAGTCTAGCCCTTCATGATACCTTGTTTGTGTCCGAGTTCTTGGAGTATCAAGCAATCTCTCATCTAACCCCGTGATGTTTCTATGATTCTCCATGCTCGCAATCCACATATTCCCTCAAAACACCCCCACCAAAAGGGATTTCCCCCTCGAATTGATACAAACGGAAGCAGCCGTGCTGATCTGAAGATGCCAAGCGAGAAATCTAAATTTATCCATTTATCCAAACAGATAAGGTATTAGCGTGCGAATGGAACCTTTAACTTTCTCGAGTTTTATCTTGATCGAATCCACTTTGGAAGCCAAGTCACATATTTGACACATGTGATTTGCTGGGCGTAGTGAGGGAATCTTAAATGCCCAGAAGCTTGGGTGGGCCAAGATGTTTGGCAGTTTGTATGTACGCATTTTCGAATGGGTGTGTGTGTGTGTGCAGGCAGTACTGCAGTCTCTCCGGCGTTTCTCTGGAGTATTTCTCTATCGAGTCGGCGCGCAGGTTATGGTTGTATCGCATGGGTGGAGTATGGTTTCAGCGGGTGGAACTTGGTGGGCGCTTGGCGGGCTGGACGGATGGAAGGAAGGTGTAACCTTTGGTGACGGGACGGGATGGGATAGGATGGAGAAAGGGATGAGGTGGGCAGCTGATGGGTTGGAGGATAAATATTCGACGGGGTTTCCGGGTAGCAGAAGGATTTCTTATTTATTTATCATACTTTATCGTTGTTTAATTACCTCCGTGTTCATCTTTCTTGGTTTTGTGCTTGGAGAGATTATATATATCGACAAATAGTCCCAGGAGGATTTTCGATTCATCTCATTGTTTGATAGCTTTTATCGTCGTCTTTTATTGGTGTTCAGTGTTCACGTTACATCAGATCATATCACGTCACATTATCGTTATCATATCATCATCATCATCAACGATTAACCTTATTTCCCCGCAGATATTCCTCACGTGAATATCACTTGATACTCGCATCCAAACCCGCATTTCCTGTTCAGGAACGGAGTTGCTATTTCTACTTTGAGTTCCGGAGTCAAGAATTCTCAAGATCGTACAGATTTATAGAAGAGAGGTTTCTCTACGGATTATACTGAAAGCAAGCAAGTCGATCAACTCAACCAACTCGTCGTCAAAAGGAGATCTCTTCATTGAGCCCTTCGAATACCGAATATCTATTTCTCGTTCAACTCACTTGAAGTATATCACTCCCTTCATACTATCCCCTCAAATACAACTTCACGCAACAAACAACCCACCAACATGTCCGCCCCCGAAACCCTTCCCGTCATCGCCCGTCACCTCCTCCGCTACAACCAATCCATCCTCTCCAAAACCCACTTCCAAAGCACGGCCAAGAACCTCTACCACCAAACCTCCAGCGTCAAAGCCTTTGCGAGCTCCGAGGGCGTGCGCGGAAACGCTCGAAACAGGTATGATGTGCATGGAAACGGATATTTCACGCACGGAAAACGGGATGGAATCGCAACCGCAACGATGGAGATGCTTGGGGTGAGAGGATTCGGAACGGGAGCGATGGGGGAGCGAGCGCATGTGTCGATTTCGGCGCGCATTGCGGCGAGTAAGGGGGATCGCGAGAGGATTTTGAAGAGTATTGTGAGGGCGAGGGAGAGGAGGGGGGTAGTGGGTGAGGGACGTGTAGAGGAGGGGAGGATCTGGGAGGAACAGGTTTATCCACCTGTTAATGGGTGGTTGGTTTGAGGAGTGAATACTTGCTGAGGTATATTCATGGGATATGGTGGGGATGGATGGAGTGACGGATGTTGGATGCTGGATGTTGGGTGCTTGCCAGAAGATAGGCATCTCCTGGAGAAAACTGATGCTTGAAAGATAGATATCAGGCGATCGGTGTGATATGTAGCAGTATCACTTCAACACCCACACAAAAGACCTCGAGGCGGAAACGAAGAGGTTGGAGGCGGCCATTCATTCATTCATTCATTCATTTACTCACTCATTCACTCATTTATTCATCACATTTTCTCCCTAGGGAAAATGGGGTTTTGATCTTGATTGTCTTTGGATCATCTTTTTTATCTTCTTCTTTCATGATATGGTATGGTATGGACGTATGAGTTGTGCTTCTATTCTACTCTTCCATACTAGATATCTACCATCTCCACCTATTCACTCCATCAGATTGTTTCCAGAGTGTTTGAAGGCAAGAAGCAAAGAAAGAAAGATAGATAGATGGGAGAAACCGTAGAGTTGCAGACGCATTTCGACATTTCGCTTCTTACGCATGATGTTGAATGGCGTTTTGGGGATTTTTCTTCTTCTAGATGGGGATGCAAATAGGGAATTTGAAATGGGTTCAGATATATATACATACATACAGATACAGATACAGATACAGATACAGATAAGAATACAAACACCCAGATAAATTAAAATGATATATTCATTGTATTCTCAATCCTCAGTGCATACCTATATCCTCCTGTGAAAACTTCTATCATGCATTCCGCTCTATCCCATTCTTGTATTCTCGTTTGATTAGGTATGCTGAATATATAAATAAATAAATAAACCATTGATTACTAATTTTGTATTGAATAACTCGAATCATCTACTGATATGAATACTATTCATGATATATTTAACGATCTAGAATAGAAGCCTAGGGTTTTAGCAAAATATGGAGATGGAGAAATTTATTAGGTGTGAGTTTGATTAGTGAGGAGGGGATGAAGGGATGGATGGATATATGAATAGATAGATAAATAAACAAATAAATATATTCTATTATTCCACAAATAGATGTATATATACATACATACCTAAACATCTAAACACCACCCCCAAGCTCCAAGCTCCATACAATTCCCACACCCCCCCTCCACTTCAAAATTTAGGTTTTAAAAAGTATTGAGAATGTGATAGGAAGAGGGGGAGGATTTCTAGGTAATTACTTGCTTGTAGAGGTTATGATATATATCTATCTATGTGTGTATATATACCATTTATATAGATTGGTGGGTAGTTTTTTGTATGATATGGGTAAGGTAGATAAGATTGGGAATGGGATGGGATGGAATAGGATAGGATAGGATAGGATGGATGGGATGGGATGGGATGGAATGGGATGGGATGGGATGGAATGAAATGGAATGGGATGGGATGATTGATTAATTGATTGATTGATTGAAGTATGATTTGTAATAGGAGATGAGATGAGGTGAGATGGAATGATTAGATACCTATCTATCTATATAGGTATATAGAGATGATAATATAGAGATGATAAAAAAATATAATGTATCAGAAGCGAGCTATTTATTCGTCTTTCCGAGTAAGTTTGGGGATGAACTGTAGAGATAGATACATAGGTAAGATTATCTAGAGATATAGTGAAAGAAAATTGAGGGAGGGAGTTGACTGATTTGACTACCTATCTATTGATCATTCTCGATCATCCTACTTATTTGGATTTATGAATTTATGGATTTATGAATTTATGGATTTATGAATTTATGGATTTATGTATGTATGTATGTATGTATGTATGTATGTATGTATGTATGTATGTATGGGAATAGTTTGATAGATGAGTGGATGACTTTCCTAATCATCGAGAAGGAGGGTACCTAGACTACCAGAGTAATAATGCAAAACTTCTCGTCTCAACTTTGAGATAGGTGGGTTATGTCCACATACGGTTGAACTATGGAGTAAACAATATAAGAAAATAGATAACTACCAACCTCTGTTCAAAAATCACATTCATCCAGGTTCGAAAATGATTAAAGTAATTGATAGATTCTTGGTATCGAGTAGTACTTTTTCTTCTCGATATTGAGTATCTCATGAAGAGCCCGCGTCCTATACTCCCGCCCAAGCCCAACGCCATTTGAAACTTTTCTCTTTACATTATTATGCACAAGGTCTAGATTATTGCTTCTGCTGTATCTCTAACCTTCCTTATCTCATGGATGGGGAGTCAAAGATTGTAGAGGTTTATTTACTGCCACCGGTGTGAGATCCCGCTTTCATCATCGAACGAGAATTCAGACATTTCCCACGTCTACGTCTCCAAATTCGCTTAAATGTGTACGTACTGCGCTCGAATCCTCTGCCCCCTTATTCATGCTGCAGTTATTCCAGCTTTCGGAGTGTGTGTTGCAAAACCGTTTGAATACCTGAATCTAATTCTGGTAATGCTATGATTGCCTCAATCCATGCTCTTGTCTTGAGTGACAATTGGGTTTTATCATTAGTATTCTCCAAGGATTCCTTAAGACGATTTAGTGCAGATCCAATGGCGACTGCAAATTCGGGAGAGGTGTGATCGATGCCGATTAATGGTTGACGGATATAACAATTGCATGTTGCGGGATCCTTAGGATATGATTCCAACATACTGTCCAAAACATGTTGAAGGATTTTAGGAAGACATTTTACTTGAGTGAATGCTGCGAACATGTCGAAGAATCCTTCTGCTGCGGCTGATGAATAGAACGCTTGCTTTTTAGCGACATCAAAGATAGCGAGCGGAATTGCGCCATTGAGAGCTGGTGTAGTCATTGGATCTTTAGCGGCTTCGGAATCTACTCCTACTCTTGCCATCATGCTTGGTTGCATTGTGTTATCCTTGAAATCTGGAATTGCGATCATATCCTGCGAGGTTGTGAATCCAGATTCTTCCGGTGTTTCTTCGATTTCTCCCGGAGCTTCGATAGTCCTATCAATGTCCAGACCAAGAATCCTCCTACGTATAGCAATCTTTGCCAAATAGATCATCTCCAATTTCGCATATTCGATCCATAAGTCCTTACTCCTAGTACAGAATCGAGTTCCCCTCTGCATGTAACTTCTTGCCTCATTCATATCCGCATCTAATTCTAACGCCCATTTGGCCGCATACAGCCACAATTCCGGTTTGGTAGGATGTAATCGAATTGCCGCTGTCAACACCGTCTTGAATTTCTTCGTCGCTTTGGCTTTCCTTGTATATTCCAAATATGACATCCATAGTGCGACGTCCCCAGCATGTTTCTTTACACCTCTATCAAATATACCGAATACACGTGCTTGACCGGCATGCGATGAGCTTCCTTTTATGCGCATTCGTTTACATCTTTTTTGACGAAGTTCCTCAAGACTCATTTCCCATGCGGCATATCGAGCAAAATCAACGGCTTTTGAACCTCTCACTAACACTCTATGTTCGAAATCGGAACGCTTTTTGACTAGTGTTTTAATTTCATCCTGAATACAATTTTTTGGTTAGTAGTTGATCGCATAAGATGAAAACGACATGTAAAATGTAGAGAAATAGTAGAACTAACCTTTGTAAATATTTTCTTTTGCTCCAATTCTTGCAATTGAGGAACACCTTGTTCAAGATAAAATCTTGCTTTATCGTTTGCGCCCGACATTCTTGAATTATATGAATATTGATTTTTATGATGATTCTCTGGACTTTTCTTTACCTTCGGGGAAATCTTCAGAAATTCTTTGGGCGGTGAATAATTGCAGAAATTATGCCGATCAATTTAAGCCTAGTCGGTAAAGACGGAATATCAAAAGTCCGAGTCCCCGGCCAACAAGGATTACCATCATCCGTGTCGTGTTTACCCAGCCAGCCCAGGTACACTTTGAACTCTGCGCGCCACGAGTTTTTTTTTGAATTGAACAGCTTTTTGAACAGGTTCCACCTTAACAATTTAAAATCCCACGAGACGTCACGGAGCTTTCGGAGAAGGCTGAGAATTTACCTTGTAAGTCCACCCAGGCCAGGTCTATTGGAGGGGAAAATCCATTATCAATCGACTTGCACGAATTGCACGAATTGCATGACTTTCACGGCTCCCACGGCTTTCACGGCTATCTCAAAAGGCTTGGTCTCCAACAACTCATCTCATCTCAAATAAACGCGTGCCCACTTGTACCTTACATTGAACCCCATTTGTGATTGCCATCCCATCCCATCTCAATTTTTTCTTCCCTCTTTCCTCTTTTATCTCTCCGGATGCTACGGACTACACTCATTTGGATGTGAATATTTCATATACAAAGTGATTAGAATCACAGATGGCACCTAAATTTAAGGACGGCGACACTGTACTCGCTTTCTCAGGTAAATGGGTGTCATGGACTCATACCGCAGTCGCATATGGTAAGAGCAAACGAATCTTTGGTTTTACCTTATTTATGTTGAAGTTACTTACAATCTATCAATAGCTGCCTTTCTCAGCGCACTCATTGTTGGAGTTTCACTCCATTATCACAAAATCGTTCAAAATGAATATTATGGTTATCCAGATGAATGGTTCCCTTCAGTTTCCGCGACAATTGGAGATCGATACCCGGAACGTTCGTTTTTTATGGTCTTTATAGCTATTACATCTGGTATGTGGCAGAGATCATGATATTGGAGCTATATGAAGCTTGTTTAACATCTCTTTCAGGTCCTAGATTTGCTCTCGTTGGATTATGGTACCTTCTCACTGCACGACCCAATTCAAAGTTACCCAAGTTCGTTGCTTTCGCGGGCGTTTTCCGTACTCTTACATGTGGTGGTTGGACTTATGTTACCTCTACGGACGATCACGATTGGCATGACATTTTTATGATTTCATATTTGGTGGCTACTTTGCCATGGACTTTAGGATGTCTAGCTTTGAGCCCAGATAATGCACGAGCTATTAAATATCGAAAATATCTCGCGGGATCTTTCTTTGGAACTTTGGTACCTTTGGTTTATTTTTTTATACAACACAAAGTTCACAGAGTCGCTGGGGGTAAGATTACTATCAAGTCAGGTATCAGATTCCCAACTAATGGAACATCTAGCATACACCGCATACGCTTTCTTCGAATGGGCTTTGATTTTGTTTGATGTGGCTTTCGATGCTGTTACAGCTCTCGATTTTGAAACTTTCGAATTGGTTGTGAAGGATGTTAAGGGTCAGTCTAAGGGGTACGTCCACTGGCTTCCGAAATAGTGTATAACATTTTTGTTGAATGTAACATTATTATGAGCACGTCTAAATCAATATCATTATTTAGAAAAGAAAAGATGATGGTTGATAAAGTCTTTGAGAAAGAGTTTGTGATATCTAATTCCTTTCTAAAAAACATTTAGCTAATCGGTAAGTAGAAAAGAAAAGGAAGTTGGTCAACTATTTGGCCAATCTTTTTCATGGCCTGAAGCTTTCGATGCAGCAGCTGATGTCTATAATGGCGTAAGTATCGATTTTCATTGTCTCGGAGACTTTTGCTGAGATTTATGTAGTTCGTATTCTGGTCAATGTTGACTTCTTTGGGCATAGTCGTCTGGTGTAAGTACCGCAAAAGTGACTGAGATGAAGCTCGCTAATTTTGTCAGACTTTCCTCTTTGGCACATGGGTATCTCAGGCTATGAAGTTATGGTTATGTGTACCATTTCTCCATTGTTCTTAGGGATTAGATCCGTTCGAGCATTGGTTGTGAAAAATCTTCGGACATGTCATCTCATGTCTTTGATTGGCTTATGTGCCTATCAGATCACGAGCCCAGCGCCTAGACTTTTCGTCGTTGGCTTTGGCCTTTGGATGTCATGTTTATCTTGGGCAGCTACTTGGTACGCATCAGCAGGGCAGCCAGGTCGTCTCGAATCGAAAATTTCAGCATGGACCATTGGTCTCATTGCATCAAGTGTTGTCAAATTTGCATTCCACACCAACAATCCTATCTTGCCTATTGCGCATGCTGAAAATGGTGGTTTAAATGGTTATGGTCTCATCATTGCCATTCTAGCTGTTTTGCGATCCACACGACCAAGTCAAAGTTTGATCACTGGAGATCAACTTTCAGTTCAAGGCCGTAAGGAAGGGCCATCACTTCTTGCTGGCCTTGGTATCGGAGGTCTTTTCTTTGGTTTACATTCCTTGCTATCCGATTCTAGCACAATGATTCTTTGGGTCTGGGAAGGATATCCTGTTCGTGGTCCAATTTCTGCCCCTCATGGTGCCTGGACCATTGCTGCAATGGGAGTTGGTCTCATTCTCGGATTATTCAATGAATCCCTGGCTCGTAGCTGGACATTATATGGTGTTGGTTGCGTAGGTGCTGCCGTGCTTACCTTATACAGTCATTGGAAAGGGTATTATGGTGCCTTGGTTTTGACTGCCTATCTCATGGCTGTATCTGTTCCGTTATTGGGATCAGCTGCCAGAAAGAGCCCAGCTAAAGCGTTTGGAATTGGCTTCCTCGTATACAACTTCATGGTATTATTTCATGTTTGGGTGGTGGCTTATGCCTTTGTTCCAGGTGGCCCTCTTGTTAGAGAACACACAGACTGGGTCATGACTGTCACCATGTTACTGATTGGTTGTGGTGTTTTCGCTACATTTTCATCCACCCCTGCAGCACAACGAAAACGATTCAATGCTTTCTTGAATCAACGAAAGCAACGTTTATACTACCTCTATATAATTGCAGCTCTTCAACTTACTTCCATCTCAACAGCATATATGCGTTTCCCAACGTATGATTATGTTCCTTACCATAAAGAGGAGAAGATTTTCACAGCAGGCATTTGGACTATTCACTTCAGTCTAGACAATGATATGTGGTCATCCGAATATCGTATGAGAGATGTAATCAAAGAATTGGAAATCGATGTCATTGGTCTTCTCGAATCGGATCTTCAACGTATTATCATGGGCAACCGTGATACAACTCAATTCCTCGCAGAAGATCTTGGCATGTATGTTGATTACGGACCAGGCCCTAACAAACACACTTGGGGTTGTGCACTACTCTCCAAATTTCCAATTCTCAATTCTACCCACCACTTACTCCCATCACCTGTAGGAGAATTAGCTCCCGCAATCGCTGCTACCCTAGACGTATACGGAAGTCCAGTAGACGTCTTCGTCTTCCATTCAGGTCAAGAAGAAGACCCAGAAGATCGAAGACTTCAATCCGAATACTTGGCCGACTTAATGGGTGCTTCTACAAACCCATCTATCCTCCTCTCTTACCTTGTCACCAAACCTCTAGAAGGAAATTACAATACTTATGTATCCGAAAGATCGGGTATGCATGATATTGATCCAAGTGATTGGGACAGATGGTGCGAATATATCCTTTATAAGGGGCTAAGAAGATCGGCATATGCAAGAGTTTCCAGAAGTACGATTACGGATACGGAGATTCAAGTGGGGAAATTTTTGGTCGGAGAACCAGAGGGAGAGAGTGATGAGGTGAGGAACAGAAGAGTGGATGAAGGGGATGTGAGTGAAGGAAAGAGATTCCCACAATTATTTAGAGGAGAGGGGGTGAGGGGACATAGGTATCATGTTTTTGATGAGCCGAGATATTATGGTTAGGTTTGGATTTGGAATGAATTTGGGAATGATTGAATGAATGAACGGACGGAGGTGCATTTGTGCACATTTAATATATCTTCTATCTTCTATTTTCTAATTTCCCCTCTTTTTTCGTGGGATTATTTTCTTTTCATTCCTAGTCATCACATATCATCATCATATCATTGTCATGTCATGGACGGAAAACGGAAAATAAATACCCAACTGTGCTATTCTATACGTTACGAGATGGTGTTGAAGTAATTAGGGGTGAGGTGGGACGAAGCGGGAAAAAGTCCAGTGTAAATTGGGAGGAAGGAAGAGGGAAGGTGATTTAATGCAGACGAGATGGGATAAGATGAGATGGTGTATATATTTGTTTATTTGAATTTAGTGAAGTTGGGTTGAGTTGAGTTGAAGTGAGATTTTTGAATGAATCAATAAATAAAAAGCTTCTATAGAAATGAATGGATTTCTTGCTGTCTAGTTGTTTTGTGTCTAGTTGTCTAGCCATTCCAAGGTTATATTATACCATTACTCACGAGTCGCTAATCTGAATAGACATTTCGCTTAATTCGGGAAGTTACAGAGTCTCGAATGCGTTCATTTCGATATCCTAGATGCTGATAGGATCATTCGTATGAAGTCCTTCTCCCACCTCGACTGATTCGAGATATGAATGGGTGAAAGAATGAATGAATGAAGGAAGGAAAGAATGCCTAAGTGATCAATGAGAAATATCTCAGAGCCCACGATGTCTTTGAAATTCTCATCTACCTCATCTATCTGCCTCGAACTACGAGGGGTCGAGATATTTGAATCCTCAATAGCGCAGTAGATAAGGATTGAGTAATGGTTTCTATTGAGTTGATATTTGTTGCATTTGTTGTATTTGTATATGTATGTAAGTATGTTTATATGTAATAATAAATTGTAAGTTGATATGTTAATAGACTTGAGTTGAGTAAAGAATAGATAGATGAATAGATGATGAGTAAAACATCTATATGTATATTGTATAGTATATATATACTTACCATCGATTTATTTATTTCAAATTAGATTCATTCCCTTATTTCTCTTGATCGCCTAGATTGTCTCCCTTCCCTTCCCCTCACCCCCTCACCCCCCTTTCAACTTCTTTTAAGAATTCCCTCAAATATTATATTTATTTATTTATTTATCTATCTATTTGTTTATTCATCTATTTATTTATTTATTCGTTTATTTGTTCATTCATATATCTATATGTTGATAAAATAATGTATAAAAAAATAGTATAACTATTTCAGCTTATTTCTCAACCTCAGTTTGATTCTCAGATATGATTTGTATATTTGTATCGAGATAATAAGAATAATTCCTTCGGAAACTTATTAGTAGGAAATTTTAAGATGAGATTGTGATTGTAATTGAGATCTAGAGAGGTATTGTGATCTAAAGAGATATTGAGATAGTGTTTTGAGATTTAAAGTTTTAGGTATAGAGGGAGAAAGAAGAAAAAAAGAAATAGTATTTATCTAAGTACTTTTATAAATATCATAGATATATAAGTATATAAATATAGACAAATAGCTTCGATTTAATAACTACTATACTATATCTAAGTGAATGCGAAAGAGATTAGCTCTTTCTTTGATATCTATATTAGATTTACTATTTTCTATACAAGGCTAAGCTCTTTAGACAGGATATAATATAGAAATTTATATTTATAGATCGTAGATACTATGTTTTTTATATTCTTCTTAAACTAATAACAATTATTATTATTATTATTAGTAATTTTCAACCGAGCTGTATATTATTATTATTATTATTAGTAATTTTCAACCGGGCCGTATAGGCGAGCCTCCAGGGGGCATTACGGTTGGGCTAACTGCGGGATGATCTTCTAGTTTACATGATCCCCCTTTCCTAGAGATAGGGTCTCAATACCCTCAGTAGCCTCCCAAGCGATGGCTAACGCACTTGCGCCTTTGTCTCCGATCCTCTGAGCGCCTCCGTGCACGCTTTCCGATCTCCTATATAGTATTTATTTGAAAGCTGCTTTATCCTGTAAGGGTAGCTTTTGTATACATTCTATTGCAACATGGTATACCGCGTGCTTCAATTTTCTTCCACATAGCTTTTCTAGATCTATCCCCTCCTACTCCCTGCTTATGTTCGCCTAGATCAATCGATCCCTTTCCTTCTCTCCTTCTATTCTTCTGATAGCGTTTTAGGGCATATGCTTCTATAACCGGGCTGTATAGGCGAGCCTCCCAGGGGGCATTACGATTAGGCTAACTGTGGGATAATCTTCTAATTTATATAATCCCCTTTTCCTAGGGATAGGGTCTCAATACCCTCAGTAGCCTTCCAAGTAATAACTAATGTATTTGTAACCTTTGTCTCCGATTCTCTGAGCACCTCTGTATACACTTTCCGATCTCCTATATAATATTTATTTGAAAGTTACTTTATTCTATAAAGATAGCTTTTATATATATTCTATTGCAATATGATATACCGCATACTTCAATTTTCTTCTACATAGCTTTTCTAGATCTATTCCCTCCTATTCCCTACTTATATTCACCTAAATCAATCAATCCCTTTTCTTCTCTCCTTCTATTCTTCTGATAGTATTTTAGAGTATATACTCCTATAGAAATTTGTTATAACAATAAATTTAGCGAATTTGATTAATATATATATTAACTATTTCAATAATTATTCTTAAGCTACTTGATTGCAGGGTAGGTATTAGGCTTGATATTTAGGGGTTAGGTTTTAATAGGTTGCAAGGACTTGGCAGTAATATACAATATACTCAGGGGATTTGAATATTTTGTATAAGTAGTAGATTATTATTTCCTTATATTTAAATTATTGATAATAGTTTTCGAAGTCACTATATGCTAAGCGGATTGCTAATATACGGTGAAGAGTTGCTTATAAGAGTTCTAATTCCTTAAAGTATTTATTTGTACTCTTTGGATCCCATTTCTGATATTATTTGAAGAGATTGATATTCATTTAATCCACCACACTTGTACTGCCGATTCCATAGTGGTTTTTGCTATAAATAGATACTGCTCATTATAAATCAATTCGTATATCCTAAGGCTAATCTTCTTATCCCTTTATCAACAAGTGCGTCTGCTCGCTCATTCTCTTCGATCCCTATATAACCTAGCGATCATTTGATTGGATCAGATATATTTGCATTAGTTTGTAGCATTTAAGGGGAGGCTCATTGCAATATAATAGAGGCTATGCCTCTCATTCCCTATATCACCGATATGCTATCGATGCACATACAGATTTCCATCCGTTTTATGCCGATGATATTTCTGATCGCTGCTTGGAGGCCTCGGTATGCCCCGAAAAACTATAACAAGAGCGAATGTTTTAGGACTTTTTTTCAAAACTCTTTTTTTTTTAAAAGAGAAAAGAGAAAAAGAGAAGAATAGAAAAATAGAAAAATAGAAAAATAGAAAAATAGAAAAATAGAAAAATAGAAAATAAAAAATAGAAAAAAATAGAAAAATAGAAAAATAGAAAATAGAAAAATAGAAAAATAGAAAAATAGAAAAATAGAAAAATAGAAAAATAGAAAAATAGAAAAATAGAAAAATAGAAAAATAGAAAAATAGAAAAATAGAAAAATAGAAAAATAGAAAAATAGAAAAATAGAAAATAGAAAAATAGAAAAATAGAAAAATAGAAAAATAGAAAAATAGAAAAATAGAAAAATAGAAAAATAGAAAAATAGAAAAATAGAAAAATAGAAAAATAGAAAAATAGAAAAATAGAA